>NC_133898.1:118690444-119372790 GCF_964199755.1 Larus michahellis
CCCACTACTACCTGGCATGAAAATAATCTGAATTAAATTGAAGCCTGCACCTCACAGAGCTAAAACCCACGAGTGTTTGCTTGTTAGTCTTTATCGGCTGATTTTTATGAAATGCCGCATTTCAAATTGTTCTTGGGGTCAGAGTTAAAGGAAGAGAGGACAGATATTTTTTTAAATTTTAGTTTGAAAGTATGAAAGACCTGAGGGATCTCGAACTTTCCAACACGAACGATGATCAGTGGCTTGGACACCTGTGTCAAACTCTTACCAAAATTGTTCAGTTTTTTTCTCAGCTCTGTTACACTGTGCCTCTTGATTCAAACTATTTGATTACTCAGGTGATACCTGCATCAATAAAACTCCAGTTTCTATTTGGAAAATACATATAATAAGGAGGACTACTGATACTTGTTTGAAAAATAATCTTGTCTCAGAAGCAGTATTTTTCAACAAAATAATTGAAACTAATTTTCAGACAGAATGAATTTGAGACTTTTGCTGACTTCACTTAACCTACACTGGATTGTGTTATTTGAAGATCCAGGCAATTATATCATGAATGACAAAAATAAAGAAAAAAAAAATTGGTCTTATTTGCATATCTCAATTAAAGTAATTACAGTTGTACAACATATAATCAGAGTAGCGGGACTCAATGTGAATGTGAAACCACTCAACAAAAGGAATCTTCATTAACTTTTCAAGCTTCCAAATTTAATAAAGCTAAGGTCACTATGACAGCCCCAAATGCGGCACTCACCCTGTAGTTTTAAAACACAGCTGCGAAGAACTAAGTCATTGGTTACAAATAATCTTTTGTTGTATAAATATCATAGCTATTACTACGAATGTACATCTGAGTATGTGTAATCCAAAATTAATCAAAAGAACAAATATGTACATTTCATATCATACACATAACAGAAATCACCACAGAATCCTTTAATTAGTTTGGCTAGATAACAAAACTTTTCTTTCTCCAAATTAAGAACTGCCGCAGAGATGTAATACCTGGTTCAGTCTTATATTGATATATTCAGCATCTCAGTAAACAGGACCACGTATACCTGTTCCGTGAAGTTCGTGTAAGAATCTTACTTCAAGCCCACTGTAAGGAAGGTTTCTATTAAAGAGCCTTTGAGCTATGACACTGCATGATATTTAAGCCTGAGTTTACTAGTTAAAGTGCCTATAATTAATCAAAGCCTTATGTGCAATAGAAAGAAAAAAAAAAAAGACAAAAAAAGACATTAAATGGATTTTGTTTTTTTTTTTTCCCCAACCACCTTAAAAACCAAATCAAATACAGAAGAACATGGAACTGCTGTATTTCACTGTCGGACATTTCTTTGAGTTTATAAAGACACAAGCAGGAACTGCAGAAAAAAAAAAGAATCATATAAATGCATAGCATTGAATTTAGAAGTATATCAGAAATTGTCAAACATTAACGTCTGCTGCAAAATCAGTGTAAGATCACTTTTTTTTCAATAACCTTCTCAGAAATGTTACCAAAATGAGATTCAGTTCCCATCTCTCTGAATTCACTGGGAAGACTCCATTCACAGGAGCAGAAGGCAGACGGAGGCTGCGCAGCGGTGAGCTAAGGTGGGCCACCTTGCATTCCCTCAAATGCTCCTAACGGGATAAAGCCAAGCATCCAAGAGCAGAGGTTACAGCCTGAGGTGGGCCCTCAGGCAGCAACTGGAGTGGAAGCTGAGGCTCTGCACAGTGTTGTGCTGCTGCCACGGAATGGGAGGTAAGATTAGTAAGAACCCTTAAGCTTCCTCCTACCATAGCATCTTAAAATCATGTCTGTACAGAGACAAGTTTCTTCATTTTGGGTAGGATCCTTTCCTGCTCAAAGCCCCTCAGAAGTTCCCTGTCCACACGCATGATCTGACCTGCAGACATTGCCATGTCACACGACCCACAGGACAGGGTAATTTCTGAATGCATCCGTGTCAAGCCTCATACTTTGTCCTCTTTTCATTACGGAAGATCTAAACCAGTTGAGGCTGATCACCTTCCACCGTCCTCTTCCAACTTCTTTCGTGTGTCTAGAGAAGACAGACAAACTCTTCCACAGTTTCAAGGCAGTAAGAGAGTAGCTGTTTGCCACTTCATTAAAATCCATGGAAAATTTCTTTAAACCCTAGGATTTCACTGAAGTGAATGCAGAATCAGAATGAGAACAATCACAAGCTGCAACAGCAATTTTGATCCAAGCCACATAGAAATATTCTAACCTTTAAGTTCTGGTAGCAATTTTGAAATGTCAAGAGGTATGTCAAGTCCTTAATACCCAAGTCTACATATTTAATTGTCACAGCCCAAATATCCAAGAGAGGTATATTAATTCCACCTGGACCCCAAATTAAGATCTGTTGAAAAATCATGATAGATCTTCCTCTTAAACTCGGGATTAGCACTTGTTTGGTCTACTTTTTAACTACATACTTATTGATTTTCTAGGACACCTACAGCACTGTTCATTTTAGTTTTAATTTCAAAGCAGTCAAGCGCAAGAGATCTCTGCAAGATTATCGTGTCACGTCATTGATCTGCACTAGCAGAAGACTCAGTTTGCTCAGTAATAAGCAACATAGGTCAAAGGCCACGACTGAGAAACGACAAAGGGTATCGTTTACACCCACGTCAATCAGAAACAGCTCTATTGAAATCAATTGAGTTATATTTATGTCAAATCGGTGTGAAAGAGAATTCTGTGTTTGCAGAATTTGCATTACGTGGCAGTCTGGAATTCACCTTTATTAGCCCGTAGCAAGAAACATTACAGACTACCAAGTTAAAATACTACATCTGCTACATCGGCTTTTTAACCAAAATGGGCTTTGCTCTCCTCCTGGTGAATCGAATTCATGTCCCTGTTTCAGCTCACTGGCTTCCATTGCTTCACCTCATCTGCTTCACCGTGTGAATTCATACATTCTGTGATTTTGCATTAGAGAATTCACCTGGGGCAAGAGAACAGTAATTCGTGTCCTACATTTTAAAGAAAAAAAAAACAAACACAAAAAACCACCTCTTCCAACTATCTGCAACTATTAACAAACTTTTGGATACGCAAAACTTTGTATTTCCTGACTTCTGATGTTCATAGACTCATGGAATTGGACAGGCAAGAATCCGTACTGGTTTTGTCTGGGAGAGACAGTAACTCGCGTGGTGCCGTGTTTTGGGCTTGTGACCAAACCAGTGTTGACAACACACCGATGTTTTAGCTATTGGTGAGCAGTGCTTACACAGAGACAAGAACTTTTCTGCTTCTGACACCACCGCACCAGCGAGCGGGCTGGGGGTGCACAGGGAGCTGGGAGGGGACACAGCTGGGGGAGCTGACCCCACTGACCAAAGGGATGTTCCATACCATGTGACGTCATGATCAGCAATAAGTCATTTGGAGTCATGGCATTTGTCTTCCCACGTAACAGTTACCCGCGATGGAGCCCTGCTTTCCTGGAAACGGCCAAACATCGCCTGCTGATGGGAAGCACTGGAATAATTCCTTATTTTGCTTTGCTTGCGTGCACAGCACTTGCTTTACCCATTAAACTGCCTTTTTCTCAACCCATGCGTTTTCTCACTTTTACCCTTCCGATTCTCTTCGTCACCCCACTGAGGACGGAACAGTGCCAGGACCCGGCTCAGGGAGGTGATCCTTCCCCTCTACTCACCACTGGTAAGAACATCTGGAATGCTGGTACCAGGTCTGGGCTCCCTGGTACAAGAAGTCCATGGACGGACTTACCGGAGAATGTCCAGCAAGGAGCCATGAAGACGATTGTTCTGTTGTAACAAGCAGATTGTTCTTTTATATTTCTCATTGTTCTTTTAAGCCCTGTTCTGCAAACATGGAAGCTGCCACTGAGGATACTTGCCTACATTCAAATGGGTTGCAGAGATATCTAAACATGAACACAAAGCCCTCTATAGCCCAAACCAGATGTGGGATAAAAAAAGATGCAGCACTTCCCAAATGTTTGCATCCACCTACTGACATTATGTTTTTGTAGGAATATATTGATTCCATTAAACTTCTCAAGAAGGAAATGGGGAGAGGGAAGAGCGATCATTTGATATGAAGAATTTATGTCTTACTTTGTTTGGTTCAGAGTAAATGTAAGAACACAAGTCATCTTATATGCTACTTTCGTCACATTTCCCATTTAAATTTAGCTGAAATACAACAAAGAAAGTAGCAAAGAAGACTTTTTGTCGCTCTGTAAATTTTAGTAGACATGGAAAACAGCAGATAATTTATCTGAGTGATGTGGTCTGTCACATACCAGTAAATATAATCTCAGCAACTATCCTTTGTGACAGCAACTTAGTAGCAGCAGAAATGCTGTCATTATGAAGTTTAAATATTTACCATACTACAAACAGGTATCCTTACCTAATGATGAACCAAAATAACGAGAACCACAGACAAAATGGAGATCAGTAACTTTGACCATTAGTCTATATAACTCTTCTTCAGAGAGAAATTCATTTGCACTTAAGATTAAATGAATCATCCTCTGGTGACCTTATTGATTATAAATGCAACCTGAGATGGCCACCATAGCCTAGGATGACTAATGTGAAGATATAAAAGTCACCGACACTGTCAAAAGTCACTCTGTAAAGCAGTATCAACCACTTCCCCATATCAAGATGACAGATAAGTGCCAAGAATCATCAGAAAAGCCCAGGAATTGTTTAAGTGACGTGAGGTTAGATTGCTGTGGCATACGAGTGAAATATTTTAAGTGCTTTTAAAATAAACTATAAACTGGAAGCATAAAGGTGAGCGCACTATACCTCAGATCCAAAACTTTACATGAGATACTTCTCAGCCTCTTTACGTTGTCTCTAAATACAGACAGCCCCAATGCTTACTGTACCAAACTTTTTATTATTTCAAACAAACTTCTGTACAAAAACATTGTGGCAGGCAAAGAAATTCAGTGACTTCGGCACACAGCACATGACAACTCACAGAATGCTTTAAGGTTTACATTTTTATTATACAAGTGACAAATAGCTTTCCTCAGGGCTATTTAAAGATAAGACTTCATTGTTTGACAAATAATTGCAGGTAAGCATGTATTAATTTCAGTTACCAAAGCTCAACAGAGTGACGTGCCATCCACCTAGATTTACCTAACTGGAAGTGAATATGAACAAGGCAGGATTTCCCCTAATACACATTTGTAAATGTCCCCCCATTAGACATGGAGTTTGTAAACAGTGGATTTACTACTGTGAAAAAGCAGTGTGATCACTGCTTCTAGGAAAAGAAAAAAAAAACCTAGTGTGATTTCTAATTGTGTTCCTGACAACAACATAGCGATCTGCGGCTGCAACTGCTGCCGTGTGACACGAACGCTGGAGCTGCGGTGCTGCCCGGTATCTGGCGCCTGTGGGTTCTGACCAGCCTTGAGAAACCTCATAGTGGCGGTTCTGCTCAGAAATAAACTCTTTAGGCAATTCCTACTCCAAAGAACTTAACGATATTAATACCATTTAAGGACTGAGTTCGATGACTGAATTCGTCACAGCGCAGCCCAGTTTCAGCAGACCAAATGCATCTTCAAAGTCTTAAGGTAATGGTTTTAGAAGTGATATGCATGAAAATTCCAGTGAGAGCACACAAACCCTGATTTACGTACACAGGAATAAGCAAATACAAATCTGAATCTGTGCACAAGCACTGGCGTTTTCACACATACATGCAAGCAAAGTACACAAAATCGAACACATTTTCCGAACGTGACCTCTGCAAGAATATGTACAGCAACTGCAGACCACCCAGAAGACACGGTTAACAGAGCATGAGCTTTGCTGCTTTTGGCAAAGCATTTCTATTCCGTTTACTGGAAAAATTACTAGAAAATAAGAACAAACAACTCGGCAAGGAACTCAACTCCTTGAAGCATCAATCACATCTCGAAACCCAACGAAGAGCAGTCAGCTGATAGGTATTTCTGTGTTGACTCTGATTCATCTAATGCATCATACTATCAAGGAACTTGACGAAGTACCTAAGAACAGCTCAGCTCTTAAAACTTATTTATATCATCCCTAGTCTGATGAGGCCAATTTGACACTAGGGAAGTTTGCTGCTACGGAAGAGTGTTCTGTTTTATACTGGTTTATATCAGCAAAATAATTACGTGCTGGGTAGAGCTGCCTGAGAGATAACGTTCATCATGGTACATTTACACTGACAAACGCTTTCTAGTTAAGTCAAGGCATTAGCATTTCCCCCTTCCTTTCTAAATCTAATAAAATTATATAGAATTTTCAAAATCTAGCAATGGTCTTAAAACATATTTTATGTTTATTTATATTGAATCTGAAAAAGGATATTAATTTCTTCATGGTTGAAAGGTACAGTTTATACTTAATAAAAGAGGTAAAATGACCTCTTTGCAATACATGTTTGGATGTCAGCCAGCACATAATACTTAAAATCAGGTGGATCTCCACTTATTACAGGAAAGACATTGCATTTTATGAGAGTGATGAACATTCAGGTATTCTCCTATTCATACAAGTTCGAGGAGATCCTAAGACTAACTAAATAACTGTGCACACGTTCTTAAAACATACCCAATTAATTCTATTAACATTCTCCTTCTTTAAGGTTCCTTTTCTGGGGCACCTTTGACATTTCAGTTTATTTGATTTCCATTTTGTCTTCACTACTACTTACTTCTCTGATAGAGAAGGTGTTTAAGAATTCAAATGCACAGATAAACTGTTGTAGCTGAAGTATCTAAGTAAAAAAGTATTTTAAAAGTCAAAAGATAAAGGCTAGCATAAAAACTTAGGCTGCACTATATAAAGTCAGTCAGGTTATGAACAGATTCGTATATTTTAGCAATGTGAAGAAAATGGTTATGTAAATACACACAAGTATTAACATCAAACTGTATTAAATTATGTAAACATACACATCTTCTGTGATCAATACAAACATCTACTCGTCTCAGGATACTACTGCAGCATAGCTCGAATTTGTTTTGAAGTAGATTCATCATTCAGGTGTTTTGTAGTGAACCTAGAAATTGCAAGTTAAAACAGTATTTTACAAAAGGAATAGGGATTAGAAAAATTTGAAAACTTCAGTGCCTGTTTTTGAAATTGTGATTTCAGAATTACACAAAGGAGGTTCCTTCAATTACACAAAGGAGGAACTCAAATGTTCCTCTAGTCACTGGAATTTAACGGCTCATAGGCTGGTACTCCTTATCTTCTAAATACCTCTTGCAATAAATTATTCCCTGTTAATAGGTGGAGAATTGTGGCTAAATACTGTTTGCCATCAGTCTACGACACTGTCATAATTTTGGGTCGAAATTACCTCTTTTTTTCCAGGTAAAAGCCTCAAAAGAAGTAAAAAATACGGAAAGACATAAAAATAGGGTAAATGCTAAAAGAACTTAGGAATCTAGACTGAATTTTGGCATAATCTATAAGTCTAATTTTAAGCAGCTTTCTTAAACGTCCCGTAGCTTTACATCTTACGAAGCACCATCACACAGAGGGTTTTCTATTTTGGGGGGATTTCGTAACCAGCAGAGTTTGTTTGGTGCTGAGTTACACTTTGGGGAATATCTTGGGAGGACCTAAAAGCTTTAGTGTGTTTTTTTCCATTTAAGACCACATTCTCCACTGCTTATGTTCGTAGGGAGACCAATCATAAGCTTGAGCTTATGTATGTATCTGTATGTATCTGTAGGATTTAACTCCACATCAATTTTAATTCAAAAGACATGCTAAGCATGGTTATGGCTGCTGTTCTGACTCTATCCAAGCATTCAGCAGCTAGAGAATTCGATACACCTCCGAAAAACTCGGTACTAAGACTCCTTTCTCAGCTTCAGAGAAGTGTCAGACTGTTCCATCTTGCTTCCCAAGACAGCACCTTAAACACGTAGCTACGGGATTGCGATTTAGGTTGCTGTTTTCTTGAAGTTGCATCATTTAGCAAAATTAAAAAAAAAAAAAAAAAAGTGTTACAAAATAGCAGGGAAATAGAGAAAGGAAGTACCAAGCCTCTGAGAAACATAAATTCTACTCTTTGCTTCTGAAATGTTCTAGTTGCTGGGGTATTTTATATAACAAATCATAGCTCAGATATATTGTTTACCTTTGATGTATTGTTTACCTTTTAGATGGCTAAATTTCAGTCAATAAAACAAATCTTAAGTACGTTTGAAGAAGGACGTTACAACTTCCAATATTAATAGTCATTGCTTATGAAAGTGAAATAGAACTGCAAGAAATCAGTATTACTTAAGAAAACCCCAGGTGATGAAGGCAAACCTGAAAGGACAATTTTCTTAATAGATCAAGCTTCTAAGGTGAAAAGGCTTAAATTGAGAGAAAAAAAGGAGGAATTTGTTAAGGCTGAATGAAGCAATTATTCCACGCATACCTGAGAGCATTCAGAAGTCCTTCCACAGTGTCAGGTGGTTGTTCCTTTAAAACTTTTATGCATCCCTTCATCTGGGAACAGAAGCATGCCACTATTGAACAATAATATATGAATTGCACTAGCTGAAAACAAGGAAAAATTTCACCAAAGACAGGCAGGGTATTTTTCCTACTGAGTATTAATGCTGCTTTATATGACACAATAAAAGCATTATAACTTATTAAAAATTATCTTAAGTTAAAAACCTAACTTTTGAGAAAACGACATCTACTTTAATAAGCATTTTTAGATAGTAAATTATATATCAAGTGTATATATTTTAACTTGCATATGATTTCTCCAATTCCGACTTAAATACCAAGAACAGCTGGTATAAGCTAAAAAAACATTCTGGAAGAGAGTTCCAGGTCATTGCTGTTGGCAACTATCAGAAGAGATGTTTCAACTTTGACTTTTATTTTTATGCTTGCGCACAAGGAAGTAATTTTCAGTATTCAGTTTTTAGTTGTAAACGTAACTGGCGATAACTTACGATTAGTTTCCTGACTAGTGGTTACAAACTTAATCTGAGATAAGAAGTCCATCATGATTTTAAACACCGTACTGAACGAGAGGATACTGTGAAAAACAGGCTGAAACTCTGTCCAAATTTACAAAAGAGGAAATGAAGCAGAGAAAGCAAAGGTAGGACTCATTTGACCTCCTACACAGATTCCGTATCTGGTCAACAGAGAGAAATATTCTCTAACCTAACAGAGAGATATTCTCTAGCCTATTTAGAATATACTTTCAGATGTAGTGAATTGTGCTCCAGAAGTACCTACTTCTTCCAATTGCTATGAAGACATCTAATAGCTATCCAGAAATTAGTCTAGATGAATTCCACTTTATTTAAAATAACAGATAAAGAAAATGGCAGAGTCAAGATTTGAACCTTCTCAAGTCACATTTCAGTGCTAAATCTACATGTCAGTATTTTCTTCATAGCTAAGGAGCAACTGTGCCTTATTATGAAAGTGGAAGATTAAACACTTAACTGAAGTCAGGGTCCATGTATTTGCCATTAAAAATTATTTGGAAAATGTGACACCTTCCTGTGCAATGACCAGCCTAACAATCACTGCTCCCTGCTCAGATGGCTCACTGCTACCTGGAAGACAAAACTAGCTATGCAAATTGTTGATCAGATGAAATTCTCAGGGCAGCAGCACACATTTTTAAGTGATGCAGTTACTTCTCCTGAATTAGAGAAACTCAAGACTCTATTCACATCACTCAGTACAGGTTTACATGCCTCATCAGATCAAACTCAAAGGAGATAAAAATTCAAACCATTCTTTTTTTGTTAGAATCAGAATCCCCAAAACAGTCGAAGAGGAAAAGCTGTTAGGATGTCTAAGCTAGGAGACTGCAAATAACAGCTTGAAATAAAGTCTCCAGTCTTGAAAGAGTTAAGGAAAGGGTAATTTGTTCCATTGTCCCTGAAATTCTTTTGAAATGGCTCCCAAGAACTGACTAGCTTGGAGAAAATAGTCATTTTTCACAGTAAAACAAACTCATCATCTGAAATATTATAAGGCTTTTTTTTCATTAGAGAAGAATCACTAAACTAATTAACCAAATTAAAATTTGGGACCACGTACTCATTTTTAAAAACTGAGTCATACATCTCCTGTCTCTCATTTACATCCCACTAACTATCCTGTAAGATTACAGGGCTTTACAATAAACGTGCGAAACAAAGTACAAGCACTGTAGAGTCGGTCCTATCAAAATTTTACTTGTGCAGTCTCTGTAGGCAAGAGAGTGAATTAGAATTCAGGAAGTCTGCATTCAATTCCCAGGCTCTATCTGCTGCATGACCTTGAGCAAATCAATTCACCTCTTTGTGCCGTATCTTTCCCTCTCTAAAAGAGAGCCAAAGAGGAGCCGTGGTAAAATACTGATATCTGTAGATGAAAAACGCTAACGAAGACTTAGTGTCATGAAGCACAATAATATATATATTATTTTTTTCCTTTTGAAGTAGGTTCCTCTTGCAAAGGGAAAGACTTAGCTTCTTTTTTCCATGACTTACAGTTTATTTCTGCTGAAAGACGTGGTGCATGAGATTTAGGTTTGTAAAACCACGTAGCCCAAATAATAGTACTTTTTTTTTGTTTGCAGTATCTCAGACGTAAAAATAACGTTGATTTCCCTGTGACTGGCGATGCCAAAGCTAAAACTGAAGGCTCATTATCAACATTACAACAATAACATTTCAGTTCTGCTACTTCAGATCTCAGACAAAGCAGAGACAATGTGGAATATCTGCTTATTTACAACAGAACTACTACCAAAGATGAGCATTTCAGCATAAATAAATTACATGAGTAATAAAAAATTATGACCTTATGAACTTATTCGAGGGTAAGTGTAATACAAAATTATTTCAGTGTTAACCATGAAGTTGTCAGGAAAGCAGAGCTAACAAAGACAAATGAGTATCTGTGTCTGGGAGAAAATACAAAGAAAAGAAGACTGATCCTTATTTTGATTTCTAACAAGCTGATCTATTAAAATATGCAGTTGAAGATAATTTCTGAATTTTGCCATTCAAAAGTAATTACAGTAATTTATACAAAGGCATAAGCTTGGGCTGAAAAAAAACCTGCAGACTAGTATTCTCAAACCTACAGATCGTTAAAGAAAAGTCACTCTTACATCAATCTTTGATGTCTTTGAGAAAGCTCCCACAGGATGAACGTGATCGTACAGAATAATAACTCCCACCATTACTCGCATGCAGAACATAAGGGTCTCTTCACTGGTGAATCGACTCCTGTACTCGCTGGAAAACAGAACAAAAGAAACAAACAGTCGACTTTTTACTGGAAAATTTTGCAAGCTAGACTATGAACGCATGAAATCTGAACACTGTATTTTAAGGTTGAAGATGAATCTTAGTAAGATTTTAAAGATCTTTGAATTGTTTAAGTCTTTGTTAATTTAGCAGGAAGGTTAGAAAGCAAATAGATACGTAAACCCCTTCTAACACCCCTCCAGAGTTCGGATCCTCACTTCAGCAAAATGTCTAAGACGATGGCCGCACAGAAGACTTCCATAGTATCATGGAGACTGATTGTACTTCTGTTTAATCTTAGAAACCGGAACCTCAGAACACTGGGACCTCAAAGGAAAGCTACTCTTTTTTGCTTAAATTCCTACTTTGAAACAATTAACATTTAGGTGGGGACTAATTTCAGCAGTTAGTAAGTCCAGGGCTTCACTCAGGTGGGTCACAGTCACTGCTATCTCTCTCTCTCTCCCCCCCACCAATTCCCTAGGCAACTTCAACAGCCCAGCTTCACTAACCATCTAAAACGTGGAGGCCCACTAGAGAGGACTGGACCGAACTCATTCCAAGGAGTTTTTCTTTGACTTTTCAATTGCAAACCAAGAATATGGATGGCAACAGTTAAGACAGCCTCTATCAGCTCTAATCCCTGAAACCATCATCAGAAAATGAAAAATGAACTATAGCAGAGAAATCCTGAAAAACAGAAATTATCACCATTTTTCTAGCAAATATCATTTTGAGTAGAAAATACATAGATTTGTCTACTGTCATTCACTGGTTTAATATAAAACTTGATTTTTTCACTTAAACATATCATTAAAAATACTAAAATCTATACTATACTACCTGTCAGTTTACAATAACTTCGACTTTTATTCTTCTGTTTAAATAACACAGCACCGTAACACAAACAGACTTAAAGGCTACATACATTTTGATGTGAAAATGCTTGATTATCGCACAATTAGAACTAAATATCAGATAATCTTCTGGCAGATCACTCACAACTTTCTGTTTCTCTACTTTTGCCAAAAAATGAACTGATACCTAAGGCTAGTTTTCAATGACTACTTCTAAGATGTCCCTGGATTGTGAGATGAGTTCCACCACCTACATACACTTCTCCAGAATTTTCATAAACAAACACAATAACCTCGGGAATTTACCCTTTCCATGGCACCACGAACAAACAATTCAAAGACAGGAAGACTACCTCGGCTCTATCTTGTATGTGTTTTCCACTCAAAGAGATATCTAACCTAAAAAAGACTTGACTAAATGCATAGCTAAATAGTAACCCCACTGGCTATACCAACTGTACAGTTTTCATACAGCTGAAGTTTCTCGCATCCAGAACAAGATGGCTGCATCCAAAAAGATCAACTCAAAGGATCCTCAAAATAGTATCATTTGTGAGAACGCTACTCGGAAAAGCCAAAATCTTGCCCCTTTAGTGTGCTAATAACAGTGGCATGGGCAATCAAGAGACAGTAGTTGGCCTATGGCCCTGGTGAGACAAGACACAGACACCGAAGCCTGTGAGTGCATAACATTACACTTGTATTTTAACCTTTTGTGGAAATACAGGCTGACCTTGTAAGCTCTCCCTGACAAAACTCAATGCTGATTCATGAAGAGTATCATAAGGTGGTTAAAACAGGAGGCAAGGCTTTCTAATACCACGTCACACTGCGTATACAAATGTGATAACAACTTCAGGCAAACATACAGGATTTCATTTGGAAAAAACCTGTGTTTATCCCAGGTGGCTACTTAAAATACAATGCAAATTCTATCATGCAAGAAAAACAAGATTTAAGGTAGAACTTACGGTGTTTCCAACATGACTTTACATACACTAGCCATAGTACTTAGACAGTCCGTTGTATTTTCAATTGGTAACGTTTTGTTCTAGAAGGGTTAAAAACAGACAACGTTCAGTAAACCATCTTGCAAAATTAAAATCACGAATGTCTGTGTTAGACCTTTTCTCCCCCATTACCTACTTCTGACACAAAATGTGTAGTTGCGTTACTGAGCGTTTTCAGCATTGGTGTGGCTTCTGCATAAAACAGGGACATCCTATTGGCCATTTCATTGTTTACTTCATTCTCAATGTCTAGCTGATGAGAACATGAGAAAAAATAGTCAACAAAACTCTTTAAAATGTTGCCAGCAGCAAGATAAAGACACAGTACATGCTCATGTCAGCAAGCAGACTGTTGCACAAATAGTTCCACTCTAATCACTTCATCCGGACTGCTGATTAACTCTTGGCGTGAAGGAGAGAACATGACAGCGAGCAAATCAAAAGGAAAAAACACTACCACTAATGGTATAAACGCATAGTAATAAATACCTCAGTGTGAACAGCAGATCAGATTTTATTTACTTACGTGCATGTTGTTTATTCTGTTGCGACTTATTGTCCGCCTATAATAACTGAAGTCATTCTGAATTGCTGGGTTTCTCATCTGAGAGGAAGACAAATAGGAAAGAATCACTTTCCGTTCAAAATACATGCAAAAAATTCAGGAGGTATTAAAAGATTTTATTAACCTTAAGTTCATCAAAACGAAGAGTAAAATGTAAGATTTCTGCAAACTCTTTCGCTAGAGCCTGTTCCCGTTCCAGGTGCTGAGTTGGAGTATAAGGCGGGCACGTCAAGGACTCCAATAAGCTCTGCAGGGCCTTCTCTGAATAAAAATCAGAAGCACAAATTCTATTCAGTCCACACTATGACAAACCTTTAAGCAAGTATCTAAATATACTTTGCTTGAAGGGAAGAAACCCTCTGAACATGCAGAGCCTTAACAGAAATGCTTTTTCATACGATTCTAAGGTGAGAAACGTTAGTCAAAGAGACCTGCCTCTTCGGGCTCTCTGCCATTTTCTCTCCGTTTTGTATCGCTGACCTCTTTTCCCTTTATATCACCCTTTATCCGGGTTCCCTACAGAAAATTCTCGAGAAAGCATTTTCATTGCATTCAGATATTCAACTCTTTCATCTTTCCCAATTAGCCACCAGCTCAGTACAGAGATTATTCTGGCATCTCTGTTACTAAAAGCGCCCTCTTAGGCACCGATAGCAATGTAATTCAGCTCCCGCGGCTATAATTACTAACATAACTCAACAAGAGAAAGACTCAGTAAGCAGGATGGTGTAGACGAATTCCCTTGCATTGGGAGCTCTCCCACTTTATACATAAATTTTTGCATACTGGTTCTCTTCCAGAGTCCTAATTCAAGGAGTAATTACATATTTTTGGGGGTTTGTAGGGATGACAAATCCAGTGTAAAACATGCCCAACTTCGGATTTTCAGCCTGTGAGAGAGTTTATTGACACCCTTCTCCCTCTGTTATCCCTGTTTTTAAAAAGTCTCAAAATATTATTGGTTTACATTCCTTTTAAAACTCGGAAGGATCCAAATCACAAAAAATAAATTGCATTAGTACCATATGGACCAGTGGAGTGCAGAAGAGTGGCAGGCACCAGAGAAAAACTTCATCCATTCTTTGCTTGTACTCTATTTAGATAATGCAGATTTATTTTAAGTGATAGACTGCCAAACTAAGATAAATTTGAAATTAAATTAAGATTAAAAATAGGCCTTGATAAACGTAACTACAGTTAAATGTCTGCTGATATCAAACAGAAAGAATAATAACCGTTTAAAAGTCTGTGGAAAAAGAAACTTCCTACCTCTTTATATATAAAGTAGCCGAATGAGCAGACAGACTAGAACAGGGCTCACCTAATCTGAGTGAAAACTCATAAAAGCGCTTCAGCCTTACAACCAGAGGACATACTGAATTCCATGCTTTTTCTTGCAACTGGATATCATTGGGGTTTTGTATTGCCTGAAATGAAAATATTACTGTAAAGAACTGTGGTCCGTGAATAACAAGCAAAAGATGGTTCGGAAGTTTTCTAGTTCACCATTTTAGAAAGTAAGTATTGTGAAACACAGAACAATTACGAGAAATTACATTGCGCAGGAATAGGAAATTAGTGAGTCAAAAAAATACCATTTTTTTCCACCTTCCCTTTCCCCTTGTAACATAGTTATTTAAAATTATTCATTCAAATGCACCACTGACACACAGGAAATATGTTTTAACACGTTATTTGGGGAAAAAATATGTCAGAAACACCAAGGAAGACCTTTTATATGATTACAGGTTACAGAAATAGCCTTTTTTTAAGATTCCGATGCTCTTGAAATCTTCAGGTTCTTAAGTAACCAACAGCTCACAGTAACTGCAAAGCTGATGCAGGCAAAGATTTGGTCAGTTGAGCCAAATTCTACGTTACAGTTCAGAACTGTACTTCAGGACCAATTTCATAGAGTAAGATGCCTGCAAAGTCGATGTAAGGTTATAATTTACTTTGTTTCATTATTTCACTTACACAGAAGAACAACTGTTTTCAACCTTTTTAATAGTGCATTTCTAACATCTGAGTATTACTTCTTCCATGTCCTCAACTTTAACTTCTACCATAAGATATATGAAATGAGGCGCATGAAATGCTGTTTCTCAAAGTGAAAAATAATTACTAATAGTAAACTTAAGAGAAGTTCCAGCAGCCACCATTTAACAATTTGACATTAGGGCTTTATATTCAACATTACACCTAGGCTGTAACAGATTTTGTAAACACAATTTTAATGAAGATTTTCATATCGTTTCATAGAATGTGCTTGGATACAGAACAGAAGCGAGGAACACATTGAGTTTTGCTTGATTCTGCTTCCAAAAAACTGTCATTAACAAACGTACATCTCTAATTTCTTGTCCAGCTCCTTTGTAAGCCTGAAGGTCTGCAAGCATACTTTCCGAGTCCTGTAAAACTGCACTGATCTGATTCCATACCTCCCTTTCTCCATCTGTGGGCTGTGCATCTAAGAAACAGAAAAGCAAAATGCACGAAGTCAGAAGGTAGCTGCAATACAAATGGCAAGATTACTCAGTTCTACTTAATACATTATATTCATATCGACTATGCATAACTCCATTCTCATGTGTTTTTTTAAAATACACAATTATCCTACACTGCCATTCTGCTAACATTCAAGTTTTTACTTTCTATAGCAAAGAAAAAAAAAAAGCAGTGCAGTTTTTGTATGCTCTGGCTCATAATACCTCTTCTAAAAACATTGGATCTTAAAGTGAAGCAGTATCATAAAGCAATATTATTAGAATAGGATAATGCACCAGTCCTTTAGTAAAAATGTCCCTCTCTTTCATCAGCTCCACAGTCCCGATTACAAAGAATTGTTCACTCTTCTTGCAGCTTGGGGATAAAATCAGGCCTTTCAGTGGATGGAGCAGTGGGATATTACGCCACTTTGACTTTCCTCCAGGCTTCCCTAACCAGGGTAATTTATTTCTCCTTTTGTAAAACACAGATACAGTACTGTTAAAAACATTTTTCTTATGTATGTCAGAGATCATTCCTGCTACTAAAATAAATCCAGCTCTGTCAATGATGAGTTTTCAAGGTGGGAGTGACCTGTAGATCTTTCTTGTTCAGAGAAATGACATTTGAAGTAGATCAATTTTCCCATTCAGATCCCATCCGATGGGATTTGCACAGCAGTGTGACCCCAGGGAGTGATGTTATCCCTAGAAGATCAACACGTTAGACAAGGTAGAGATCTTCTCCCTTCTTTTGCTTTAAAACATAAAGCCAACTGGCACTGACTAAAGACTGGATGACCTATATATAGAATTGTAGTCAGTATCTGTAGAAACAATCACATTTTGTGCTGATTTTGTCTGGGGCAGAGTCAATTTTCTCCATAGTAGCTGGTATGGGGCTGTGTTTTGGGTTTGTGCTGGAAACAGTGTTGATAATACAGGAGTGTTTTAGCTACTGCTGAGCAGTGCTTACACAGAGTCAAGGTCTTTTCTGCTCCTCACGCCGCCCGACCACCAAGCGGGCTGGGGGTGCACAGGGAGCTGGGAGGGGACACAGCTGGGAGAGCTGACCCCACTGACCAAAGGGATATCCCACACCATATGGTGTCGTGCTCAGCATTAAAGCTGGGGGAAGGAGGAGGAAGGGGGCACATTTGGAGTGATGGCGTTTGTCTTCCTAACTAACAGTTATGTGTGATGGAGCCCTGCTTCCCTGGAGATGGCTGAACCCCTGCCTGCTGATGGGGAGTCGTGACTGAATTCCTTATTTTGCTTTGCTTGCATGCGCGGCTTTTGCTCTACCTATTAAACTGCCTTTACCTCAACCCATGAGTTTTCTCACTTTTACCCTTCTGATTCTCTCCCCCGTCCCGCTGTGGGGGGAGTGAGTGAGCGGCTGCATGGTGCTTAGTTGCCAGCTGAGGTTGAACCATAACACATTGTCCCAGCAGACTTCTAGAGACACAACTTTTAATTTTTCTTTTTCTTAAACTTGTATTAGCTTTTAACAGAATTTTAATGTTTTTGGAAGAAAAAAAAAATATCTGAAAGTGAATCTTAGGACTTAAGGACTACTTGTTTTCATTAAAAGCAATGAGATACCTACAGTTCAAAAACTCGCCGATTAGGAAGAGATACTTTATACATCTCTACATTAATAGACAAGAAATACTAAAATAACCTTTCCTATTTAGTTTTCTCACTCTCTTTAAGAAATGAGACACAGTTTCCCACCCATGTATCAGTACAGGATTCATTTACCCACCCCGCATTAGAAACAAATGAACCGGTTTAACTTGGAGAGTCTGGAAAGAGCAGGCGTCCTCAAAGCTTCCCCATGATGTTTTGGGTTAGGATCATTTGCTTAAATGTGTCACCTACGGACCTTACACCAACCAGACACCAATGGCTGAGACTTATGTATCCATAGCTCTGAGGCAACTAATACTTAAAATGTTTTCTATATTCACAGGTCACCATGAGTCCCATGAGACTGGGCACAGGAATCAATACTGATCTGACGTTTCCTTTTATTCTGTAAGTTTTCCCTAATCTTGTTTAAAAGACGGAACGAGTAAAAGTCAAAACAAACTGTGCTTACTCAGCTGGGTTTTATATGCAAAATACTTCGCATAACTAAAAAATTCCACCATCCTCCAAAAAGCGAAGGGGAGTAGCACCAAAGGGAAAAACTACCCCAAACAGGAAAACTCCAGCTGGGACACGGCTGTTGAAATGAACTATTAGTCCCGTTAAGTTTACAGTGTCGCTGACTGGTTCTTTCCCCAAGCTGCAAGAAATCTCAGGTACACGCCGTAACAGGTGTGTCACCTTCTGATAAAGGGGGGAACAAAACAGTAAATGCTTCGGAGTTTAACGAAGAAACTAGTAATCTTGTTGAACACTTACATACCATAAAACAACAGAGAAAGAAGGTAGGAGTCACCTATAAATCAATATCTATATTTTAATGGCTAAATAAAAAATTAAATAACATTTTCAGTGACTATTAAGACACAAAAGAGAATAAGTAATTTATTAGTACAGTTCATGAGTGTAAAATGTGCACGTTCAGGTCACCTGAAGCAGGGGCTGGTTAACAAGGTATTTCTATGTTACTTTTTCCAATTTATTTGCTTTAAAAAACATTAGCTCCTGATAGAAATGTAACACTATAGACCGCTCAGCACTTTGGGACTTAAAAATGACCGTGACTAACACCCTTTATTGTTGGTCTTTCTCCATTTTTCCCAATTCAACTTGTGGAAATTGGGGGAAGGTTGAATGTTTGAAACCAACCGAGCTTTCCGTAGTATCCCAGCACGTGGGGAAGTAGGAGTAGGAGGAAGGTAGGTGGGTGGAAGAGGGAAAGAAAGGGAAGGGAGAGGGAAAGGGCTGCAAAGGCCACAGAGCAACAGGCTTAGCTTGCGTTTGCAGAAGCGGTTCATATTTATGGTGGAAGCGTTTAGCTTAAAAATAAAGGTAGGGAGGATGATTCAGGCTTTTTTAAAAAAAAAAACAAAACATGCATCTTACTTATGAAATATATGTTATGCGAACAGATGTTCTGATAAGACCATGTCCATGTTTCAAAAGGGATTTTACATGAAGAGCCTGCCAAAAATGGTCATCTAAAAAACATGTAATCAATCACTTTGAAAAAGATTTCATCTTGCTGTCAACAACAACAGCAGCAGCAACAATTAAAAGGAATATAGACTTCTTCGTGACAGATTTTGGCTTCTCAAATTGTTTTTCTATCCAATAATACCAAAGCTTGTGTCTCTGTTCTGAGAAAAAAAATGCCATTTCTGAATCACAGCGTGGAATCACTGCTTGGCAGTGCTCACCTCTCACCCCACATCGCCAGAGAACCAGCACATGCTTAAGTAATTGGAGCCCATTTATAAATAAATCCGTAGCCACCGACTAAGCCACATTGAATGTAAGCCCTCTGAATAATAAGTTACCATAATCACTGGACTTACTGCATTTCAAGTCTGAGTTTTTACAGCACCCACACCTTCAGAGTACGCTGTCTTTAATAAGACAAAATTGGAAACTTTTTCACCCAAGTGTTTCCAATATGAACCTTAAACCTGACAACTAAATGAATCCTCTGTTATATTAATTCAAGAGTCAAAGCAGGCTTTACTCTTCCATATATGGATTCTACCAGCAAATTTTCATTTAGAAAGCAAAAATTTTAGCTCTGGAGAGAAATGCAATTCTATTGGCTCTACGAGACATATCCAGGATATGACAATTCATCCATTCCATGAACAAATGCCCTCTTTCAATGGTCTATTCCATGTTTTGGATGGGGCTTCAGATTTCATTAAAAAAAAAAAAAGGGGGGGGGGGGGAAGCTGGACCAACTACAATACATTTGTGGATGCATTAAATATTTCAGATGCATGGTGGGGTGGGAGGGTAGAATCATCTTTTTTTTTTTTTTTTCCTTAGAAAAATACCCATCGTTTGTTTCACAAAAACCGTAACAGCACAACGTATCTGCCTTATTCTTCACCAAGTGCACGTTAGAAAAAGCATAGAAACTGCTATGTAGGTAAGACATTAGTACTCATAGGACAAGATTAAATGTAAAAAGAATGGACATGAAGCCTTGACCAATACAAAATCAAGTATAACAATATCTCAGTAATTAATTTTATGAGTTATAACAATATCTTAATAATTAATTTTAATGAAGAGATACCAGACAGTACTAAAAGAAGTACTTCCAACCCACACAGCCTTCCTGTGTCTGAAACGCAGACCAAAAGCACAGCACTTTATTCCACCCTTGCTCAAACAGGCTGCAGGTTAACAGGATGCCCACTGAAGCTAGTCAGTGGTTGCATTTCAGTGAATGTGGAGTCTTATTTGTAAAAAACATCATAGCCATCCGGCCTTGACAGCCCTGAAAAAGAATAGTGAGTAAAACAAGAGGTACTACAAGCCGTTTTCAGCTTTTCTTGCCCTGTTCCACTGCTGAACACGGGCAATAACTCCACCAGCCACTGACAGCAAGTTAGAGACCGGTATAGGTGTTTTACTGTATCGTGCTAAAATCCTATTTCAGTTTTCTCATCATGACAATGATTTTTCCCATTCCAATCTGGGACAAAATTAGATGAAAAGCTAGTTTATGTCCTTAGAAAAGACAAAAGGCAGTACAACTGCAGTGAATAACATATTTCAGAGGGCACCAGAACCTGCTACACTCCATATATTAAGAACAGTATTAGGTAGAAGCACTACCCTGCCCAGCCTGTGCTGGGTTTTTGAATTTCATCCTTTCTAAACTAGCTAGAACAAAGTGAAGCTCCCTAAATTGTTAATACTTGCTACGGGCATGGTGCTGTGCCAGGGATATCAGCTCCACTACAGACACGGAGTAGACAGACTTTCTCCAACTGAGCCATAGCTTCTCGCGTAGGGCACTCTCTGCAGCGCGGGAGACAAGAGTTTATTCTCCCACAGGCTGGATACAGGCCTATCTACAGCCTTCCTGCCTTTGGAGTAAGGGTATTAATTAATATCCTATTACAGAAAAAGTGGGAAGTTGTTCTGCTGCTAGACATGTTCTAATCATATACACTTTTAATCATACATGAACAATGATAACTGAAAATTTCATTAATCTTTCAGGAGATGGGGGGAGGACATCCTAGAAAATGTGTGTCCTTGATTCTTGGGGGTGTGGGATTAAATTAGGATCAAGTAATGAGCCCACCCAGCTAACATTTAGTAAAAAGGGGCACCTGCTCAGGTTAAGGTTTATAGAGTTTTGTCTTATAAAAAGTATTTGTATCTGAGGAGAGGATGGGACCTCCTGATAACCTATGAGCTTTAGCCTTTTAGGTTCAAAGCAAACAGTTGTTACCTCAACCTTCAAATTACTTCCAAGAATTCCTGTGGAATTATTTGTTTACTTTGCCTGAAAAAGGCCCTCTATGGGCAGGAGTAATTTGACAGTAGATTTTCTGCAAAAAAAGAACACTTGTACGCTGCTATGGAAAGAGCCTCATGTACCCAGAATTCATTTACCTGTGACTAATTTAAATAAGGTCAATATCTAAAGAACAAAACAGTTCTTGAGCTGAGAAAATCCATTTGACTCGAGACTGGCCAGGCACTCACTCTTCCCAACATTATTTTTGAGTTGAGAGCTAAGAAGCAATTAAGGCAAAATAAGTGGTATATAATCAAATCCAATATGTAGCAGTTTGAACAAGAATAACCACACCAAGATTCAAGTGTAAAATAGCAATACAGTTCACTTTCTAGGAATTAAGAGATCCTTTTCTTTATTTAAAGCTTTCAGTCAACCTTAAAAAAAAGAGTAATTTGGCTGAATGCATATAGTTCACATTTCACCTCAAATTAAGAAAGGCTTTTTTTCACTTGCACAGGAGAATGCTATTCTCCATAGCACTTGCTGAAGTTACCACAGTTCCCATTTCTCCCTCTTTGCTTTCAAGGCTGGACTGAATGGATCTTCAAATTGCTACTCTGCAAAAGATGCAGAGTAACTGCCTAACTCCAAAATGATTACCGGAGAGCAGACAGAACCGCTTTTGCTATACAACATTAACTGAAATTAATGCTGGATTCAAGCTTTTTCAAGTATGACCATGGAGTTATGAAACCTGGTTCCCAGTTTTGAATCAAGAATAACGCCAGTAGAAAGGTGTCATAAGAATTGCAACTGATGATATAGACAGCTGCAGAAAAGGGGAGTTTTAAACTTTTTTTTTTCCCCAGCCTAAAATCTTCTGGGCAAAGATTAAAATAGTTATTTAAAGAAAAAAATGGAAGGTGAAATCTTGAAACATACTAATTTCTTTTTCTTTCATGATTCTTTCCAATTTTCAAGTGCAGCACAAGGCAGCATTTGAATTAGGTGAGAAAACATTTTTTTTTTGAAGTGTTTCTGTTTTTATCTCTCCATTTTTTGAGACCTCAAGTATTGCATAGAAGAGGTGTATTGGAGGGACTAAGGCCAATTATGAAAAGAACAAGTTGGTAAAAAACACAGAAAAGTGAGAATGGAACTGATGAAAAGCGACTTAATAATTAAATATATTTTAAAATAAACAAAAACCCCCTCATAATGGCATTTTTCAAAAGATGCAATACAAAATGTCCTCCTCAAAATTTTCATCAAAACATAGAATTCTGACCGGGAGAACAATAATTCACAAGAAAATAAATTAATTCCTGTTGCACAGAACAACTCAACCTTGTAACACAGTGCCTGTAAAATGTGCATTAATTAAGGATACTAAAGGGAAAAAATAAAATAAAAATCTACTACGCTGACCTTACTGTGTAGCTTCAAGACTGACCTAAGATATGTAAGTCTGTACCACTGCTTGCCATCTTCTCCTGCATTTCTGTTCCATTCACATGTCACTGCTGGGGCTCTTCCAACCATGGTGTCATCCGCATCACCCTGATCTAAGTGGAGGAGTATTTAGTAGGTGGGGGGAGACGGATAAAGTGGTAGTTTGGTGGGGCTTTTTTTGAACAGCTAGTTCTTAGCAACTTCATTTTTCCACATTGCTATCTGTACTGGGTTTGCACCCAAGGTTTTGGTAGCTGGGGGGTTACAGGAGTGTTTTCTGTGAGAAGCTGCCAGAAGCTTCCTCCATGTCTGATGGAGCCAATGCAACTGGCTCCAAGACGGACCCACCGCTGGCCAAGGCTGAGCCCATCAGCAACAGTGGTAGCACCTGTGGGATAACATAGTTAAGAAGGGGGGAAAAACTGCTGCCCAGCAGCAGCTGGGAGAGAGAAGTGAAAATGTGTGAGAGCAACAACTCTGCAGACACCAAGGTCAGTGAAGAAGGAGGGGGAGGAGGTGCTCCAGGAGCTCCACCAGAGATTCCCCTGCAGCCCAAGGTTAAGACCACGGTGACGCAGGCTGTCTCCCCGCAGCCCATGGGGGTTAACAATGGAGCAGATTTCCACCTGTACCCCGTGGAGGACCCCACACCAGAGCAGGTGGATGCCCAAAGGAGACTGTGACCCTGTGGGAAGCCCACACTGGAGCAGGCTCCTGGCAGGAACTGTGGAGAGAGGAGCCCATATTGGAGCAGGTTTGCTGGCAGGACTTGTGACCCCATGGGGGACCCACACTCGAGCAGTTTGTTCCTGAAGAACTGTAGCCCACGGAAGGGACCCACGCTGGAGCAGTTCATGAAGAACTGCAGCCCATGGGAGGGAATCACATTGGAGAAGTTGGTGGAGGACTGTCTCTCCTGTGGGAGGGACCCCAGGCTGGAGCAAGGGAAGAGTGTGAGGAGTCCTCCCCCCGAGGAGGAAGGAGCAGCAGAGACAATGTGTGATGAACTGACCACAACCCCCATTCCCCGTCCCCCTGATCCACGCGGGGCGAGAAGGGAGAGAAAAATCGGCAGTGAAGTTGAGCCCAGGAAGAAGGGAGGGGTGGGGGGGAAGGTGCTTTAACTTTTGGTCCTATTTCTCATTACCTTACTCTGATTCGATTGGTAATAAAACAAACTCATTTTCCCTAAGTCAAGTCTGTTTTGCCCATGACAGTAATTGCTGAATGATCTCTCCCTGCCCTTATCTCAACCCACGAGCCTTCTTTTTTATGTTCTCTGCCCTGTAGAGCTGAGGAGCGGCTTTGGTGGGCACCTGATGTCCAGCCAGGGTCAACCCACCACAGTTATCATTCACGATGGGTGCAACCATGTGTCTGTACATTGCAATTCCAGCATAAGGCTATGAGACTATACCGCGAAGCACCACCCATGGGATGACCCCTTTGAAGCAGCACAGATCAAATCGACTGTCAAATGAATTTAACGCCTGAATGTCCTTTTCCCACTTTCTTTGTATAAACAATTATATTACTTTTGACCAACATCAGCCCATAAAGCCTCTGATTTTTGAGGCATGGAGACAGATTGTATTTGTTCTACTCCTGCATATGAGAAAAAGGGCAGCTTCTGTTTTTTTAAGCAGTATTTGTGCAGTACAATGTACGCACAGCAGGAAGTAGTATGTCACACGCTTTCCTTTCAGGTACAATACAAAAATTACCAGGGCAGGAGTATCCAAAAAATCTGTAAACATTTCATAAGCAGTGCTGATTACTTTGAGATTTCAGCTTTCCGCCAATGAAAAGTGCACAAAAACCTAGAAAGAGCAATATCCTGATGCGAACAATGAAATACAGCAAACACATCAACTTGGCATACCCCTCATCCTCTGAATGGCCAACTCTAGTGGCCATTCATGCATGAACTCCAACCTAAAACTGAGACCACAGAACGTCTCAAGTCCAGCGAACACACAAGCAGGCTCTTACTCATGTCCACTAACTAAGAGTGTCCTTTTACACCATACAATGGCTAATTAAAGGAGACCAAAGCATGCAATTACAGGCATTTTCAGTCACATCCCTTTGACACAATACAGATTTAGTGCCATAAAACCCTCCAAGACTTTATTTCACAAGTAAAAGATTTTAACCTGTCACTCAGGAGTATCAAACTCACTGCAATTTGGAGCTGATAGTTCTGTGCCTCTCTAGGTGGATGTGCCTGACTAGTGTGCGCACGTGTTTGCACTAACCACCCGTCACCTCCCATGGGAGAGGGAGCTTCATCCCGTTCACTTCTTGGCAATGCACTTATGGAAAAAAAAAAAAACACAACAACCTTTGCTGCCAAGACTCAAATAAAACAGGTATTTTCCCCTCTTACCACCCCTTCCACTCCACCGAGGTTTCCCACTGCCAGACCACCTGTTTCTGACAAGCCTGGGTCAGGAGAACTTTCTTACCATCCAGGACATGATGGGGCTGATCAAACCTGGGAGCTCAGAGCAGCTGAAAACCTTCACAATAGCTTGGCAAAGCTACAGAGCACTACTGAAGCACTCACAAAGTTGATAGGAAAAAAAAATACTACGTGGTGGTTTGGATAAAGGTTTGACATCCCAGGTTTACAATGAAATTCTCAAATGATATAGACAGAAGAGAAAAAGGGATACACGGCTCGCAGCACCTTCTCCTGAACCCAAACTAACCAATTAACTTTTTTCATGATTTAAAACTGATTCTTCATAATGAGGTAAATAAGATCTAGATAAGAAGATTAAGATATGTGCAAAGCTACAGTCATACACTCTAGCTCTTATCCAAGAAAGCATGTTTGAACAATTTCATGAGATTGAAGTATGTGTTTAATTGACTTTTTGAACCAGTGCTTCAGAGTGCGTACACACATAGTGCCTCATATCATGCCAGTAACTTTTTTTCAGAAAAATAATTCAGGAATTAATGATTCAAGAGAACTATTTCAAGGTGATAAAACGTGTGTCTAATCACTGAAATTCTCTCTTAAACCATGGTTCAAAACAAAGTTATTTTAAAAGCACTGGCTTCTCTCAAAACATTTTGTTATTTATTTATTATTTCTTAGAATAAAGGTATTAAAATACCACACACTGTTAGCATTTTAAATAAAAAGCATTTCACTTAAGTGGTGGAGTAGGATTAAACCCATATTTAAGGATTTGATGACCAGTTTTCAAGACAATGTCTAGAAGTACATGCAGGGAAACTGTAACCACCAAAAGTGAAATAGCTTTGAATCAGATATAGATGTGACAAGGAAATTAGAATGCGAAACACTGTTTTGCAGAATGCGAAACACTGTTTTGCAAACTGATAACCATGCAATTAAGAGAGATGCAATCAAGCATATACACTTTGACCACTTCATTATTTTTTTGAAACTATAATAATCCCAGTTACATCATCACTGAACCAGGCAAAAACAGTGCCACCTCCACTGCTTATCTTTTTTCAGCTTTTTATTTCCAATATATATTTCCATTCAAGGAAGTAACATAGACGGGTTTTTTTTAACCCTGATTTGTTAAAGAAAGCTGAGGTTGAGTTCATCCATATGTAAATTTAACAATGGCTCATAAATGTTTTGAAACTAATTCAAGGTAAGGTTTGACTTCCGTATCTATCATTCTGCCCCCTTCTCTGCTCAGAATCAATTTAAATAATTTTGTGTGGTTTTATAAATATCAAAAAAGCCATATTGAACTGAAGTGTAATTTGATTTGTTTGCAAATCCCTTCTGAATTGCTTTATGATGCGTAAGCGCATGCAGTTTATTAGGAAATAATAAGCAAAGAAGGCAAGCCAGGCAAGAAGCTTTGCTCACTTTCAAAGTCAAGGAAAAAATTTGGCCCCTGATCAAGCTCTGTGCAAGTGAGAACTTTTAAAAGATTTCCCATTTGGTTCCTGAAAAATAGAAAAGGAAGAGAAAAGGAGTCCTGAGTAAGCAAATGATTTTCGCGACAAGGACTTGGACAGACTGGTTGTGCTGGAAAATACACACTGCAAGCAATCAGATTTTAAGATTTTCCTCAGTTTGCTGTTAAGTCAGGAAAAAGATTCTCTCATTGTCTTGTAATTGTTTGAACTTACTTTCAAAATCCAGGAAAAAATGTGGATAGTTTTCAATTTCCCTGGTAAGGACCTTAAGAAGATTACCCATCCCAGCAAACCTAGTAAATGCAACAAAATCGTAAACAGTTACATACGTAAACTTAGAATACTACAACTAAGGGCTTGACACAGTCTGCATCGAATATTAAACATTATGGCAAGTTCTGGACCATGAGAAACATTTTGGTCGTCAATTCTGTGATATTTATGCATGGGGACAGAGAGAGTAAGACCTTGGATGAATACAGAAATAATTCTATTCAGCAAATTGGAAATTAAACATCAGTATAACATCACGAAATACAGATATTTATGAGTTTATTACTTCGCAAGAGAAACAAACTCAGAACAATATCTGTATTTGTAAATCCTCTGTTTTGCTGGACTCAAGATTACTGAATACCATTCCAGTGTAAAAAAAGAGGTCTTAATCCTTGACTTGGATTCTTTAGCATAAATCCATCTTATTTCACAAAAATAACTCAATTTAAGAAAAAAAATAATCTAATTGCTTCTAATCAGTAAAGCTTTATAAAATATTACTATAAAAATCTATCAGAAAGAAAAGCTAAAGAGCTTGCTCCTTTTAATTTTTAAAAATACATGTATGCATTTTTGGAAATAGAAAAAAGGAAAAGAAAAAAGAAAAGAAAAAAAAAAAGAAGAGGGACAAACTCTATCTTTTTATCTATTATTCCTAGATTTTATCATCTTGGAAATCTTTGCATTTCAAGTCATGAAAAACGCCCAAAAGTAAAAATATCCAATGCTCAAAAAAGCAAGTCTCTATGGAAGGCAAAAAAAGGCAAAAAGGAAGGAGATTTGAAGAAAAGTTTTTTTACCTGTACAGTCCTTAGGAAGATACATTACTCTAAAACTACGTACAAGTACAGCTTTCTTGGGCAAACTTAAACTATCTCTCAGAAAACGTAAAAATTAAACCATGAAAAGCACATAGAAGGATAAAGAGGTCTGCCTGGAGGGATGTAGAAAAATGTAATTTTAGATTTAAAACTCAGATTGAAAACTGATTTTTGCCTCAAAGATAAGTATTCTCAGTACTCTAAACCTTGGGGGGCTCTTGGGGCTCACATCTGATGCTCATCTATTTTTCAGTTTAACTTTTTTCCCACTTAAGAAAACAGACCACAAAAAAATTATTCTAAGCATGTACATGGCTGATACTCCTGATGAGGAGACAAAGGTTTTTTCAAATTTTCCCCCAAGCACTAGAGAAGAAAAAGTATCACCAACCCTAATTTCTATATGCATATAAGGGATATATTCTATAGCAGGAAAACCTAGGAAGGTAATGGAAGGATTGAAGATTTCAAAGCAGTCACAGTGATTCCATAAAATGATAGAAATTTACTCAATAATCCATTCAGAGCATGCAGCTTCACGTGAACCAGGTTTTTGTTAAAGAAATGGTTTTGTTTTGCATTAAATACTTCAACATTTTCTCTCCAGAACAAATCCAGTGAGCAGACTGTCAAGCCCTTTACAATTAGTAACATCTTGCATATACAACATTGAAACATGAAGAAACATTCTCCATTATTCATAAAGTTACATACACTTATATGCAGGAAAAAAATTTACAATTTTACTTTCAGAACAAGATCTGCACTGTATGAACCGAGTCTGACTTTCTGATTAGCCTACAAAGGGGAAAAACATGCAAACAAAGCAAAATACATTTTATACAGCATTAAAACTTGTATCTTCAATAATTTAACATTTTCATCACACTGGTATAATACATTTTATCAGCATCATGTAAGAGGAACAAGATAATGTGCATACACTTATTTTCCTTTTCATCACCTTGAAAGAAATAATGTATTTTATTATGAAATACTATCACAACCTAAATTACTGACTCAGTTCGGATTCTTCGCTTTCAACTCGTTTTAAGCCGTATCTTACCTCATTGCCTTCGATCTTCAGAGAGTATCCAAGCATTTCTTCTACTGCCCAAGTCAGGACTGCAGCCCCAGACCGGTTTGGTCGACAGCATCCTTCCAACAGCGGGAAAGCTGCTCCCTTTGCCAAAAACCCGAGGATACGCGCCCGCATCTGCATCGCGTAGCTTGAGGCCATGTGCCCAAGCTCTGGTTTCTGAGCCTTCTTACAGAAGTACAGCACATCATGGCTCTGGAGATTTCTGAGTATTTTCCCTGAAGTTTTACTATATTTCTTAGCTTTTTTTTTTTTTCCCCATTTTATCCCCCCCCCCTTCAATCCCTGTGTAGAAACTGATTCAGCTATTTAGGTCACAAGTATGAAACAAGAACCCTGCCACAAACTTTATACCCATCTTCACAGTATTTCAGCCTCTAGTTTTCCAGCGATCTCGAAAGCATTGGTTTGACACTATGTATTTCCAATGTACATCAAACCAAAAAATAGCAATATTCAACATCAACATCTAGAAATATGGTTCAGGCAGCTGCTAAACACGCTTTACGATTTGAAATCATTTCTTTACCGTTTCCTAAAAACCAAAACTAAAAGCTAGATCTATTCCAAGAAACTTTCACTTCAAACTGTAACTCATCATTTAACACTAAGTTTTTAACTCCACGTTAAAAGGCCAGCCTTCACCTTAATGGAAGTGCTAATAAACATAATTCCTTGCCCCAGATTGAATTATTTTATTCTGTATAGCTTGCTGCTTCCCAGTACTTGGATCTTCCAAACTGTCTTTCCCTGAAAACTCTAATAAAGTATTCCAAACCTCAGGAACGGCAAGTCACTTCCAGGGTAATTTTTAATGAGATTTCAAACTAACTAATGATTTAAATTCTGAGCAGGTCAGCATATATACTGTGGTTGCAACACGAATGCAAATAAACGGCTGATGCACAGAAGCAAATCAGAAAGGTTTAACTTAAGAGCATAAAATTACATTTCATTAAATTGAAAAGCATTTTATTTTACTTATTGTTAAATCAGTTTAAATGTTGAAATGAGCCGCAATGCATGTATAAAAATATTGCTGTTGCAGCACTCCTAAATGATAGCAGCTTCTCTTACGGGATCTCCAAATTCCTGAAAATTCCAACTTTTAACAGTACGCTTTAAAAATGATGACATGTTGACATGACAACGATGTTTGCGTTTTCATGTTTTCTACTCTTTTCCAAACCATTAAAGCTTATTGCATAAGCATATAGAAAATACTTTCTAGGCTACTGTTGACAGTTTAAAACTCATTACTCGATTTTTCATGCTCAACATTTAATTACTGGCACACTGACATAAATAAACTGTAAAAACAGTAATGAACAAGAATATTATCCAGCAGCCCATTTAAAAATGTTGAGCCTTTAAAAATAATAACACAGGGTGGCTTTCTAACATACCACTCTGTTCCTAAAATGTAATTAATTTAGTTTTGACATTCTAGAGGCATTATCTAGAATGGGAAAATAAATTCCTTCTCCCCCATTAAACCAATCAATTTAATTTTTGAATTGTGAGAAATAAAATACTACCCACCCAAACCAAATCAAAATGCAACCCTTCAAACCTGCCATGGATTTTATATACATATACTGAAATATATACTTATTATATATTGAAATCCAATTTTGAAACTTTAGTAAATGTTCACAAACTGAGTATTATCAACTAAATACTGCACGTCCAAAGCTAAGTATCCTGTTATTTAACTCTTCTTTAAAATCTTTGTTTACACACTTTTTTAAGCAATTATATAAATTTGAAGTGTGGAGTTTTGTACTATAGTTTTAGCTATAGTACTATATAAATTGCTAGAGAAATACTACTTTATTTCCCCTTCCTGACAGGACTAATTTAATCAGTACAAACTCAAAACCATCAGCATCACTGTAGTAGCTACACTGAAAGTTTAACACACAGACAAAGCATCTGAACCTCGTGCCAGTGAAAAAGGAGACGTTCACCAGCTCAACCCTTTGCTGCTCATTGGTGCTCCCTTGCCAGATACTATTTCCTAAATCTGGCCGCTTACATAAACATAGTTTAAAAGGCTTTTGTCAAAATGAGCTGGATTAGCAAGTAACTACTACTTAAATTCATTTAGATCATCCTAAAGGAGGGACTCTTTATCAGGGAGTGTAGCGATAGGATGAGGGGTAACAGTGTTAAACTGGAAGAGGGGAGACTTAGATTAGATATGAGGAAGAAATTCTTTACTGTGAGGGTGGTGAGACACTGGAACAGGCTGCCCAGGGAAGCTGTGGATGCCCCACCCCTGGAAGTGTTCAAGGCCGGACTGGATGGGGCTTTGAGCAGCCTGGTCTAGTGGGAGGTGTCCCTGCCCATGGCAGGAACAAGATGATCTTTAAGGTCCCTTCCAATCCAAACCATCCTATGATCCTAATGCAGTTGGGCTGGGAGTGTTCCCGTGAGCCGATCCATTAGGATTTTCAGGAGAAACAGAGACTCCCAAATTCAGGAGTGATGATGAATGATGAGGAACGGTAACTTCTAATGGCACACCTACACAGGTGGAGACAGGCATCCAGTCTGCAGTCTGAGGGAACTGTACTGTACTAAGCACATTACCACCATTAAAGCAGTAGAACTGACCTTACTGCATAAATTATTAACTGTGGTTTCAAAAAACCACCAGCATCTGAACCCAAGATGAACTCTCAGATCAAAAGCACGATTCCAAATTGTTGCGATATTCACCTATAAAGTTTGCTGAGGAGCTTGTAAGGAAACAGCAGGAGTGGAAGACTCAGAAATAAAATAAAAATGAATGAAGAATAAAAAAATGCAGAAATTTCTTAACAATGATAATTTATTTTGTTTTCTGAAGGAAGCCCTGTATCACTCACTCTTTTTGTTTGGGAGAGGAAGGAAAATATAAAACATCATCTTTAATTGCATTTGCCCACTCTATTACTAAAGTTTTTGCCTTTTTTTTTTCCTATGCAATACACATTAAAACCCCCTGATCTCTTAAAGTATTTGTGTAAGACTAGCTCCAAGAAAACTGGAATGCTGCAGTGCTTGGAGCCATCCACAGAGGGAAGGTACAGGCAGAGACTGCTTTCACAAGGGTTCCCCCCCCACACATCCCCTACTTATCCCTCTCACCATCAGTATGGGAATTGAGCTCTGCAAGGGTCAAGCAAAAGAATGGATATTACCATAGGTAAGAAACCGGGAATACTGTTGCTGTGAAAAGCGTAGTGCTGGAGTCAGGAACAGTCAAGCATTTTGATTCCTGTTCACAGCAATGCCGTCACTGGAGTTAGGGGTGGGGTTATGTAGACCCCAAAACAGGAACAGCAGCTCTGTCATTCTGCCCAGATGTTCGTCTAAACTATTCTTAAAGCTCTTCAAAAAGGCCTTTAAGCTCAATCATGACAGTTCATGTTTTATTATACCTGACCAGTCTCACTGCCCTTCTCTGCAACCTCTCCAAGGGGTGCAAATTCCAACGGGTCACTCAGCTCTCGGTACAGTGCTCCAAACGCACCTGAGTATGGTGTCAAATATAATGAAGGAATTGCAGAAAACTGTGCTTTACATGTCCCTCAAATATTACTTGCACAGTCTTATTTTACCAATTGCCTTCCTTTATGCGTTTTGTCAATTCATTAGTCCTGCTTCTATACAGTACCTTTTATATATCTTCATCAAACTCCACAGTAGAGGTGTTTTGTTTTTTTTTTTAATCATCTCTCCCTTTTTCTTGTAGTTAAGAATATTTTCATGGATATGGTAGAATTATTATCTTCAGTTGTTTTACTGGTAAATCTTTAAATTTTATAAACTGTAGTTGCATTGATTAAGAAAAACATATCAACTGATGTTTAATAGCCTCAGTTTTGCAACTAGATGTTAGTTTTGAAAAGTGGTGTTATTCCTCTGTGGACTTTATTCTAGAAAGAAGCATAAGACTGTATCATTATATTAAGAAAACAAAAGAGTGAAAATAGTCATATATTTGTGTTTGAGATGCTAACTGCAAAAAACCGCCAAAGATATTTCCCAGTGAACTACCCACAGTATTCTCTACAAGGCATGGATAAGGGAAAAACACATCCAAATTCTTTTCAGAGGGCAAGCTATATTAATTTTCCAGAAAAAAATAAATAATCAAATTATCCCCAATGTTAGGCTCTAAATACTGCATTTATAAGATTTTCATAATATAAGCAATATACTCGCAGAACAAGATACACCAAGAAGTGACCCACACACAGAAGCGATGAAAAACCAGTGCCACGCATTCCTTACACAGGTGAAGTATAAGCAGACTAAAACACTCCAATAAAACTCAAACGCAAAAAACAGACGTAAAGAAGTGAAAAGTGGAGTAGGAGAAGAAAGTTGCTTAAGGTGAAAATAACCCAAGATAAAAGAATCCTTTCTGCTTTGAACAATTATTTTATTACAATTCCTAGATAAGCAACGCTTCAAGCCAAGAGCTTTTGCTGTTAACTGATGCGCAGATTGCAGGACACAATTAAAACCTACAAAAAAGGTGAGGCAAGTCAAAGGGAGTTAATAAATGGTTTGTAATGACAAATACATTTTTCACTAATTATAAAACATTAAAAGAGCTGGCCAACAATATTAGTATCCATAGCCCCAAGGATTAAAGATCTTGGCTCATGGTTTCCCTAAAATCAAAAGGTGAAATAAAAGAAAAAAAAAAGAAAAAAAAGATTACCTCCGATGAACTTATAACTTATCCAAGGGGGATATTTTTCTACATGCCAACCCTCACACCTGAACATACTTTGAACAGAACTCCTATCTATTTTCAAAGTGCATAATGTCAGAGGAACCATCATGAAAGGATGAAAACCAAGCAACCAAAATATCTGCATTCTGATTCATGAGTCATAATAAACAAAAAAAAAAACCCAAACCCCAACAAAAAAAGTAGAATGGAAGTAAATTAAGTAATTAGAATGAAATTATATTTGAAATTAAAAAAACACTTCTGTACTTTGATCCTTCGACCTGAGTGTACAGTAACTACAGTAACCCAGTTTGCATAGGGCATCGCATGCACAGATGCTTATACAGAAAACAGGGACGCAATTTCCCTGCACAGGATAAATGGAGCCTCTATCAGCGGATCCTGTTCGGTAAGCAAAGCAGGATGCTGGTGTTTACCAAACTGATAGATGGGAGAGAGATATCTTTAACAGAAGCAGAACAGGTTTGACTAGTTTAAGTGTTTCTTCCTTTGAACAAAACCACTTCATTTTTTTTCCAGGTGGAGTTTGACTTAGTTCTTCTGAACTCTTGTAAGAGAAGAGCAGCCACACCATCCTTTTCTGCTTAAAATTTCCTCGTCCTTGCCTTCTCTCACCCAAAATCATAGTGAAAAAGGAAATAAACCATCCTAGAATACACTCAAATTTTGGAAATCTAAGGACTTGGGAATTTGAAAAGGTATCTAGTTTCAACATTTGTGAATATAATGAGTGAAAAAAAATCTATTCTAGAGCATATAATATTATTTGACACAGAATCAGAAACAGGACTCTCAGGTAAAAAATCAGGAACAGAAAAAAATGTTGCTGGTCCTTTCTGCGTGTTAATGACTGCCAATTATTCAGCCTTCTGACTATGCCACAGAGTATTTTGTACTATGCTCACAGAAAATCCAATGCAAGTGTCTGAAAAAACAAGATGAAAACCATCATATTCCAGTTCTTCGCGCAACTCTGGTAAAGACCTTCCTCAGAGTGATTTTATTTGTGCCAGCTGATAACGGGAATAAGTCTTTGCATGTTAATTTTTCTTTATCTATTTTACTTTTGTTTTTAATACATAAGTGCCAAAACAGTACATTTAATCTCAGTCAAGCCAGGCATAAATCCTACAGTGACTGGATTTCTTACTGCATATTTGCTACTGATCTGCTCTGAATGCAGCAGTATGTAGGACATAATGCATTTTGCCAGCTAAATTTGTATTTCTGGTTTGGTAATAATATATAAGATGCAGATCCGAAGCAATCTTTACAAGTATTCTTTTCCAGAAAAGGGGAGAGAAGTCAAACAATATCTTAAAATACTAAGCAGACAATTAATTCTGATCAAAGAAACGTATCGACATTACTGGAATTGCGATAGCTGTGGCTGACTATATGTATCAATAGCTCAAGATTTGAGGAATTAAAGATGAAATGTGGATCTTTGTAGGGATTAGTTGCTATTAGTTTAAAATACTTCCACTTGTGTAATAGTGGTCTTATTTCATATCTCATTACACAAAATAAGAAAATTTGCTGACCAGTTTGCATTGCAATGCAGTTGATGGAAATAGCAAGAGTTCCACTAGGAAAAAAGAAATTATTCAAAAACCCACTGTAAATAAACTGGAGGATAATACATTTTTTTTTTTTTAATTTAAAATTTCAGGAAAAGATAAAAGAAAAACTTCCTATGTGTCTCTGGGTGAGGGTAAAGGAGGAAAGAACGGGTATCATCCCCAGACAGCAATTTGAGAGACCACCTAATCCTAAGGAAGTGGTAAAGAAGGTTTTGCTGAACTATGGAGGCATCTGAGTAACAGAACTGGGGAAGAAGCTTGAGGAGCGTTAACAACCACGTACTGTACAAGCTCCTGGAGTGATAAATGTTCTTTCTACAACACAGAGGAGTTTGCCAGAGGAATGGCTATTTTAGACTTGTTCAATAGTTATGGGGAGAATTAACTGAATATAAGGATGGAAATACAGGAGAAATTAATTAAAAACAGCAGAGGTCACTAAACAAGAAGAAAACGTCAAACTAAAGATCATGATTTCAAGAAAAGCAGATTCAGTAATGTCATATATCTGGAAGAATTGGTCTCTTGGAAAGTTCATTTAAGGGATAAAGGGAGTGCAGGAAACTCAACAGTTATGAAAATACAGAATAGGTTATTCCAATGGACAAAGTAGATAAAATGAAGACTTAGAAATCAATATGTCTGTAAAAGCACCCAGAAGAATTGCAGGAAGTAAAGAAATATGTAAAGGAGGGAGATTTGACAAATGACTGAAGATGAGAAAAGAGAAAGTGCCGTAACACCAAAAATCTGACAAAGGAGTTGTCAGTGGTTTACCGGGAAAAGAGGATGGTATTTTTAAACAGTATCTCGTATCTGCTGTATAGCTCTCATTTTTGTTCAATACTTTTAATTAGTGACAGACAGAGAAGAAGGAAATACCTTTTAAAAATATGGACTAAGCTAGAAGGGAATTAAAATATTCTGGAAAATAGGATCATAATTCAAAAATCACTTTGATAAACTGGAGGTACTAAGTAGAAGAAATTCTGTAAATAAGAATGTAAAATACTCCACTCAAGAAAAAAAACAAACAAATCAATCCCACAAATGCAGATGGACTGGTAAGCAGAAAGACTAAGAAAAAAAAATATTAATTTTTACATTGGACTATAAATTAAACATAAAGCAGGTAAGAAAGTCGCTAAACTCCAGAATTTTTCAAAAAATTGCTCTCAGTGTCAAGTTAAGGGACAAGGGGACTGAATACTGAACAAGAACAAGTTTTCTCCGAAACACTAGTCTAATCTGTAATTATGCAGGAGTTACAGAAAAGTATAAATTCCAATAAAACGCCTCCTTTTCTCTTAATTAGCTTTATGTAATATTTTAATCATTTCTAATATTATTTTATTAACTCCTATTCTTTCACACTGGACACTCAATTCATTAAAAAGTACAGGGGCAGACTGGGACCATGCCATTTTTCTGCAAAATAGCCTGCCTTGAAAATGGCATGCAGTTAATAGGCAAGCACATTAGCCTTCTCAGTGATGAAAACATAAAGAGTTTCTTAATTCTGCATTGTGCCTAATACTTTAAGAAGCGCAGCTCCTAGTAAATCTATTTTCAAGTACTGTGTTTTATTTACACAGAATACCAAAGAAGCTTTTGTGACCCAACATGAGCTGCTAAAAGCCATTACAACTTTTTCCGGTATGTTAAGAAGTCCGATATTTGCCTAAGATGACAAGTAAGGAAGGAATACTGTGGATGGTGCTGAATTAAAACCATCCTTAATTAATTAACAATTAGATTTCTTGTATGTGTAAATGAAAATTAAAATAACGCAATGACCCTGTCGGGCTCCGCAGCGATTAATCCAAATGACTACTGGAAGCTAGTCCTAATTTAGCAGTGAAATTTGCACAGTAACTTTTTATTAAGACAATAAAATTGATGCGCAGTAGCGACTTTACACCCTACTCCTGCTTTGCTATAAAATCTGTTTTTAGCTAATTGACAAACTTGGGCGGCGATGAATCACGAGCCCATTGTACACCACTTAATTTATGACGAATTAAAAGGAAAAAACACAGAGAATTGGTTCCACTTTGCGGTGAGCGAAGCTAAAGGCCGGCACAAAGGTGGGCGCCGTACAGCTCCGCAACGCCGCCGGGCGCACTGACCGCGGAGGAGACGCGCAAAACCCGCGGAGCGGCGCCCCTTCGGCGGGGGCGGGGCCGGGGGGGGCCCGCGCTGGGCGGAGCGAGGCAAGGGCGCCCCCTGCCGCCGCTCGGCCGCCGCCGCTTTTCACACAAAGCCGAAGGAAATTCACGCTCTAAATAAAAACTGGGTTAATTCCTCCGAAATGCTTACAGCCTGCACGCCTCGGCACCCCATCGTGTGGGCTGGAAGGGACCTTTCGGATCCTCGAGTCCGACCATCAACCATCACTAAAACGTGTCCCTCAGCACCACCTCTACCCGTGCCTTAAATACCCACAGGGATGGTGATGCCACTGCTTTCCTGGGCAGCCCGTTCCAATGCTTGACAACCTTTTCAGTGTAAACATTTTTCCTAATATCCAATCTAAACCTCCCCTGGTGCAACTTGAGGCTGTTTCCTCTTGTCCTAATGCCTGTTACCTGGGAGAAGAGACTGACCCCCACCTGGCTACAGCCTCCTTTCAGGTAGTTGTAGAGAGCGAGAAGGTCTCCCCTCAGCCTCCTCTTCTCCAGGCTGAACAACCCCAGCTCCCTCAGCTGCTTCCCCATAAGACTTGTTCTCCAGACCCCTCACCAGCTTCACTGCCCTTCTCTGGACCCACTCCAGCACCTCAGTGTCTTTCTTATAGTGAAAGGCAAAACTGGACACAGTACTCCAGGTGGGGCTTCACCAGTGCTGAGTACAGGAGGACAATCACCTCCCTAGTCCTACTCACCACACTGTTCCTGATACACACCAGGATGCTGTTGGCCTTCTTGGCCACCTGGGCACACTGCTGGCTCATATTCAGCCAGGTGTTGACCAACACCCCCAGGTCCTTTTCCACCAGGCAGCTCTCCAGCCACTCCTCCCCAGGCCTGGAGCGCTGCATGGGGTTGTTGTGACCCAAGTGCAGGACCCGGCACTTGGCCTCGTTGAACCTCATACCATTGTCCTTGGCCCATTGATCCAGCCTGTCCTGATCCCTCTGTAGAGCCTTCCTGTCTTCAAGCAGATCAACAGTCCCACCCAACTTGGTGTTGTCTGCAAACGTCCTGAGGGTGTACTCAATCCCCTCGTCCAGATCATTGATAAAGACATTAAACAGAACTGGCCCCAATACTGAGCCCTGGGGAACACCACTAATATCTAATCTAAACCTCCCCTGGCACAACTTGAGGCCATTTCCTCTTGTGCTATGGCCTCTTACTTGGGAGAAGAGACCGACCCTTGTTACAACCTCCTTTCAGGTAGCTGTAGAGAGCAAAGCTATTAAGGCCACAACTGGACCTAACCACGGGTCTGTATTTGCACTCAATCACCGGTGCCACCTCACTGCTGCAGGAGATGCACGCACCAACCTGAACCTTTGCAGGGATGAGAACTCCACTACCCGTGGATGAATTTCTGTTCCACTCCTACTTTTCTAAATCAAGCCAAACTAAGCTAGTTCATGTTTTAAATAATCACATTTCAGAACGAGCAACAACATGAAAAAAAAAAGAAAATATTTATACGGCTTTCCTTTGCCTCCCACTTAAAACTCAGAATTTAAGTTTAAAAGTAACTGTGACTGTAAATTTGCATCCAAAATTGAGAAAAGCATGATTTCTACTGGAATGTTAACCAGCGTAGGGGTGATCAGGCTTAGCAGATAGTGAGCCAAGGTGGTGAGCATTCTTCGTAGGGCACCCCAGCCCTGCAAAGACACCCCTTGGCAGCTGTCCTCTTTCCCCCATGTGAACAGAAATACCATTTTTATTTGCCCTTATCCAAGAAGTTTCGATTAGTATTATTTCTTTTGAAGTTAAGAAGCAGACTAAAAGTTGAAAGAAGGAATAAATCTGGTTTTCCTTTTGTAGTCTCTGGCTAAAACCCAGATACATGGGATGAGATACACTGGCTTTAAAATGTCAATTATCTGCAATCAAAAATGGAGCGAGGTAGTTACATCCAAAATTTCCTTATTTGCTCTGTTGAATGCCACTGTTTGAAAAGGCAAATCAAGCCTTTTAGAACTAGAAACTATGGAAAAAAACACTATATTTAGGTTTAGAGCAAAATTTAAGTTTAATTTTTACATAAAAAGGGTCTAACAGCCTTGTTGGTTTGACTTTTAGTCGTAACTAACTCCCCGTTCACACTTCAACAGAGGTGACATAAGCCAAATGTGAAAGAAATAGACCCTCATAAAAGCATCATTCATCATTTTCTAACAAAAATTCAAGTTATAAACAAATATTTAAATAATTTAAAAATGTTTTTAGAAACAGCCATGTAACTTGTTAAAAAACTTAAATTGTGTAAAACTTACACAGGCACACACAGAAATGTACGTAATGTACGTGCATATACACATGTACAGAGAGCTGCAAAGCAGTGTGTTTAACCAAGAACTGAGAAATAGTTGCTTGTTACAGGAAAAAAAATAATTGATAACTCAAGATTAAAACCATAACACTAATAGAAATCAAGATTAAAATCATCGACTTAACTAAACTTTCTGTTTGCTGGCTCAAAGCCATCTGCTCCAGGTGTCCAGGGACACAAGCAGTTGTACAGTGGCACAGTGTACAGATTTACGGGGAGGAAGACAACCCGTGTGATTTCAGTTCTAATGGGGTCTTAAAACTTGGGTTCCTCTTAGCTCATGACTTAGATGATGTGAGTTCTCTGGAGGATGGGATGGGGCAGAAAAAGCCCTCAAATATTCCCAATTCCACAATGAACAAATGGCAGATAGTAATTTTCTGAAATAAAAGTGTTAATATTTACCATTAATAAAACCGTTTTGTAATACAGCACAGAAACATGCCTGGAAATTGAATTACGTTTTCTTCCTTCTCCTTTGAACCAATCATTCTTTTAGTTGCTGTTTATTCAACCGACTTACTAACAAAACCAGCGTAACTGAAAACTTCAGAAAAGCCTGAGAGATTAAGTAAAAAAATGCTCAGTGACTGAAGATGATGGGGGTTGATGGGAAGTAATGGAAATATACTTAGGGAAAAAAAAGTTCAAAGAACACAGTTTAAAGACTGGAAAGGAATGGAAAGACCTAAAATCAATATATGTTTCAACAGTGCAAAAAATCTTTTCCATAAAAAAGCCTTTAAATTGCACAGGGTAGTATTCTTTTATTATTTTTTTTTTTTATAGAAAGAATGGATTTTTTTGATACACTGATATTAGAAAAAATATATACAGGATATAAACTATATATATGCATATATACAACGGTCTCAGATAAGAAGTTTGAATTTTTATATATTTAAATTTTATATCAAATACACCAAGTTATTAATACTGCCATCCAAACTACTTAGCAAAGAAGAGCCTTTATGAAAATAATATAGTCAAGAAGTAATAATTGCACATGTCAGTGGTGGAATTGCCATTTGGTGTCTATCTCACTTTTTTGATATTCCAAAGTAGAATTATTTGAATTCTGCAAAAGCCCAACTGAAAAAGGGCCCAGCCCAGTCCTATACTCCCCTTTTATATGTGCCCTCCACAATGTCACACAAGAAAAGGCACTAACCCCTTCCCACCAGGTCCTCTTCAATTCAGTTCCTGAAGAACTGGCTTGTCCCAGCCACCAGTCTTCCAACCCTAGAGTGCCAAAACCAAGCATCGCCTAAAACACCAAAATTATCACCATACTGCTAATTACATGTCATTAACTTAAAGAACCAGTGCAAAAAGACCTAGAATGTTGTTTAATCTTTCCAATCAAACTAAATACACAAATAAGATGATCCTTATTTTCCTATAAAAAGTTCAAAATTCTGTAATAAATGACTCCTACATTTTAATATCGTCCACAAACTGAATTGGTTATCGTGAACTTCCCGAAATGAAGTTGATAATAAAAGGTTATTTTAAAACATGCTACAATCAGCATATTTTAGTCAGGAGGAAAACTCCAATATAAATCAAGATTCCCATTTGCTACCTGGTTCGGTTTGGAAAAAAGGCTGCAGTTAAGGCTGCTATCCACTAAGTGGCATTATCACCTCAAACACCTAATTTTGACAAAAAATAATCGTAGGGCAGTGCCTTTTTTCCTCTTACAGACAGATTAATAGAAAACATTTTCTCTGGATGATTCACTTTATTGTCAGAAATTTAGGCATCGTTCCAGACAGTCAGATGTACTAGTAAACCGGCATTACCGATTTACCTTTCACATCAAGACATTTGTAAATATTTAGGAGAACGATCAGGTTAGAAATAAAACTATCAGGCCAGACATCTTGAACAAAGCAACCAAAATATCAGAGTAATATGAGCCCAAATCAGACACATAAAGGTATAATAAAGTATTTTAAAAGTAGACGGAGTTTCAGAAGTGCTGTACATCAACAATTCTAGTATTTCCTGTTGTGAAGTGTGAAAGTACCAAATGCCACACCAGATATATACTTTAGATAAAACACTTCAGAAAAAAAGTAAATGTAATAGATTAGATGGATGCTACCTGATGCTGGAAGGTATTTAAAAAATTACAATAATTGTGAAAGTAAGAAAAGTATTACGTTTCACTAATTGGTAAAGGATTAGTTTTCAAAATGTTAATTAAGGATTAATGACTAAATATAGGTTTTTGATAAATGTTTAATGGAACAAGGCATTTAGGAACAGTATAAAGATAACAAAAAAAATACTAGAACAAAACTCTCATTGTAAAATAGTTTTTTCTCCCCCTGTTCCTGTTGTTTGTGCCTGGTCTTTTATCACTGTCAATTTGTACATATATAAACAGCTACTGAAAATCAAGGTGGGGGGAGGAATCAGTATCACTATATACAAAGAGTAAAGGAAAATGAAATGAGCAACTCCTTCTGTCGCTCTGCCTCTTCAAAGTATATATTTTAAGCTTGCGAAATGTCCTACACACGCACTCAAAATTCTGAGCATACTTCAATGCTAGAAGGATCAAGACATTCCTTCTTTTTTTTTTTTTGTGTGTGTGATTTTTTTTTTTTCCCCTCCTTGCTGGCCACAGAGGAATTGCATTAGGACATAGTCCTTTTTCCCTACATCCGCCTACGACAAACATTTGGTGCAAGTCAGCGACTCCAAAACCAAATTGTTTACAATTAACTCAAAAAGCCATTAAAAAAAAAAAAAATCATTTCTTTGTTCCAGTTGGAAAGAGAGACAGCCAGATGTGTGGCCTGTTGATCTTGCTCTTTTCTGACCTCTGAGTGTAGGAAGAACTGCAGCTGAGGAAGGAAGTCAGCAAGTTGTGTTAATGAAGGTGAACGTGGCAAAAAAAGATGTCCACAATCTTTTTTCATCAAAGAAAAATCTCTTTGAAAGAGTTTTTATTTAAAAAGTAGGTATTACAGAGCCTTACTTTTCGCTATCGGTGAAAAATTAAGACTCTTTGTTTTGGGAGAAGTCAATAGACTCCAGGTTTTATTACTTCTGAAAAATATTCTACCCTTTATTTCAAGAACTTCATGAAGTTTCGCTGCTGTAAATTAGCAAACACCTCATCACTAACACCTGCTGGGAGTCCATCTTCCTTTGAGGACGCAAAAATGGAGGAAAAGCATTTTAATTTTAGGCTCTGACTGAGTCACAGTCTGTCATTACACACCAAAACCAGGTCTAAAGCTGAATTCCAGATTGAGAGTGTGCCCACTTCTTTGGAAAACACATCTCGCCAAAAACATACGGCAACAAACTATAGTTACTGCTGTACTTTTCTTCACATTTCTCCCTGAAACAAGTTTCTGCATTTTATCTGTAAAACACCTGGTAATGAATTAAGTAGTAATCTGTGTTGAAAACTTCATTACATGGTACTCCTCATGATGGTACAGAACGCGCCTGTAGAAGATGTTCCGCAAGCATAAAAAAGAACAATCTCTCAAAGACTGCCTAGTAACAGACGTGAAACATTATCATCTTGTTTCTGAACTTTGAATTATTTTCTAAAAAACATCAAAAAATGTATTCTGAAGTTCTACAGCCACATTGCTCTTTGTTTTATCATGTTAGCTGAAAAATTAGTAAAAGTTGCCATACTTGAGGTGACACCTAAGGGCACATTCGTGTGTGAACTCCAGATTCAGTCCAAAGATCCAGCTTTAGATATTAATTCTGGCACCTAAGCATGAATCCAGACTCCTTATGCAGTTAGTGAAGCTTCCCAAATGCACTCTAGGCATCTGATTTCATTGTCAGAATTAGGTTAAACGTTTGGTGTTGCTCTCTCTGCACTGCTACCTTCATCTTAACAGCTCACACTAGTTTTGGTACAAAATGACACCTAATTTTTGTCAACTAGTTACTATTTTTAAAATATACTTACCATCCAGAGACTTGAGTAATATCATCATAGTTCATCTTTCAACTTATGTTTATTATTATATTATTAGTCAATTAAGAAACTCTCCTATGTATTCTTAGAAAACAGGAAATTGAAAATGACGACTAGTTTACTCTCTTCCCACCCCACGTTCTCCTGCTCCCTAAGGTCTTTTAAAAGACAACATTAATAGATCACCCGACACATGCATACGTACACACAAAGCCATTTCTGCAAACGTTTATACAAATATTTAAACTGGTAAGAAAATTCAGATTCTGGAGAACTGAAACAATAATTCATGTCATACTTTTCAGAACAGTTGTAAGGGATACTGGTCATTTGAAAAACATCTAAGAGATTCCATCTTTCTCTTTGCACTAGGAGAAATTTAAAACCTTATCAAGACATTCAGCACAGCTCAAACAGCTCACAGGTATGAGCACAGAGAACTGCTTCTGCTGCATTAGTATTTAGAAATTATTATTGGCTTGTCATTGTCATATTAAGATTTGATTTTCAGAACCTTTTATTTTAGAAAAAAAATGTTTAGATGCTTCTATGCTCCATATTTTGTCATAGTCTTCTTAAAGAATGAATCTTTAAGGTCATTAAAGGCATATTTAAGGGCTTCATTTTGAAAAAATAATTTGTCTCAACACCTCTAAAAGGTCTGCAATAGCAAACAGGTAGGACTTCAAAAATGTATCAGGTAAAAAAAATTACTAAAATATTTTCCTACCAGTTGTAACTCCTACCAATGGAACTGATAAAAGCAGTGAACTACACTGTAGTAATACTGACTTTCTACAGACTAAGTTTAAAAGAGTCCATAATTTAGCAGATCCTCATTTCACACTCCTTGTTTCTCATCACTGCCTGTTTCTTCTGAGATGTTAGAGTGTTCATCTCCATTCCCATCATTTTTTCCTTCAATTCTTTCTTTTCACTCAACTTATCCTATCCATAAGATCTCCCTTCAGCTCATCTCAGTCCCCCCACCATGGTGGATAAGCCCATCCAGAGCACTACATTTGAGATCTCTCCAGCTCATAAAGATCTTTCTTCACTTAAAAAGTAGAATGGGCCCTAAGTTTTAATTGAAATGCTATTTTTAGAAAAAATAATAAATTAAATGGCATATAGATAATTCCTATTTTAAATTCCCTACAACTGCAACAAAATAGAAGGTTAGGAGGCCTTTTTAGGGAGAAAATAAAGTGTAAAAATAAAATAGACATAGCAGCTTCACTGGTTAAGTATATGGTCCTTACAAGTATCACGTCATTAGTTTATAAGGCAGAGAAGAATAATTTCCTACACCGCAGAAACTGTCAAAGCTATGATTAGTCTCTAATCTTAATAAGTCTCTCCTTCCACCTCTCACACCCACCTCCTCCCTTGGACCTGAGTTCGTTCGCCCGGCCAATGACATAAAACAGGAATATTGCTGGCTTTCAACTACGCCAGCTCCACATTCCCCAGAATCCTTTGTGGCTTTAAATTAATGAATTTCTACACCTTCCAAATTCCTCTGCAGGTGGCTTTATTTCTTTTGAACAAGCATCCACACGATTAGCAAACACCTATACTCTGTAGACTGCCACCGAGACCCCTGGGTTCACCTGGGTACTGCAAGCCTGCTCTGATAGAAAGCCAGCCAGGCTGCTGCCACCTTGGGCTTGTTTCTACCTGAAAAAAAAAAAAAATGAAGTTTTTTGTGGGCATTTGCCCACAGCACAACTTGTTGGATGCCTCTCGTGGCAGCTAAATTAATGATAGCATTCACCGTTACTAACGTAGGGTTAGCTTAAAGAGTCCTCTCCATACTCAATGGCTTCCATCTCTCTGAGAAACCGCCAGATGAAAGCTACCATCTTGCATGGCCTTTCTTCCCATAAACACGTATTTATTTATAAATATAGTAAGATACTATTCCCTTTCAGATTTTGAGTGTTACATGCTACAACCGCCCAGTTCAAATGTCACGTCTGCTTCATGTTTCCCAGCAGCCCAGAAAGGGCTGACAAGCAGGAGCGTGTTTGGGTCAGAACCACCAGAACCGCTGTCTGTGACTTGTAGCCTTGGAGCTCTGGTGCAATGCCGATCACAACTTGGCCGCATGTGAAGTGTGATACTGAGATCTCCCATCTGTTCCCTATAATCTATGTGGTAAACACGAGTAGCCAAATTGGCACGACCTCCGGTATTTCACTACGAGGAAGAAGGTAATCTTCAATAATAAATACTCTTGTAATTACATCTACAGATCAAAACCTTCTAGCTTTTCTCTATCACCCTCTGCTTCCTCCTCAGGTATTGAAGTTTGCAGCTGTTCACAACCCCCTGATAGTCTTCCTCATGTATCAAATGCTTCCTTGGAGCAGAGAGAAGCAAGATGTTTAAATCCAATACAACAATTTGTTGCTGCAAGTACTGGCACCAGTTTCCCTGTGTTGACACCAGTACTTGTTTGAGTCCACAGTGAACTGATGCAGAGGTCAAAGCTGACAGAAAATTAATCCTCCAAGAAGTCTTTGCAATCCTGTAGATTTTCAGCAGCAAATTCCCCAAGCCAGCACATCCCAGATGAATAGGTGTTGATGCAAGAGAAGGGGCAGACGGAGCTGTACCACCACTTTGAATGGCAACAAGCTAATCAAACAACTACATACTCCATCATAAAACTAAATCCCATAGACAGACGATGCAGAGTTGCTGGTGTGGCTTCTCTCAAGGAGTAAAAAATTTAAAATAACCGAACTGTTATTACTTAAAATCTCAAACAGCATTCAACAAAGACATAAACACCCTGTACAAAGTGAAGTCCAGCACATTGCATTCTTCAGCTTTCTCACAAATCACGTATAAAAGAAAGAGGGTACTTAACACAAGCACTTGGTTATGTCTTACCTCAAAATAGGGTGGTTCCAATTCACATTCAAAAATCCAGAGAGGTGATGCTAAACATTCAACGTCTGTCTGTCACGAAAAACATTCAAGATTACACTTGGGATCTCTCTCAATTTTCAGATGATACTTTCTGACTTTGAAAGGAAATATCCAGATTATATCCATGGAAAACTGAAATTATTCTTTTAAGAGTAAAATTTGGAACTTCCAAAACCTTTTAAAGTAATGCCATTCAAAAATGCTGCCGGGTTGAAATGATCAGGTACTTAAACTGATTTTTTTATCCCATATAGTTCTGCAGAACAGATTAAATTTAATTTGGATTTCATAATGAGCTGTTGCCAAGACTGGTACAGCCAAAGGAAAATAACGCTCACTGGTACTGGTATTCATTATATTAAAAATTAAACGAAACAGTACTGAAATAATGAAAACGCAAACCCACATCCAAAACATTTAGCAATTTATTGTAATGACTACATTTATTTAAAACAATATTTACATTGAAAGAGGTCTGGTTAAAGCAGATCAAAATTCAGAAATGAATTTTCCAATATTTTGAAAGTACCAAAATAAAGAATGTAATTTACATGTTTAAAAGTGATCATTTCATTCTGCAAGTGTTGGGGGGGAAAGCTGAGAGAGAAACAAGGGGACCAGGCCCTTCATAAGGATTTTTAGGGACAGTTATTCTTAAGGTCTGTCTCTTGTATCACATTTTCAACTCTCTAAATAAAAGAACTCGTAGCAACATAAGCTTGGTCCCAGAACAAAGGTGAAGTCAACTTCAGAAAAAGAAATCCGCCACAGAAAAGCTTGGAAATGAACTTCCTTTCCAACCATAACCTCAACAATGCTAATATAACTCCACAAACACTCTTCTTCCCAAATATTCTCATTCACTATCCTTATGACTATGGAAAAACAGAGGTCAAGTCATCAGGTCATAAATTAGCTGAATTACGTTTTGGCTTTGAAAAACATGATTGTACTTCTGCAGCTATATTTATAAAGATATGACTAAAAACTGGTTCTAAACTAATGATGGATTTTTATTAATTTAATTTCAAAATAATTAGAGTACTTGATCGTTGCCTAAAGAGGAATTATCTTTTGAAACTCGGGGGTGGTGCGGTGCAGATTTTTTTTTTTTCCATCTAAAAATATGTTCTTTACTGCAAATTGTAACTATTCATTATAAAAGCAGATTAAATTAAAACAGAATGTAACACTAATTTTTCAAGTAGAGCACCCACATAGGGAACTAATTAGGAATAGCTCCTCTGTGTAAACAAACCTTTGTACCAATTAGTAGCTGGTCAAGTCAGGGAACTCCCTTTCTCCAGGGGAAAAAAGTCTATTTTCAGCATTGCTTTATTTTGCTGCTGGCTGCAAATTCTCTCCAGTTCTGTAGCAACGGAGGGTGTTTAGAACTTACATTTCAGAGACTTTGATGGGAACCTGGTCAAGATTTGGGGGGGGGAAAAAAAAAAAAAAAAAGAGGCAGTAGAATGCCTAAAAAAAAAAATATTACAGAATTAGGACGTCAAAAGGGATGAGAACAAATCCCATTCTCTGCCTAGGCCAATTCTATCCCAAGGGTTTACAAAAACCAGAACAATACCAGTGAAATGATTCAAAATAAACAGTGGAGTAAATGAAAAAAGTACATGGGAAAAAGAATTCTCAGTTGTTGTTCTATAATAAGAAAAGCAAACAAATAAAAGCCTCAAGGCGAGAAGATTACACCCAGATAGCATTTTGAAAGCGTCGGTTAGGTGCAACAATAAAACTACATAACAGGAAGCCATTCAAGGGAGGCTGAGTATTCGTTTATCATTTATGACGTTCAAATCTGCTAGACAGCTGCTCTGTGCAGACAGAAAGTACTAGAGTCGACTCCTACCTTGACGAAGATGATCCAGAGCCTTCCCGATACTTATAAAGAGGCTGCAACCTGTGGATTTAAAAATTTGTTTAAAAGAATTGTTATTAACAAAACTGCTTTAATGACTAAGTAAAAATCAGAAAACTTACTTAAATGCCTTCAAAACATAGTCATTCCCCCCAATTTTTTTTTTTTTTTTAAAGCAATGACTACTGCTGCAACGTATCTTCCACTATGCATTATACCCCAGAGCAAAAAGTCAACTAATCCCATAGTAAAGCGCAACAAAATAGCGAACTACTGTTACCATGTTCAGGACACTTTACTAACTCCAGAGAGTGATACGGGTTACATGGGAAAGAAGCTGTGAAGGAGGCACTGAAGAACATTCCCAGCAGGAACACCTTGGGACAGGGAAAGGACTGGAAGCACCTCACAGAACCCAGAAAACCCCCATTTCCTACAGAGTGGCGATGTAGAAGAAGAGACAACTTCTGACCCTCCAGCCCCACTGGGTTGAAAAACCCAGCTCTAGATACCATTGTTTTCTATAGCGTTTACTGGTCGAAGATACATGAAAACACGACATGGACCTCTTGGAATGGGTCCAGAGGAGGGCCACGAAGATGATCAGAGGGCCGGAGCACCGCTGCTACGAGGACAGGCTGAGACAGTTGGGGTTGTTCAGCCTGGTGAATAGAAGGCTCTGGGGAGGCATTATAGCGGCCTTCCAATACCCGAAGGGGGCTACCGGAAAGATGGGGAGGGACTCTTTATCAGGGAGGGTAGTGATAGGACTAGGGGTGATGGTTTTAAACTGAAGGAGGGGAGATTTAGCTATCGGGAAGAAATTCCTTACTGTTAGGGTGGTAAGGCACTGGGACACGTTGCCCAGAGAGGTTGTGGATGCCCCATCCCTGGAGGTGTTCAAGGCCAGGCTGGATGGGGCTTTGAGCAGCCTGGTCTAGTGGGAGGTGTCCCTGCCCATGGCAGGGGGGTTGTAACAAGGTGATCTTTAACGTCCCTTCCAACCCAAACCATCCTATGATTCTATGACCCCTTCCCTCTTGACCCAACAACAATAAAAATGACAAGTCTAAAGGACACAGGAACTCCAGGACTAATTAAGTAAGCACCCATGAGAAATTTTCAAAAAGGGTATCCCACTTATTGGACCACATTAACTCCCAAGCTAGTAAGCATTTAGGTATTTTCCAAACTTCATGTAATTAAGGTTAACTGGAAAGGGTGGTTAAGCAAGAACGCAGCACGATTCATGCTGAACACAAATGAAAGCAGATTTAGTACCAGGAATGAGATAATGCAAAGGTGCCAGAACAGAGTGGATGAAAACGATGAGAAAGGATTACAGGTGGGAAAAGGAGACTGGGAAGAACAGAAACAGAAACAATGCAGGTAAAGGAAGAGAATGGTGAAATTCAGATGATCGTCAGAAATAAAAAAGTTGGAATTTAGCTTTGAAAGGGCAAGTCTAGCACAGACTATGCTGACACAACATCAACTGGCTCTGGAGGAATGTCACAAAACGAAAAGAGGCCCTAAGTCAGTTTGAGAAAGAGGAGGAAAGTATTTGCTGCTAAACACCTAAATTAAATTAATTAATCAATTAAAAATCTCAAACCAAAGTAGGTACCTGCAGAACTGTATTTATATGAGCCACAACTTGATCCATTTATTTGATCCACTCCAGAAGGAGTTCATCAATGTGGAAAGATCAGAAATTTTTAGTCACGGAAGCCACAGGCAACACAGTTTAATTGAATTCACGACCCATTATCGTAAGAATGAAAACAGAAGTAAAAGGACCTTACTAAGGGAAAAAGGTACTAAATTTCTGCTTCTTTCTAGAAGTATTAAATGGAAATATGACTACAAAGATCATAATTTGAGAGTGAACAACAACTACTGCTTCCCCTTCAAATGCACAGGACATATCCCACCAAATTCTACAGAAGTATTTGAACCGAAATGTCTTTTTCAAGAAAATTAATTAATTATAGAACAAGACTTACAAATTTAATTATGGTAAAAAATTGCCGGAAACCTTTAAACCAATTGCAAGTGGGACAGAAAAAAAATCCAGGCTAAAACTCTACATAATAAAAATAAAAGATTGCTATAAGAAACAAACTAGCATAAAAGTTGTGAAATACATGCAAGAACAGAAGATAAAATATATTTTATAGAAACTTTAGAATTTGTATATTGCAAAACCAGACAATCGGATTGTTTTTTTTTAAAAAAAAAAAAGTATGTTCAGAGCACTTAAGCCTAGTGAGACTAATTAAAAATCTTGAGATCTAACATAGACCAAAAGAAAGGTCAATGAGAATTTTCTTGAGTTACATTCATAATTTCCATATCTTTATGTTAGACCACTTTGTTCTGTTACATAAATTGCATTATGTGGAGAAAATTAACACTGCTGGCAACAGTAAGATCTCACATAACAGGTGCAAAATATACTCACAAAAAGCTTACAGACCGTGGCTGGGAAGTAGACTATAACAGTTACGTTTGGAAGTCCAAACACATTTTTACATAGAAAAACTGAATTTTGGAAACAAAAAACCAGCAACTATAAAGGAGTATCTCCTGGCCACCTGACTCATGAAATTACAAAAAGTTTGCAACTTATATGGAATAGCTGTCCTAAGCACAACTTAAGTAGTAGCCATCACTGAATTAGATTTTTAACAAAATACACATTACATTCTGGAAATCTGCTTTTTAACCTTTTTTAAAATTTATCCCAGATACCCAAATTTCTTTCAGTCTAAACCAGAATCAAACCAAAAACAATCTCAGATGGGACGTAAAAATTCTGTCGGTCCAATTTGTAAAGCTAATATGACACAGGAGTATGAAACAGGCATTAAAAAAGGACTACAAATAGATGCCAGGAAGCAATTCTTACTCAGTAAGCAATAACTGCGTGGAACGGGCTGTAAAGCAAGTTTGTTGAGGGAAGGCATTTGGACTGAGATAAACGCTAAGTAGGAAAGCAAGTGCCATGGGAGAGAAAAGAGGACGAACTACTCTGACTGGAAGAGCTTCAAATTTCCAGGTTTGGGTCGTTAAAACAGGGTATTTCTTTAAAAGTGGAGAAAAACAGTCCAAGATTGGTATCAGAGTCTTCCATAGGAAAGCTGGGGGGAATCAAGAGGGACAACACTTTAACACGTTTATAAAATAACTAAATACCAAGATACCCCTTTCAACACTCTGACCTAAACACGGGGTGAAGAAACATGTTTATAAGCAACTGCTCTTCTTCTCCGGAGAATTCATGAGTCAGGAAGAAAGGAAAGTGATCACTTCTTAAAGGCCAGCATGATAAAACTGGACAGAAACAAATAAGACACTGTGGAAACCTTAGCAAAAACCTTAACGCTGCTTTAAGGGAAGGATGTCAACAAGGAGGCAAACCGTCACGTATTAATGCAGACGAGAAAATTCTCTTTTATTGTTTTGACAACACCCAGTAAGTCGATTTATCCCTAGTTAAAATGCATTTATACAAGGAAACGCAGAAGTCAGCTCAGTACCCTCAGCATAGCAGTCTGGGGGACCTGCTGGGAGTAAAGCTTATTATCCACTCAGGGATTTCAGCAGACTTAGTCCACAACCAATTTGACTTAAGGCAAAACACAGCTGCTACTTTGAAAGTTTCCTGCTGTGTAAGAAATAATTAAGGCTGTATGATCAGTATTCAACAAAGCATTGAGAGCAAAGATGCTAAATTAATTCTGCTTGCAAATAAAGAGTTAAGTGAAGTTGCATTACAGAATGGGCTACATGATGTTGCAGTTCACAGGTGAAACAGGAGCTAAATAAAGTGAAGTGTGTGTCAGAGGCCAGACTGAATCTTAACTATGCAACTGTAATATTATTTCATGTTTTAGAAGTCCTTTAATCAAAAAGTACAAAGCATATGTCCCAAAATGAAGTTACAGATCTGTATTTTGATTTAAGATACAGAAAAAAAAAAAAAAAACAGAGACGCAGCAGAACACCCCTATCAATGTATATCCTGAAAAAGCACAGGCTCATTAAAGCTTCTACTACCAAGCTGGTACTATTTAAATACTATGCAGAAAGATGTAAGAGATGTCGATGGTAACACAGGTAATTCAGGGCAGTTCATCCTTAGAGCATCCTGACCTGAGCTTCGATCCTCTCCCCACGCAACCCTCAAACCACAAATCGCGCCAGGAATTCCCAGCCCAGGAATGGCACTTGGCCCATCACCGTCCGTGTGGGGACCAGGAGCTCGGTTTCCTGACCGCTGGACCGCTGTCAGGTGGAGGGATCCGGGGGCCAGGTCAGCAGGCAGCCTACATTGTCCCCACAGCGATCCCTCATCTGCCATAGAGGAGAGGCTGCCAGACAGATGGAAGCGCTCCACGGACCAGTGTCAACCCGTTAAGTTGTCTGCTGGACCAGACTCTGTTAAGTGATTAGGATGCTAATAGCTTTAACACTACTTAAAAAAAAAACAAAAAAAACCACCAAAAACCCCCAAAAACCTAAAAAACCCCAAAAACAAACAACAAAAAACAAACCACAAAAAAAATCCCCAGGCCCTACAGTTTTTGCGAAATGTAAAGTTAGACTTGCAGCTCCTTGACAGAAGGCAATCGGACAATTAGAAAAAGGCTGAAACAACTGCTTGAGACAGGGATTCCCAGGGAAAACAAATATCATGCCAACTCAGGTTTGGGCTAGCAGGTTGCTACTGCTCCTGTAGTTAACAGAAGGCAAAACTTAGGACAGGGATAAATTTTACAATACTGCCAGGATATATATTCTCTGGTTGAGGACACTGCAGATGCCATCTGCTTATATTTAATTTATTCATTTTCATTTAAAATGCCAGGCCATAATTCTTCATAAATAGATTAAAAAAAAAAAATAAAATAGCACTTTCAAAATGGCTAATTACACCTGTGTATTTCCTGGGGCTTTTCTTATAAAACCAATATGAAACTCAATTATTCTATGATTTTAAATTACTCTGGATTATTCTTCCAGACACAGCTTCTCATTTTCAGGTTTGATAGATTATTTTTTTTTCCCCTATCCTTCTAAGCACGCAAAGACTGTCCTACCATTGCTTTCCTAAAGAACTTGCTGAATCCCAGCTTCTGGGATTCTCAGCTTCCTGGAAAGCAGGATCCCTGGCCATATATATGTCAGAAAATAAAACAGACCAGGGCACATAGCCATGCTCTGGGCTTGGAACCAGCGAGCATGGTACAGCTCGTGGCTGTACAACTAAAACCCTCCAAAAAAGCCTGGCCAGATCCAAACAGCCTTTTGGAAATGGTCCACCGCCTCTCCTAACACCAGAACTATGCTTGGGCATTATCTGGGAGAGCGTTAGTTGGCACAGGACAAAACTGTGTCACGAACAGCACTAAAAATGTAGCAGTACAGTGGCATGCCATATCCATTCCTTATTTAGTTCCTACTATGAACACGCATCACGATTATAGTACCCAGTTGCTTCTGGAGAACGTCATTTTTAGAAGTTAATTCCACAAGTAGCCAATGCATTTCAGAATTAACAGGTCACCTTTTCCAGGCGTTATAGCTTCTGGCTTTAATATCACATCCTCACCTAGGTGGTTGTTGCTTTAAAATCACGAACAAATAACCATGTAAGACTTAAGCCTTTCTGTTTCTACATGTATTATATACAGCACACGTGAAAATCTGCACTCTATAGGTTTAGGAGTTTTTTTTAATGTGTTCGGACAGACTGAAGGTGAGCATCTGACTTCTTAATTCCAGCAAGGCTGGACTGCTGCCAGTAGAACATTGGTCATGGCTGTCCATTGGTATAAAGCGGGCACAGCTCTACTGACAGCATCCCAATGCACAGCAGCCGAGACTCTGCTCCTCCAAACTTTACCCTCATCGGGGTGGTGAGCAAGGAAGAAATTCACTTTACAAGATTAGCATTTTGGGAAGAAATCTGTGGGGTTTTAATTAATTCAGAAACTTACATATGTCTTCACAAATTTGTTTCTTTCTTCTAAGTCAGAAATCCCAAATTACTTACTTCAAAACATTTCATGCAAATCCAAATCAAAAACATTTACCCTTATTTTGCATAAAAAGAAACACAAGCAACAAATCTTTGTAAACACAACAAAGGGATATAAATTTTTTCCAAAGGAAAACACAACTACCCTGGTGCAAATTTGAATGTAAATATTACACTTAGCAAGAATCACTGTGTTTAAAACTTCGTATAGATATAATTGATTATGTGGTGTCACAGGGTACTGAAAAATTACACTGACACTACAAAAACATCCACCCCTTTCACAACTGCTTACCTACGGATCATCTCACTAACGTGCTTCTCCATTCCCAACTCTGCTTACCTTGAAGTAGTCTTAAAAATGTAATGGTATTGAGTATTGAGTTTGTGTGGCAAGGTTTTTGTAGCAGGGGGGCTACCGGGGTGGATTCTGTGAGAAGCTGCCAGAAGCTTCCCCCATGTCCGATAGAGCCAATGCAGCCAGCTCCAAGACGGACCCACCGCTGGCCAAGGCTGAGCCCATCAGCGACGGTGGTAGTGACTCTGGGATAACATAGTTAAGAAGGGAAAAATAACCCTGCAGAACAGCAGCTGGGAAAGAGGAGTGAGAATATGTGAGAGCAACAACTCTGCAGACAGCAAGGTCAGTGAAGAAGGAGGGGGAGGAGGTGCTCGAGGCGCCGGAGCAGAGATTCCCCGGCAGCCCACGGTGAAGAACACAGTGAGGCAGGCTGTCCCCCTGCAGCCCATGGAGGACCCCACGCTGGAACAGGTGGATGCCTGAAGGAGGCTGTGACCCCGTGGAGAGCCCACACTGGAGCAGGCTCCTGACAGGACCTGTGGACCCATGGAGAGAGGAGCCCATGCTGGAGCAGGTTTGCTGGCAGGACTTGTGACCCCGTGGGGGATCCACGCTGGAGCAGTCTGTTCCTGAAGGACTGTGCACCCAGTGGAAAGGGCCCACGCTGGAGCAGTTCATGAAGAACTGCAGCCCACGGGAAGGACCCAAGTTGGTGGAGGACTGTCTCCCATGGGAGGGACCCCATGATGGAACAGGGGAGGAGTGTGAGGAGTCCTCCCCCTGAGGAGGAAGGAGCAGCAGAGACAATGTGTGATGAACTGACCACAACCCCCATTCCCCGTCCCCCTGCACTGCTCTGGGGGAGGAGGGAGAGAAAATCAGGAGTGAAGTTGAACCTGGGAAGAAGGGAGTGGTAGGGGAAGGTGGTTTAAGGTTTTTTCCTATTTCTCATTATCCTACTTTTATTTGATTGGCAATAAATTAATTTCCCCAAGTCAAGCCTGCTTTTCCTGTGACAATAATTGCTGAACGATCTCTCCGTCCTTATCTCGACCCACGAGCTTTTCATTATGTTTTCTCTCCCCTGCCCAGCTGAGGACAGGAGTGACAGAGCGTCTTGGTGGCCACCTGGCATCCACCCAGCGTCAATCCACCACAGTACTGACAAAACTGCATATTATTCTGTAAAACCCTGATGAACCATTTATAACTGTTGAGTATTGGCTGCCAATCTGGTCCAGTGAGTCCACCTAATAGTCCACCTAATAGCCATCTGCTCCAACATAATAGTTACAGATGACGAACTCCCACACCCTGATTTACTAGGGAATACTTTAATCATCGTGCCTTGAACTACAGGTACAATTTCTGTCTTTCAAAAAGATGATAAGATGACACATCTACCCCAGCAGTGACATCAACACTCAACTGAAGACCATCACTCCAATTAGACAGAAAACTCACTATCAGCTCTTCCAAGAAAAACAACCAAAAACCTACAACACAACAAAAACCCTCCCACACAAGTGAAGTAACAAATGTATTAAATCCCAGCGATGATAACTCTGCTGGCATGAGACAGACATCTGCTTCTCACAGATCTTGGCCGGCATCCTATTCCTGATGTGGAAAAAAAAATAATAAAGCAGCTCGAAAGAAAAAGAAAATGTGATTTTAGGTCCAGAATTAGTATGGTCCTTTTGCTCTGTTCCCTGGATAACCACAGTGACACTAGAGAATGATGATGCTGGGAAATGACTGCTCGTTATGAAGATCTTAATTTTCTCCAGCTCCCTCTGGACTACTTGACAAAATGCTTCTTTTCACAAGAGAGTGATTGTTTGGGTCAAAGATCTACGCTTTTCACAGTTGTCAAAGAAAAAAGTCTGGTTTCTACAGGTAGATCCAGTCTGCTGTGATTTCTAAAACGACTTGTGCTGGACTGAGCAAGAAGAGAGACAGCTGACTACATGCCCCCAAGTCAAACTGTTCCACAGCATCAGTAAGCAAAGGGAGCGTACAAGGCTGACTAAAGCCAAGCTGATCAATACTATGAATTATTGACTCAGAGATGGCTTTGAACACATATGGAGGACATCAGCAGGCAGCATGGCTGAAGCTGACAGTTCAAGATCATCCTGCACATTCTGATGCTTAATCACGAGCCCATCAAACACCTCCTAGTAATTCACGGCAGAAGCTGGGTGGAACTTATTTAGAGCTGTTAATTGCCTTCACTCTGTGGAGAAAGTGTGACCCTCATCAGTGGGAAGGCTATGCTTTTTGTCAGAATATGCCAAAGGAAGTCAGGCAACTCTTCCTTTACTGTACACTGAAAGTCACTGTAAGACTGCAGAGCAAGTGGGCTCAAGGACTTCTCCAGACATGGAACAGCACCAAGATGTCCAGATTTGATTTCTGCGTAAGCCATCAGAGGATCGCCTGAACAGCCTGTCTTCTGGAAAACTGGAGATGAAACTTTTTAACAGTGCAAAATTAAGCAATAAACTTAGGTATGCCTACCTACAGTCACTGGCACAAGGTGGGAGAATACCACACACAGTCATTCTTTAACCACCAACAGGAAAGTGTCTGCAGGTTTGGCGGACAGCCTAATCCCTGACAACTGGGATTTTTATCTTCTTTACGAAATCGTTTAGAGCCAACTTCCCTTCAGAATCTCTCATCCATACAGGAAAAAAAGAAAGAAGTTATTAGAAGAATGAAATGTTTTACTTCAATGTCAGTTGAAGGAACTACTACCCCATACTCTGCTAGTAAAATCCCATTAAACACAGAAAGCAGAATGTCTCGTACCATGTAAGAGACACACAGCTACCTGAATAACCTCCCCCCAACCCTCACCTTGTGATTCTCTCTAAAGCGAGTCATATGGCAGCGCTTTTCTCCTTTTATGGGTAAAAAAAGGAGAAAGGAAGTCAGCAGGCCGAGTAAGACTGCATTGCCACATGAATCGAGAAGCTCAGAGCTCTACTGCCACTCACCCGGCCCTACCTCAGCACATTAAGAATACATACCCCGAGAGAGGCATACCATGAATCAACTGCCATTTACTTAATGCATATATAATTACATGTCACCGAGTGTTTCACGCTGAACTCGTCACTAGAGAATGTATTCAAAACTAAAGGACAGAGGGCATGTAACATATTTGCATTTGCTTATCTACCATCTCCTTTCTTTGTGTGAATGTCCTGCCAGTAGCATGCAAACCTCTTCTTTGGGAAACAGCTGTAGCGATGGTATGACTCACAGCAGCGATTAAAATTACAGTACTTTCTGCCACATGTTATTTCCATACATGTCCCACACCGCCCTGGTGCCCACCACCCCCACACCCGGCTCGGTCCACCTTCCTTTGCTCAGCAGCTGTACAAGACGGAGTCAGAGAAAGTTACTAATGATCTGACTTAGCAAATTTGGCTTTTTTTTTTTTTTTTTTTTTTTTTTTTTTTTTTTTTTAAGAGAACTGTGGAAATTTCATTAGCTCAATGCTGGGGAAATGTAAATGACATCCAGAATTCCCTATGTATCAGGCAAAAAAAAATAATAAAATAATAAAAGCCTCGTTGTTCTTTTATCAATAGAAAGAAAGAAATCATTGTTTCTGCCTCAATAATCGATATTAGAGTTAAATACCTAAATCATGAGGACTCCTACCCATAAACAGCTAAAGAATTGAGAAATTCTATGGAAACCTATTTCCTCTCCACATACAGGTGATGGGATCAAGAATCTGTAAGAACTCCCATCTCCTGCCCAAGCACGGGCGACAGGGCCTGTCAGCCAGACCCCCCCAGCGTAGAGATGGGCACCTGCACCCATCTTCTCTGGAGTTGGGGAGCCTATGTCTCAGCCTTACAGGTACCCGTCGTTGATTCAGAACCACCTTGCCTTCCCTCAGCTTTACGTGCAGCCATTCGGAGTTTTATTCGGATATCGCAGCTTGGTATTTGCCTGCTTTGTTTGGGAGCGATCCTGAAAACAACCAAATTCAGTTCCACAAGTTATGCTGGCTGGGTCACAGCCCACGGATCAAAGATAAAACACAGAGAAGCATTTCCAGGGTCAGAGTCTCTGTCCTTAAAAACTTTTTTTTTTTTTTTTTTTTTTTAAAGGAAGGAAACAGTCTCCCTGGTTATCAGATCATTATCAGGTCAGATCAGATGGCCAAAACAGCAGAGTTCAGTAAGGAGCTTAAAATAATCCCATCATGCTCTTACACAGAAAATGGAATTTGTCAAATATATGCATTTGTTATTGTTAAAGATTAAAGCTTCCAAGGAACAAATGGTAAAGTGTAACCAGTGTGTATCTAATTCTCTTTTGACAAAATATTATTTCAGTATAAACATGGAATATTTCTTTAAAAAGTAGTATTTTAACCTGTAGGTGTCCCTTCGCCTTATGAATAAATTAGAAGACACTGAATAACAGCAACCGCAAAAGTACAAACACTTTATTACGATTGTGGTGACTCAGACTGCCAGGATTTGGCAGCCCACAGTGTTCCTCAGCAGCAGAACAAAAGGGGATTTTTTTTTTGGCTGATTTACTTTTAGTTCAGTAAAGGACAACATGATACTGTCTGTGCTATAATGAATCCAAACCTCAGTAAAACAAAGGCGTAAGTGGTCAGACCCCAATCATTTTTTTGTCTCACAGTATGAAAATGGACAAGCAGTTTATGTGTACTTCTTTGGCCTCTAATATGTGTGCTCTCTCCTTGTCTTTTGGGAAAAAAATAAAGTAGTAAGATTATCTAGTTGCAGAAATCTGCCTGCAGTTCTACAGGCAACATATTCCCAAAATACTTCAAGATCAGGAAATATTTTCTATTTTCCTCTTGAATACAAGAGATACTGATACAAAACAGTAAGTAGATTATTTTTTTTAACACCTTCTCTAATTAAAACCCTGTAGGCCTAAGTATCGCACTCTAACAAAATCTCTCAAGTATTCAGAGCATGAAACACATTTTGAGAGAGGCTCATTTTCCAGCATCCCCATCATGATCTCATTTGGAATGGCAAACCGTCCCCGCGGTAATTGGAATTACAGAGCTCTGCCGCAGCACAGCCTTGTGAGAGGGCGAGGGAAGTGTTCCAGTCCTACAGCGCATTTATGCTTTAATAACAAAAACATAGGGAAAACGGTTACAGAAACATCAGCTCCCATCTCCTCTGCTGCCATCAATTATTAGGGAGATGATTACAGACTTATCTCCAGAAGCTTCTAAAGATGCCCATGTCCGTCATGAAATCTTTATCTTTATCTGAAAGAGTCACCAACAGTCCTTGAAGCAAAACACTGTGCAATTACAAAGCAACAGGACACGGAGTCAGACCATGTATATGGGGGCGGAAGAAAGCATAACTGAGACAAAATTAGACTGTTCCTGGAAATAAAACATAACAAATTTAACAATCTAGCCTTCTAAAATTCTAAGCAAGTTTGAACAAATCTGAGGAATAATATAACATTTTCCCCTCACCATTCCTTTCCTCCTCCATTTTCCACAGCATTAAATGAACCTCCTCCAAAATATTAGGGCCAGCAAATCATCTGTACCAGATAAATAACACTGCGCATCTCTCATGGAGGCATCTCTCATTAAACACAATTCTGGAATCAATTTACTGGAGACGGGATCATATGGATCAGTTACCAGAGAGAATTTTCCTTCTTCTCCAAAACCAATTCAGCTCCTTAAGCGGCACCATCACTCAGCATTTCCCTACCAGCTAACAACCGACAGTAATGAATTTTTGCCCCACAGCTCCACGCTGCTATTAATATGCATGAGAGAAACCAGAAGACGAACTTCCTCCCCTCCTTTCCCAGAAAGCCATTAACTCAAGCTAACCTCCCAGACTTAATCTGGGGCGGCTGCAAAATGAAAATCATAATGGTCAGGCTAGGCACCAAATACACTGGCAATAATGAAAACAGAAGAGAAAGTAGGTTTTCTTTGAAATGCCTTTGAAAAGCAAGAAAACAACCCCTTCCTCATGCTTCTCAGTCTAACCACATTCAGCCTAGGCAACAATAGTCTTGGGACACCACTGGGCTCAGTTCAGTTGCAGAGAGGCAAATAGTACTTAAAATGTCTTAAAATATCCCGTCTTCTCAGTAGGTGCTACTCCAAGCAGGACATGGGTCTCCCGGCCATCCTGCATCCACTACCCAAGCGCAGACGCAGTGGATGTTGTAAACCATCTCAGCAAGGATGAGATACCTATGCTGGACAACTGAATCAGACCAGGCTCAAATTGTGTTCTAACCCCAAAATAAAAACTTTCCTCTCTGAAGGAAACCTCAGTCTTGCCAAATTCTGACCTTCAACCCCCAGAGACCTACATTTTTCTTAGATTTATTAGTCCATACGAGACTAGAAGCACAAAATGGACTCACAAGAGAATTTTGAATGTAGCAATGATAAATTTGGGTATATAATGGAAATTAAATATAACTTGGATAGTAAGCAGGAAGCCATCTAACCTAATAGGAAACAAAGTTGTGAAGGCTGTACCTTAAACATCACCTATGCTGGAAGCTCAAGAGGTACCTACGTTATTAAGAAGGGCTGTAAAACCTTCAGGCCTCCCTGGGAGCAAGATACAAAGTCATCCCTTTCACAAGCTGATGAGGAAAGGAGTCATGCAATTTTGCAGTTTCGGATGAGACGGCAGGAGCATGCCCCCAAGCACCATGCAGCAATTTAGGAGCATCAGGAAAGCAACCACAGAGGATGTAAAAGTGGGCAGGAGGCTCTTCCCAAGCGAAGAGGCAGGTTCACAACCACATCTCCGCATGCCAGGGTAGTGCCCTAACCCACTGACTACCCTAGAGTATTCCTGCTGAAACTACGAAATGGAAAAATATTTACTGGATGAAGGAAGGCAACACCCATACAAACAAGATTTCCCTCACCTCAGCTGAATGCCTTGATCACAGGGCAGAAGTCACTCTCCCTCTGGTCTAATTAATTCTTTTTTTTTTTTTTTTTTTCCTCTGAAGTAACACAGTTGCAGGTGAAACGAAGGGCAGCTTTAAACTGAAAAGGGCCCAGAGAATCAAGCTTCACACTTCATGGGTAAGGGACAGAACTAATGCGCCACTGAATGTAAGGAGAAGAGGGAGAGATAAACATCATTGCAAACACTTCTTCCTCGAGTTTGAGAAAATAGCTTACACTTACTTATTTCTTAGCAAAACAAGCTTTTCAAATCCTGGGGGAACATTCCCATCGCAGGATGCCAAAGGCAGTTAGGCAGGAGAGAGATGCCACTCTCCAGAACAGTCACGGTGGTAACAGCTCTAGATGGCTGCAAAAATGAAGCTCTGTGCATCTGATTTTCTTCACAGTAAAAAGATACAGACAACGGTGTGCTTTCAGACGTGAGTTTTAAGACCATCAACCTTGGCTTTGAGGCATCTAATTCTAAAATAGGCCACTGAAATAATTCATGAATTCAGGCTGTACTACAACAAGCAAGAGGATTTCTCCCCCCCAAATCCCATAAATTATATATTAAAAAAGCTTCTAACAACTACTTAAATTAAACCTATAAGGGGCTATAGGAGAGTACAGAATGGCTGTTATCTAAAACATCACTGTAAGTCTACACATGCCCTTAAAAACACCAAAGCACCTCCACAGTGTTATTAAATTGTGCAAACTCCAATGCCCAGACATGCCTGTCACCCAGAGCTCAACATAACCAGGGGACCAAACTCAAGCTCCCAGTATGCTCCAGTATATTCTAGACATGACCAGTCCCACGCCATATGGATGCTCTTCAACAGGTCTGAGCATGATACCTTCATGAATGACATTTATTAACTTCAGAGTTCAACCAGACCAGACCATCGCTTGTGATAAGGCACAAGTTGCACTGCCGCTGGAACCTTCACGATGAACTCTTCATATTTTACAAACCTCACAAATTCCTTACACAGGTTTACTCAAAAATATGCCTTCAGACTTACGCAGTATCTTCACCTTCTGCACTGCCATTCATCCAAACCATGATGTTAAAACTCAACCTGTACATTGCCGCTACGAACAGCCCTACCCAAGTATTATCAGAGACAAGAGAAAAAAAAGGATAAAATGCCAAAAAAAGCGCCATAGAGCACTGGTTATGTAGTCTATTGATAAGTTCATAAATTAGACAACAGTATTTCAGCCATTACCATGTGAAATTAGCCATTCCTGAACTAAGGTAAAACTGACTGATATTTAACTTAATGTAAACATGAAGATGCCAACCATGAGATTATTTCTAAACATTTCAAATCCACAATAATAAATAAAATTCTTTCATGCTCCTGTGTGTCAGTGCTGCACCAGGTCATATCTGTCCTAAAAGGTATTTGTCCTGTATCTATTACTGTTATTTTTCCTGTAGAAGCAACTACTGCTACCAGTTTAAATGAAGAACTTGTATCAAGCAGTACATAAAGACAGAAAATAACAGAAGTTTTTCATTTTATTTGGTAGTGTGAATTGGAATTCTGTGAAAGCAGGAGAATGGTAAACTCAGTACTTCCCAAGAATTAGGACCTGTGCATCTTGCATCATTCACATCCCTCTCATCATCATTCACACATGAGTGCATAGCAGCTTCTATTACAATTTTAATTTAAACAACAAAATTCAAATTTATGGCTGCGTTTTTTGCAACTCTCAAGCTGCCCCATATATTACATATTTTAATTCATGCCTCTCAAACTGTTTTCTCTGATTTAATGTTACTGTTTTGCATTCCTAGATAACGTGAGTAGAAAGCACTGCTAAAAGAATGATTGATAATACTGAAACAGATCCAAATACACACTGAATTCAGTACGGAGGAAACACTAAGAGGTTTTGGCTCCTTCAAATCAACATATATTATTAGTATGCATATTCCCCTGTCCACTGATGTTATAGGTCACATTGACATGCTCAGTTCGTCTCCAGGGATTTAACAGGAGACCTAATGATGTCTGGATTGCATACAGGTTTTGAATATAGAATAATATTTTTCTGGTTTGTATCATATGTGAACTGAATGAACAAGTTCGTGTGCTACTGCATGCGTTATGCACCTAGTGGTAAAGGCTGCCAGTGATTCTACAAAACTCTTTTACAGTTTCTCCAAAAACTCTAATTAAAAGGGTATTTGGAAATACATATAAATATGATCAATTAAAGAGGTCTTATTTATAGTATCTATACACCTATAAAATACTATTTCTGTTAAAGTATGGGAATTGTTATTCATCTAAAAAAACATCTAGTATTTTTGACACACATTTTAAGCTCTCATTTTGTACAACACAGAAGATGTGGACATCTGCAACATACTGCACATGCAAATCCTCAATGTCTTTGTGAGACTACCATACTGCTGAGGACAAGATATTTCAGCCTGACAAAACAGTGTCAAAAAATGATGTCATGAAGACAAGCTAAGCACACTAACAATGAATTATCTTCCCAGCACTGTAAAATTCACTAATAGACTCACTATTATGGTGAAATGACATCTGCTGACAGTAACTATGCAGTAGTACCCAAGATGATCACCATTTTTCCCTTGTAAATTAACCAAGCATTTTTTATTCTAATTACTGGTGTACATTGTCTTTTCAATCACTTGTGGTTTGTTTATTTTCTGTTTTTAATAAAGAACAGAGGTTCACGGATAAAAAAAAGGAAGCATCACTGCAAAAACAGCACAGGAGGGTAGTGGAAAAACTATAGCACAGGATATAATAAAATATTGGTCAGGCATTAAGAAACCATATAAATAACCAGAGAACCTCTCCTATACGTACCATAGTTTCAAGTGAAGCCTTAAAGATCAGATAGACTATGCTACAGTGGTTCAAATTGAAGCTGAAGAATTTTTTTCTTGGTTGCTACTTAATGTTTTTCATTAATTTAAGTCAAACTCTTCACACTATTCCCATAATCTGTCATTTCATTTCATTTAAACACTTTTTAAAAGCCTGCCCTAGGAAAGCTAAATTCACGTGTAATGGGGCTTTATCACGAGTTTTTAATTCGGGCCTGGTGAGATGGGGGGTAGGGCTATTACAGGAGAGTAGAAAGGAGAATCAAATGCGAGAAATTACAAAGTTTATTCCTTAAAAAAAAAATAAAGTAGTACATTGTTGATGTCTAAGTCTTCCTTACATATTGTAAAAACATAAAAGTTAGCATAACAGAGAAAAGGGAAGTATCAGCTCGGTTCTTCCCCATGTAATATGAGTTGGGGTATTTTTGCAGAGCAGTGCTGAGCATGTGAAATTCTTTGCCCACAAAGAAACCTCATGTCACGACTGCATTTCATTCCCAATCTCCCCACCTAAGAGTTCACAGCCAAAGCCGTATTATGGTTTTTCTGACCTTGCAGACGGTAAGAACAGCAAAAGCAAAGCAAAAACATCCCTGTCCCCTTTAACTTACCCTTTCCCCTTTAACTTACCCTTTCCCCATACACACACAAACTGCCTTTAGGAGCTGGTAAATAAAACCAGAGCGCAAAAATTGTCTGAATGGCAACCAGAGACGACCAGGAACAGGCTGGAAACCAACCCACATCACCACCCTCGGCAAGTTATTAGCACCACCACCGAAAGCACGCCAGGTTAAGAGTCTTGCTGTGTTGCCAGTGAATTATGCAGCATTCGATTTTACACGGTGGCGTCATGTATTAGCAAGACCATAGCGTAACAAAACCCAGATAAATACAATTAAAGCGAACCGGTCTTGAAATTAAATTGGAGAAAAAAGTAATACTAGGAAGAATAGATGCGGGGGTGGGGGGGGGGTGGGGGGATGGTGGTATCTGTTCACTGTAACGCATCTCAACGCGGCGCAGGCAGAGAGATTCAAACAACGAGATGGATGTGGTATTACAGATCGCGTTTTTCACCTCACGCCGAGGTGCATCCCTCTGGAAACACCCCGCTTGGAGCACCCTGCATCCCGCAGCGGCTGGAACACAAAGTTTTGGCTATAACCAAAGTTGTGAGCTTTAATCCCCCCTCTCACCCCCGCCTCCACCCCCGTACTGACTCCACTAAGGCGCTACGACCTGTTGTCTGACTGACTCCCAGAGCGAAGCCAGGCTCTCCCGGGGGGGGGGGGGGGCGGGCAGGCGCAGACACCCGCCGAACCCCAGCTGCCCTCCCCCTCGGCGGCTCCGGTACCCACCGGCCGGCAACCAAACCCCGCAGACTTCCAGCCTGCAGGGCCTGCGCCCGGGGGCGGCGGCTCCCCCGGCTCCCCCACGGCTCCGCGGGGGCTCGCACCGCAGCCCACGCTTTTCCAAGCGCAGCCGGTAGCATAGGCGACGCGAGCCCTCCCGGCGCCCGCCGCCCCGCAGCTGGAAACGGCCTGGGGTCGGCAACAGTTGGCGCTGTCCCCCGGCGTGTGTCCCCCCGCCACCGCCAGCCCACCGCCGCGGCGGCGGTGCGAGGGGCAGGGGCAGCTGGGGGACAGGGCTCACCCTGCGCCGAGGAGCGGCCACAAAGGCGGCAGCGAGGGGCTCGGCAGACATAGCAGGGGAGCCCTCCGGGAGGAGAAAGCCCCGTCCCCGCCCGGCTGCCGGCGGGGTTGGTGCGGGAAGAAGCGTCTCAGCGCGCCCGCCCCCTGCGCAGCCCCCGGCCCCGCTGTGCATCCCTCGCCCCGGTTACCTGAGCCGCCCGTCGCCGCTCGCCGCTGCAGGGACCCTCGTCCATCCCCCGCGCCTCAGCGACAGCCGGCGGCGCAGCGCGGAGCGGCCCAACCCGGCCCAGCGCGACGCTCGCAGGCCCGCCCCGCGGTGGCTGCGTGCGGCTCCCGCCGGCGGCCGTCCCCGGGCGGGCGCGGCTCCCTCGGACCCGCCTCCCCTCCGCCGCGGGCTGAGGAGTGGGGCGGGGGGGGCCAGGGCCGCTCCCGGGGGCGGGAGGGGGTTGAGGGGACGGTAGCGGAGGGGGAAGGGGAGGCGCGGATGCGAGCAGGGGGGACGGGGAGGGGGGTGGCCCTCAGGCTGCCCCAGCCCGGCATGTGGGGGGTGCGGGGTGTCCGCTTTAGAAATAAGGGCAGGGAGAGGTGCCGCTGTCACCCCCGCCCGGGGACATCGGCCCTGACCCAAATCCCTCCCGTTTCGCAGAGATCCCATCCCTTCTCCTCCCAGCTGGGGGGCTCTATTTTTGGGTGGGGGACGGGACCGTGTGTAAATACTTGAGTGCAGCGGGACTGCAAGTACATATTTTTGCATTTCTGGCTTTGCAGAAGGCAGCACTTCCTCCAGACGTCAGACCCAGATCTGAGCCCATTCACAGCTCGTGAAAACGCTTTGTACTTCCTCTCGCTGTTTCTGAGGGTTAAATAAGGTTAAAATTTGCCATAGTGGCTGCGCGGCGCTTGGTTTCCCCCTTCCCCAAAGGCCAGTCTGTCAGTCATTTACAGGAAGAAAGAAAAAGAAAAAAGAAAAGAAAAGAAAAGAAAAGAAAAAAGAAAAGAAAAGAAAAGAAAAGAAAAGAAAAGAAAAGAAAAGAAAAGAAAAGAAAACGAGACTACACGTACCAATATTGGAAGTGCAGCATAGAAATATCTGGTTATTTGTTCCTAGCAGGATTTTGCTTGCCGAGCTCGTTTACCGTGCGAAGCCATGATGCTGACCACAGAGCCATTACAGCTCCGTGACACCGAACCCCAGAGTTCACAGCTGCGCTCCGACGCGTGGAAGAAAGGGCCTGCGCGTGCGGAGAGGTGTGATTCTCATGAGTAAGGCAAGTTTTGAAGCACCCTTGAAGCCCAGCGGTTTGGTAGACCTGCGGGAACATCGGGTCCGCCGCGGACTTGACCTTCTGGCCCGTCACTCCCCAGAGCAGCATCACTTACTTTAACTTCTTGCCTTTACCCAGGCTGTCTCCAGATGTCCTTGAAGCGTTCTTCTTTGCTCCAAAAATTCCAAATTTTCTAGTTAGAAAGTAATTCGAGTGACATACTTAGTCTATTAAAAGGCTGGGTGTCTGTTACTGTAGCACATATTTAATATAGCTACCCTTGCAGCACCCAGCTTAGCAGAACACTAAGCTGCTGGCTTGCAGTTTTGATCCGCAAGTCTCAAAGTACCTTTTAAAAGAAGTAAATAGCATTGCTCCACTTTCAAGCGTGAAGAACAGTCACGTGGAAAACTTGAACCAGGAGAGAGAACTGAACCCCAGATTCCCAGCTAGCAGCTTAATGTTCCCTTTTACTTATTTTTCTGGGGCATGCCTTCTGACTGCTGTATAATGGGCATGTCTTTAACTGGATGCTTTTACAAAAGAAGAAGCAGATGTCACTCATCATTTGGAAATATTCTGACTCTATTAGTGCATGTTATGAATGCTCTCAGATCGTCTGCACTGACTGCATCAGGAACTTATCCAGAAGAGTATTTCGATTCTGGATATGGATAGTATTTAGGAGTCAAAAAAGTCCAACTTTTAAATCCTGACCAAACAAAGGGACCACTATATATTGATGAAATGAACCGTAAAAATCTACATAGCTTTAGCGTCATGTACTGCCATAAGAGTGAAGTTGAACAGCCTGTAGGGAGAATGGCAGGCGAGTGATAGATTTCAGATTCTCAGCTTTGGACAATGACGTTAGAGACCAGGAAGTAATTGTTTAACCAGCTATTTGTGTATCAGCCACGCTACAGTAACTGTCAGTGCAAAACTGTCATCCCAGTGCTGGTGTGAGACATAGTCGGTTTGAGGCACGTGGGGTCGTGTTCCTCAATGAAGTCGTCTCTAATCACTTGGACTCTGTGAGGGATCTCACACAGCACCCAGTTTTTGCTTTGGAGAAGTGCAGGATTCCTGTAAAGTTCTGTCTCATCTCTACCACCCCCATCCCAGTACCTCACATGCCCTAAACTTTCCCAGGTGGAAGGATGTGCTTGCATATACGCAGGTGAATTGTGCCTCTAAATTTAGGTATACAGACACCGGCATGTTCTTAGGCATTAATTAGATGTCTAATCTCCCATTGCACTCAGTAGTAGGGTCCAGATCTGGTGCATTCATATGAGTGTCTCACACATCACAAGAAGCAGGTAGGTGTCTACAATTATCCGCTGGACAACGCAATGGACCAGCTGCTAAGAGACTGTGTTGTCACAACTCAAAGCTACCCAGGCTCTATTGACCCAGGTCCCAATCCACAGGTGGGGTAAACAGAAACATTCAGGGCTTTTTAGGATGCCCCTGGGTATCTTGGCATGTTTTCTACTGCTCTTCCAGAAGCATCAGCTCTCCTGTAGGTCCTGTGACCCATACAGTAGCTCGGATAGCTCAGAGCGAATCTGTCTTCACAACAGTGGAAACTTAGACACCTGGCTGAAGACACCTGCATACAGATGTGTAAAATGTAGGAGTCTGAATCTCACACTGAATCCCATCCAAATTGATCTGCAATCTCCAATCTCAGAGGAATTTAACACATTTTGTTTCACAGTTATGTCAATATATACACAGCCGGTTGCCATGGCTCAACTGGGACATAGCAGCATAGCAGCAATCTCCCAATTTTTTAAGATGCTGGCCTTATACCATCTGCTGTGACTTGAACGGTGACATAGAGAATCTTTTTTTTTTTTTTTTAAATAGGAATGATTCGTAAAGTCATTTATAACGTTGGCAAATATTTGAGTTTTTATCTACCTGGAACAGTGTTGTCTAGACTTCTGTGAAAAGTATGCAAGTCTTGAAACTCATCGTTTTATGCAGAATTGTTCTAACAATCATCTGGATGCCACCAGCGGCTTCAGAACAGATGGAAACATGAGTTTTCAGCCTTTGATGTTTAACTTGCTAAGCAGAACTAACGTATTTATCTAGCAGTTTTCTCAAGTATTACATGTAGGAGTTGATTTGTGGAATAAAATGACATCTTTCTTAATGCTCATTTTAGCTCTGTGCAGACTGACATGAAGAAGGTTGGTACAAAGAGCATTCTCAGAAAAGAAAGGTTTAGAGCCTAGTTCAGAGATTACCAAATTCGAAGGAAAGTGTCTTCAATTTCAGTGGCCATTGAATCCGCCCCTTAATCATCTCAGTCTGGAAGTACTTTATTTTTGTGGTTAACACAGAAAAAAAGGGTAATGCTAATGTAGTCTATGAAGTAAATTATATGAATATTCAGCACGATCCTGTCATCACTTGCATAATTCACGGTGCCACTGATATTGTTTGGAATTGTAGCTGCTCATCACTTGTGAAGATGAACCTCAGTGCTATTTTTGAATTTAGGGACATATTTTTCTTCTCAGTTATACCACTGAAAATTAGGAATAAAGCCAGTAACTTTTGAGACATAATAAACCAAAAGAGGAGAGGAGAGAGTTAATCTATCATTTTACAACTCCGCATTGTGTCTGAAATTGTTTCCTATGAGAGAATTGGTGCTGCTGTGATTTTGTCAGTATTTTTCTCTCCTTTCAAAGAACACACCATTAATAAAGGAGTAGAGGAAACTTCTGCATCTTGATTCTTGTAGATAACTTCAGTTTGAAGGGCTTGCTTTCTCAGCATACATTACGCCTTTATTGCAGTAAACCCCCAGTTTATTTCTTGTACCAACTGATGCATGATGTTGGGAGAAGCTTGGGCAGCCAGCCCTTTGCTGGCAAGGGACCAACCATGGCAGATTAGAGCAGCTACACCGCTCACCAAAAATACAGCAGTCTCGGCTAAATACAGCTGGAAATCTGACCTGTGTTTGTCTACCTGTTTGGGAGTAAATATATAGGAAGTATAATCCCCTTTAAAATACATGAACACACCTTGAATGGCACACAATAAAAAAGTATTTGTTTTATACGTTAATTATCTTCATTAGGCATTCGATGCAGACTCATTTCCTTTGTCAGCCTTACTCAAATTAAACCACTTTACTCAGGAAAGTGATACGATTAAGCTTCTGGTATAGACTTTTAAAGATAGTGATAATGCATGCACACAGCTTAAAAATGGTCGAGATTTATAAAATATATTGCTTAAAATAAAAATAAATTATATTTTTGTCCTTTTTTTAGCAAGTCAGAATAATATACATTAAATAATGGGACTTTGGCTGTGTAATTGTATAGGAATGTGGTTAGACCCAGGGACATTTTTGGGTATGGGTCTCAACTGTGACTACATTATCCACACATACATGGACAAAGCATAATAACAGTGTGCCAATAATAGTGTGCCTGTACACGGATTGATGCTTGTTGTTAATGCTGTAGCACTGAAAATCATAAAAACAATTAACAGGAAGCTTACGTTTTGGATTCAGAAGTTTATCAAGAAGCAAACATGGAATATTTATTCATTCTGTATGCTGCTTCTACAATGCAACCGCAGAGTATTTTAGTGGAATTACATTGTACAAAAAATATTTCAGATTTGCTTGTAATAATATTCCCATTGCAAAAAAAATATAGTAATAATTTCAACAGCTTACTGGATATGTAATATTTCATTTATCACTATTAATGTTAATAAGAAAATGTCTAAGTACCAAACTATTTTAAGCTGGTCGGCACAAACCCATTTTCATTTGCATCTAGCAAGATGTATCCTGGCAACCGTATATTTTTGGATTCGTAACAATTTATTCTATTCATTTTATGCAAATGAAGTAACCAATACTGCAAGAATCATGAGAATTCAAGATGGATAATTTCCATCATTCAGAGCTATAGATAGATGGCTAGGAATCTATGTATGTGACTCTTTTTTTTTTTTTTTTAATAATCTATTGAAGATTTCCTTCAATGTATCTACCCGGCTAAAACGCTTATCTGGTATGATTTACATACTTTTACTCCAAAATGGAAAGCAGTAGCAACCCCAGCTGTGTCCTGTGAAGTAATGATTATCCCACACCACAGCCCTGCTTCTGCTTTGTTATTTTCTGAGTTGAAAATGCCACATTTTTCCCCAAACTCACATAGAACTTGTGGAGGGAAGAGGAAGATCAAAGGCTCCAGACATTGACCACATCTATGCATGCTGATTTGATAACTTGATAAGCTAATGCAGTATCTACGGCAAACACTAAGTTTAAGTGATATACATATGGAGTTTCTACCATATTTCTGGTGAACGGCATTGAAAGGACATTTTTCAGAAAGCTGTCTTCTGGTTTTGGTGGGCGTGTGTGAATGATTTGTTTGCATTTGCTACAGAAGAAGGTTTACAGAAACCTGTGTATCTTCAGTATATTCTATTATTATCAAAACCTTTTTTGTTTGTTTTGAGATCTAAGGAGTTCAGCTGGGACAAAGCTCTGTTTATAGGAAAGTACTGCATATAATACCCTCATAAGTGCAGAACATCTATAAAAGTAATTAATTCCTTTTTTTTAAACTTCTGTTCTTCAAGAACTTTCAGCCTGGATCAAAATCACTGAACGTGAATACTCTTACAGCCAGGCCTGTACAGTTCTTTCTAAGGCAACAACAATAAATGAAAGTTTCTGTAGCAGCGTAGCTGGTTGACCGAACCTGGACCCTACCAGCTAGTCCTCAGTGAACATGATAGCTATTGTTTTTCCACTCTAGGACAATAATCTTCCACTGCTGATCAGTAGGACTCAATTATACCCAGAATAAATTCAAACTGGACAACTGAAATGGGCCTCCGTCACTTTTCCTGTCCTTACATCAGAGTTAAGTGTACATATAGCAAGAGTGGTTGACCTGTTTCTGAAGCAACTCCTGAGCCGCTGAAGATTTCAGCTGGTAGAGGAGCCTTTTTTCAATTTACCTTCATGCATCATCCTGACCAACACACTTTTCAGAACCTGCGTCGTGAGCTAACCAGTAGAGCCTTCCCTGGGTACAGCAGGCTCAATCGAAGGAGAGGAGGACACAGCTGATGGAAATGGAAATGTCCGTCGTCTCATTTTGCCCAATTGCTACACAGCTGTCAGTGAACTTAAGTTTGGCTGAAATCTTTGTTAGAGAGTTAAAAGGTCAGGACTCCAATTTGATAATATATGAAGTGATGAGCAGTTGTTACAGGAAATTACACAAGTGTGCTAAAGCAATGGTTGTGTTGCTAAATTAGATTCTTAGCTTTTGTAAGAGGAAAAGCTAGGGTTTGAATTGCCTGTACAATCTCAGTATGGATCCCCATACATATGCATTACGATATTTTTGCAAACTCTATACATGAATGTCTGATGTTTATAAACTAACACACACAGCCAGAAAGCAGGATAGGTGTCCAACTGGACTGCAGGAAAGCTATGTTAAAATACTGATTCTGATATTTCCTAATTCTTGAATTCTTAACTTTGCAACTTTAAATACTGTATTTAACACATACTTTATGTATGCAGCACAGTTGTTTAAGGAATACATCAAACCAATGATACCTTGTCTTGCATAGACTATTTAGAAACGATTTGCAGGATCCAAGCTCTCCTTTGTAGGAGCATTAAGTTGTGAATGGACGTTATCTTCTCAGTTCCACTGTGTCGGTAAAGGACATCACCACTCCCACCTGTTTGTCAAATTCTTGCCTTTATTGTCCCCAAAGATTTGCTGGGGTGATTTGCTAATATAGTCAAAATGAGGCAGGTTAGGTTAAACAGTTTAAATAGCGTGTCTTTCCTGGGTCACTTCATTTTCACTGAACCCTATTACAATATGCTCAACCTGCCAGCTCTGCGAGAAGACATGAGTAAATGTGACAACTTGCAGCACAACGTGGAGAGAAACGGGCAGGTTGATCCTGGGGTCTGCATCTGCTTAGCGCTCAGCAGCCTTAAGGAATTCAAATCTGGGTTCTCTCTTCTACAATTATTTGTCTCTTCTGATACAGCAAAAACCTTAAAGCACATGCTATGAGTTTTATTAAAGGTACTTGGATTTATCTGTTGTTTGCTCTGTCAAAACAAATCTCAGAGTAGGTATAAATCACTAGGTAAATCTAATGATTTTTCCTGCAGGGTTCTCTTTTCACCCATGTTTCACAAATCGTAGAGGAACTATACTACATGCAAGGCAGTTTTCTTTGTTTCCTTTTCCATTTTTATTCGAGAGCAAGGAGGACAAATAAGTTTAGAATTGTCTTACATTTTTTAGTCATATGACAAAAACCCCCACATTCCATTAACAATTTTTTTTTTTCACCTAAAATCTGAAAAATCAAGAATGGTGCCTCTTTCAAAAGGACAGCTTCTCTCTTCTAGTCAAAAAGTTCAAAGAAAATTTAAGTGTAACAGCACTGTGAAAGGCTCCATTTGAGATGGTGCCAACATGAAAACAATTTAAGTCCTCTACAATCTAGGCATTCCAAGCTTAGACTATCATTTGTCTGGTTTGTAATACAAACAGCACAGCAATAGAAGTGTTTGGAACATTGAGATAACGCTTTCTTCAGTTTCCAAAAGTGCATTATTCTTTTTCTGTCTTATTAGAGTCGGAATAATTGTAGCCCATATACCATCCTCCTGCTAGATGATCTTAAAACTACTTAAAAAAAGGTAAATGTCCTTATTGGTAGTAAACTAGCTGATCCTTTTCTGGCATCTAGTCTAGGAGAGCTAAACACATTTTCCTGAGTTCTCTAAATAACCATTACACCTCTTCTTGCAAACATTGAGTCTATATGTAAATGAAATAAAATATTAATAATCTGAAAAATACAGCAGTAATTATGAAAAGTCAAGAGTCATCAGTCAAGCAGATGTTTATAATGAATAGTAATTAATGCCGAGTCAATTATAAGGATAAATGGAAAGTTCGTTTGTACGGATGGAAAAAGACCTGTTTCCACAATAAACTGAACAATCATAGGATCGCAGGATCATAGCATAATTTATGTTGGAAGGGGCCTCAGGCAGTTTCTAATCCAAACTCCTGCTCAAAGCGTGGTGAGCTCTGACATGAGACTGAGTTACTCCAGTGTTTATCCTGGCGGGTCTTGAAAACCCCCAAGAATGGAAACTGCACAACCTCCCTGGGCAAGACGTCTGCCTCTGACTTCCTTGTGTTGAAAAGGCTCGTCCTTACAACCTGAACCTCCTGGGTTTTTTTCAATGTACATGCACCGTATCTCTTCCTCCTTTCATACATCACTCTGAAGAGCCTGGCCCTGTCTTCTTGATAACCTTCTCATGGGCATTAGAGAGCTGCTGTTAGTTCCCCCTAAAAGCATTATACAACAGAGAGTAAGTCTTTGCCTCATTTTTCCCATCAACGAATAGGAAATAAGTATCTTATTTCATCTCGCTTTCTGCTGCTTACCCAATAATGCCACCTCATTTAGTCCCCTGTCACCCTCCCTCCCATGTCTTTTGGGATTCATTCACCCCAAAGCCATCTTACATCACGGTGTTGCCTTCAGTTTTAATTCTAGGGAGAGGAGCTCCCTCCTCACTTACCAGTAGCAACAAGAAGTTTCTAGGAGTCAGAAAGCGTCTCTCATCGCATTGGCATTGCTTCTTGCAACAGTCCTAGTCTGACATTCTGCAGTTCAGCCTTGTACAGTTATTTCAGCTTTGTCACTGTGGTGCAAAACAAAATATTTCTCTGACAACATGATATGCAAACAGTCTTTTCTAGCTCATTAATAGGTGGCAACGGAAAGCTGTTTCTCCTGTGACAAAAGTTGTGTTCATTCAGTTCTTAGAAGGAGCAACTGAGCATTGAATTGTGGAACAATTAATTTTGCATAAGACAAAAGAAACTCATAAAAATCTTGTTGTCGGCTCCTAATAGACCCCATTACAGGAGTGAAGCATATTCTCTGCTGTAAGTCTTTCAGTGCATTTTCTACATTTCTTTGCTTATGAGAGATGGCTTACTGCTGCAGGTACCACTTTTAAAAGGAGCTGTAGGACTGAACTGAGAGCTGTATCTCAGTGCAGTTTCAACAAGAAAATGTCTAACTGCGCCACAGCTCCCATCAGGATGAAGACAGAAGAAAACCATGGATGAAGATTGAAAAAGCATGAAAAAATTTCCTGGGTAAGACAGCCTCTATGTCTCAAAGACAGCAAGGGAAGAAACAAATGAGTTATCTTTTCTTGCCATCATTACTAGATCAAATCATGAGCAGATCTATCTTCAGCACACGGTTTGAAATTCAGTTAAAATCTGAAAAAAATGCATGACTTGGTTGGATGCTGGTCTTCCTGGTAGTGCATGCAGGGCAGAAAGGAGCTCTGCCTTTTGGTGAGGATCAAGATGAGGGAATAAGTTTCCTTTCCTTGTGTTTTATTTGTGTGACGAGCGATTACAGATGATGTTTTCTTTATCCTGAATATTCAGCAGTAATAGGGAAAGCCATGCAATGAACGACACATAATGTGCCATTAGAGTTTTTCCTTCCCAAGCATTAGTTTGTATCACATTTTGTACTGAACTGTACTGACTCCTTCCCACCAAGTAAAGCACAGTATAAAGAGGAGGCTTTAATGCAACAGAGTCAGCGAGGCAATTAGTGCTTTATTCAAACAAGCAGGTTCGATTCATGCGTTACCACATAAGCATTTCCAGCTCTGCTTCCCTGACAATCTTTACTATTAATTGAGCACATCTAGCTTGCAGTTGTGTGAATAGCATGAAGTTGATGGCTTGGGCCATGCTGCTGCACGGGGCTTGCAGTCCACCCATTGCCCTACAGCCAACGGAGAAAAAAAGGGAGAAGTTAGAAGTTGTATTTTAACCTCTTAACGGCTGTGAAACCTACTGACTTCAGGGTCCGTTTCAGGGTTTCAGCTGTCTGGCAGTCAGCAACTTTCAGATCTGTAAGGGGTTCCTCTCCCTCGGAGGGGAACTGCCGTGTGAAGCTCAGCAAGAAGCGGCCCAGCAATGCATATTCAGTGCTGGGTACAATAGCTCCATTCTCACTGTCAGGTCAGCAGTCGAGTTCAGCGTAACTCCTCCTTCTGCTTCTGAATCAGGACTTTATGGAAATGCTGGGGATTTTTAATAAAGCAACTCTGCTGTGAAACAAATCTGCCCTTCGTGACAGCTCTTTGCTAAGCGGCACCAGCGGAGTGCTTATTAAGTTAAAATTTTAAAGTTCAAAGGCAGCATCAGGTTTCTGTAGGCGTCTCTCCTCATCTGCTCTTCACAGCAATATAATTTGTTACCACGCATATTTTTATTGCACAAGTAACGTCTATATGCTCTTGCTGTTGTAACACTCGGTCTATTTTTGTAACCAGTGAACCATTCACACTTTTTTTTTTTTTCTCAAATGCTAAAGCTTCAGATCTTTAAGCTGATTCTCAGCCTTTTTGTACCTAAATTCAGTTGCACTCTATGCTTTCTAATCAGTGTCAAGCTCTTCCATAACCCTGGAAATGATCATTTTCAGTGATCCATATCACTGTGTAAAATTAAATTCATGCATCACAGAGCAGAGAAGAATATTATTCCATGACTCTCAATCCAGTCATTCATATGAGTTTACTTATGGTCACATCTTGCTTCACAGAATATAATTTCTCATGAGGGCAAATTCCAGCCTTTTAAATTTTTTGTGTTACAGCCTTCACAAAGCGACTGTTGCAGGTGATTATAATAGTGAGTGAAATTAGCATCCAAATATTTAATTTTTAAAACAAAAATGCAAAGGATGCCATTTCTGGCAACACTCAAATAAACAGTTTTTTTCCCATTATTGTTATAGAAACCCTAAAAAAAAAACACTTAAAAAAAAATCTTTGTACCAATTCATGGGAATTTCTCCCATTTTTATACCAATTTCAATGCTTTGACTTGCAATCACGTGGAGCATAGTTTTTAAGTGCGGAGGACTTGTGGTAGTGTTAAGTGTATGGGAAGTTATTTCCTTGGAATGACTTGCTCCTGCGGTGCCCGCCTTCAGGCAGAGCGTCAGTCAGTGCTGCAGTTCCCCCGACACTGTGAATCCAGCCACAGGTTTGAATGTCATATTTCTTACTCAATGACTGGGTCTCTGGGTCCATTTTTTGAGGATTTATAAAGGCAAACTTACTCCTTTCCTTCTTCATCCCACAGTAATGCTATAGATAGCTGCTGAGGATCATTGTCTGACCTCCCTGGTTGTTTTTCTGCTGATTGGGAATCCTTCCTCAGCTACCGCCAGAAGAATTAAACTTTAGAAGATTTAGAAGACAGCCAGGCATCTCAGTGCTTGGGATGCTGTGGGTAAAGAAAGAAAAGGGTTTTTTTCAACAATTTTTTATTAAACCAAATAATTCAATATCGTCTTCTGGTGTGGATTTCACATGTGACCAGTGGAATCAATGGGAGCTGGATGGGTGTATCTGAGAAAAGGATCTAACTGATATATTTTTTTCCAGGGTAAACTCAGCCATATCTTCTTTGTTATTGTTGTTTTTTGTCAAAGTTTCCATTTTCTGTGCAGGAAGTTTTCACCAGAAGAACTTTGGTGTCTGAAATGGTAAGCGACGTATCACGCGAGGCGACAGTAGAGTAAATAGGATGCCTGTTAACGAAAGTGAATTTCCTTCTACACAGTCATTACTTTTGTCATGCTAACTTTCCATATCCTGTAAATATGAACCTCACCTCGAGCAGGAAACACATGTGCGCACGTTCTTGTCATTGAAAAAATGATAGAAGGCAAAGTTAGCTGGCACTGAACTTCCAGAGTGCAATGTTTGTGAAAAGTCACAGACATACCAAGAGGAGATTTATATAGAAAACATGAAGCATGAAGTTGTAAAGTAAGAGCTGAAAATGAACAGTGATATTGGATTTTCTTAAATAAACCTGAGAATTCTGATTTCCTTCCCTTCAGGCTGAAGCCTTTTCTTGTGCATATAATAGAACATAAAAAACCTCTAGTAATGAGGATTCATCTTTGAAGTCTTACAAGGTTTATAACACTGTATCTACATAGTCCTATAGCTGTCAAGGGCCAATTTATGCTAGCATAAACTGATGTAGCTCAAACAAAATTAAAGGAACTGCTTATGAAGTACGTGCATGTGTAAAGTAACCTGTGTTTGTGTATATACAGAAATATTAGGATTATTTTACAGAGCAGCAAAACCCCATCACTTCACAAACAATTGTTCTCAGGGGAGACTTTATATACCTTGCACAGAAAAACATTGCACAGGTTGAGTTTTAATGAAGTTTGGGAGTGGAACTTCAGGGAGCCACGGGAAAAACTGATGAAGAAAATCTCTGATCGCTTTAATTACAGAGAGACTGCTTACGTGCAGTAAGGAAAAAGGTGACTCTTCATCCCTGTTTTTCCATTCACAGCTGGACGCGTTAGGACTGTGCTGTGCCATGTGTATTTCAGTAGGGCATGACAGCTGTGGTGGCCTGGGTAAATTGCCAAGAGCAGCAGTAATGGGCCGGGAATATTGACACAGCTATAGGAATGGTACCTGTTATGAAGGAAAGAGAAAGAAGAGATCTTAGAGTGTATTTGACACAAATTTAACATGATAATAGAAATTTACCTTCCTGTAGCAGCTGTCATCTCAAAACATACAGGTGATGGCTGGAGTGACGAATGCAAGTTGTGGTAGCTGGGGCTAAGGCTGAAATTTGATGGCTTAATCTGGAAAGCAGTTCTCAAAATCTCCACTTTATGTCACACATACCTCAGCATTTCATCAGTAGTGTTTCCTACGGTTTTGATTTGAGCCTTTGCTTAAAATTGCTGACATTTTAGAGCAAGCATTAAGACCCATATTGCACAAACTAAGCTCGTTCTAGGAAGGAGAAATGGGTACTCTGCTTCAACTGTGTGAGGAGCACAAGCTGCCGACACATTCCTGATGTGCACCAAGGGCAAAGGCGCAAGAGCAGAGCTCTACCTGCCAGCCTGGATGCTCCCTGTCATCGAGGCTGCCCTTGGAGGTCCCTTGCAAAGGGTATGGGGTGCTGAGCTTCTCCCATTCATTTTCTGCAGAAGACGCCTTGGGAAAGGCTGGGAATGGCTGTGTTTCCAGCGACATGTCAGGGAGCAGCAGGGCAGGGGCAGGAGTGTGGAGAGCCGAGGGTGCCCTCACACCCCAGCACAGCTCCCCAGGGCCACAGCCCAGGATGGGGGACCAGGGTCAGTCACGGCCCCTTCCATGATGCAGCCAGGCCAAGGCCTGCAAAATTCTGTCCTGTTACAATTGTTTTACAACTCTACCTCTGTAAGAAATATGAATTTTAGTGGAAACTAGGATACCCTGGGCTTGAGCAAAAAGTTTCCTAAGGAAAGCAAAGCGCCTAAATTCTGTCTTCTCACTGGTTATGTCAGAAAATCATAATAATTTTTCTTAATAGTTATTTAAAAATCCAGTCATCCTTTTTTAGTACAAGTCTGTTCTGAATCTTCATCAGAGGCTGGCGTTTCTGGCAGCCCTGCAATGTCTGTTGGGGCATTTCATCGCTTTTTGCCTCAGAGATCCATATGTGGCACTACGGACATTCAGATGTAACATGGGATCTGTCACAAGTCAAATATTTGTAGACATTTGTAAACATACAGGTTGGTTCTCGATCGAGCCTTGTATGGCTTTTCTTCTTTACAGGTATACACTTTCCGTTAGCTTTTGTTCATAAGCATTCTAAAAGCAAAGTAACAAAGTGGAGGGCTGGTGTCCCAACTGTGGCCAGAGAGGTCACTTGAGAGAAGGCTTAACTGTTCAAAGAACTGGCAAATATAGGTCTTGGCAGCTTCTATGTAACCTAAGTTCTAAAAAGCCCTTACAAAAGATCTAGTGAAATAGGATCTTCTTTAAAAAAAAAACAACAAATTATTGCACATACTAAAGTGCTGATTGTAGGAAGTGACACTAGGAACATTAGATATTTGCGTCATAGCCAATGAGTACAATCCTTAAGAATCGTCGCACGTCTTTAAAATGTCGCTACTTTTTTTTTTTTCCTTTTCTTTTTCTTCCCCCCCCCCGTTGGGATGCCTTCTAACAAAGTCAGGCCAGTTATGGTAGCACGCTTAGGCTGCTGAGGTACTCATTCCAACGGCCACAGTATTTGTAAAAGAACATTCCTGGGAGGTCTACTGGCTTATTTCAAGATGATCTTTTTTATAGAGACCATCTTTCATTTGAATACTTGTTTAATGTTTTGGGGGTTTTCTCTTTCCATTGTTCCCTTGGTTTTTCATGGAAAACCAAGGGTGAAAAATTCAAGGCAGCAGAAAAATTGCAATATTCATAAGTTTCCCAGAGATACAGTAGTTATAGAAGATACAGAATGCATGGAGGTGCAACAACAAAACCAATATTACATTATTACAATAATCACTAATGTACTTCAAAAGTAGAGACAAAAAAGAGTCCTAAGCCACATAAAATCATTTTTAATGAAGTGATATTGCAAAACTCAGGTTATTTTCTCCGTCTCACTTTCTTTCCTGTCTATGAAACTTCATTTTCTGGGTCTCTCTGTTTTCAATTAATGTGAAAACGCAAGTTGTTAAACATAACTGAACTTTGATCCATTACTATAGTGTCCAACTGTTACAAGCTCCAGGCTTAGGGGATGGGGAACAGAACCAGGTCACCCAACTGGGAGCTGCCAGAGCGAGCAGTCTTCTCATTATGAAGGCGTATGAGCAAAGGTAAACAATACTGCCATAAAGGCTTATAAACCACAGTTTTAATGTAAATATAGGAACACATGTATTTATGTAATATTTAGATTCTAAAGATTTCTCTCATCTTTCATCTGACTAACTTATAGATGCTTCACAGCCCTCTGGCTAAGGATATGTATGTCCCTCCTTCAATATTAAATCTCCAGACTGCTCAAGAGCTGGGACTTATCTGAATCCTGGTGCAGTTCTTCAGAACTCCCTTTGAAAAATATTCAGATTCCATCCTCCATGTCTTTTCCTTCTTTATGGAATTCTTGGTCCCCAATTCCATCACAAAGATGTTTCAACTTTCCTGTCTTTACATGGTTGTTCAGCACCTTGAGTTTTAGAAACATGATCTGCTTTTGTCATGGCCACACGCGGTTATTAGCTGCCTAGTAGTAAACGTGGCATTTTCTTGGCACTGAAGCCAACGTGACAGTAAATCCTACTCCTCCTCCTCATACCTGCTTTGTACTTCTTCTCATATTTGCTGGACTTTCAGATTATGCCAGTTATTTTTAACTTACTGTGCTGGCTTTGGCTGGGGTAGAGTTAATTTTCTTCATAGCGATTAGTATGGGGCTATGTTTTGGATTTGTGCTGAAAACAGTGTTGCTGGGACAGCTGACCCAACTGACCAAAGGGATATTTCATACCATATGATGTCATGCTCAGCATATAAAGCTGGGGAAAGAAGGAGGAAGGGGGGACATTCGGAGTTACGGCATTTGTCTTGCCAAGTAACCATTAGACGTGATGGAGCCCTGCTTTCCCGGAGATGGCTGAACCCCTGCCTGCCGATGGGGAGTAGTGAATGAATTCCTTGTGTTGCTTTGCTTGCATGTGTGGCTTTTGCTCTGCCTATTGAACTGTCTTTATCTCAATGCATTAATTTTCTCACTTTTACCCTTCTGATTCTCTCCCCTATCCTGCTGTGGGGGAGCGAGCGAGCGGCTGCGTGGTCTTTAGTTGCCGGCTGGGGTTAAACCACAACACTCCCATAATTTGACTGATCTGCTTACAATCCAGCTTCACAAGCTGTATTTGCACAACAGAAGATTTGATGAATTGGGGCAACAATAAAGGGGATTCTTCTATGCTGAACCAAGCATTTAGTAAAATATTAATCCCAGCAAGGCCTTATTCAACTCTCAGTCTTTGTTTAGAGGATATAGTAAATTTAGGTTTAGGATTCCTAGCAGGAGATCAAAATGTCAGGAACACGTGATAACAATAATTATTCTAGTATAAACCATCTGTGTAAGTTCAAGTCTCTTTTAATGATTAATTTATGTGAGGCATGGACCTTGCAGGGGTTGGTTTTATGCACAGTAACTCATTTTCTATCTGATCCACTTTATACTCTATCAAATGCTTGCTGTTCTCCCATGTTCAGCATAAAGATGGCAGAAAGACATAAAGACAACATAAATTTCGTATCATGTGTTGAAGACTAACTCCATGGAAACATGATTATCTTCCTGTTTTTAATCCAAACCAGTTTAAAATTCTTGTGTTATCAAAAAAATGCTCAGTCAAGTATTGATAATCATATACCTATTGTCTCAGTGTGAAATTCTTCATGTGTTGAGACTTACAAATAATAAGAACATGTGAAATGACAATCATACTTTATAAAAATATGTAAGTAGAATTAATCTTTCTGACTTCTGACAACCGCAGACAACATGGTAGCAAGTCACTTCAGAAGGAATGTAACTCCTCCCTCCAACTCTGTCCTTGAGGGATACCATATTACATGATTCATCTGACCTAACTTTAGTTGTCTACATCTAAGCTAGCCATACTTCATAGACAATGAAGAGAAATGGGCATATGATTCATCTGACCTATTTTAGCCACATACTTTAGGATGAGTTTAATTGCAGTCTAGAAATGTGTCGTAGTCTCCTTGACTATAAAAGTAGTCTATGGAGACCTTATCAGATGAAAATGTCTAAAATAGGTCAGATTAATACCATTTAAACTATCTGAAAGCAGAGACCAGACTTTGTAAGACATCATTGTACAAAGGAAGGGGAAAAAAAACCCAACGGATTGGATCTTAAACCTACTTTGTGCCAGGAAAAATTACAGGTGTCAGGTGCTTGATGAGCCATTTTTGCGTTGTAAAAGGATTCATAAACACCAAATATCCCCCATTTAGTTGCTCACACATAAGCATCCACTACTGTTTGAGATGCCTCAGGTGTTTGAAAGAATTGAAAGAGATTTGTCAAGTACGACATAGGTGATCCAGGCCATTTTGGAGTTGCAGGAGGGACCAGGTCAAACACTCTAAGACATGCCAAGCAATCCTAGATGCCAATGTGTGGGCAACCACATCAGCTCTCTACTGTCCTTATAAAAAGATAACCAGGGTGGGATTCAGCTCCAGATGGAGACACCTATGCTTAGGTTTCTACATGTAGGAATGTGCATGTGTGCTTGGTGTCTAAAGATCTGGTTATAGTTTACAAAACTTACAGCTTGATTTGGCCCCTGCACGTAGGTAGGTAATGGTGTATGAGATGCCTCAGAGCATCAGGCCTTGTCCCCAATAACCACTATAAAAACACAAGTCTTCCACAAGTCCTGCGTCATTTCTTAAATAGCAGCAGATGGCAATTTTTGCAATGACCTAATTGAGCTGAGGGTGTCCAAATCAGGATTTGAATCCTGTTTGTATATTCTGTCACTCAGTAACTGTGTAGGAGAGAGAATATTTTATGAAGTCTAAGCAATCATCTAAAGCAAAAATTATTTTTAGAATTATTTAACAAGACTATCCACTTCAGACAAAACTGTCAATAAAAGAGACTTTATCAAGTAAGGTAAATGTACTAAGCCTTCTCCAGATTCATGTCCAACATAACTAATTTGTATTGCTCTGTATATAAGACCATATATCAATTCCTATCAATTACACATTGGCCTCAGATGTTAACAGGTCAACATGTTGTTGCTATACATCTACTTTGGCATGTTTAATGAATAAATGAATCTCCCATGACCAATATTCTTTCTTCAATAGCATCAACTTTATTTTGATGGCCAAATTCACAACTTTTTAATGCAGCATTTGGCTCATTACTATCCTCTCTTTATTCTTTGTGCTATAGCATGTTGTTTCCGTCATGTAAAATTTGATCATTTATAGTAGACTTACTCAGTCATTTTGAAATGCTTTTAGTGACCTTAAAGCAGAGTATAAAAATGCAAAAGTCCAATTTTCAATTCTGATAAATGTACTCTTTTGTTTCTAATCTCCAAAACATTATTTTCTCATTTTAAGGTATTGTCTCCTGTTGCCTGTACATTTTATGATGAATGTCATGAATTACCAGAAAGATTTAAATCTAATTTATGCCACATCCCTGGAAGTGTTCAAGGCCAGGCTGGATGGGGCTCTGAGCAACCTGATCTAGTGGGAGATGTCCCTGCCCATGGCAGGGTTGGAACAAGATGACCTTTAAGGTCCCTTCCAACCCAAACCATTCTATGATTCTATGTTTTATAACACTTGGAATACAGGTAACATAAAATCATAGAATTATAGGGTTGGAAGGGACCTCTGGAGATCATCTAGTCCAACCCCCCTGCCAGAGCAGGGTCACCTACAGCAGGTCACACAGGAATGCGTCCAGGTGGGTTTGGAATGTCTCCAGAGATGGAGACTCCACCACCTCTCTGGGCAGCTTGTGCCAGTGCTCTGCCACCCTCAAAGGAAAGAAGTTCCTCCTCATGTTTAGGTGGAACTTCCTATGCTCAAGTTTGTGCCCATTACCTCTTGTCCTGTCCCCGGGCACCACTGAAAAGAGCCTGGCCCCATCCTCCTGACACCCACCCTTTCAGTATTTATAAGTGTTGATAAGGTCCCCCCTCATCCGTCTGTTTTCCAGACTGAAGAGACCCAAATCCCTCAGCCTTTCTTCATCAGAGAGGTGTTCCAGTCCCCTCATCATCTTGGTAGCCCTTTGCTGCACCCTCTCCAGCAGTTCCCTGTCCCTCTTGAGCCGGGGAGCCCAGAACTGGACACAGTACTCCAGGTGTGGCCTCCCCAGGGCAGAGTAGAGGGGGAGGATGACCTCCCTTGACCTGCTGGCCACACTCTTCTTGATGCACCCCAGGATGCCATTGGCCTTCTTGGCCACAAGGGCACATTGCTGACTCATGGTCATCCTGGTGTCCACCAGGACTCCCAGGTCTCTTTCAGTTGAGCTGCTCTCCAGCAGGTCAGCCCCCAACCTGTACTGGTGCATGGGTTTATTCCTCCCCAGGTGCAGCACCCTACACTTGCCCTTGTTGAATTTCATAAGGTTCCTCTTTGCCCATATCTCCAACCTCTCCAGGTCTCTCTGTATGGCAGCACAGCCTTCCAGTGTGTCAGCCACCCCCCCAGCTTTCTGTCATCAGCAAACTTGCTGAGGGTGCACTCTATCCCCTCGTCCAGGTCATTGATGACTATATTGAAGAGGACTGGACCCAGTACTGACCCCTGAGGAACACCACTCGTCACTGACCTCCAACTAGACTCTGTGCCCCTAATCACGACCCTCTGAGCTCTGTCTTTCAACCAGTTATCTATCCACCTTACTGTCCATTCATCAAGCCCACTCTTCCTAAGCTTCCCTATGAGGATGCTGTGGGAGACCGTGTCGAACGCCTTGCTTAAGTCAAGGTAGACCACATCTACCGCCCTCCCCTCATCTATCCATCCAGTCATACCATCACAGGAGGCTATCAGATTAGTGAGACATGATTTCCCCTTGGTGAATCCATGTTGACTACTTCTGATAGCTTTCTTTCCCTCCACATGCCTTGAGATGACACCCAGAACAAGCTGTTCCATCATCTTTCCATGAACATACTTCATGTTCCATGTACATACTTCATGTTTCATGTGGATATTTAGAAGCCTGCTTCTAACAGAATGACAAAATAACTTTTTGCATAGTTCAACCCAAGTTATTTCGAGATATAGTTTATTTTTTTTATAACCTTCAGTGTCATATACATCACAAGCTTTGGAAAAAATACATTTTTTTTCAAAAAAGTATAACATAACCAAATAACACGTAGTCCATAGATTTCTACATTCTGCCATCACTGACCTCTGAAAAATATTGAGAGGTGAATATTATGGGTGAAGACTCTTGCCCACAGAGTAATTTTGAGCATTAGTCAGAACTCTGAATAGAAATAATTTCTAGATATTATTCTCTTATGAATACTGAAAAATAATAAGCTTTATGAGGGTCTTAAACCCATGACAATATTTATACCCCTACTTACTGCGATAATAAAGCAATCACTAAAGATTCAGTTCTGGCTTAAAATTTATTTGCATTTGAGGCAATTTACTCTATGCTAGTGCAAGTGCATATTATAGATCTTGTTGCTTAGAGACATGACAAGACTGAACTATCTGCAGAATATTCAAGGGTTCTGAGACAATCTTCCAAATACTATGTCCATTTGTTACCCCCTCCTGTCTCTCCTCCCTTCCCAGCAAACACATAAAGATCCGAGCTGAGAAACCCTTTGCCAAGATTCTTCTTTATTATTCATTTCCTGACTTGAATAGATTGAAATATACCCCAAATCCCTCGTCCTACTCGCCTTTTTTTCTGCTTTCCTCTTCCATGAAGGCTGCTAAAATAATGGCTGCAAAGCTTGTTTCCTATATTAGGGGTGAGTGGACCTTGGGTTAATGGAGTCATAGTTTTTAGGACTGACTATCGCAGTGCACTTCGCTATGGTTGTTGGTGGTGGGAGTGTTAATTTGTTTTCCCAAGTGACAGGTGATTGGATGAGACAAAACAGCCTCAAGTTGTGCCAGGGGAGGTTTAGATTAGATATTAGGAAAAATTTCTTCACTGAAAGCATTATCAAACATTGGAACAGGCTGTCCAGGGAAGCGGTGGAGTCACCATCCCTGGAGGTATTTAAAAGATGTGTAGATGTGGTGCGGAGGGACATGGTTTAGTGGTGGACTTGTCAGTGTTAGGTTAACAGTTGGACTTGATGATCTTTAGATCTTAAAGACCTTTAAAGATCTTTTCCAGCCTAAACGATTCTACGATTCTATGAATCCATTAAGAAGAGGATGAAAAATGTTTTAAATGAACAAATGAATACTTTTTAGAAAGGCCTCTTGCAGTGCTTGTAAGGTTGATGTTTCTTTGTTGAGGTAATATTGCTGTGCATGCAATGTTATTTTGTATTTAGGCATTTTCTTTTCTTGCATGTTCCAAATACAGAAATAGAAAAAATAATGGTTCTATTTACATAATCCAAAAAGGAACAAATTGCAGTGATTTCTTGAAATTCCTTAGGGACTTTGCTATTATCTTTGGCTTCATGTGAAGACACAGATCTACTTCTGATGAGTGGCAACGGAAAACTCAGACACAAATATCCTGGGCCTGTCTTTCAAAGATATGCCTAAAAAAATACTGCAGTTAGACATTTTCCAAAAAGTAAAAAAGTTTCCCCTCACCTGCATTGATATAAAGACAGGCTGTATATTAATTGTGTGACGTGATCCCCAGCAGCACTTGTATGTTGAATTTAAGATTGCTGATCAAAGATTTAATGACTTACATTTTCCCACTCAGGTCAGTGGGAATGAATGCCTTCTTTCATATGCTTTTGGGAACAAGCTGTTCCCTGAGGAATGCAGAGGTGGTGTAGGACATGCCCTCCCAGGTAGAATTGATCTTGACATTCATGCAGGAATGTGGAGAAGAAAGCTACCTGAAGTTTACGGAGCAATCCACTAATAGAAAAGCCACAACTTTTTAGGTCTGAATAAGCATTGTTTCAACCAGAAATACCAAACTGAGTGCATTGGGTGTGCCCGAGAAGCTCTTTTGATCCTCCTTTCTCCCAACGTGAAACAAATTCTTGTTCCTCAGGATCAAAACACGGTACTTTGTGTCATGCTGTTGTTCTGGGAAGCCTGGGTAAAATCGTTTTTAGGGCTGCGAATAATACACATTCTGCACAAGTGGCCACGCTCCTTTCTTGTCAAATATCTTTTTTTCTGACCATAATAATCAGCGTGGATAAATTTTAACTTTCAAAGAAAGGAAAAGGTTGAGAAACGCTGGGGTGACAGTTGAGTATTATTTCCTGAACCTGAAGGCTTACAATGAAAATTTAAATTCTAGGTAATCATATTGATGTGTTCTTGCTTAATCTGAACCAGACCAGCTGTCTTTACTTCCAGCTCCTGTCCACCTCCTGACAACAAAGGGGCAGAGGTGTCACTGCTGAAGGAACTCTACCATATTTCTACTGTATCTGCTATTTAGTTAACTTTTTTTTATATTTCCTGCTCATTTATTACTATTAATTTTATTTTTATAAGCCTGTATATGCATCCTTTGCTGTTTTTATAATCTTTGTTAATCTTTTTATTGCTTTAGGACACTTAGAATAAATCAGGTGCCATAAAACAGTGCCATCTAGTGGCAATCACCAGTTGTGTAGCCATTTCCTGATTTTTCAGTTATTACTTCAACATTTTCGAGAGTGCTAACGTTTGTCGTGATATAATAAGTACCCCTAATTTTAAGACCTTCAAGATTATTCCTGAAATTTTTTCCAAGAAAACAATTAAAAAAAAATTTCCCTGTTCACCCAGGAACATTTTTGAGATCTTTTATTTCGCTTTTGACAAAATTTTTCATATTGTTAAATAAAAAGAAAAAAAACCCTACCTTTTCTAAAAGACATTTCAAGATTTGAAAGTAAGCAAACTGCCTAATCATGCTATGAAAACATGTTGTTAAAAGGGTAGCTTGACAGGTTGCCCTTATAAAAATGGGGTTCATGGAAAATAGTCCCTTTGAAATGAGTGAAGAGTGTCCTGGACACCAACGTACTGCAGAGAAAGCACTGAATATCTGAATTACACAAATGGTTTAAAGAAGCTATCTACTCTAACTTCTGTCTGGCTAGATGTCTATTTTTCCCTCCCACAACTGTGGAACTAACCAATTTTCCCCTTTTTTATTCTGTGTTGCTCCTGATGGGAACGTTAGCACCTGAGGAGGAGGAATGTGATTCACTGTTTATGAGTATGATATGCGCTCAAAATAAGTTAAAGGATTAGGAGGGCCTTCTCTTGACTTCTGTTCTTTGCTTGACCTTGAGTTGGAAAAGGTAGTGTGAGATTTTCAAAAACACTTGGCTTTGACCTAGTTCTCCTCTAATTAAATCATTCCTAAAACTCCCACTCAGTAAGAGGTCATTTAGACCATCACTGCAGACTTTAAAATTAGTTCTCTTGCTTATTTATGCTTCAATTCCTCCCCTCGGCATAATGGATGTAATAATTACCTGCTCTGTAGGAGTTCTACAAAGCTTCATTAGCGTTGGATAAAACTAACTACAGAAGTGCAAAGCGGTGTGCGCTTCTACTGCAGTTACATTTGCTGCGCATCTGCCTGCATGATATTTTGCTGTACAGCCCACAGGAGGGATTCTCCAGCTTTGAGAGTTTCACTAAGACGTTATCTCAAGAATAAATACCATGGCTTACATGAAATAATCATTAATTAAATAATAACTGCAGTTAACTATGGTTTTTCTCTGGAAAATCACTTACAATGCACCACAACAACATTACAATTATATTACAGCAACAAAGTACCCACCTGTGTTCAGTTTATATGCAACCAATGTGTATGTATTGCAGTGAAGCCTAAGAAAATACCAGACTGCATTAGTAAGACCACAGCCAGCAGAAAGAGGGACATGATTGCTGCTTTCTATTCAGTGTATCACTTGTCAGACTGCATCTATAGTACTATGTCCAATTTTGTGCTCCTCAGTGCAAATAAGAGAAAGATCAAATGAAATGAGTGCAGCAGAGGGCCGGCAAGACGATAAGGGGGCCGACATGACATGAAGACAGTTGTAGAGAGATGTGTTCATCTAGCCCGAAGAAGAGTAGGCAAAGGAGGATGTAATTGCTTTTTTTCAACTGTTTAGTGAGTGTTTATAGAGAAAATGGAGCCAGATTCCTCTTGGAGGTGCACAGCCTACATCACTAGGGGCAATGGACACAAATTGCAGACAGTTAAAATTCTAATTGATTAGTAGGACAAAACCAATTGCCATAATGAAGGTGATGAAATACTGGAATGGGTGTCTCAGAAAACCTCTGGAATCTCCACCTTTAAAGAGACACAGAATTTGGCCTGGCAAGGCCCTGAGCAGCCTCATGGTTTCAAAGTTGGATTCAACAATGAGATTGACTCTACTTTCAGTGGGGAGTTGCATCACACGACTTCCAAAGTTCCATTTCAACCTAAATTATCCCACAACATTCTGATTTGGTCTCAGTAAACATGTCTTAATGTTAAGAACATTCTTCTCAGGCAGTAAGAGCATTGGCTCCTTCGTCTTTCCGTAAATCTTAGTATTTTTGTTTCCACTTCTATTGGAGCACAATGACAATTGCACTGTGCCATCTGGAACACACTAATAACTCTAGTGCTGCTGATTTTGTTTTTTGAATATCAATGGCATAAGATAATGTCCCACTTTTTTATTCTGTCCCCCAGCAGTGTGTTTCTTTCTTTATAAAACTCTTAGTATTATCATACAGATTGCTGGAACAGTCACACTGGGACAAAGAGAAAAAAAAAAAAGGCAAACAATTTTTCATTCCAGAAAGCAAAGCCTCTAAGGAAATTAAGAGGATGTTTTAGGATGAAAATATTTTGGCATTCCTAATGATTGCTTTTGCTCTACCCTTTGCAGGTATATACTATTATCTAGAGTCTTATGTTCTTGATATAGTCACAATAAAATCCAAAGTAGAAGGAATTTATTTACTGTAAGCATTGTAGATTGTATATTGCATTTGGCCTACATATCCTATGCTACTAAGGGAAAAAATAAAAAAAATAGAAATTTTCCTAAGGCAATTTCTGTTTGACACGTGTCTTTCATGGAGTAAATAGCTTGAATTTTGGGGCATGTGGATAGAACCACTCTCGAGTGGGGTTCTAGACAGGCTCTATTTTGCTCCATCCCTCTGCATAACTTAGTATTGCCTTTGCCCTCAGCAACACCTCCACGTTGCCTCAATTTTCAGGGAGAAATTAGGGGGTTTGTGACAAAAAAAAAGGGCAGTTCTGGAAGAGAGCCTTCCTTCTTTATCTTATTTTCTCTTCAAGGTATAACTCGGTCAAGGCTACTTTTGTGCTCAAAAATATTTGGTACAGTTCTCTGCATAACTGTACTCAGCTCCACACAGGCAATAATTGTACATTAGTGACTCAGAACAGGTAATAAAAATATATTGCCATTTTTCCCTAATGATTTGCATGAAATGCCTGACATAAAACTAACCTTTACAAAATGCATGTAAAAATATATGTTTAAGAAGCAACTAATAAAAGCCAGCGGTAACACTTCTTTAACGTTGCAGTTTACATGTATGTAGTTGGTAAGGCATCGTTGGGATTGTGTTTTACTCATACCAGTCTAACAGTCTCTAATGGGGAAATACCGGAGTCGGTGAAACCAGATGTTTTGGAGAAATTCGGTTGGGATTTCCTAAGAAGCAAATATGCCAGAGTATGGCTGCTACGTTACAAGGCAGGGTAATAAGCCTAAAATGAGTGTGGAAGGTTAAAACCCTTGGTTTACATCTGTATCTTCTAGCGCCAAGTAAACACGAGGCTAATAATTAGGATTACAGCTTGTCCTTCCAGAGCCGTGCCACTGACCACTGATTTATTTTAGCACTTCAACCACAGTATGCAATCTGTTGACATACTCAGGCTCTCATGCGTTTAGAAATAAATGATAAAACATACATCAGTCGCCTACGTTTTATGAGGATTGGGAGGATATTTGTATAAAACACGTGTTGCTTTTGTATGTGGGGGCAAGACCTGCCTCACTCAGCTTGTGTGTGCGTGAATAATCTGTTCTTCACCCTCGGGATGGGTATTAGTGCAAGCTGGCACCATCCAGCAGATGGTGCTCAGTACTAACAAAAAGAAATTAAAAAAAAAAAAAAGAAGAATCAGGGAAAGCTTTTTTTTAATTTTGTTTCTATTTTCCTGTGACTTAACAGCTATTTTGGTGCCATTTTTTTTTGTGCTTTTTCACCCTGCAGCTAATATTACAATGTCGTTCACAAGTGATCATAATGAGCTTTAGGTGGTGGATAGGTGAAGTGGTGTTGATTAGCTGTTGACAGATCTTCTGCAAGCTCCTCAATGGCAGCCTGCGGGATTCGGGCTGCTTTGAGATTCCTGTAAACCAGACTCCATCACAATGTGAGTAGAAATGACAGTTAATTGCTGTGGAAAAGCACCAGATTTTAAAAGAGAAATTCTGCACATCCTTTAGAGATCTAGCGCTGGTACAAACTGCTCACTACACTACATTAAATAATATTTGTCGTAAGACTCACATCTTTTAAATGCTTGAAGTCAGTATCAAAAAAAAAATCCTTAGAATATTCCTTGGGATATTGATTAGAAAAAAAATAGTAAAAATAAGTCAAATATTGTTTATATTTACAAGTGACTTGCTTCCCAGTCAAATTAGATATTGTAAAGCAAAGCCAGATGAATCTCAGATATTTGTTTTGCCTTTGTACAAGACGAAAGAGCCTTGAGGTCTGTTGTCAATGGGAGCTGACAATGACTTGGAAACTGCCTAGAAGGTTTTTAGGAGGCTGAACCTGTCACATCTCCATGCCTAAGGAGCAGTGCGGAGGCACCAGCAGTCGGGCAGTGCTGTGGAGTCCATGTAGAGGTCACAGACTGGCTTTTCCTTGTCTCTGAAGACACCATGTTGGAAGCTGTGTCCTTGCTGGCAACACAGTAAAAATTCCTTGCTGTTGGCAAGGAATACCAGGACATTTCCTCAGGGATGGCCATTCCCTTTCTTGTGCACTGCTCTCCTCTCCTGTGGAGGATCTAACGACGTGTTTCATTTTGACCTTTCAAAGACATTGCTGTGTTGACATTTGCTCCTATTTTCTTTTCTTCCTCCATCAACACAGAAAAAAACTGTTATAATCCCAGGCCCAGGGAGAGATCAGAGGCAGATGCTTGAAGTTACTGGTAATAAAACAACAGATACTGAATCCTCTCCCTTCAGAAATCAGGTTAATCTCGGATCTCGCTACATTTAAAATGTAAGAAATCTTAATTCTGGTCTGTATCCTAGCTCAAAGATTGATGTGGAAATAACAGAAAGAGAAAAAAAAAAGTGTAGAATAAAAAAGTGATTTCTCTTTCTTTTTTTTTGCTAAATAAAAATCTTCTGAAGTCAGAGACCTTGCTCTTCCTGCCTGATACAGGACTAAGAGTGAGGGCAGAATCCCTATGACACGTCCTTGCCTTAAATAATGTTGCTAGCGCCTAGGACCTAAGCAGTGGGTATAGTAGATATATTGCTGTGTTCCAAAGCAATCATACAATGTCATGAGGTAAATTAACCTGTGTAACCCCCCCAAATCTGTTTACTCTCAGCAATTGCACTGGTGGCATATAAAACCTGGTAGAAAAATGTACCATCATAAAAGCCTGTAGAAAATTGGGATTTTGACAAATTTGTCATTGACGATATGCTTTTATTCACTAAGCAGTAGCTTTTCTCAGGTGTAATACACATATACATACACAGATGTACTTTTCAAACAAAAAGATATGTTAAGATTTTCAGGAGTGCCATCAACAATTGATATAATATTGCACTGAGGTAATTTCCTGTCTCTTTAAGGCCAGTTCTAAGCAATGTTTCACTGGTAGGAGTAGATAATAATAATAACAGCCTTTTTCTTTTTTTTTTTAGGGAGGTGATGGTGAAGGAGTAAGAATAAAGAGTAAATTAAACTCATTTATTTAACAAAACCCCACAGTCCTGACCTAGCTCCCGCCACGACAGACTGCACAAGAGCATAAAGCATCTCAGTAGGCCATGTGTTCTCATTTGATGGCTCTGTGGCCCAGAGACAACATTTTTAGAGAGTTTTTCTCCTGGTTCAGGCTGCCTGCAGCATGGCCAGGAGGAAAAGCAGGTACGGAGCAGCCTGCCCATCGCCCCAGAATGATCAAGGGGTGCTTGGGTATGGGGAACTGGGTGGGGCAGAGGGAACCAAACTTGGGGTAGACTTAATGATATTGCCTTCTAGGGGGCAAACTGCCCCCAAGCTCATCCTAGGATTCGTCTTGAAGAGATGTTGTTGGAGTTTTCCAGGAAAAGGAAGGGAATTGGTCAGTGCTGCAGTGTGGAAAAAGGGTCCCAGTGCTCAGCGTTCTTCCCAGGACATGCCTCATTCTGCAGCGCAGACATAGAAAGACACTGTGGAGGAGGAGGAGGAAGCTGTGGATTGAATATCCCAAAAATGAGGGCAATCCACCAGAGCTGAGAAGGTGTATGGGTGCAGCAGTCTGCATCATAAAAAAGGGCAGAGATTGAGAAACAAGTTCTCCTGACTCAAACCCTCCAGACTTCATCCGTAGTCAATGCAATGGTGTGGGGACCCATTACATTACATTACATGGCACATGCAGGAGAACAGGGTGATCAGGCCCAGTCAGCATGGGTTTGTGAAGGGCAGGTCATGCCTGTCAAACCTAATATCCTTCTATGATAAGGTGACCCATTTAGTGGATGAGGGAAAAGCTGTGGATGTTATCTACTTGGATTTTTGCAAGGTTTTTGACACTGTTTCCCACAGCATTCTCCTGGAGAAACTGGCTGCTCATGGCCTGGAGAGGTGTACTCTTCGCTGGGTAAAAAACTGGCTGGATGGCCGTGCCCAGAGAGTGGTGGTAAATGGAGTTAAATCCAGTTGGTGTCCAGTCACAAGTGGTGTCCCCCAGGGCTCGGTGCTGGGGCCGGTTCTCTTTAATATCTTTATCAATGATCTGGATGAAGGGATCGAATGCACCCTCAGTAAGTTCGCAGATGACACTAAGCTGGGCGGGCGTGTTGATCTGCTTGAGGGTAGGTTGGCTCTGCAGAGGGATCTGGACAGGCTGGACCGATGGGCTGAGACCAATGGTATGAGGTTCAACGAGGCCAAGTGCCGGGTCCTGCACTTGGGTCACAACAACCCCATGCAGCGCTACAGCCTTGGGGCAGAGTGGCTCGAAAGCAGCCCGGCAGAAAAGGACCTGGGGGTGTTGGTTGACAGCCGGCTGAATATGAGCCAGCAGTGTGCCCAGGTGGCCAAGAAGGCCAACAGCATCCTCGCCTGTATCAGGAATAGTGTGGTGAGCCGGACTAGGGAAGTGATCATCCCCCTGTACTTGGCACTGGTGAGGCCCCACCTCGAGTACTGCGTTCAGTTTTGGGCCCCTCGCTACAAGAGGGACATTGAGGTGTTGGAGCGTGTCCAGAGAAGGGCTACAAAGCTGGTGAGGGGTCTGGAGGACAAACCTTATGAAGAACGACTGAGGGAGCTGGGGTTGTTTAGCCTGGAGAAGAGGAGGCTGAGGGGAGACCTTATCACCCTCTGCAACTACCTGAAAGGAGATGTAGAGAGATGGGGGCTGACCTCTTCTCCCTGGTGACAAGTGATAGGACGAGAGGAAACGGGTTCAAGTTACGTCAGGGGAGGTTTAGATTGGATATTAGGAAACATTTTTTCACTGAAAGGGTTATTAAACATTGGAATAGGCTGCCCAGGGAGGTGGTGGATTCACCACCCCTGGAGGTGTTTAAAAAAAGGTAGATGGGGCACTGAGGGACATGGTTTAGAAGTGGCTCTTGTCAGGGTAGGCTAAAGGTTGGACTTGATGATCTTAAAGGTCCCTTCCAACCTCAGTGATTCTATGATTCTATGATTCTATAACCCTCATGCTGAAAGTGGCTCAAAGCGACCAGAGGTGCAATGAATAGATGAAACAAAATTAATTAAATAGATCATATTAATCAAATTAGAAGTATTCATTGTAGAAGTTCTTTGGACACTTCCATATTGCAATGTTCATTCCATCCATGCAAAAAGTAGGAACTCTATCAGATGAGAAGTCTTCTGTTCCCAGGATCATTCATAGCTTCTGAGAATTATATCAAATATGATTAAAGTATAATTAAAAAAGTTCACTATGGTAGGACTATGTTAGCACTTATATATTACATTACATTAATTACATTATATTATATATATAATATATATAATATATTATATTATATTATATTATATTATATTATATTATATTATATTATATTATATTATATTATTCATTTAATTATAATTTCATCATCAAGAATAGTCTCATTTCACCAGGATGAGTCTTAATAGCAATAGACTTTATTTTAAGAGTAATGTTAAAAGTTACTTTGGATTAAGGTAGAGAATGAAACTAATCTGCAGTAGTCATTCCTTAATACCAATATATTTAGAAACCTTGACTAGAGTATTTTATCACTTATTCAGATTAGTCCAGAAATCAGATCAACCTAAATGAGAATAAGATACTTTTATTTCAAAACAGGAATATTCAGAAGGAGTTGCTGAATTAATTTCATGTGCAAACAAGCTCTCAAGAAGCCAGTAAAAAACAGAGTACCAGTGTGCTGAAAGGAGGGGGAGAAAACGTTAAATAGAAATACAAATGGAATCTGACAGGAGGTTGAGTCTGAGTATTTATAGGTGACAGGGTGTTAATGTATTATGCAAAAGAAAACACAAAGCTGGTTTCTTTTTCTAGATGTTGCACAAAAAACAGTTTAGTAGAAGCATATTCTATCTACAGTGCCGTGTTCCGTCTCCAGCTAAAATGGAGTAGCCTTAAGAAATGAAGCCCAGATCATCTTTATTATCCTGTAGAATTCCTCAGGGGACTGGGGGAAGGCCGGTGAGTGTAATTCCAGAGAAGACGACGTCTGCAACAGCATGATCATCATAATGCTTTGTGCCCTTCTAGTGCTGAGTTTTGCTGGCCTATCTTCAAAAATCAGTGGACGAGTCTTTCAGGTAATGCCTGAAGGGTTAATGGTTTATGACCCACAGGTGCAGGTAGAACTCCACAGCTGCTTGTCAGTAGAAAAGCAGGATGTTAAAGTCTGAAATTGTGTGGCCAGTTACTAACGGATCAAATAAGCCACCCCTATAAGCAAATCTTCTTTGTGTCCTTGCAACATAAAACTGAGCTTTGCATGTTGTGATAAAACACTTAGAAATTAAAAGCTCCCAGTGTGAGTCCACCTGGTCCATTTTGTTCTTTATGCCGTATGAGACATGCTGTATTCTCATGTGCAGCTGTTGCTCCGATTCCCGCAATGGTTTTAGATGGGGCGGAGAAAGTCATCCTGTCTTTTCTTCAGTCCTCTTTCTCCCCAGTGGCAATTTATGGCAACCACTAGCGCAGCTCTCAGATCTGAGTTGCTCAAGAAAGGATTGCTGCAGTTTTTGATGTGAATTCACAATCCAGATAATCTGAAATCAATTTGACCCTGAATTGTAGTTTGGAAAAACTATCAGATTTCTCCTGCTAATACCACACAGCTATTTTTTTCGAGCTATCATATAGGGCTTTTCACTGTAACTGTAAGGTGAGCATCCTTTTAATGGGAAATATGGATGTTACAGCATTTCAGCATGTTTAGATGCTATATGATTAACTACATGAAAGCATACCATTGCATTTATCAATGACAAACTCTCATTTATGCAGAAACGGTTTATGCAGCTTGCAAATTAGATGCTGGAGCTTATTCTGCTTGGACTATTAATTATGAGTCCAAGCATAGTAGCATGTAAATGCATTTATATTGCTTCTGATGCCGGCAGCATAACCACTTTGCAAAGCCCAAGGCGACTGCCTGTGGGTAACAGCCCTGTTATCGTGGCAGTAAGCTGAGTACCTGGAGCTGGAGTTCTAGAGCTTGCAGGGAAAAGACACGTGGCTTTATTGCATGTCAGCTCTTATCCAGAAAGATTTATTAATTTTGCCCGAACACAAGCTCTGCAGGAGATGTGCTAACTCCTGCAGTGCCTCTTGTGGGTGTTATTTCTAGAAAAAAAAATATTACAGAGAATTCATGCTACAATGCTATACCACACGTGGAGTTAGAAGTACAGAAGCAAAGAAACACGGTTTCTATTTTCTAGACTGAACCAAATGATGTTGCCTTAACAAATACGTAGCCTTAAAACAAAAATCCTTTCAATGAACAATATTTCATGTATTCATTTGTTTGTGCTGTAGTCCTGTTTGGTATCATCATTCTCAGAAATACTTTGTCTTCCAGAAGGGGATATTATTTGCCACTTTCTCCTCGTATCTCTTATTAAATTGTATTTTTGTTAAAGTTCCAGCTTTAGCATGTAGATAAATAGCAGTTTTCCAAAAACATCATGGTATGCTAGTTCCTTAGTATCTAACCATAGGCAGTCTAACCGTAACCAAAGTATACTGACTAGTGTATGTCAAATATATGTAGTTGCTTCCTTCCAAACATGGCAGCTTTAAGAAATCATGTGATTATAGGAAATATCAGATTTATCTAAAAGATGTAAGCTTTGAGCTCCCTTGTTATTGGGAAAGGGCCTAAAAATATGCTGAGATGCACCTAAAAGGTGCAAAAACTAGATTGTAAATAAAATGAGGGATACACACACCTCGTTTTATGAGTACAACCACCACATACAAATTCTGTCATTTTAAGCTGTTTTTTCATGCTGAGGTCATTAGATTTGTGTTTAAGGTTGTATGTTTGAGAACATGCTCCACACAGGTACAGTTTCAGGGCCAAGACGGAAGGACTTAAGTCCTTGAAAAACTTATTTGTGGTAAGAAGCTTGCAGCCAACCTCACACGGCCAAGTGTGAAGGCTGGAGCTGTAGAAAGCTACCAGCATCTACACCCTTTGAGTCTTTGAGGTTTATTAGAGTGAATTTTGTAGAATTAGTCCTCTAAAGTTGCTGTCTCCTTTAGCTGATCTCCTTCTCCAGTTTACTCTTCTATTCTCTCGCTTTGATAATTCTGTTCATAGAGCAGTATCATGAAGCATGCAAGAAACGTAAAATAAAGCTGTCTTGAGCAGTTGCCTGGTAACTCTACATATTAAAATGCTTCTAATATTCAAGAGATACATGGATTACAATAATAAAAATACAGGAATACAGCAGGGAATCACTAACAGCTGTTAGGGATTAACACCCACATCCAGATGCTTGAAAAAAACATGTTGTACTAATAAGCAACGGATTATTAGCTGTTTGAGTAATTGCTTTGGATTTAGAAAAATTATCCTCTCTGATATGATGAGTTTTCAAAAATCTTTTGCATTTTTTCATGAATACCTCTTATTATAAATACGTAACAGCACATTATAAAATTTAAGGTAATGCATTTTAAATTTATTGTCCAATAGCAACATTGGAGAATCTAGATATAAGGAAGAAATAACAGGTATTTCTACAGAAATCACACATCCAATTCAGGACCTATTGCTTTGTGTTTGATTTTCCATACAAAGACCATAGCAAATGCCTGTGCAAGGAAAGTTAAGGGGGAAAATATCTTGAAAAGATGCAGCACTTCTGTGAGCGTGTGCGCTTTTAAAAAAATGTGTTTTGTACTGAAACAAGCTTTCTTTAGTAACGTAAACCAGGATTCATAGGATTTAATGTTAATAGACAGAATCTTCCTTCCAAAACCAGCAAAAAGTATTTGGGTTCCTCTCATACTGCCTAAAAGATGAGTTATTATAGCATTTACCTGCAGTGACTGTACTGGAGCCTTGCCTTATTCTGGGGCTGCCGTGGAAGCCAGCCATGGTCTGAGATGCGGCATTGAACTGACTCTGGAGGCTGGAGGTTATGACAGTCCCCTGAGAAGTCAAACACCGGCTTTCTAATCCATGCTCCAAAGCCTATTAAATCATATTTATACAAACATGAACAGATCAGTCTGGAAAGAGTAAGAGGATGTAGTATCCTAGTGGCCAAGACGTTATTGCAAATTTTTAAAAAAGGTCCTAAACCAGAGGTAGAAATTAAACTCTAGTTAATTTTCTAACTCTTGAGTTGCTATAGTAAGAGAAGGGAAGGGAAAGTATCACTGCATTTGTTGGGTGAACACTGTAAGTGGAATTCAGTTACCTGTACAGTTATCTAGTACCATTTCAGATGGCTAGGGCCATCCTTTAAGGTCTGTAGCTGCAATTCTAGTAGGAAAGGCGTGTGTCTTCTACAGGTCCTGTGTCATATCTATTAGCCCCTTGTAGATGCCTTGTGGTCTTCCTAAGACACCTCGCATGCCCTAGACATCTATGCATGTGCTGGTGGATTGAGCTAGAGATGTCTGACTTCCTATTATACCCGATGGAGATCAAGACAAATACAGTCAGTGGAGCCTATGCTGTACTTCAGCTCTTATAAAGCAGAACGTTCAGTTTTCAAAGTCCATATTATGAAATATTACTGTCTGAATTATTTTTTTCCATTTTTATCTGTTATGATGAACACATATTTAGTGGAAACATAACCACAGAAGTGAACTGAATGAAGTCCCTAGACTGCCTCTACTAAATGCAGAGAAAGGGTACCTTCTCGCATTGTGTTTCATCGTTGTGAGTTACATGGCTCAAACAAATGGGATGATTTATATTCTGAAAATATGTCCACGTGTGGTCTCAATTCAGATACCTAAACACAGGCTGTCTAGCATCATTTGGGGTGTCCTGCTCTGTCCAAACATCTGCATGGGGTTGATAAATGCAACACACGACTTGGCAGAGGCTTGTATCCTTCTGTAGCAGCAGCTGAAGGCTTCTCTGGGCTATCTCAAATAGACATGAATGCTTATGTTCAGACAACTGAATTAAGTCTGTTGTCTCTCTGTTTTGGATAGAGACCGAGAGATTCAAGTCAGGCAAAATAAATCCAATCTAAAGCACACAGAATCAAATGACACTGATGTGATGGATAGCAATGTTGTGCAGATGTGGTAAAAGTTTTGTAACATGGACAAGAACCCTCCGTTTTGTCCTGTATTCTTTTTCCAGAATTAATTATCTGATTACTTTGGGGTGATAACTTTTCCTTTATTGCAAAAGAAATTGTGATAGCACTGCAACAAGCCAATATTGTGAAGTACAATATTTTGAGTTTCCTTCCCAGAAATATGGTATCAGTAATCTTGGAAATATGGAATGCTTTCTAAATTTCACCTGTCCCCTTTTCTGACATTCATTAATAATCATTTCCCTTTTCACTATTATTGTCTGTTGGTAAATAGCACAATTGCAATGCCATCAGCATTACGCCTTCAATAATTCTGAATAGGATGTAACATAGCAGGCAACAAGAAACACAGACCAAGACTATCACATGTAGTCACCCTTTTAGAGGAGAGGTGCTATGCAAATACATAATACTACATCAAAAAGAAGTCACATTAGCTATCTGAACCATCATAAAGATGAAAATGGAATTACTCAAGTGAATAAGAAAATCAAGATTTAAAGTGCATCGAGAGGCACAAAACCCTAACTTCTGCATATTAACTGTTAAAATATTCTACTGCACCATTTTCCTGCTTCTTGTAATTGACTCTAATGATATGTGTACTACAAGTTATGAACCAGTTGATGAGATTATGTAGAAGAAAATATAGAATTTGCTGTAACAGTACTGAGTTTCTATCTGAAGCTGCTAGAGCTCAAAGCACAAAGATTACAACACATGGTGAAAGTTGTTTTCTGTAATGGATTAAGTGATGAAAAATGCATCCTTGTGCAACTCATTTTACAAAATAGATTGCTTAGATTACAATATATAGAATTGAATGTCACAGGTATGACTTTTATTTGCTGGGCAAAGCTATTTCCCATATTTCACACATCATAGCCATAAAATTAATCATAATACAATAATAAAAATCAGGTATTTTATATTTTTTTAAATTATTAGCAAATAACAAAATTACCTTTGGTAACTTTAGCAGCCTACTAGAATCAAGGAATTCATATTATTCTAGCAATTAGCATAGGTGTTTCTACCTTAATAAAATATGTTGAATGTATTTATAAAAGTATTTTCATTACGTGATTACAGAAAATGCAAGAACTATATATTGATCTTATGCTCAATTTTATTTAAGAGTAGCTGACAAGTGGGAATTTATTCCGCTTGTGATTGTCTTTTATGGTCATATTTACAAACTGTTTAGTTGTTTGAGTCTAGTTTTTAATCAGTATGCCATGCACAGTCATCATATAAGCTATAGCTTGGCTATCTGCTGTCAATTTAGATAAAGATATTTATGGACGTCTATTTAATCTGACACAGAGAAGGTAGATTTAATTAACAGTTCATAAATCATATCATATTGCCAATCTGGTATAGCTATTGCAGAAGACTTTAATCTAATCTGAATTTCTATGTGCACCAAGTCTAGCTTCCTCCTATTTCCACTAATCACCAATTGCTTTGGTACTATGACAGATATAATAAATCACATACTCGTAGTAAAAGGCACTGAATAACTTGATTGCTGCTTGCACCTTCACAATTCAAGACCTTCATCGCAAGTGGCAGGTGGATGACTTGTGTCTGCAACCCAAACTGCATACGCATCGTTGACAGCAACATGGATAACCCTTCTAGTTTGGGCAGAATAGTTTACATGGTACACTTCCGACTGCTGTGGACAGAGAAAGAAGAAAACAAAACATAACCCCAAACAATGGAAAATTCCGTGCTACATTTGTAAGTCATGGAGGATGTTATTTTCACTTCTGCAGTGGAAGCCAAAGAGTTCATTTGGCATTAATTAGTTAGTCCAAACCATCTTCTCTGCTTCACTAAAAAACCATGTTCATACTCTTTTCAATACTTAGCCTGGCTGGGGTCTAAATAACCATAAGAAATCTTGAACACTGCTTTAAACAAAATAGAGAATTCTCTAACCAGCTTATAGGATTAACTTTCGTCTCCTCAGTCCTGATTATGTGTATTAATCAGAACATCATCACTATTCTTAGAAGCACTTTCTTAGAATTAACTATGACTGAAAGCTGTCAAAACCGTTAATAATTGAAAACAGAGATAATGATAACATTCTGGAATCTTTGACCCCCCCTTATGACCCTTTGCCGAGGGAACTGCTGGGTAATATACTACAGCTCTGCAAGAAGCATTTCATCTACGGAGGGAACAGAAATCATAAATCTTTCTTTATATATGCCAAGGAGAATAATTGCTTTTTTTTTTTATTTCTCCTACCGTGGTTTGTATATCTGTGATATCTGACACTGAAGCTATAAGTCATTTATCAGAGGCAGAGAGAAATTATAGGAAAGGAAGTAGGACAACATTCTAGCTTTAGAGTGCTAATGGATAGATGCTTTCTGTAGTTTGTGTCAAATTTACTGAATAATAAGAGAAATACCACTTCTTGTTTCCTTGGTTACAAATCTCTCTAGTTAAGGCTTTAGAAATTGAAATTCAAGCACAGAGTAAAAACATACAGTTTAATATAGTCCAGGCTAAATTTCTGAATTTCCTTCTAGAACAGTGTAAAATATATTGCTATGTTGAAACCCAGTCAGTGAGATCCTCGTTCTTCCCAAATCAGGGGTCTAAGCCTTTTCATTAAGATTAATGTCAGAGAATATAGAAATGGAGCTGCCAAGGTTTTCTGCCTTTTTGGATGATCTGCATGTTTTCAGATGTTCTTTCCTTGACATCTAGGAGTCACGACTGCTCCCAATGGGTCCAACTTGTAATACCATTGTTCCATGTGAACTTTAATCAACTTCTTGCTGTAGCAGAAGTAGATGAAAACATGATCAACCCTCTGTTTCAGACAACAAAATAGTTGGTGTGGTGTGATCAAGGAAATAGCCAAATTAGGAAAACTTGTAGAACACCAAGAATTCCTACCCAAAGTGTCCAGAAGTGTCCAGAACAAGCAGATTGTAAGCACAAACAATAGTGAAGCAAATCAGAAACTAACAGCAAATCAGAAAGGAGTTGGTTTGATCATCAGCAAGGTGTTCTTTAGTCAGTTCTACAGCTAAGAACACTGAAGAGTCCTGGAATAACCAAAGATGGCTGAAAACCTGCTCCAGAGATGGGAGTCCTGCAGCCATGCACCAGGATTCAGGACCATTTCTTCATCCTCTGGGGAACGCATGGAGCAGAGTAGAGCCCAGGGAAGCCCCACAAGCCTGCACCAGGACTATGCATAACACAGGAGGAACCACTACGCTCACCACCAAGCCTTCCTGCAGGACTGCACTGTGTCTTGCGTGGAATGAGGTCATGTAGGTCCCTCTATGTCAACCCAGCTGGCTCCTCTCCCTCCAAGCACCATCTCTACCGCAGCAGAGGGAAGTCATGTAATCAATAAAATTGCATATATCTGTGATTGAAGTTCTTTAGTATGCAAATCTATTTACCCTCCACACTGTCATTTGATTTTATGTATGACATATGTAGTTTGGACTTACGGAGACAAAGGGGAGTCAGGGCAAGCAGGTCTTATACACTGACAATCTTGAGTAATCTAGTGAAATGAACTGGATGGTGATGCACTACTTTGATCCATTTTGGAGCTGAATACTATTGAACAGCACTAAGATCTGAGCGAAGAAAGTGCAAGTAAAATGTGCTGACAGCATGACTGCTTGCACTTTGAGGGAAAGAACAGACAATTTAAAGAAATCTTTTCACTGTTGCTATTTGCATTGGCATGATCTGTTCAATAGAAATTAAAATTTTTCCACTCCTTTGCCTAGAAATTATTTTAATTATTTTTTATTTAGATGCAAAAAACGTAATGAAAAAGTTTCTCAGATTCTACATGATTTAGATGAAGTATATAATTCAGCAGGAACAAAATGCCAAATGAAATGGAAATTACCAGTATGATGTAAAACAATCTGCCTTTCACTTATCTAGCTGACCCTTGCATGTTGGCTGCAGAGCACCGAGCATTATCTTTGAGCCCCCAGTATCTTATTGGCATTTGTAGCCTTGTGCAGAGACCAGTAGTTTGCAGTAAATCTCCTCTCACACAGCTATATTCAGAATGAATTCTTATCTGAATAGTGCAGTGAATACTGATGATAAAATACTGAGTTTTCGTGCTTCCCAATAAGAGACCAACTATTGCATAACTTCCCTCCAAAAGATAAAGACCAAATCAACAGGTAGGAGAAACAAAAAATTAGGAATATAGCTGAAGGATTAGTACCTAGGAAGAACTGAAAGAAAAAAAACAATACAAGAAAGAAATACTTAAACCACAACAATATCCTTTTGTTCTCTTGATTCCCCTTTTTTTCTTACCTGTTTGATGTGACAAATCAATCCTCAATCCTCTAACCGCACACATACCCCTTGTGCCATTCTGGGTTTTTGGCTTCGCATACACTCCGAAGAACAAATGTTGTCTTCTGATCCCACTAACAAGTAGCTCAAATATTCTCCAGTTCTTTCAGGCCCCAGGGAGGGAGTGTGGCATGAGAGCAGAAGCTGCTATAGTGCTATTCAATTTCATCTTATAAAAAATTAGACTGCTGTTAATGAATGTCTTGTAACAGAAGTATGATTTTTATCCAGTGAACATTTTTCTTCCACAAAGACATTTCAAAGAGTAGGTCTTCCCTCTTCTTCTTTGCTGTATCTGCACAGATAATACAGATCATGCACATTCTTGACCATGACGCAGTCCGTGTCCTTACAGCTGGTCTTCCTTATTCCCGTAAAACAGAGGGTTCAAACCCAAACTTTCTGTTGCTCACGCTCCTGGCAGGTGCAAACCCTGAAGCCTGCCCAGGCAATGGCTGAGGGAGCGGTAGGAAGCTGGAGCCAAAACCATGCCATAGACCATAGCAAGTTATGAGTATGGATGATTCCACGGCAGAGCTCAGGCCCATTCCCTGTTCAGTTTACCAGCATAGACATAGACATGGAGAAGAGTTAGGAGTGCCAGGGAACCAGACGTCACGGAGTACACAAGACAGCATACTATTTTGCAAAGACAGTTCCACACAGGTTTTGGTACTGTTGGACATCAGGTCCACAGATTGAAAGAATGTTTTTTTTAAGTGGAATCCTCTTTCTGTAGGAAGCACACCAGAATTTTAAAGTTTTTATCCTTCAAGGGAAGAAAAGTTTAAAGCATCTAACTTTGTTAGGACAAGAAAAATGGAAAAAAAGTGATTCACATTTATCAAACATTTCATTCAAAAGAAGTTTGAAATGTCAAAATGGAAAAGTCAAGAAAAAGCAACAAGGTCAAATATGTCAGAACAAAACTAGAATGATTTGTACTGCCTGTTCTCTGTAGAAGATATAACCAAAATAGAAACATTTACGTAAAAGCTCCAATTTTGCATTGAAAATAATTTGGCTAAAATTTTATTAACCCTTTTAAGAACTCTTCATCAATGTTTTCCTCCATGGTTCCACTATATCTGTTACAGAGGAAAGGATGGGTCATCCAGCAAATGGAGGTGACATTTAAACTAATTATTTAACACTTACCTGAAAATCTGGCCTAAGGGAAATAACTTCCTTTGGACCAACAGTCCTGAAGCCTTTATTCCGCAAACATCTAAAAATGCAGGGTGTAATTTTGACTTCTCTAAAAATAGCAAGAATTTTACTCTTCAGCTTCACACAGCCAAAAATCCACCTGCAATTTTCTAAGTGTCGGAATGAGCTGCTGCCATGCGAAGAACACGTTCTGTAGTAGACAAAATTATGATTAGTCTTGACAGAATCGTAGACAAATTTAGTGGAGCTATGTTTAGGACTGCAGAGATTACCAGTTCCCCTCCCTTTCCCAGCATGGCAAAACTAAGCTGATTTGGGTTGCAAATATCTCTGTGAACACAGAGGTTCCCCCGTCACTCTCCCTACTTACTTCCAAATAAAAGGTTGGGTATTTTAAGAGTAGCCCTACTTATTCAAGTACAGACAAGAAAGAATCTTCATTTAGTGCATCAGTAAATAATACTGTTTATTTGGCCTCACCCCACAATTTACCTATATCTGTCATCAATTATAGATACGATATTACTCTGTTCTTTTGCTGTTATATCAATATAGAAGGAACTGAATTTACTACAAAATAGAAAGCAAAGAAAAGACAAGATATCCAAGTAACTTTGTTTAAAATATAGCTTTATATATGGCAGAGAAGTACTGTATGGGCTTTGCGGGTACAGTAAAATAATACGGTAATTAGCCTGTTGTTGAATTTCAAATTCATGGTTGTATCCACCTACTCCAGCAGTTCTGCAATGGTGCAATTATAGGGTTTTGTACATAATTTAAATGTCAACATTTGACTGAATGACTACTGTCTGTGGACTTAGAATGGCAAACCAGGGGCAGATTTGTGTCATAACTGGATTGTAAGGTGGAAAAACGCAGCCAGATGTGTCATTTGCATTCACTGCTATACTGGGAAAACGATGAGGAAATCTACATTTGGAAACTCCTTCTAATTCAAAGCACAGCCTTTGGATGTTATATGCATAATAGCAAGGGATTTCCAGAATTGTGCACTCTTGACAGGAAAACACCTTAGAGTTGTCTATCTTAAAAATAAGTATGTAATAAAAGCACAAGGTAACAACTGGTGCTACCATATTGCATTTATATTATATTCAGGAAACCTTTGCATTAAAGGTTGTATTAGAAAGTGCAGAGGCTCCTGCAAATGACTGGCTGAAAATGAATTTATGGAACTCTTTAGTAGGAGAGTCCCTAATAGGATTGGAAATCCTTGGGAATTTAGGTGTTAATTTTGAGGGGTTTGGGATTTATAGCTGCTACTATTTTGAATGATAGCATCTCCTCCTCCGCATTATCACACTCGCTATGGCTGAGGTGCACTTGCAAGACAAGTTAGAAATGATACTGCAGGAAAATCACCAACTCTTTCTAGGGAACATTGCTGGTGGTGAGTTGCCTCCTCTACCATCTGTGATTTCCATGACTATTTTTTATTCAAAGTCTTTCAGAATTCAGACCTTGAATATTTTTATCTATTCTGCTTGAAGATATCCTTAAAAAATGGTGTTGGACAACTATTTAATATTTCTTAGAGATCATAATTAAGGGGTCCTTCATGTTTAAAAGACCTTCAGCACCCATTCTACCCCACCATTTTTCTTTTCCTCTGCACTCCCACAGCGAGAATATTCATGTCACCGAGATGTTGTAAGATAAATTACAGCTGAGTGATATTTAAACTATATCTCTTTTTCTTTCACATAGAAGGATAGTCAAGTTAACATCTGGCAAAGAGAATTACTTGGAAGAATACCATATGCCTTAAACACAGACTGGGTAAGATGAAGATGATGCTGACTGACAGTAGAGAGCATTTTGAGGAACTTGAATAAGGGAAGATGTCCATCTCTTACTGAGAGATATTTTTCAACAAGAACAACCACTGAAAATCCAGGCAAAAGAGAACAGAAGGGACTTCCCTCACATTTTAGTTGCCAGAAGACTCTAGATAGTTTTTTCCCCACAGATGCAATCTTCCCGTGGTTAACTTTGCCTGCACTATTCTAAATTAATAAACAACTAATACATTGTTCCCAACTGAGTGACGAACGCTGCCATTTCATACCAGTAACTTCAGGATTCAGTTAGTGTTTTCAGAGTGGGAAAACATGATGAAACCATACTGAAATTCATACTCCAAGTCCTAAATTAGCTGCACCTTCACTTCCGGATGAAGTCAAAAGTGCTGGTTATTAAAAAAATATTTCATGACTTAAGTTATTATTGGGCAGAAATACATTGGCTGCTTCTCCCTTTCAGAGATGAAATACGTGTGAGTAAGAAGCAACAGAGTCTCAGCCGTAGCCTCTTACACGGATACAATTGCAATGAGCATGTTATAACTGCGTGACAATAAACATCTGAACAATGATGTTCCATCCCTTACAAGTTCCCAGGTGCTGTGCAGGACTAGGCACACCTTTAAACTTAACGTGATTCTTCGTTTTATAAAAGCATTGTCCTTCATAGATATAAATAAAATGCGGTGAATACATCCCTAATTTCAGGACCAGATCAACTCTTTAATTGATTTCTCCATGTAAAATTAATTGCCTTTTCATAACAGCATGCTTCCTGTACTTATAATGCATTGCCCTTCAGAAAAAAAAAACAACAATTCACAAAGGTTTAGAAACTAAACAACTCCAAGGTAATCATAGAATAATCATAGAATCTTCAGGGTTGGAAGGGACCTTTGAGATCATTGAGTTCAAACAACCTACAATCTCTGCCCTGAAGTGCCAAATCTAGACGTTTCTTAATGTGCTCGTAAATCCCAGAATAGCAAAATATTTAGTTATTGACAGCAATTTTTGGCCTTGAAATCTCAGAATTTTAGGCTTATTCACTGTAGGAGCCAAAGAAATTGGCAAGTAGTTATTGTCCTTTGTTCGGTTTCCATAGCAGCAATAATAACAGCTTGGTGGTTTTGTTTGGTTTTGTTTTTTTTTTTTAATCTTTACAAACTTCCCTTTTCCCTTCACAATACTGGAAGTTTCTGGGGATTGTAACCCATCTGCCCCTGACCATACAATTGCTCTGCTCCTGCCTAGGAGGAGCTGTGTTGCAGCAAATATTGTTTGAGCATTTATAGGCATATGCTTGAGAATTTGTCGTTGCATCATAATGGTCTTGTGTTGTGACATGAAGTTTACCATACAAAATAAAATGATACTACTTCTGAAACTATTACGATGCAAGCATACTTCTCCTGGACACTAACTAATGTTCCAGTTTCCTTTTCTCCCTTCGTTAAGGAAGAAGCATTGTTGCCTCATGTTGTATCACAGGAAGAAGTTTAATGAGACTATACAGCTTTACAGCCATTCCCAAAATACTATCTGACAAATCCCAAATAACAGCAGCATTGTGCTCAGTCTGACTTCTACAGAGCATGGCCAGTACTCATCATCATCAGTCCTGTTCCACATGGAGGTCTGAGGTGAGCCACATCCTACGTCCAGACTTCCATAAAAAAAAAAAATAATCCCAAAAAATTAATCAGGAATCAAACAGTGATCGAACGCACACTTTGTTTCTTGATCTGATTCTTAATGAAGCAGCTCTGTTTTACCCTCTCCTGGGGGTTACACTGAAGTGCCGCTGGTCGTTGAATAAATTCTTCTCAGAGGGGCCTTGGGCAGGAGAAGTTGCCAATTTGTGTATCCCTCTGAAAAGTGAAGGAAAGAAGGTTCATGAACTGTGAAAGGAAAGGAGCACAGCAAGTGGGGAAACATGCCACTGCTGTGCTGAACCTGCTTCCTCCAGGGTGGGGGAGGTAGAGCTGGAGAACGTTTTCCCCAGAAAAGAAGTCCACTTGCTATGGAGAAAGGTAATGGATGTCACCCCTCCTGAGCTCTGCTCGGCACTGGATCTGGAAGAACTCCTCTTTCTATGAATGGACTAAACACACTGTGAACTCCCAGTATGCTCAGGATATCCAAGAAACAGGTTGGATAATTATCACAGATCACAGAATCACAGCATGGTAGGGGTTGGAAGGGACCTTATAATCTACCTTATTTTTCCTTAGACGAGGGTGGTGAAACACTGGCCCAGGTTGCCCAGAGAGGTGGTAGATGCCCCATCCTTGGAAGCATTCAAGGTCAGGCTGGACAGGGCTCTGGGCAAGCTGGTCTAGTTGAAGATGTCCCTTGCAGGGGGGTTGAACTAAATGACCTTTAAAGGTCCCTTCCAACCCAAACTGTTCTATGATTCTGTGATTCTAATGTCTCCTCTTTGGCTAGCCTTTGTTCACGTTTTGCAGTTTTCGTATAGAAAGTTTTTTCCATATTTTACAGACAAGATGCAAAAACTAGGAGTCTGAAATAATTTGTTTTCCAATGTAGGAAGACAATCATAAATCTTTAAATGTTATGACTCCCTGACTTATCCAGGTATAATTGAAGTGCAGCAGCCAGCTTCTGAGTTGATCTGTGTAAAAAATGTCACATCCCTTTTAGTAATTCTTTATCCGTTTCAAATTTTTAATTCCTAGGGAACAGGTGATATTTGCAGCTTGTTTCAAATTCACAAAGCATAGGTATTGACTTCCATTTGAAATGCCGTCAGGCATGTGGGACATCCACCTTGAAATGGCTGTATAGGAGACTTGTGAACTCTAGTGCTTCAGTTACCCGCGTTTAACCAGCTCAAATGAGCCCCGTGTGTCATTCAATTAAAATGCTTTTTGGGTGAAGAGAGAATACATATTCTAAAAGTAAAAAATATCTTCAGCTTACATGTATTCGAAAGCTCTATTTTATGCAGGTAAGTGAATTTTCCATTCTTTCACATCTACAGATGTGAACTGTGATGGTATGACATGAGAATAGTAATGTTCTCAGCCTTGACCTATGTAGTATTTAATGAATAGACATAACATGGTCCATGGTCAGACCACAATTTCTCGTGTGGCAGTGAGCTCCCTCAGCACAGGGTAAAATGCAATAGAGGAACAGGATTTGCAATAGCTACTCAGATTACAAACCCACTTAGGGATGACCTGTAAGTTAATATATAAATAAAAAAAACAAAGGTGAAGAAGGGAGTTGGATGGTCATGTGGATATAAAGCCTCTTTCATTTGCAAGTAAGGTAGTCTTCATGATTTTGTCCTCCTCCAAAACCATCAGACTCAAACTGCAAACGTTTCTTACACTGACTATGACGCTTACTTATGTTGAAGAAATTAAAGAAATCAACTACATGTGGACAAAAGGCAAGGACTGCTCTGCATAGCTGTGGGAGCACAGTCTGTAATTTTTTAGAAGATTTTTTAAGATTTCATAGCTCTGGTATATGTTCAAAACTTAAACCACATTAATTATTATAGCATAACTTATTGATACCCAGTGTGTGCTTTTCTCAAAGTAGTCCTGAAGCTTTGAAGTACTTTAAAACACAAGATTAATACGTGCAGTTTAGGGACTGGCTAAAGTCAGGAGGGCTCTTTCAGTGAAAGACAAGCTGCTCACATTTTCCCTTTAAAAACCTCAGTGGAATCCAAAACACATCCCGCTTCAGTGAGTAATTCCCCTGAAGCTAATGGCTTTATTGACAATTGGGGCTCCATCAATTCTTCCGGTTTGTTTGAAATGGCTCGTATAAGCCAAATGTATTATGTACACTTAAACTGAAAATGTCCTAGTTCTGTTTGTGTAATAGCTTCGGCAAATACTTGCGTACCCAGTAGCCCTGGTTTAAAAGGGGAACGGGAGAAGGCATTCAACATCACTATTTTCAAAGGATCATGCTCTGAGCAAAATCCAAGTAAGAGCTGAATGCTTGTGGAAGGAAGGAAAAGTGAGGGTGGTGAGGCACTGGCACAGGTTGCCCAGGGAAGTTGTGGATGCCCCATCCCTGGAGGTGTTCGAGGCCAGGCTGGATGGGGCTTTGAGCAGCCTGGTCTAGTGGGAGGTGTCCCTGCCCATGGCAGGGGGGTTGGACTAGGTGATCTTTAAGGTCCCTTCCAACCCAAACCATTCTATGATTCTGTTGTTCTATGGTTCTATGAAGCTCAGCTCAAATTTCAAGCACTGTTATTAAATACTGGCACCGGGGAACTCAGGATGTTTCCTGTTCATTTGTATGGGAATTCTCACACTAATAAGAAGTCACAAATGTGAGTGACAGTTCCACAGACTGATCTTCCTCTATTTTTACATCATTGTTGCAACTGTGCACTGTGGAACATAGCTAAAGTTTTCCCATTTTCAGGCTGTCAGACCTATGCAATACATTAATTCAAAGGTCTTCTTAACTTGCTATTGTTCCTTTAAATTAGTTTTTTTGCTTTCTTTCTGACATCTCTTTCTATCTGCTAAAAGTAGCTTTATTATCATGGGTCATAATGTCAATATAAAAAAAACCCAACAACCAAACAAAAAACTGCAATAAAAAAATTCTCCTTTAACTGTCAGAGTTCAGCACACATGGAAGTAATTAAATTCAGACAACGGCTGGTCAGATTTCCCCAGCTTCCTCCAGCCAGTCATAATCATCAACCTAAAGAGCAAATCCAGTTTAGAATCTCTGACATTCCAGCTCAGGGCTGAAAATGGAGAATTCGTCTCAAATCCCTGACAGTCAAGCTGGGCTCTTGCAAAGTGCTGCAGGTTTGGAAGAAATATGACTGTGTTGAATACTTTTGTGGATCTCTTGCTGGGAAAAATGAGAAATAGCAAGTGTAAGCTCTTGAATGAGCGGTTCTGTCTTAAAGGAAATAGGTGTTTGTAATTAAAAAATAAATACCTAGTCCCCAGTCAGCTGTTCTTAGATGAAATTTTAATCTATAAAAACAAGCAAAAAGACTGGCACAGAAACCAAACTTTTCCAAAATTTTCTCACAAACTGCATTTCCTAATGTCTACAGCTTCAGTTTTGCATGTTTTTTCCCTCTTTCATTAGCTGACTGGAGTATTTAATCTATTCGTACGTTGTAAACTTTGAGGAAAAAATCATGGAAGAGTGAAGGAAGTTATTTGCATTTGTAAACTAAAGATAATTTCACAAATAATAATAAATATGCAACTTTCCGTAATTAGAAATCACATAATTCTGCAAATATTTCTAAAGATAATCTTATTACCTGCAGCCAACAGGAAGAGAAGCTCAAGGCAGTGCGGTGCCTTACCTAGGATGATCCAGCAGGTAAGACCAAGTGCGTGGGAAGAAAGCTCATCTTTCTGGTGACCCATCCCGGTCTCCACTAACACACTTCTTGCTTTGTTCCCGTACATATGGTTTGGGGTTTGCTACTGTGACCACTTTGGCCCGCAGCTGTGCCAAAAGGAACAGCCTCCACTTTGTCTTCATGTGCTAAAACAACCTTCCCAGGGCTGTCCCTGAACCTCCTCAGTGGTTACTGCTCTGCTTCATTGCATATTTCCTGCTCAGATGAGAACAGAATTACAGAAAGGTAGTAATTTTCTTGTTATCATAGGTCTCTACTCTCATATATATGTGCCAGCAGTTCCAGCGGAGAAGACAGGATTAAATTTTCCCATTTCTTTCAGCACTTTCCTCACAAATTGGAATCATTCTACTGCTGCAAAACAAAGCAATAAAACCCCAAACACTTCACATGACAGGCGTTCTAGAGGCCAGACATCTGGCCCACATATTTCTGTGGCCTCAGTTATAACCTTGGGCAATGAATTTCACCACTGACCATTACAAAGATGTTGCCCTTACACAAATCAACAAGAAATAGGAGGAATATCCAAAGGACTGGAATATGTTTTAGAGAAGGAAGTGCTGGGGGGGTGTGTGTGGGGGGGTGTGGGTGGGTGGGGACAGGACTAACAGAAGTTGAGAAACAGAGAATAAAAAAGAAAGAGAGAAGGAAAAAAACCCACCGCAAACCCAATCCACTGCAAAACAAAAGATAATGTTCCTTGACAGGACTCTGAATGGAGATACATGCTCCTTCTGCCTAGTAACACACCTGGTGAGAAATGCGTGGATGTTTAATAACGCTAATCACAATACAAAGAAGCAAGCTGCCAAACAGCAACGTATGGCTAGGACTCCGTCCATCACAATCTTTCATTAACGTCACGTTGACATCCTCTGACTTTTAGGACAACTCTAACTGTGTGTTTACTCTCGCTAGTCCACAGGCCACCGTGATTTGCCCCACATTCCTGAATTTCTTTCATATCCATGCACAGTCACCCAAAGTAAGTGAGCAAGCAGAATTTAGTGCCTGATCCTGGATCTGCAATCCACTTTGGCGATTCTCACACACCCAAATGGGCACATTGAAAGCAGCAATTGTGCCACTCGCATAAACAGAGATTACATACAATTTCAAGAGATGCAGCCAGAAATGCCCTGAGAGACTGTAAACGCACCACTTTTTCTGTCTAACTTCTACTTTTCAAAGAAAAAAAAAGAACATAAAGCCAATTGAGCAAATTAAGGCCTTATCCATTCTGTGAGAAAGTGAAAGATGGAAGAATCTTGCCTTAGAGAGTGGCTATCTGTAAATTAAGTGCTGCTCTCACTTCTGATCACATCTTTTTTGACCTTAATGGAAATCATCCAGTCCATATATTACCTTGGGAAAATCTCCTTATTACTCTTCCTCTATTTTCCTGATTTTTATTTTTTTTTTTAATCTAAATACATAGCTGAGACTACTGATGTTTAGATTTTTTTTTTCCCCAAGGGTGGAAGTTTTACATTAGAGAAAACAAAACAAAACAAAAATACAGCAACCACTAAGCCATTGTTAAGTAACTGAGCTACGCTACTATCTAATATGAAGCTCTGGAATAAATGTGAGGTTTTTTAAATCTGAAAGTTTCTTTTAAAATTTATAGTTTGTATATTCCAAATCTTATGCAGCAGAATACTCAAGGCTGGACGTGCTTATGCAGCTTTGCTGGGAACACACACTAGGTAAGTTTATATAGCTTCTTATTTTTTAAAACATCATTGATCTCAAAATATTTGGCAAGCTTTCATTAAAAATCAATAAAAGGCTTACAAGGTTCTCACCAGTTTTAGAGGTGAAGAGAAAGAAATATTTTGTGACAGATTAAGCCACATTCATAGAGTGAGTCATAGCTAGGACCAGAACTCAGAAAACTTGACTCTATTTCCCCATTTTTTCATTACTCTACCAAATGTTGCCCACAGGACTTTATGGTATTTGCAGGCTGGTTTTGGCTAAACATCTTGGGAACGGACATGTATACTTAAGGAGAACCTTTGTCTCTAACTTGATCACAAAGAAGAGGGGCTGTTCCCTATAAACTACATAATGTTCTATTGGAATCACTTTTTCTTCAAGCAAAATTCCTTTTTGGTATATTGAATGGGTGAAATGAAATGTCAGGCTCATCCAGGCTTCACTATGTAGCCTTGTGCTACAGCAATGTGAGGAAAAAGCTGAAGGCTTTCTGACAGCAATATAATCTCCCTAATACTGAGATTGATCTAGCCTGCAGAGAAAGGGGTGGCTGCGGTGCATACAAATGAAGAAGCAGTGCTTTTGGAAAGATTGCAGCCAATCTCGTCTGTCTGTCAGCAAAAGAGTGAGCTTGTTCACTAAATATCACAGCCTTCAGCTTAAGAAACCATATACAGGAGGCAAAAAGAAGATAACATGAAGGATGAGTGAAGAAAAGAAGCAACTACGTTATCTGTGCATGCTCTGATTAAAACACTATAGAGGAAGCCATGCAAAGTTCAATGGATAGACAAGAGACTCAAGACTGATAGACAAGGGCACAGTCAGGAAGGTTTTTTCCTTCATCCTGATGCTGTCAGGACTGTGAGAAGCAGAATGAAAACATAAAGTGGTAAACTATTTCAAATATGATTCTTTTTCCTATTCTTGGTGGAAACCATCATGAAATGTTTCTTGAAGGTATTACAAAGCCTATCCATTTGTCTGTATGTTTGGCCAAGTGGTTGTAGTCATCAAACTGGCAGCAGAATCCTGCTAAGAGGAATTTCTTAGCACGTTTAGAAACTGTTAAAAAGCCTTACTGTTTCCAACCTGTATACAAAATATACATATTCTGCATATTCTATCTTACTCTTTTTTTCAATTACTTCATCCCATCTTTAATATGTTAATGTTTTTTTAAAAAATCTTTATCTTTTCCCATATAAAAAAATAGAGGATAAGATATGCAAGTGCCTATAATGACTGCAAAATCATCTGGTCATATCTTCATCCTTTAGCACCCACTGGGCTTGTGCTGAAAAAATGGATTTGATCCCATATATAAGTCACGCAGCTGAACATTCGTACATGACTTGGAAAACTTCCAGAGGTAATAGGCCAGTGTTGCAATGTGCTGACCACACTGTAGCAGGAAATCTGTAACTCAGAGGATGGTTCTATGGGATTCCTTCATTGCTCTTCTTGTGCCCTGGGATGCATCTGACAGCAAATTAAAAATGGAATGACTGATGTCATTGAGTACAAAGCAATATTTTGTCCCCCAAACGCCTCTTTAGGGTGTTACTCCTTGTCCATACACAGGAACATGAAAGAATACAGAAAACAAACAGTTAATGAGAAACTGTAACATATTCACTGGATAATTTGGGAACTGAACCAGGCTCCCAAACAGGAAGGATAAATTCACAGGCACCTAAAGTGAGACTTGAGAACCTTTTCAGAGTTATCCATGTTCTTATACATGGACAATTAACAGTGCCAGGGACTGGACACAGCTACCAGCCCTGAGGAAGGCATTGAACAGGCACTTACAGTTGATCAGACAACTGGCGTAGCTCCCTGCTTCCTGACTTCCTTGCGTGCTCTGCCTGCGGCACCTAATGAAGCAATCCATCCAGGTCTGAGATCCACATTTTCTCAGGATGAGAGAACACAGCCGAGGCAGAGAGTGGCAGGCAGTATGAGACTGATGGTATGTGATACACTTAAATATGCATGATAGAGGACGAGGAAAAGAAAGCTGAAGAAGGTTTTTCCTTGAGCATGTAAACATGCAAATACAGTGGTGCTGCTCACAGACAACGGCTGTTGTGTGAGAAAACTACATTTTGGGTCCACCTTCCTTGTAATAACAATGCATCCTCTACTCGTGAGATTTTTCATTGTTACTAGACAGAGATGGGCTGTACTAGGTACAGGGTCGTGAGCCCTCAAGAGGTCTCCAATGAGAATGAAAAGTCCCCGTCAACCAGTGCACACAGGATACTCTCTCCTAAGAGCTGGACACTAAGTACAGTTTTCAGTTCTCAAACAGTTAACAGCAAACGTTTTTAACAGGCATCTACTCAGTGCCCTCTCTGTAACTGTCTTTCAATTTATTGATCATGACCTAGAACATATTGACGCAAACCATGATGTAAATCCGATGGTAAAAGTATGGGTGAATCCTGCAGTTCCCTGTGGATGGCATCCTTTTTCCACAGTGATTTCCTATTTATTAGGCAAAGGAATTTACGACTTTAGACAGGAAGGGTTTGGGGAATAGACAGGTGGAATCCCAGTAAACATGGACAGCAGAAGTCAGACTGGACATTTTTCTGTTATGCTTTCTCCTGGCCCCATCCCCCTTGTCTATCCCCACCTATGTAAGTCTTGCGTGTGTTCTTAGCATGCTCATACTTTCTGGGCAGGGAGTGACGTGCAGCAGAATTCACATGTGTCATCCCCTTTCCAGGTGTGGTCTCATGGTCTTTCATGCACGACCTGGCCCTCACTACCCCTAAAGAAGTGCTTATGAGAAATTGTGGCTTCTGACAGTTCTTTCACTTAAGTTCCATTTTTTTGCTGATTTTCTTTGTTATTCAAAGTCTTGTATGATAAGCTAATCAAGAAGAAACAGAAACACTGAAACTACAGAGGGACCGATTGTTATTTGGATGTCTATCATTTTCAGCAGGCTTTCCATGTGTCTTCATTATACTTGTTGAATCACACCTTTTTGGTATACCTTTTTCTTGTCTCTATACAAACAATAAATTTCTCTGAGTTTGTATTGAAACAAACTAATACAGAAGTTCACATGGCTGACTTTAAGTTATTGAAATTGTCTTGTTCAACCTTGACTTGTGTGTTTTGTGAGGCTTAAAAATGAAGGCAAGTTTTAAAATGTATTACTTTCACATTATTATAAAGACATCTTCACTAAAAAACATGAAAGCGGCTCATTCCTGCCTCTCACCAATGGTCAACGCAGAGTTCCTGCATATATCTATATATACTGTGCTGTTATACCGGCAGTTAATAGCTTAAAAATTGGATTGATTATTGATTAATCAGCAATAAAGGTCAATATATTTTTAAGCCTTTAAAACCCCATACTCATTACAATACAGTAATGTACATTCAGTCATTTCACACCCATCAGCTTCTGATGGCTTCACAAATGGGTACAACTGAGTATGAGCGGCAGCAGCCATGAGCCAAAACCACAACAGGAACTGGGTGAAAATTAAGCAATGTGGACAATCACATGTCACTGCTTGGGCCTGTGCCCTTGCTTCATTTTGTGTAAATCCAGACTGGAATCCAATCTAGTGCAATACAACTAAAAAATTATAGGAGCTTCTTGTATGAAGTTCCTTCTGAAATGCTTCCTTCTCCTCCAGAAAGTGAACCAGGCAGATATTCCTTAGTTTCCCATCCATTTTATTACAAAAGTTCACAGGGATGGGATTCTCAGAAATACCTTTGTGTTGACCATTTTTGTCAGCTCATTCCACGTGCTTCAATGCAGCTGTTCTTTGAAGCATCTAATTCTCCCCAGACCGTGTTCAGGGGATGCAGGTATGGAATCATCAAACTTTGGTTTACACTCCATGGGGATGCCGGAGGTGAGTGGAAGTATGCCCCGTCTAAGTTTTTTACTTTATCTGGACCTAAAGACTCTACAAAATCTTACACAAAACTTCACTGAACAATACACTCCTCTGTCTTCTAGCCAGTCTTGTAGCCTTTGTCACACAAATGTTTTTAACCTCTATCAATGAAAAATCATACAGCATATTATTTCTAAAAGGCGGATGCTTCAAATACTTAGCAAGTGAAATTGCTTTTTTCAGTAATGTCAAGAAAATGAAAAAGCTGGAAGCAAACTGAAAGTTTCTGTCAGGAAAAGCTATACATGTAAACACAAGCATCACGTCACCCCCTGACACGAAACTGCCTCATTTCCTGACTTCAATCAAAATAATAGTAATAAAAACCCCTGTTTGCCAAACTGGGTTCTCCTGCAAGCCATCTTCAGATCAGACCTCAGAACTGCAGTAATTACATTTATTTTGTCTGTAATCTCTAAAGGATGCCGTCATCAATGAGCACGTGGGACCAGTGAAGAGTTGCAGGTACTTTTTACACTGAGTTTTCAATGGACCTTGGAAGAACGCTTGGGCTCTTAGAAGACTTTAAGAAAGTTACTAAGCAGGGTCATTATTGTCAAAGGTGAACTGTATGGCTCAAAATATTGCAAATTATAGATTTTATTTTCAGTTTAGATTTTTTTTTTTTTTTTTTTTTTTTTACAACTGCAGAAAAATAGAAGGACTGAGGTTAAGAAAGTGGTAAAAGTTTGGTTGTCATAACAACTGAGCTCACAGAGTGGAGAACCCAGAATAATCTAATTAATTTTTCCCAATGTGCAAAACCTTTAGGGTAGTTTTGTTCAACAGTCAGGTGACGTTGAGTCAATATCTAAAAAAGAATGAAAATAAAATAATATAGGGCATAAACATGTATGTTAAAGCCAGTATCCTAATTTCTGACTCGGACAAAACTCCTTCTGATTTCTAATCTCACTGAGTTATGCTGAATTTTAAAAGTTTTATTCTGAGAGCCTTTGTAAAATTATTTTGGAAACAAAGAACAGAAAAGCCTGATATTGTTGGCCTGAAGTTTCATTAAAGAATCAGGTGCTTCTTCCACTGAAGTCATGTATTGCTTTATGCAGGGTCCTGAATTTAATATTGTCTGGGTGTCTGGAATTTACTATTGACTGGGGATGTTGTCCTGAGATCAGGTAAATTATCTTGGCTCTATTGAATTCACTGTCAAAACGCAAATTTGCCCTCATAGACAATGAGTCATCACCTACAAATCTACTTAATTGTGTACCAAGTCTTTGCTCAAGGGATAACAATAAAAACATTTGAATTCAACAGGAATAATTGATTTCCTGGAATAAAAGGCAGCAGGTATGCTTACAGTTTTCATACAACTTGTTTTCCTCTCTGACTCTGTTCCCACTGAAAATTAGTCTAAATTCAGCCACCGGACTCCATGCCAACATCTCAGTTAGCCAATAAACCACCTTTAATGACAAACAAAAGAAAAATCGTGCTTGCTTTTTTTCAGTAGACAATTTAGTAGTGCATTAAGTTGCATTAAACACATGCCATAAATTGTCCTGCTTGCTGTATTTTGTGCCCTCCCTGTTACAGGTGAACATCGCTCCTGCTTGCGACGCTGCTGTGCTGGGTATAGAGCAGAGTGGATTTACAAAGGGGCAGCTTTCACTGCTCCGACAGCGAGAGCCAACTTGCATTTCACACTATGTGACACAGAGCAGCTGAGCTTTTTACAAGAGTTTTATCCCCAACAGGGGAGCCCAGAGGCACCCCGAACATTGCATTATATGCCTAGGCTGCCAATTACTCATGACTTCTCCAAACGGTGAGCACGCAGGCTGAATTTACTCTGTCTCAGGCAGAATTCTGATGGGGATTTAGTTGCTTTTCTTACATAATCTACTTCTTTTCAATAAGTCTTTCTGTGATTGCGGTGGTGGCTAACAAATACATGGTGACTCAACGTGGTACCACACAGATGACTCATCAGACCTGCTAAGACGACTGCCAGTCCATCAAGGTAATGCACATTATCCCTTTCATCATCCCACATAAATAAATACAAATCACTCACTTCCTTCTTTTTTCATCCCCTGAATCCGCTTCTGTAAGTCCCTCACTCACAACAACACAAGATGCAGTAAATCTTTTTTATTCTGAATTATTTTGTTGCCAAAGATACACTTGCTACTTAAAATCTCAGTATCTCCCTCTGTGTGATCACTCATGCATCATCTCACCTCATTTCATACAGAAGAAATAAATTTTTTGCGGAAATAAATGACAACAATTATCTTCAGGGGAAAAAAAAAAGCTATCTGGTACAGGTATATTGTGAACACCTACATGAACTGCAGATGCATTTGCAGTATAAATCTTTTTCACTAAGTTTAACACAGGTGACAAGGAAATAGCATATTCTTTGGTCTTTCTTGGGGGAATATCAGAAAAGTGAACCTTACACAGAAGCCTGCCGGACCTACAGCCTAACGACAAGGGCCCAGGAATGACCACAGATGATGTATCTTATTTCCAGCTGATGCTGTCAAGACAGCACATACTTTGAGTTTTTGAGGTGGGTGGATTCTCAGGCTTTTGAAATTTATGACAGCAAAACACAGTTACAGAGTAAACTTTAAAGTTAATGTCTAAGTGAAAAATTAAGCTTCATTTAGTAGCTTCCAAAATGTACCAGCAGAGGAAGGAAAAGGTAGTGACATCTCATTTTTAGAGCTTCTAGGAATATCGGTTGATACTTTATTTTAGAGCTGAGCAATGCTCTCACACACATACAAGAAAAAGCACAGCACTTATTCACAAACAAAACCCCACAGTTATTCCCATTGCTTCTTGAGGCATCACAAGTTTATCTGTCATTTGGCACAGAGAAAAGGCAGTATCTGGAGGGTAAGAGCAGGGACTGTCTTCCTCTGTGTTTTGGTGTGGTACGGCAAGCCTTGAGACTGCCTACCAGAGCCAACCCTCCAGCAGGTTACTCACGGCAAACAGGTTACTCTGCACGTCAGGCTGGGCTGAATTTTCCTTCAGAGCACTGACCCCAACCAGAAGTTAGACCATACTCCTTGGGGCACCTAAAACTTTGGTAGTTATGACGAGACCTAAATTCAAGAGAGCGATAAGAAATTCAGACCATCTGTTATATACGGTTGACAGATCCTGTCCCATCAGCAGGAGTAAGTCCTGATGCCAAGGAATTGAAGTAACCGTCCCAAAGACACGTGTTGAGTTTGAGTTAGGCTCTTATAGTCAGTGTAGGGAGAGAAGTATCTCTTCACTCCTACTAAGGTAGGTGACTTTTTCTTTGCAAATGTATATTTCCTTCCATTGATTAGAGAGAAATATAGGATGACTGAATTAAATCCTGAATTTGTAGGTGGCTAAATTTCAATGTGGTGATTCCTGTTCTAATCTTATTGAAAAATTTGTGCCTTACTCCTTTACTTTTCTGCACTTTGCTGATTGATTTGAATTATCATTTTTAGTTGATTCACAGACAGACATTTCATACAAATAAAGTAAATTCATGTTCCCTTTAGAATGTGACAGCTTTGCCATTGCTTTTAGTGGGGACAGGTTTTTATATATATCTTGGACTCACCTTCAGTAAGGGAAATATTACTTTTGCAGTACCAAAGCTAACATGCCTCTCACCTTTTCCCTCATTATCTAATCAACAAGTAGATTCCAGCATAACAGTGTTTGCCATTTTACAAAACATGTTAGAAACATCCTAAATTAACATTTACAGTGTTACATCTGTTATTCTGTTTATGCATAATGGAGGATACTAATAGGTAAACTGGCACTATAAAGCAGCTGTCAAGGGGGAATTTAGGTGACAATTAGGATATATTTAGTGCTATAGCAAGTTTGGAGGACATCTTACACAAATGCACAGTTGTATGTGCAGCTGCTAGTATAATAAACCAAGGACTCGGTTAATTAATTTTCCAATATAATCAGGGAACACAAATACTTCTTTTATCAACAAAATTGCAGGATAACTCAAAACAGCACAGGTAGATTGAAAACACTGTAGAATGAATTACTTGGACTTCAGAAGGGTGTCTGGCTCAATATGCTACAAGAAAACTAACGAACCAACTGCATAACTGATGTTGGTAATTATTATTGGACTTGCTATAAAACAGACTCGGTGCTGTATTACCACTTTATTTCACAGAGAAGCATGCACATAAAATGTCAAGTCGTTAATATAAGAAGACACTGATCTCGTCAGAGGACTTGCAGTTGGGTCTGGTTACTGAGAAGACAGGTTAGCGTGGGTTGGTGCTGTCATCTCAGCTCTGCCATCCACGGGTGTCATTCCACTACTGAAGGAACCAGATCCATTGCCAATGCCAATGTACACAAGCATTTGCATGAATTAGGATTTATTCACACAAACACATGTTGAAGGACTGGGTTATGATCTGCGAGATATTTCTTATGAATGGTTTGTTAAGAGAGATCATAAATTGTTGGAGTTTCACGTCTCACTTTAGCAATTTAAAAGCCAGAAGTTTAAATTAAGCTCATCACCAATGCTGTTTTTACAGTCAGCCGGGAAGAAGCACTTCTAGAAGCTATATACATGCCATCCTGAGCACTAGACTTCGATGGGAAAAATCACTCACTGGAGACACCTACATCTTATCACTGAGTGTTGAAGGAGCCTGTATGACTTCCTTAGAATAGATGCCTAACTATTTGAGAGCTGAAGGTGGGTAAGATTAATCCCTCTCTAAATGGGGAAACACAGAGGGCTAAAATACACATAGTCATTTTTTAGTATTTATTAAGGAAAATTTCTATAGGTACAAAATAAGAAAAACTTGCAGCTGAGGTTATCTAAAGATAAGACTGATCAAGATCTACTGTAAGAAAGCATTTTCAACTGTTTCTACCTTTGCCCACCTTAATGATGTGAACTGAAACTTTCCTTTAATATTTTTGAAGTTTCAACACAAAAATTTTTGACTGTCTAAAATGAAATTTACAAAATCATATTGCATTCCCTATATTAAAATAAATATATTTTTTGATAAATGTCCATTGCCTTGCCTTCTTTAGGAAAAGCCATGTAATATTCTGCTATCTTGGTTAACATTAGGTATGTGTCAGTGACTGATAACAGAAAAATATAGCTGGATTTGCCCAATTTATAAATCTCTGTATCGGCAAACGGGTTTTGACATTTTGTAACTTTGAGTACTTGCATTTGTAACTATGTTACTTTATTAATGGAGTTTTCGCTGCCCCATAAATCAAAATATTGACGTCAGTTTTTATTACTTAAATTATAAAACAATGTAAGTACTAGTGGTTGGTTCTTAGATTTCTTAAGGCAAAATTGTGATGAATATCAATCTCAGACATGTAATTTCAGCAGGTTCTACATCATAGACTTTTGAAAGACGTTCAGTCTTGGTTTAAAACTACAACAAATGGCATAAGGCTAGTTTTTGCAATTAATTATCCTTGATTAAACTTTTATGTTTCAATATTAATCTGAATTCCTTCAGCTTCATTTTTCAAATGTTAGATTTTATTGTAGCTTTTTCCATTGGAGTATTAACCATTATTACAAATGTCTCCTTGATGAGGTGCTGTGTTACCCAGTTCATTCAACAACGTTAATTTTCAGTTCCGTATCCAAAGGTCTTCCTCATGTTTGCAAACTAGAGAACCTGAAAATGTGATGTAGCAAAACGTACTGATTTTTCGGAAGAGGCTGAATATTCTGTGACTATGGACTCTAATGTGTCTACAGAGTTAGCTCCAGTACACAAGGTACCATGCCCCAGCAGACTTTTGCATTTGTTACTGTTTGTGCTTTCACAAAATTGTCCCTTATTTTTCTATTTAAACTTCCTTTTTCAAAATCTTCAGTGTAGATAGCAATTTAGTCACTGTGAGAATTATTGGTATTTCAGAATCAGTGTTTAAGTCCCATGTATACATGTTAAAACTATTTTCACTTAATTACTGAATTACATCGTGTTTTCAAAAAACTAAATAATCTTACAAATCATCTCGAGTAAAGAATATAAAGTAGTACAATAGAAGGTTTTATTTGACGAGGTAGCAGTGCAGATCACCTGCTAAACACGGAAGAAGAGCCTATATACAAATCAGAAAACTCCTAGGCAAAAGTAAAGGAGGCGGTGATTCTTTCTCCACATGTGAGCGTCAGACCAAGAACAGCATCCAACAGGGGCTGGAGTGGCTGTCCATCTACAAGGTGTTCGAGTCCTCTATCTCTGTATTTAACTCAGTTCATTTTGTGTATTTTATTATGAAATATGTTTGCTTATAGTGGCTATTTTCACCTCATTTTGTCTAGGAATTTTTTATTATTTTGTATCTTTCATCTTCAGAGAAAAACAAAGTGAGTAAGTGACACACATTTTGATGTTGCTGACCCCTTGACGTACAGATGATATAATCCATTTTGTAATTCTGGCCTGGGTCTGGTGACAGCCTAGAAAATAGGTAAATCTCTAGACATAACAATATACAGAAATGTTTCATGAAGCAAAATATTTATTTTGTTTTGAAGCATAGGGACACTAAGTCTTATCAATACACCTGAAGATGTTGATATAAGTCAGGTTGAACTAAGGATAAAAAAAGAACTGGTTTTGTTCTATTGTCAGCACATCCAGTGATGCTGCACACACACAGCGGCCAGCCCTGACCTGACAGTTTCCTTTTTTATGCGAATTTACTTGTCCGTTATTAATGCTGACCTCTGCAGCAGCGAGGTTTCCTCTTTATTAGATGGGGTTTTATCCTCACTAAGACTTACAACAGTAGGCTTTGACATTTTTCTTTCTTACCTTTAGATTTGACAAGACAGCTCTATCGTTACTAGTGTTTCACTTACTGAGGAAGAAAAAAATAATGTTATTTTAACTACAGGTTCAAAACCAGCAGACGCAGTACTTGTAAGCACGCCTTCCAGCCCTTCCTGACTGTGAGGCACATACAACTTCACAGCAGGAAGCAAGGAAAGCAGCAAGCAGCAAATGGCTAAAAGCCCAGAAATTTAGAAAAACATAAATTGGCAGAGATTTCGACATTCATTGCCTATCTATTTTATAAATATCCATTGGACATCTGAGACATTCTCCAGACATTGAACTATCTTCTATTTGATTTCATATTTATGTCTAAATGAGATTTAAATCCGTTAGGGTTATGGTATTACGAAAAATAACTGGAGTGAGAGTGCCATCTCTGTTACTGAAGAGGTTGCTTTTTTTTTTAACCTGTTTTCTAGTGAAAATGCTCTGAATGACAGGTCATAGATGGTAGCAATAGGGAGCTATTTTTTTTTATTAAAATAAGAGGGCTGTGACACTGTATAATATTGAAGAAAATAAAAAATGTGGCTCTGTGATTTCCCCTGATCTAAGGTTAAAAATAGTCAGATTGCTCTTTTTACACTACTGCTCAGTCAGAATGAAATATGTATAAATAACATTTGCTGTTTTAATTCCAGTTTGAGAGTAGTGGTGTAAATGTTGTTCAGCATCTGTGGCACAGAGATACTCTACTGTACTCTTGTATATCAAAACAATTAACAGAGAAATATGTTCTCCTCCAAGTTTTGCAGGAGGAGAAGCAGAAGTGACGTGACTTGGGCATGGCCACACTACATTAGCCCAGAGTCAGGATTATTATCTGAGTATTCAAGTACAAAAGTTGTATAGACGTGAGGGCAATCTTTTTCTCACAAACCGTATAATGGTGCAACGTTAAAGAGCATAAGAGAGAAGACGACCGTAAGAGTTTTTCCTCTGTTGCTTGAGCACTTGGTATTGAAAAGATAATAATGATAAAAACCCGCAATCCATCACAACAGTGGAATATTTTATGAAAAAAAAAAAGTTATGTAGTTTAACTGGAGTGTGTCAGTATCCCCCCAAGTTAATATAAAACTCCTGTAAAGAAAGGCAAGGAAACGTGCAGCAGATGCACAAGAAGAAAAAGTGCCTTTGCTGTGTCTCAACAGCAATCTCAGAAACTCTCCAGCACTGATGATTCTGCACAAAATTCAGGTGAGGAGTGATAAGAGCAAAGCTGGCTGAGTGATGGCAGTGGATTAGCAGTACAACAAATCCAACAAGCACAAAGGCGGATTAAAAGGAAGTGCTGAGGCATGCACTCAGAGCAATTCTACAGCCCCATTAGCAATTAGAAGATATGACAAAGCCCCTTACTTCAGCTAGATGTCTGTACAGAGTCCTCTACATGTTGATGTTTTCAATGGCTTAAACTCTGCTACATTTAATTATATTTTATACACATGATCTTTTGGATCCATTTGTTTGAATAAGGTGCTGGCATAGATGACAGCCTTTCTTTTTAACAGGGGATGGCATCAGGGTTGTGTCATTCTGCAAAATGATGGTAATGCAAATAGACCATTCATCTCCTTTCTTAGTGGAATTTATTCTTTTATTCGGAGTATAGTGCTGAAGGATGAAGCATGATGTAAAGGTATAGAAGAGACGTGAGGTCTATTTCTATCTCAGTCACAATCTTTCTGCACCACCCAGGGAGGTGACATATTAAAATTATCAACAAAAAATATCATGTAATTTATGGTCTTCTTTGCTGTTTCCAGAACTGGAACAGGGTATCTAAAAGATCTGAAGATGAATTTGTACTTTAAAAACACTCAGAAATTCAGCTGTGCTTGTCTCGTTTTCCCCATTTGAAAATAGGAGATATGACTTTTCCAAAGGCAATAACCGATTAAATGCTTAAACATTAAGGAACAGAATGACAAGCAACAAATTACAACAACATTTTTCTAATATAGATGCTTCTATACAATTAATACCTCTAATGTTTGGTATACCAAATGTAGACCTGTAGATTTCTTCCTTGCATTTATTGTTAATTATTATTATTCAGAAAAACGGGCATTGATGTAAAGATAATTCAAAGATCCCTGCTATGAAAAAGTCTAATTCCTGTCTTGTTAACGTTCCACAGAATTAACTTCTCTAAAGCGTATTACTGTATGAGACAATAAAGACAGTCCTAACTCTGCCCTATTTAGCATCAGAATCCTACATGAAAAATGCAGCGTAAAAATTCCTGAGTCTGACCTAATGGCCGCTTCTCTACAGACCAATTATTCCTCTTTCAGAGACTATTTAGGCCTTTTGTTCTAGAAAGGAATTTAAAGAGGAGCACTTGTGAAACAGCACAGGAAATCTTAGTCAGCTACATTTAATGAAAAAGGACCTGTTTCTACATTGGAATAAAACACCTGGAACTTAAAATGGGAATTCATATTTAAACACTAAATAATTATATTTAAACACACTTAATGATATTTAAACACATATTCAAACATTTATAATAATGACACCTCCAGTAGATCTCCTTAGCTAACATTTGCATCAAGACGGTCCAATTTTGCTGATCTTTCTACTTTCAAGGTGTGAGTTTGCAGAAAAAACACTTAACTATCAAATGGAAAAACTGTGCATAACTTTGGTTATGACTTGCACTTGATTTATTTAGTGTGATACAGCTTTGGAGCCTTGTAACTCGGAAAAAGAATGGAGGAAGTCTAGAAAATATGTCTGACATCATACCATTTACAAAAGTTTATGTACAGTATTTACCAAATTGCTGGCTGGTTTTGCATAGATTTTTTTTAAAGATCAAAAGATGTTTAAAACATGCCATACATTCAAAATAGTAATAAAAATAAAATAAAACTGCAGTCTGCTAATTTAACTTCGTTTCAATATTTATCAGCATAGTTATTTCACAGCCTCTTTGATTTCACATTCTGCTTCATATGAATTTGTCAGGCAAACGTAGTTCTTTTTGTTGCCATTTGTGCTGGTTATTAAATTAGCACATACTGTTTCACACGCAGTTTTTCGCAGTGCCAGTACAAGTTTTCAACCCCAATTTTGTGTTTGAGAGTTTTTAACAATGTTGCCAGAGCTCTGTATAAAATATTTAGTGATCGGAAGTATCAAAATAAAATTGATTCTCCGTTGGGCTGTTATTGGCATTAGTGCTTCTGAGCTAAAAGGAGGTGCTACAGGACATATTTTCCCAGTGAGCTAGATGGCATTTTAATCTTGCAGTCACACTGAGTATAATTGGAGGCAGGTGGCTAGAGCTCCACATTCTACTTCAAAAATGGAATGTTCTCTCCATTCAGATACGCCTAATAAAGTCTTACGCTCATCCTGTTATATTTTGCCAGCTGAACTTTGCAAAACGGAAGGCAACACACGGTGTAAAGCCTGTGTATTCATTTAGCTAAATCCGCATGGATTTCAGGTAGTTTAGGATTATACAATGCATGTTTATGGTATTGTATACAGTAGTTTTTAAGACAGAAAACACCACAGTTGTGGTGTTCTGATCTATTCTGATCTCCAGGTTTTCAATGGCTGCAGCATTTCACGCAGTCATTTTTGCAGTGAAGAGGTGATTACAGAATCTTGCAGACAGAAAGCTGATTCTGGGGAGGATGCTATTTTGCTCGGGGAATTTTGACTTATATTTTATAAAGTGGACAATTAAAATTGAAACATATATAAGACTATGCATAAAAGCAATATGAAACTTCATATCTCAAGGATTTTAAACACCAAGAAGAACACTGTTTTACACATATTGCTATCTAGGCAAAATCTGCATGGTTTTTGCATTGGTTTGTCAGATGCAATGTTATGGATCTAACACTGCTCCCTGGCAGACAGCATGAGCTACTGATCTGAGCCAGGAAGGCAATTCTTATGTCCTTAGCTAAAAGACTCCTTAAGATCAGACATCTGGGTGAAGAATGCTTCCTGTACTGTGGAGCAGCATGAAGAAACATTTTGAGGCAACATTTGCTAATTTTTGGATTCTGTAAGTGGAATTTTTTGAAATGACTTACCAAGGGAGACCATGTCCTGTATGTTATTGTTAGACTAATGCCATCTGTTTCTCATAGAAGCAATCAGAAAGGTGCAAAACCAGACTCAAATAATTTAAATCTCAAATGTGAAAAATTATTTGCATTTCAAACCCCAGCATATTAGTTTTCAAAGACCTGCTTTCAATAATCCAGCTTCCTGGACTAGACATGTCTAGTAACTAAGCATTTATTTACCCAAGTCTGCTGAGACCTCTTCTAGAAAGAGATTGTAGAAAGTGTTAACAAACTTGCGTATGATTAAGCTGGCTGCAAAATGCACTGCAGGGATCTAATTTTAAAGCGACATAAACATACTGTTCCCACCTTTTGTATCACAAACTATGATTTAAAGCACTTATCCTGAAGAAAAAGAGATGGGTCAAATTCTCTCTTCAGCCTTGAAGGGATTCAAACCCAAAATAATTCCATCACAGGTAACAATCCTAACCGAAAGCCTGGTGTTTGGTCAGGTAAGGACACTGGCAGAATCATTTAGACAGGATTATAGCCCAAACCTTATGAACAAGGTCTGCAGTGAGGTACGAGGTGTGCTTGGAGTCTCCCATTCTGGCTTTAGAAGGTCTGCAGTATGAGTAGGGGGTAAGGCTGTATTCAAGAACAGTTGGTTAGTTCACAGTTGTCCTATTGCAATCTTAATGTCCCACTGTGTGGCAACACATTACGTTTTTTCCCTGTGTCACACATACAAGTAATTCTTTTTGCTGTACAACTGACCATTTTTAGTGGGAGGGAGATAGGATAACCCTCCCTGTTTTCTCGTTCCAGAATGACCCAAGGGAAGCCTAGCCTTTAAAAGAAGCAGAGCTGTGTATTTCAGTTTTCTCAGGGCTAACGAAGGTTTTGCACTCACCATTTTTCTTTCCAAGCAAATGCTCTACAAAGTAATTCATGTATCTTCAAATAAGATAGCAAACACTTCTTAAAACAGCAAGGACTTTCTAGTCCGTATGCCTCTTTATTATATGACAGAAGAGAAGAGATTTCAGTTCCTCACCAGTTCCCAGGGGTTTTTAATGGCTGGAATATCTTGGACGGCATTTTTGGGGCACCTCAGCCTTTGTGAAAAGGGAGCCCGTGGCCACATCTGTATTAGAACACAAAACATACTGCTGAGTTGCTAACAGAGTCCATGGCACGACTCTGGCCTGTCTGAACTCATGTTGCTTCCAGACAAGGCTCAGGGGTGAGTAGCATCCAAGAAAAGCAGACTGGATGCAGCCATCCTGTTTTGATGAGGAGGGAGTAAGCGTAGCCTACATAAGCGTAGCTGCCTGAATGCCAGCCGTGCGGTGCCAGTTAGACAAAGCGGCAGAGGTGCTCCCTGTCTTATTTGCTTGCTGTACAAATGCAGATGGATGCCTACTTCTGGGCAACAGATTTCTTTCAAGGTGGCCAAGATCCAGAATTCTGAGCATGTAATTTTAATTAGTCTGCGTTCTTTGACACATCTAGCACCAGTTCAGCCCAGTGAACAGGTAGGTTCCATGAAAGAGGATGAGCTTGCATCATGCCTGTAGGGCCTTGTGCCTTCGCGTATTATGTTGTTGACAAAAATCCTTGCTCGAGTCCTTTTATGCTGAGAAATGATGATTAGCACCAATTATCTGAAATTGGTGGATTCATGTACTGATTAACGCACTGCTCAGTATATCTCTAATGAAAGCCTGCTTCAGCAAATTGACTAAAGCAATCTTTTTAGGCTTCCTAAGGATTTACAATGAAACAAACAAACAAACAAACAAAAACCAATTCCCTCACTGGAAACTTTTATCTAAAAACTCGTTTGCTGGCAGCAAGTAATCTATGCAGTAAAAACCACATACATAGTTCCTCACTAAATTTGTTTCAAAGCTGTTTGTGTATTTATCAGTTCCATAAGGACTCAATACTTTCATAAGATATGCACACAAATAATTTCTAAGTAAGATATATGATTTTTGTCTTCAGAGAGGTCAAAACCAAGCCTAAGAAGCTGTTAATGTGTTTTTAATGAAAAATACCTAATACACATTTTTTTTTAACTTGGAAATTAAAGAGAACAATTAAAATTTGTTTTGATGTGGAAAAACTCCCTATGCTTTTTATCTCCCAGACAAACTAAATATGATCTTGGCAGTCTTCGGAGCTCTAGAATAAACAGAGAAGCAACTTGTAGCTCATCTTCCAGCCATCAAGCACTTCGCACAGAGACACTAGAAGGTCTGCCTACATATTCCTGTGCTCCCTATGGGGTGGGCACTGGTGTCTTGCCCTTGGCAAAAGCCAACAGACAGTGAGATGGGTCACACAGCTGAGGAAGACTCTTAAGATCTCCTTTAGAAAAGGAACTCTGCTCTCACTGATTTGTATCATTTAATTTAGATAGCATATTTTGACTTTACCATTTTGAATTAAAATTTGCATCACTGATATATATAAATAGTATATTTTATATAAAAGAATAAATCAAGATGTCATTTTTTCATCTCAGAAACACACAGACTAAAGCTAAATAAGAGATGAAAATTTGTTACTTTTGTTTTCTTGTCAAATATTGAGATAAACATATTACACCAAAACACATTCCCATTTTAAATCTGGCAGGACTGTATTTTGATTAAAGATTTGATGCACCAAATAAATGCTCATCTAGATCTCAGCATCTTGCTCATTTAAATTCTCAGATCCAGTTGAAATTGTAGTGGTATTAAACCACTGCATTGATTGGTGACAGCCGACAAGGCTTTACGAAAGTCTAATTGTGCCTGACATGTTTGGTGGCCTTCTGCAATGGCATTACAGTGTTGGTGGATAAGGGAAGAGCAATTGATGTCATGTGCCTGGACTTGTGCAAAGCATTTGACACTGTCCTGCATGACATCTTGATTTCTAAATTGGAGAGACATGGATTTGATGGAAGGACCACTCAAGGAATTGGCTGGATGGCTGCAATCAGAATCGTGGTCAATGGTTAGATGTCCAAGTGGAGACCAGCGATGCGTGGTGTTCCTCATGGGGCAGTATTGGGAGTGGTGCTGTTTAACATCTTTGTCGGCAACATGGACAGTGGGATTAATGAACTCTCAGCAAGTTTGCCAATGACACCACGCTGTGTGGCACGGTCGACGCACTGGAAGGAAGGGATGTCATCCAGAGGGACCTGGACAGGCTGGAGAGGTGGGTCTGTGCAAACCTCATGAAGTTCAATCAGGCAAAATGCAAGGTCTTGCACCTGGGTTGGGGCAATCCCAGGCACAAATACAGGTTGAGTGGAGAATGGATTAAGAACAGCCCTGAGGAGAAGGATTTGGGGGTGTTGGTAGATAACAAGCTCAACATGAGAAGGAAATGTGTGCTCACAGCCCAGAAAGTCAACCATATCCTGAGTTGCATCAAAAGAAGCATGGCCAGCAGGTCGAGGAAGGCGATTCTGCTCCTGTACTCAGCTCTGGTGAGACCCCACATGGAGTACTGCATCCACTTCTGTAGCCCCCAACTTAAGAAGGACATGAACATGTTGGAGCGGATCCAGAGGAGGGCCATGAAGATGATCAGAGGCTGGAGCACCACCTCTATGAAGTCAGGCTGAGAGAGTTGGGGACAGGCTGAGAGAGTTGGGGTTGTTCAGCCTGAAGAAGAGAAGGCTCCGAGGAGACCTTATTGCAGCCTTCCAGTACCTAAAGGGGGCCTACAGGAAAGATGGGGAGGGACACTTTATGAGGGAGTATAGCAATAGAACGAGGGGTAAGAGTTTTAAACTGCAAGAGGGTAGATTTAGATTAGATATTAGGAAGGAATTCTTTATTGTGATGGTGGTGAGACACTGGGACAGGTTGCCCAGAGAAGTTGTAGATGCCCCATCCCTGGAAGTGTCCAAGGCCAGGCTGGATGGGGCTTTGAGCAGCCTGGTCTGGTGGGAGGTGTCCGTGCCCATGGCAGGGGGTTGGAACTAGATGATCTTTCAGGTCCCTTCCAATCCAAACCGTTCCATGACTCTATAATTCTATGAAACTGCCATCTGCCTTCAGTTACATTAATCATAAAATACAACCAAGTCACTCCGTCCCATCAAGAAGTTTATAGAAGATTGATTTTTCTTTATCTTTTCTATTTTGTACCCCTAAAGATCAGGAAGGACATATTCTTTCATTTTGGAAAAATAAAAATAAGCGGAATGCTTCCAGTTCAAAGCTTATGCTTAACTTAGGAAAACTTCTTTCGAAGTACAGATGCGCAGCAGCAAATATGGTGAAAGTACCCTCCTTGTTCTTAACTTTATTGAATTCAATTTCAAATTTCTAAAACACTGATGTTGTCTTCAATCTAACTATTCATATGAGAATACAAATCCAAAACAAAATCCTTTTGTGAACATAGGTCCTAAATTCCTATTCTCCCCTCAGGATGTATGTAAGATCCTACTCATAAAATACATGCATAATCTTGACCACTATCCTTATAGTGACCTTACTATCTTCCATTTAAAGTTCTTAAGAAATTCAATTATCACTAACCCACATATTTAATTTTTATAGTGCTATTGGATGCATAGGATGCAATAGTATTAGTACCCTACCACCCAAAATTAGGAAAATAACATACGGAGAAGGTATTATAGGATTGGCTAACTCAAAGCTAGAGCTCAGAGCTCGTGCTTTTCAGTTATGGGTTTTAAATTATACGTGAGTACTCATTCAATAAGCTTCAGGTTCCAGTTCAGTTTTGATAAGTAAACCGTTACCCCAAATATATTTTGTGATCCTAACAGACTTTATAACAGGCTATGTGAACAATCTTTTCTCCACAAATGTTCATAATATTCATGCTATTCACATGAGACATTGTGGCTGACACTGTTAGCAATGATGCTATCTAAAGAGGCTTTATTATGTTTATACTTATTAGAAATTTGCAGTCAGTGATTCTGTCTTAAGAGGCTTAATTATGTTTATATTCATTATGATTTCGCAAAACTAGCTCTTCTCCAATTACTAACAATATACAACTTTTATTATTATTTTTCATCCAGAGGTCTGCCTCACCAAGGTCAAAGCCCTTGCAGAGTCATACTGTTTAGCCAGTTCTCCAGCGGTGTCACTAGATGATCACTTGGATAACTCTCACAGTCTAGAAGGAGCCATAGCCAATTTTTTACCCCTGAGCTTTTCTCCTAAGTGTAAATAATACTATTCTGACTCTAACATTTCTTAGGCATAAATAGCTTCTCTAGAAAATAATTTAGTCTTTAATGCTGATAGACAACAAATAAACAATACATTACACTGTGCACAACGTTAGAATCATAGAATGTGTTGGGTTGCAAGGGACCTTTAAAGGTCATCTAGTCCAACCCCCCTGCAGTCATCAGGGACACCTTCAACTAGATCAGGTTGCTCAGAGCCTCATCAAGCCTGGCCTTGAATGTCTCCAGGGATGGGGCCTCCACCACCTCTCTGGGCAACCTGTTCCAGTGTCTCACCACCCTCATTGTAAAGAACTTCTTCCTAACGTCTTATCTAAACCTACCCTGCTCTAGTTTAAAACCATTGCCCCTCGTCCTATTGCTACATGCCCTTGCAAACAGCCCCTCCCCAGCTTTCTTGTAGGCCCCCTTCAAGTACTGGAAGGCCGCTATGAGGTCTCCCTGGAGCCTTCTCTTCTCCAGGCTGAACAGCCCCAACTCTCTCAGCCTGTCTTCATAGGAGAGGTGCTCCAGCCTTCTGATCATCTTCGTGGCCCTCCTCTGGGTCCGCTCCAACAGGTCCATGTCCTTCTTGTTACACATCCCTGCCAATTTCTTCACAATTGCTGGTTATTTTTATGGTGCTACATAATTGGACTTTGGAACATAACTTTCATTTAAAAGTCCAAAAGCCTACGATTCTCTAACAACTTCAGTATGTGCCACCTCTTCAGTAATCCCTTCTCACTCCCACTTGTGATGTGAGAGCACCTGCACCAGTTACAGAAACTATTCAAGAGGAACAGCAATATCAGAGAGATGGTTTCATTTTACTACCTGGAAAAAAAGTGGTGAGTTATGCAGTCCATTAACTTTCTTCAGGACACCACTGGTTATTCTGTCCTCATTCTGGGGACAGCTATGCTGACTACAAGGATAGCAGTGGTAATTATTAATAATGTGCTTTAATTTGCAGTGGCTGAGAAAGAAAAGTAGAAAGAAGAAAGATTAAAAGAGGAAATAATGATTTTATGATCTATTGAAAATTTAACTGTCTGTACTCTGACTATCTTTAGCCGTAAGTGGCAGTGTCTCAGCTAAACATTGGGAAGAAACTCCAGGATCATGCATTCATTTGTTAGGAGGAGATGCTAGGAAAACTAGTTGTCATAGCCAAAAATCTAGGGATACAAAATAAAGAATATGGGGTTTTTTTCAGTCCTTTGATTTATAGTAAAGCCCCCTTCTTTGCCAAATACCAAAATTCCTGATGTGAGAATCCTCATCTATCTAATGGACATTAAAAACAATTTACATAATATTGTTAAAAAAGATCACATTTGGGGCCTTTCAGGAAAGGAAAAGCTCAACTCTTTCCTATGGAACTGCCAAAGTCTCCAGTTTCTCTGTTGAAATACCTAAGCAGTCCTACAGTACTAGTAATAGAAATTGAGTGTAATATCAAAAATACATACCCAGAGCTGAGGGACTGGGAGCGGTTAGCTGCAATTTCCTGGAGGGGGTAGTTTAAGTTCAAGGTTCAATAAAAGAAAATACACATTATTACAAGCTTTTCCCACATTCAAAATTTCTAAGGAAGTCTGTCTGACCCATGCATTATTTTGATACAGAACAATTGTACTGACAAAGATAGAGCCCTCAGTGAACGTAGTCAAATTATGTAGAATAAGTTGGAGATGCAACTGGCCCTCCAGTTATGACTTACTTTGGAACATCCCTCCCTCCACACTGACCAAACAATTGAACAAAAATGAAAAGTCAAAGCTCTGAATTAATTATTAACATGTCCAATAATAGAATTCTCTGGGGTACGCCTGCTGCAACAAAACATCAAAACTCACACTGAATATTACTTATGGTGAATTATATTGGTCAAATGCATGGTCCTGAAAGTCAATTAATGTCAAGGGGTTCACAGGCTGTTTAGGCTGAGCTCTCAAAAACTGGGATATTTACACAAAACTCCAAAAAAAAAAATATTATAGCTTGTACATTTAGTATACAAGCTATAAATTTGGTATATTTGGCTGTCCAGATAGCTTTTTTCTTTAGGATGTGAGCAATTCTCTTCAAGACGCAACAAATGCAGAAACCGATGCTATAAAGAGAAATACATTTTGAACATCAAAGAAAGTTAGAACTCCATTCAAGGAAACTCAGAGAAAGTAAATTGATCAGAACTAGTTCTACAGTCTCTGAGCAAAGTACAATTTGCCCTGAATCACCCCAAAATCATTTCATAATGGTAAGAAGCAATTCTGATGTGATTTCAATACAATCAGTACTCCCTAAGCATTTAGTTCTAGTTTTCTCTAATTAAAGCAATACATTTTCTTAATTATGTTTCATATAACTCCTTTAAAAAGTGCAGCTCTTGCATGGTGATACAGACCATGCATTTGGTGCAAACGTATGTAGCCTGTGCTAACAAAATTTTCAAGTGTTAAACCAAAATTCAATTAATAAAATCTAAAGCAAAGGGAAAAAAAGATATTGCCTCATTAGTGAAAATGTTAATAATGTCTATGCAATAATATAATTTATTTCCAAAAAACATAATTCAGCCATATCCACAGCTATGTTTGAGAGTTGCATTTTATACATATAAAGGAGTATTGCTAAAACAGTATATACAGCAGTAAAGCTAAAAGAAGATCCCAACAACAATTAAGTAAGATTTTCATTGCCCGCATTTACAGAAACTTACAGAGATTTCCCCCACTGGGTTTTTCATTTTCACAGCTGGAAAAACCTGTCTCAAATTGAAGAATCATCACCAGGTGTTTTAAATCAAATTGGAAAAAATACAGACCACCAGCACCCGCTCATCCAGGAATTTTCACTGGAATAGCAACTACTGTATGAGAGAGTTTTTTTGAATCAGCCACCCTAGGACCCATCACCCTGCCCCAGCCCAGGACCCCATGCCAGCTCCCCAGGGCCATCAGCCCCTGCCCAGCCCAGGACCCCATGCCAGCTCCCCAGGGCTCCCACCACTCTCCTCCAGCCCAGGACCCCATGTCAACTGCCCAGGACCCCATGTCAACTCCCCAGGACCATTAGCCCCTGCCCCGGCGATGCCGCAGTAGGGCTGGCCTCCAGCTCCCCACAGGCATGGCCCCACTGAGCCAGGCCCACCCATGGGCCCATGTCCCAGCCCAGGAAGGTACCTGATGCCTGGGGTTGGGGCTGCCACCAGAGCCCCGCTCCTGGCTGGGGCTGGGACAGACCCTGGCTGCCTGGCCCTGCTGCCCTGGGGAACCCCTCATGGCTCCTGGCCATGGTGAGCCACGGCGTATGCCAAAGGCTGTGACTTTCAGCGTGATCTCTATGGCGCACAGCATGGACACGGCCTGTAATAGAGGGCAGGGCTACAGTGGCTTTACTTGGGCCTTGCAATATCAAACAAATACCTTATTATCTTCCTTCTCTGCCCCAATTTTGTGCCTACTACTGTTTGCCAAGCGTGGCACCGGTACAGTCTTGCTGACATATGTTCAATCTGCTCTTAACACATTGCTCTTTTTTAACATAAACTGAGCTCCTGAGCGCGATCACATCACCCTGTCCCAGCCAGGTCTGCACACGGAAGTCAGAACAGCCTGTTCCAAAGAGTGAGAAATATTGAAATCCTGTGTCTCTCATCACCTGGTGTTTATGCATTCAAATAAAAAAGTTCCTAAGGAGAGCTGTGAAAAGGTCTGGGTTTAAAAGATTGTCAGAGGTTGATGCAAAAGGTGAAGATGGTAGCTCAGAGCCAATACCTCCCAAAAAATAAGACACGGTTTTAGAAAATATCTCTTAGCAACTTAAGGTTCCGTCCTGACAGCTGTGGCTGGGCATGCATTTACTTCTTTGTGAATATATATATGCAGTTTTTAAGATAAAATGAATCTCTTCAGACATCTTTCAAGCATAAAGCAGAAAAATCTGAAAAGCACAGTAGGTCAAAGTGTTAAGAATATCATGGAGCATTAGCAAACTAAGATTAGTGAAAATTTAAATCTGTCAATGGAGTGAAATGCAGCCTAACTAAAGATAGAAATAAGAAAAAATATGTGCAATTTTCACTAATAGGCTACATCAAATATAGTCTTCGTTCAACTGAAATGAAATTTGTTTCCACAGACCCATCTGATACTGGGAGAAATCAGATAGTGAAAATGCTCATGGCAGTTTTCTTCACTCATTTGAGCAGAACACAGCAGCTGTGTTATCAAATTTATCATCTGGCAACCTATAATATATTCAGATTTCTGAAGTAAGTGTGCACCTCTCCAGTAAATTAAATTAAATTAAATGTTTGCTTGATTGTAACTTCATGAAGACAGCAATCAGAGGTCAGTGGGTGAGATAATTAAAGGCATTTTTCGTTGCCACATTATTTTTGAGGGAAGAAAGCAGTTTTGTAAATCTAATGGCACAGAACATAGTTTTGGAGTTCAATTTAATGAAAGAAACGACCTTTAGCTCCTACATGCCTCTTGAGTAGAAAGTAGATGGTAACTAATTAATATTCATTTATACAGCTTTGTTTAGCTGCAGAAAACTGCATAGTGCAAGACTACTGATTATATTTGTAGTGACACAATGGAGCAGGGGTTAGAGGTGGCTACTCCTCTAAAGAGTAAACTCATAGGGTTGCAAATATGCTGCCATCAGAAGTTGCATATCCAGCCTTCCCCTGCTAATTGCTGTTGCCCTCTCCTCCTCCTCACTGCCCTCTTTGCCTCCTGCTGCTACCTCTGCTGACCTGAGAGCTGAACTGTTTGTATCAGCACGCCTTTAAGTGCTTCAGTCAGAAAAGGCTCAAAAAATAATCAGATCTTTGCTAGCTTAGCTTATTTTGACTGCAGCAGTGTAGGAATCACCCACAGGATCTGGGTGAGGGCAGTAACTTGTCAAGCCTCTGGGACTAATTGTGGGTCTCCCCTTGGCAGGCACTCTCATGGACTGACTACTCTCAGCCTGAAGTCTCTTGTATGAAGCTTGGTTCAGACACACAGTAGCTTTTATTTCCCTCCCTCCCTACCCCTTTTTAGCCAAAAAAAAAAAAAAAAAAAAAAAAAAAAGAGGTAAGGCATTTAAAAAACAGTTTGGTTTTGCCCCAAAAATTTCCAGAAAAAAAATATTTGTTCATTGCAAATTACCTGTGTGAAAACATGCAATGTCCACCAGCTCTGCTTTTCTAAATCGGATTTTATAAGTAATGTAGGTCTTTCCATAACTAAATCCTGAATAATACGATAAAACTGGCACTAAGCGTAAAGTGGTAGAGTCTCAGAGCTATCTTACATGACATTTGATGTTAGCAATATACTCCATCCTAAAATCCGTAGGAAAGATGTCTTCATTTTTACTAAAGAGTTAAACAATTGGGAGAATACACAAGATTTTATTTTTCTTCTACATCATTGTAGTAGATGCTACAGAATTATCAGGAAGGAGTGAGTACAACAATATCCAGCCACCTGTTAACTGAAAACTAGTAACTTGAGTGATGTGACTCTTAAAGGGTTCACAGGGCTGCAAGAGAAAAATTACAGTTACACAATCATAGAATAGTTTGGGTTGGAAGGGACCTTTAAAGGTCATCTAGTCCAACCCCTCTGCTATGAGCAGGGACATCTTCAACTAGATCAGGTTGCTCAGAGCCCCGTCCAACCTGACCTGGAATGTTTACAGGTATGGAGCACCTACCACCTCTCTGCGAAACCTCTTCCAGTGTTTCACCACCCTCAGCGTAAAAAATGTCTTTCTTCTATCTATTCTAAATCTTCCCTCTTTTAGTTTAAAACCATTACCCCTTGTCCTATCACAACAGGTCCTGCTAAAAAGTTTGTCCCCATCTTTCCTTCTAGGCCCCCTTTAGGTACTGGAAGGGGCTATAAGATCTCCCCAGAGCCTTCTCTTCTCCAGGTTGAACAACCCCAAATCTTTCAGCCTGTCCTTATAGCAGAGGTGCTCCAGCCCTCTGATCATTTGTGTGGCTCCAACAGGTCCATGTCTTTCCTGTGCTGAGGGCTCCAGAGTTGGATGCAGTACTCCAGAGCAGAGTAGAGGGGTAGAACCACCTCTCTCAACCTGCTGGCCACATGGACTTATGGAAGTGAACTTAATAGCACTTATGGAAGTGCAATTTTTATTTCTTCCACATAAATCAAACAAGACTGGTTTCATTCCTGGCACCTTGTAAATTCTCTGGCTTGGAGGAAACTACACACAATACAGACAAAAAAACAGGACAAACATGAACCAGGCTAACAGACTTTACGTAATGCAGGCAAAGGGAGAAATGGTAAAGAAACAGAAAGTACACAAACAAAGATCTTAGAACTCTTCAATTTTTTTTCTTTAATAGTATGTGTTATGATACGTAGGAATTAAAAGGAAAATATGGAAGAAAGGAGTCGGGGAGGAGGATTTCTTACATGGCTGATTGATAGAGGCACCTTTCAGTGTAATCGTCTCCCTCTGATCATGCTGGAGACAAGAGGTATCCTTCTAAATGCATTCTGTTCTGTAAATAATTTCCTGATCCACACCAATTTCATTCTATCCATAAAGTACACTTAATCTAGAAAAAAATAGTGTCAGACACGCTGGCCTTAATTTGATGAACTTCAGTATGTATTCAGGCCTCTGACCCAAATCACATCCTTCAATGATTTTGTGATTAGGGATATTACCTGGATGGAGCCCTGGTGAGCCTTTCTCATTCTCAATCATGCATGCATGGCAGTCGTGGGTTAGCCTCTTTTCCCCAGGTGGTGCGTCAGTACCTCCCTTCGGGCTGCTATGCTGTTGTGTCTGCCTAAGGACCCTCTGCATTAACGAGGTATCGAAGGGAAGCACATAGGAACACAGAGGGTTATTTATGGAAGATGTTTTGCAAGGGGCTAGAGGGGAGGAAAATTATCTATCCAAATTAAGGGTTTATAATGTGGATATCTTCAGTCAGCTGAGAGAGGAAAGATGGGTCAGGAATCACCTTTTAAAGAGGACTTCCTCACATGTGGCCATCAGAACTGCAGTGTCGCAAATTATATGGTATGGGTCCATGAATGAGTTGCATCTCACCTAACTTCAGACATCTGCTAGAGTAGATGAATCACCATCAGAAATGTTTGTTTCTCTCCACTGACCTTAAAGGTAAATCTGTTTGGACTTCAATATGCAATAGCAGACGATTATTTGGTTATAAGGCCTTTATTGATTTTTACGGGTTAACTAGTGGTTTGAGGACTGAAGAGGGTTACTAAAACTGAGTTAAACAGTGTATTGGGTTTGCATGGCAAGGTTTTGGTAGTGGGGGGCTACAGGGTGGCTTCTGTGAGAAGCTGCCAGAAGCTTCCCCCTTGTCTGATAGAGCCAATGCAGCCAGCTCCAAGATGGACCCACCGCTGGCCAAGGCTGAGCCCATCAGTGACAGTGGTAGCACCTGTGGGATAACATAGTTAAGAGGGGTAAAAAAAAAAACAAAACACCTGGGCAACTGCAGACAGATAGAGGAGTGAGAATAGGTGAGAGCAACAACTCTGCAGACACCAAGGCCAGTGTAGAAGGAGGGGGAGGAGGTGCTCTGGGCGCCAGAGCAGAGATTCCCTGGCAGCCCATGGTGAAGACCATGGTGAGGTAGGCTGTACCCCTGCAGCCCATGGAGGTTAATGGTTGAGCAGATTTCCACCTGCAGCCCATGGAGGACCCCATGGTGAGGCAGGCTGTACCCCTGCAGCCCATGGAGGTTAATGGTTGAGCAGATATCCACCTGCAGCCCATGGAGGACCCCACGCTGGAGCAGGTGGATGCCCAAAGGAGACTGTGACTCCATGGGAAGCCCACACTGGAGCAGGCTTCTGGCAGGAACTGTGGACCTGTGGAGTGAGGAGCCCACGCTGGAGCAGGTTTGCTGGCAGGACTTGTGACCCTGTGGGGGATCCACGCTGGAGCAGTCTGTTCCTGAAGAACTGTACCCCATGAAAGGGACCCACACTGGAGCAGTCTGTTCCTGAAGAACTGTACCCCATGAAAGGGACCCACACTGGAGCAGTCCACAAAGAACTGCAGCCTATGGGAGGGAATCACATTGTAGAAGTTGGTGGAGGACTGTCTCCTGTGGGAGGAACCTTATGCTGAAGCAGGGGAAGAGTATGAGGAGTCCACCTGAGGAGGAAGGAGCGGCAGAGACAATGTGTGATGAACTGACCACAACCCTCACTCCCCGTGCCCCTGAGCCCCTTGGCGGGAGGAGGGAGAGAAGTTGAGCCCAGGAAGAAGGGAGGGGTGGGGGGAAGGGTTTTTTTTTAAGATCTATTTTTTATTTCTCATTATCCTACTCTGATTGTATTGTTAATAAATTAAACTGATTTTTGCCATGTCAAGTTTCTTTTGCCCATGACAATAATTGCTGAGTGATCTCTCCTTGCCCTTATCACAACCCATGAGCCTTTCATTATGTTTTCTCTCCTGCCCAGCTGAGGAGGGGAGTGACGGAGCAGCTTGGTGGGCACCTGGTGTCTAGCCAGGGCCAGCCCATGACAAACAGGAAAAAATAACCCAGCAATGCTGGACCACCGATTTGAGTGATTTATCAGTCAGCACTCTCTCCTTTTTTCTTTGCTCTCAAATATGCATAGGCACTTTACTTTAAAAATAACCCAAACATAACAAAATGGGGGTCCTGCTTTCAAGTGTGGTCCTGGCAGGGGGGGAGAGGCGGGAGATGGACATTTTAGGTTTTTTCCATTTTCCTCTATATTTACAACACCCTCAAACTGAAAAGGTTAATCTTAAAATTTTCAAAATTTTTGTTTTCATAAAAGCAAAACGAAACATTAAAATGCACATTTAGGATAAATGAACCAAATAGCAGACCTATCTGTGGACCTTATAGGTGATTTAGTTTTGCTAGAGTTCAGAATGCTGACTTTCAGTTTATTGAAATGCTAATGAAATTTTGATTATAATATGAAATATCATTTTTCCTCTAAAACATTATTAATACCATTTCAGAGATTAATGTTGCAACCAGAATGCTTCATTTTTCATTAATCTACCAGTTCTCTGCTGAATTTATTTATAAATCTCCCCCTTCGTCCAGTTTATATCTCATTGCACCACCGAGTTTAAATTCTATCTAAAATTTTATGGCAGCAGAAGTATATTACTGCAATTAAAATATCAATAAAACAACCCATAATGCAATTTTCACTATAGTTTATACCACGCTGGCAAGATACAAGGATTAAAGTGAACGTGGTCCCTTTTATGATTTAACTGTGCACAGGGAGAATCCAGCCACAGTGTTTGAACCGAAAGATTCTATAACATTAATCAACACAAGGAGACGAAAAGCAAAAGGGATACTGAATCCCATTAATCATGAAATTAATTTTCCCTAATACAGTACCCTTTATTCCCCTTTCCTGTCACTGGTAGGCCGTGTACTGAAGATTAGTTTTGTCGCTGTTTCTGTATCGCCTCTTGTTCTGCAGTCACCATCATAGCATCTGAGTTCCTGCCAGTAGTTCTTTCAGCAATCTAACTGCCATTTGCCACATATTTTTCTCTCATTCTCTCTCTAGGCAGATGAAATGTAGCTGGCAGTGTGCTTTATTCGAGAAAATTGAACTTTCCAGCAAATGAGGATGATATTCTTCCCTGTGCTCGGTGCTTAATTCTGCTGCAGATTACAGCTTTCAGAATTATTACCTGCTATAAATCCTACCTTGGAGTTGGCAACGTCAGTGCAGATAAAGGTTTTAGCTGTCTTGCATATCCTCAGAGTGGGGCTTGGGAAAAACACTTTACATTTTGTAAGATCTGTTCCACTGTTTGCTTCCCTCTAGAGAAGCCTGACTTCTCACTTTCTCTGCCTCTTCCTGTAGTGAAAACTGTTCAAAAACCCAGGCGATCTATGTGGGAGATGAGGAGAAGGACTGTCTAAGAGCCAAGAGTTGGTTATCAAGACTTTAACATGTCAACACAATGATTCACCAAACTCCTTGACTTCTTGTTCTGTGGGTGGGGTGTCTTTTAACAGTTATTGATACTTGATTGTTCCCCACTCAACCTTCTGATCAACAGATAATTTGAGATATACCTGCACACAACTAAATATCCTGATGTGTTCAATCTGTTCTAGATTTAGTAAAGCGCACTACAATGTCAGTAAAACCTGGGTAGTGAAATACAGGGCGTATTCTTATTGAATGCAAAGCAGTTTTGCAATATCTAGTGTGTACACAATGTGTCTCAAATTCTGAATTTAAGGTTTGCCTACTAATGGATATTAATGAATAGGTAAATATTACCCTGATATTACTCAGTTTGAAGTCAGTAGATAACTGTGTCAGTGGGATGCATTGGGACGGTAAAGGATATTTGATGGAGTGATATTCTTTCTCTGTCTTCCAAGTCAGAAAATTGAAAGGCTTATCCTAGTTTTAGTTTTTAATAGTAAAGAATTAAAAGCACATACTTTTCAATTGCATTAAGTCTTTTTAAATTCCTAGTGGATAGGGTTCTTCATCTTCTCCTGGTAATTTATAATTCATGATGTTGCAAAATTCTAACAGGATTCATGGTTTAGCAACAGATAGAGTAATTTTTAATTAACTTTAATCTAATTTCTTTTTTGTTCAAAGCTTTTTCTTTATAACAATCAATAAATGGTCCCATTGATGCACCAAATTTACCCTTCACAAACTTTTAAGGTTCTGATTTAAGTTTATGCAAAAGTGCTAAAACTCCCACTAATCTGAGAGAATAACAAGTCATTTTGCTGCTAACAACTGTAAGAAATTATTTATTTTGCTATTATCTGGGCAAGAGAGCATATTGCCAAGGTTAAACTTTGAGGCATGGGGTTATTGCAGAGAGCATTACCAACTTGCTTTTTAAATGTAAATCTTTCATCCGGGCAGGTGAATTATTGTGTGGCTTTTGATTCCTATTTATTTCAAAATACCTTGAATGTATGTAAGCATTCTGTGGTATTTTTCCTTCATCTTTCCTTTCTATTCCTCATTCTTAGGTGCTTGTGCTGTGCTGTGTTCTCAGTTGTGACTTCTACTTCCTTCCAGAAAACTTTTATTCAGCAACTTTTCATTTCATAGGACTGCTTGGATATCTGAAACTGGGCACATAGATATTCGTGCCGGCAGCCCAAATAACCAAGGGATACATGGGAATTAAAGAAAAAGGAATCTTGCCTCAGTCCGTAGTGCAGTGATGGACGTGCGTTATACTTCCAGCGTAGCACACCTTGCTGTTGCTTTATGCTCCATGCACAGGGATTAGGGGCCTGAGGTAATTACGACGCAACTTTCACATTACTCCATCAACATTTATGGTCTTTCTATTCCGTAACTGCATTCAGACAACAAATTTATAGTCTACCACTGGTATTTCCCACACATAAGTGACATTCATGATTCTATGTAACACACTATATTACACGATTCTATATTACTCTCCCTTCCACCAAACCTTGCTTAGTCCTGTCCCAAAGTCCCGAAATCCTAAGGACAAGTACTGTGAACTACTGAGGTTTTCACTGTGCTAATTTGATCCTAGAGAATATATAACTGTGTCTTTTGAATTAACCTCGATAATTTTGGTATTCTAACAGCTACACCAGTTTTGAAACCAGAGAAGAAAAATGCAGATAAGGACAAATTAGGAAAGAAAGCAGATAAATAGAAAAATCAGGCTAGGTTATTAGAAGCTTGATAGCATGATTTTAAAGAGTTTCATAATCTTAATTTCATGAAGCAGGAGAAAGGCAGTGAAAGAATCTGAGGGAGTGTTGAAGTTTGAGGGAAAAAAATATATCTGGTAGTTGTTTAATAACCCATGCTAAAATCTACTTACTCAGAGCGATCAACAGCAATAGTTTTTCAGGAGATGCCTTAAAACTCCCTGTAAAATCTACAGCAAACGAATTCTGAAGAGAAAAACAAAATAAGTAACATGTGGCCTTTACTTTTGAGTGATGAAGTAGAAGAAATTCACACCAAACTCAGCAACTTCGCCCAAACAACAGAAATGCATGCAAGTAGCTAAATAGATCAAAGGAATGGGGTGGCTTTACATGGGTCCTTCTGACCTGCTAAGTGTGTACACTACAAAGCTATATGGAGTTCTCTCAAATAAAGCTCAAGTACAGACTGTCAGCAGCACATCACTTTCCGACATATTGCTGTTACTGTTTTTAATTGATAAGATATCTGTAAATAAGTTAATTCCAAGAGCACTTTCTGCAATGTCTCTAGCAAGAGTCAGTTTTCTGTCAACAGCATAACCGCAGAAATGAAATGGCACGCATTTAATTCTGACAGCACTGCACATGCCAGAAATATCTGAAACATATGATCCCATCTGGTCCCTGCAGTTAAGCAGGAATGGGATAATACAATACATCGATGAGAGACTTTTATAAAGAATTTAAGGCCTTCGGTGCAGTGATATGAGCTGCTTAGATGCTATTCTTTTTGCTATTCTTTTTTTTTTTTTTTTTTTTTTCCCCAGTCAGTAACAGAGAAATAGCAGGATATTCTGCTTGGTCAGTCTGTGCACAAAATATCCCTTGGCAATCTTGTTTCAGAGATGCTATGATGGAGACACCCTCATTTTTTTAATCTTCACCCTCTTTGCAGCGTGAAAAAGCTCCATGATTTTAAAACTAAAATGGAGGGCCACCACAAGAAATATCCGCAGAGGCACAATTTCTCTCACACAGGCTGCCTCTCAGGTCCTTCACTGCTATTCATCTAAGTAACCAACACAGGGTCATGTCCTGGGTGGCCATTAGAACCGCGTGACTATCTCCTCATTGCTTCAATGCCTGTTCATTGCCAAAGTCCTTGGCAATGAAAAGTACTCATTCGCTAAGCTTTTAATCATGCTCTTCTCAGAAATGGAAAGGAATAATACCTTCAGTTTGAGGTCAGTTAGCTCTCAGTTGCTATGATTTCCCTACCTATAACTGCTTGACACTTCCTTGCCAGGTGAGGTTAAATGTTCTACTTAAGATTGAGACGGTGGAGCAGACTAATAATATGTGGTGTTTAGTGATGTATTTCAATCATACGGTTACATAAATCCTCCCAGGGTCCCTCTCATCTCAGTGTGATAGAAGGGAGGCTGCTGCAGATCTGTGTTCTCTACGTGCCAGCAGTGAGGTTGAGCATGTATTCCAGCTGGTGCATGCACACACACACACACATGCACACACACATGGCCAAACACACAGGCCAACAGAGAGAGAGGTCAGTGCCCTTATCAGAACCCACATAAACACCCACAGGACTCACGCAGACATGAACATCACAGATGGACTCATCCCGTTCCTCCTCCCAGGGTGGCTGGGATTGGAGTCAGGATATATGTGTGCCCTCACTCTTGATTAGCAAACACACATCTGAGGGTTCCTTGAATACTAAGATGGATTTTAAGTCCATCCAATATCTGTCGTCCATTCCCTCACGCAGACTGAGGCTTTGGGTGTTTCCCTGTATGGATCACTTCCTACTTACCAGCTGGTCCCACCTGAAGTCCACAAGCAGTTTGCACACACAGGCTCAGGGCGTGACCCACACAGAAAATAGTTAGAATGGATTTAATAAAAAGTTACAACAGGCTGTGTTAATCAACCACCAGGTTTGCCAGGCTTTTGCCTACTTGCCCTTTTTATTTCCTTTTTTCTCCCTGACCCATCTTGATCCCTCCTTTCCCCTACTTTTGATCCTTCCTCTAAATGTTTTGCACATTCCCACAGTGTCCTGAAGACACACCGTAGCCTTATACCATCTTCAAATTCTGTCTGCTCCACCTCAAAATTCTCTTCTGCCTGCATCCCAAAATAAGTCCTATACACCTTTGGAAAATAATCCCCCTTAGTTTGTATGGCGCTCCAGGAAGAGAACTTCTTGTCATCTTGGCAGGTGGGACAAGGAAAAATGATCTGAATGTTCTACTTTGATAGTCTTAGGAGTATCTGACTTGGTGTGCTCCGTATTCACCGATCAGATTACTTGCTGGGTACCTTCACCTGCCCTAGTTCCTTGGATACTTGCTGAGTCTCTTTTTTTTCACTGTGATTAGCTTTTTAATCACATAACCTAATAAAAACAAGTACTCTCATCTGTCACCACACAAGTATCATTAAATATCCAATATATATATTGTATTCTTACAAGGAATTAAAATAAACTGTCATCAACATGAGGAGCATTCTGTTTACTACTTTTCATGCACAATTTTCCAGGTGCTCTTTGTCTTAAAATGTTGAAGACATTTTGAAGATCTTGTCCATGTAAAAGTCTTTGGCAGCATAGAAAGATATTCTGATGATCACTATTTCTATTCCTGGCCTCTTCAAAATCTTTAGAAATAGCAACTAAAAAATTCATGCATTTTGAGTTTTGAGTTTAATTCGTATTACTTTTATTTATCAATACAATCTCCTATACAAATTAGTTATTTTTATAATCACAATGCACATAAAATGCAGCTATGTCTGTAAAATACGCAGATCATCTCTGCATCAAAGAAGGTAGAATGATAGGATGAAAATTAATTGCTTCCGGAAGAAAAATAATAAAATTGTTTATGCTGCTTCAAAATTTTTCATAAGTCTGATGAAATACAATACAAATACAAGGCTGTGACTGCACATGTTCAACCTGTAAAGGGTGGAATAATGTATGAACTCAGAAAGTCAAACAGATGATAGTGGCACAAATGACTGTCATATATCAAAACACGCTTCTCATGACTACTGTACATCATCTTGAAGCTCTCCTTCTCTTACACTCTAATTATGCCACAACAGCAAACTTTATTTAGGATGGAAGGGCAATCTTATTCTGTCTTGCAAGCCTGACAAATCAGTCAAATTGTTTTTAAGAAAGAGTCTTAATTCAAAAATCCTTCAGCATATGGTTTGGTTTTTTTTTTAATTTATGCAGTGCTTCAGGATTCTGAGACAAAAAAAAGACTGCAGTGCAATCCCTCGTGAATAACTGATATGCTCACATGCATTTAGGTCAATGAAAGCTCTGTAGAATTTATGCTGACATAAACAAAGTTGACTAAATTTAGCTGAATCATCACTTCATTAGGTATTCCTTTTTAATCCTACATTAGATAGAAATGAACACGGGTATTTTAAAAATTATTTTCTTCTTTTCACAGAAACATCTTTTGAATTTCATGCTTAATATCTTGGTCTGATACAACTGTTGTGGTTTCCACTGGATCAGTACAGTCTTTAGAGTCTTAGGGGAAAAAAAAAAAAAAAGAAAAAGCAATATTCTTAAAAAAAAAAAAAGTCTACAAGGTGATATCTAAATGATGTCCTTTACAGTTATGTTCAGTGTCAGACTTCAACAGCAGAATTCAGTTCAAAATTAAAATGTCTAAATTTAGTTCTGTATGTATAGGTACGTGTAGATATGCCCCATATCTAAACCCCCATGGAGTCAATGAATATCTAGTTACTACAATTAGTGTAACTTAGAACTCTGCTAGAAGTCGACCCTAAAGTAAAAACCTAGGTCTTTGATTCAATTGCCCACCTATAGGCACTTAATTCTATATGACATGCTCTAGCACAACCAAGACAACCTTGCGAGGCTGGAGGATCTGGTACAGGACACTTGTACCCTTTGGGATCAGCAACTGAAAGACAGACAGTATACCTTACAGTATTTCAAATTCCACTAAACACCCATGTGTGGGCAACTTAGCAAAGCCTCAGATCTCTCTTGACTGCAGCTGCATTTCTGTAGGCAGTGATGTGTGGAGAGCTACATTTAGCTCTCTGATTTCCACATTGAATCCTTCACTGATCACAGTGAGTACTGCAGCGAATTATTCCTACAGGACTTTCTAGAAAGTGGTCTGGTCATACTTCATCCATTAATTTTTGGTATCTTGAATCGCATGCAAATAGCAGAATTCAGTATGTTAGGGATCACTCTCAAATCTACTGTTTGTGAACACAGAATCACAAAGCTATCTTGAGTTTCTCAGCTTCCATTTTAGACTTCTGTATCTATAACTTAGATTCACAAAATCCTTTTCAGCTACCATTCAATTCTAGAAGCAGCAGAAGGTCTCCAGTTTCCAAATGTTAGGTGGAAGTCATGTTAACACCTTGATTTTGATGTTATACATCAGCTTCATACCTATCTCTTCAAAATTACAAAAAGCAATATTTTTTCTGTCCAAATCTGCTGACAGACTCAGTGTAGAAAGGTTCTCAGATCATCCATGGCTAACGGGCTCCACACACACGACTGGAGTGAAGGTGACCTATTTTGTCCAATCTACTCAATGATTAAAACACTCATCGAGAATGTCAGAGATCCTGCTTCATTCCTGTCTTGAGCCTACTGGGATTCAAACCGCCATCACGCATTTCTGAGAGACCATTAACCACTGCTTCCTTTTGCAGCACTAAAGAAGATACCTAAAACCTAACACTTATCTGTTGGAGAATTTTTAGTACAAAGGGGTCATCCTGTGAACAGTCCAAGCACCGAAGAATTGCTAACAACTATGTAGGCTTTGCACCGAAGAATTGCTAACAACTATGTAGGCTTTGTTAGTTTGAAGGCTATGTGAAAACATTGTAGCGATGTTAGAAATGCTGAGAACAACAAGATATGAGAAAGTGTGCTGAATTCAGCGTGCAAAATGTAGAACTTCACCCAGGATATAGGAGAGGTGATTGTCCGCGTGGACAGATGCTTTAAGCCAATTATAATATGTTGCTTACCGCATGCACAGCTCGTCCAACCAATCAGCAAATTGTCGGCGCATGATGCAGAATCAGAACGTCTATAATAACTGAGCTATCTGTGCAATAAACTGGCATTAACCTGATCACATTGGTCGTTGTGTTATTGTCCGAGCCTTCCACGTTGACACTTATCTTGCTAAATATCTCTTGAACCCTGTTGAGATGGTTCCCCACTCCCAGTGCTGGATTTGTGGGCTCTGTTTTTAGATGCTTCTCCCCTTACAGATTCTGTAAATCAGTGGGATTTTGCAGTACTCACTATTGCACAGTATAAATCTCTTTTCTTGTATTTGCCCCAAGTTTTCTTTTGTAGATAGATCAATTACACAGTTTAGTTTGGTTTAGTGTTCTTATGTCAGAGAAATTAAACACTGGAGAAGCCATTTACCATCATTTTCCCTCCCCAGATCTGTGCAACATTATTCCCTATTGAGCTTTTCACAGCATGTTTCCAGCTATAAACTATTCTTTCTTCTGTTATACTTGTAAAACTGATTCATTCCAACATGCCTAACTACCCTTCTATGAAAATTATTCTGAATAGTATTTACATATCTAGAACTGAAGAATTAAAGATAAATAACTTTTCTAATTTAAATTCTTCTGTTAGTTAGGAAAAAAAAAATACCTAAGGAGACTTGTAATGAACTGCATATACTTGCTTGCATATCTTGGAAGTATGCCTGTGATTTTATATAAAGGATGTGCACCAACTTGAATAGATGAGGTTTTCCCAAGAGTATTAGCTTCTTTCCAAAAGGAAACTAGTTTTTAATTTTTCACAGATCAATGATTGACATAGCTTAAGTTTTAGTCTGTAATCCTTTTAGCCTTTTTTCCCCCCTTGCAGCCCAATGCTTGGTAGAATTATACTGAAAAAATTATGAACGAACAACTCCTGTATTCAGAAGCAGTTTCTCAAGCCAAAAAAAGGTTTTTATCTATGGCATAATGTAGAAAAGAGAGAAAGAGCTTAAATCACTCTGTGCATGAATGATATATTGGTGACCTTTGTAATATACTAATGGTTACACATTTATCAAGCTAAGACTAAATTACCCAAATACATCTCAAACAAATCTGTAGGGGGTTAGTGTTACATGCAAAGTGTTTCTAATTGTCTTTAATCAATATGCGAGAAACAGACAAATTGCTCCATTTGAGAAAATATATTCAATGACTTGTAAAACTCATTCTGGAAAAGTGCATGTTGACTGATAGGAGAGAGGGAAAATATTGGTTATCTATTTTTTACAGTCTTCACTGCCATAATACTTGTTAAAATTCAGAAGGGAAGAGAATAATGTCTTTGACTGCTCATTGCCACAAATGTACGTAGAAAGATAATCAAGAGTTCCACATGGCTCCTGACGTGCCATGAGTATATATTACAAATACAGATGTATTTGTAAAGGCACAGAGAGATTGAAAAGGTTCCTTTTAGAAGCTTAGCACTTGAGTTATGAGAGGTGAAACACTCCAAAGGAGACAGCTCCTTTAGATCCATACAGATTCAGTCTGAAGGGCTGGATTGACATCTTGAAAAAAACCAAGAACTTGCTTGATCCAGGTTCCACTGAAATTCTGTCAGAATGCCCAGTACACATTGGGTCTTAATTGCAGCTGGGTTTGGCTTTGCTAATGAAAAACAAATGTAGACAAGTCATAGATTAAAAAAAAAAATATTAAAAAATTAAAATGTTAGCACTATGAAATGAAGAGATCATGTTAAGACCCATGTTGCATCATGAGTACTCTACTGCCATTATGGTGTTCAGTTGCCTGAACATAGGCATTCAGTACAATTTAATCTCCGAGAGTCCTGAAAGGATTGTCCCAGGCCCCTCCAAGTCCCTCCTAGTCTGACAGAAGTGGTGCAGATAGCATTAGATGCCTGTTTTTACACAAATTAAATCAACCCCAAGGGTAAGCATAATTTACTGTACCTCTGGGCATTTAAACATTAGATAACTAGACTGATCTGGTCCACGAGACAGTAGCTGGTAGAGAAACGGGAAACAGAGAGGCGACTCATACCATCTGAAGATACGTATTTTAGAAGGGTGGGAAGAATTCTCTTTCTCTCTGCAGAGACTACTGAGGGAACTCAAATCATAGAATCATGGAATATCAGGTTGAAAGGGATGTCAAAATCCCCAAATTAGACAAATTTTATGTATCTAAATTTACATGAGATCATTCTCTCCCTGAGACTGATAAACCAGTATTCTAATCTAATCTATTGTAATCTAATCTATTTTAATCAAATCTTCATATTCCCTGGTGGTCTAGTGGCTAGGATTCGGCGCTCTCACCGCCGCGGCCCGGGTTCGATTCCCGGTCAGGGAAATAGTGCTTTGTAGAGCTTGATGTTTGGGGCATGAGAAACATTCAAATGAGACACATTCCATTGTAGCTGTTTGTCATAACTCAAGTCCCTTCTTACCAACATTTACAATATATACTGCATACTTAAGCCATCTTTATATTCATCATACAGATTTATATGTTCTCGTTAACTAAGATCCCCTGTCCCTTATCAGTAGATGTTAATGTCATATTCCATGGGTTTCCACCACTCCCCTAAATCTTTAAAAGAACAGGCTATGACTTGGGCCCTGTCTATGAAGGTGGGTGCTCAGTACAGGAGAAGCAGCATGTTCAAGTGTTGGGTGCCAAGACCAGTTTCTTTCGGATCATCGTTGAGCTTTTGGGGTTCTGTGTGAAGCTCACGGTGTTGTCAGGTCATTCCTGCTACATTGCTGCCTACAACACACAACTCACATCACAAATTACTTTTTCCCCAAGGTTAAATCTCCAGGCACACACCAGATCCCCCCATCCTTCTGCATTACCCGTCAAGTACGCCCAGATCCTTGAGCGAAGACAATCCCGTGAATGGGTTTCACTTTTCTTAAGGGAGGAGCAATGACGCTGCCCTCCCCAGCCACTTCCCTGTGTGCACTTGCGCTGATTTTGTCTGGGATAGAGTTAATTTTCTTTATAGTAGCTAGTATGAGGCTATGTTTTGGATTTGTGCTGAGAACAGTGTTGATAATACAGGAATGTTTTAGCTATTGCTGAGCAGTGCTTACACGGTGTCAGTCTCTTTTCTGCTCCTCAGACTACCCCACCAGCAAGTAGACTGGGGGTGCACAAGAAGTTGGGAGGGAACACGGCTGGGACAACTGACCCCAACTGACCAAAGGAATATTCCATACCATGTGATGTCATACTCAGCGATAAAAGCTGGGGGGGAAAGAAGGAAGGAGAGATGTTCAGAGTTACGGAATTTGTTTCCCCATAACTGTTAAACCTGATTGAGCCCTGCTTTCCTGGAGATGGCTGAACACCTGCCTGCTGAGGGGAAGTGAATGAATTCCCTATTTTGTTTTGCTTGTGCAGGAGGCTTTTGCTTTACCTATTAAACTGCCTTTACCTCAGCCCATGAGTTTTCTCAGTTTTACCCCTCCAATTCTCTCCCCTGTCTGACCAGGGGAAATGAGCAACCAGCTGTGTGGGGCTGAACTGCCTACTGGGGCTAAACCATAACAGCACTACTGGGACCTCATCGCCTCCCACAGTATGTAGGGGTTTTTTTTGGTGCAGGACCAGAATGGTTAGCAGATCCTCTGGTGTCAACCAGCCAAGTTGATTCTGCTAAATTTATATCCCAGTGCTTTCATGTCCCATTGCCTGATGATTTCAATATAGTCTTAATGATCCATTATATCTTCCAGTATTTAATAGAGGCTTGTGGGTGATAGGGGATATGATACACCCAGTCAATGCCATGTTTCTTGGCCCAGGAGGTTATGAGGTAATTCCAGATATGAGTCCCGTTGTCTCACTCAATTCTTTCTGGGGTACCATGTCACCACAAATTTGCCTTTCAAGGCCTAAGATGGTATTTCAGGCAATGGCATGATTTACAGGGTATGTTTCTAGCCACCTGCTAAGTTGCTTCCACCATGGTAAGTATGTAGTGCTTGCCTTGGCGTGTGGTTAAACATTAGACAGTGGTCCAATACAGTTAATTTGCCAGGCCTTGCCACATCAAAAACCTAGCCACCACCCGTTATTCTAGGGAGACTTTACTCATGTGGCTTGCTTGATTGTGGCACATGCTTCACGTTCATGGGTGACTTATGTGTTGGTCTCCATGCTCAGGTCCACCCCTTGATCAGAAGCCCATTTGTATGTTGCATCTCTCTCTAGATGCCCTGATGTTTTGTGGGCCCATAGATCTACAAATGGCTCACCCTTACACTCCCAGTCCAGGTCCACCCGAGCCACTTCAATTTTGACAGTCTTGGCTACCTGTTCATTGTTTCGATGTTCTTCAGCAGCCTGGTTTTTGGGTGCGTGAACATCTACATGATGTACCTTTAGCGGTACGTCATGATATGTCATGGTACATAATGATAAACCAGTATTCCAATGAACTGGTGTACTGCCTATCTTTCATATCTCCCTACTTTTCTTGGTATGTTTATTTGGCTTGTAAAATTACCATTTGGAAGACAAACTGATCTTTCCCTCTGTATCATGTTTGTGCTTTATGACTCCTTTGTAGATGGCTTGCAGGCAAGAACCATTTAAAATAAATGAATTAAATGTCAGTTTTCATGCTTCAGCAGTTCCTATTCACATTCTGCAGCAAACTATGTCAAGATGAAACCTTTAGCAGGACGTAGCCTCAGATTCTAAGATTAGGGCTTGAACAGTGCCATGATATTGTGAGGGCTGTCTATACGGAGGTGGGCCTCACCTTTTTTTTTTTGTTGTTGTTCCTGAATCCTGGGGCATAGGATGATTTTCCAAAAATATCATCGCATCCAACATTCATCTGCTTTTATGAGATAATCACCCAGACTGTTACTTCTTTGCTAAAGAGGTACTCTCATAATTTAGTTGATCTTTATCATCATTACTTCATGCTTTATTCTGGAATCCTTGGTGTCTTATTTGTGTCTGGAATAAATGGGACCAGCTTCCTTTTCAGCACTCAGTTCTTTCACTTGTGAATTTTATTGCTCAAAATTTTTGGCCAACACTACCTAACAAAAGCATCTATTCTTTTGTGCAATTCATAGTGTTGGATGAAGTTATATATTACTTCTGTACTTCTTGTCATACTTTAAAAACTTTAGATTTAGGCAAAAATAATGTTTATTTTCTGTTGTTTTGCCCATTCATTCGATTATTCCATTTCTGTAGTTCTATCATGGCATGCTGGTAGAGATAATCCATATAATTAATTTGACCTGAACAAAGGCTTTTGTGCTAATAGCTTGTTAACTTTTTTCACTTATATCAGTTATCATCATTTATACAATCTAATACCTCTTCCTACAAACTTCCCTTTCTTAAACACCAAACTACAAACAAATTCTTCAGCATCTATTTTGGTTTAGCTTTTCTAATAGGTATGATATTTGGGTTGGTTTGTGTTTTGTTTTCTTTAAGGATCGTTTCAATTTGAAACTTTCATGCTTGTTCATTTGAGATAGCTAGTCTTCTTTGTTTTTAGAGTTTTCTCTATATATTGCATAAAGCAATGGAGGGAGGAGATACACTGTCCACAAATCTTTGAGCTTTCCATTGTCACTCCAAATTCCATAGTTTCTCCACTTCTGTGAGTCAATCTAAAGCCAGTCTCAAATGCAAGAGTAGCACTTAACATTACTATTTGTCTTCTGTTGCTATTTTAAGCCACTGTACAATTTATTTGGAAAACTTTTGCATACCATTCATGGAATAACAAATATAACATGTGAGAATAGAATTCCCTGCTGTCTTCTATATTAAAAAATTCTCTACTTTCTTCCGTAGTTCTCCATTATCCTTCCATGAAGTGCTCTGGTGAAAAGCATCAAAGCATTAAAATGAGTACAGTTAATGATGACTAGCAATTCATTTCTAAAGGATTCAAAATACATAATATTCCTCCTCTGAAATATCATACTTTTAATTTTTTGTTCCTTGTTTTGTACAGTTTCTTCCACTGTAGACAATAATCTGTCTAAGAATTCTTTGGTACTGCCAATAAAGATGTGCTGTGACAGCAATTGCAATCTGACAAGTATTTTTTCTTCAGCAGTTAGACCATTAAAATCACTGTAGTTACTACTTTCTCTTCTGTTTCAGAAATGGTGTAGACAGTCATATTTTAGTCACCTTTAGAAGTTTGTTACACTTTATTAAGAGTAGGTTAATTCAGCTTCTTAGTAGCATTTGCAGTTTTCTTTGTAGTGCATAATTCTTTGCAGATGAGTTGTGGAGCAATGAAATATCTATAAAGATAACCCTGATCTATTCAGAATCTCTTGAAAATTACCTATTTTATGCATTAATCATCAATGTAAGCATATTCTCATATTCCTTTTGATGGTAATGATAATTTGCTTTGCTGCCTATAAAGGTTTTGATGATTCTGTAACTTTAATATTGACTTTTTAGGCTGCACCTTCTGATTCATTAATTTGGTGACTCCATTACCCCTCACTATTATATCTGTGTTTTCTACACTAAGCTTGAGAGATTCCATTTTTGGGTTCCTTTGTTATTGTTCATGTCTGAATTATGTTTTACAAAAAACTTATATTAACAGCTGGACTCGATGACCTTAATGGTCTTTTACAACCTAAATGATTCTATGATTATATGGTTCTATGTTTTTCAGTTTTCATACTTTTCCCCTCTGTTTAATATTCATCTAATGAATTGATAAGCTTAAATTTCTTCTGCTGGAATATATGATCTAATTATGATGTCCGCTATCAAAAATGGCCACTGTATGTCACTCACTTCATGTAGCTATACGTCTTTTGATTGTCACATCCATCTTCTTCAGTCTCAGTAGGCTCATTTTCTTTGCTGCCTTTCCCCTGGACTGCCTCTTTTGCATCTTTATGAGCACAACTGTGAAAGCTTTCAGTTCCTACAAGAATGGTTATCCTAATTTTATGAAATAAAAAAAAAAGCATAAAACCTTCAATGTGTAGAGGAGTTAGTTATTGTATTTTATGGGATCTACTTATTATTCAAAGCTTATTCGTATGCATTATGTTTGTAAGAAATCAAATATGCTGACTAGACTATTTCTCTGGTACATTATAAGAAACAAAGCATGTAAAATGTTTTCACAAGCAGCAGTCTATTTTAACTTACTGTCTAGAAATTAGTTTGGTCTTTTTGTTTGTTTGTTTGTTTTGTTTTGTTTTTTAATGCTCGAATGTAAAATTTGAAGCTACCCATTGCTTTGTTCCAAGTTTTCCACACTATGGTAATAGGGTAATGTTTGTGTAATAAGAGCTCACACAGTTCATAGAGAAAACACAAAACATTTCATTAAAATAGAATATCAGAAGGTAAACCAGCTGTTAAGAGATGGCCCTGCAGCTGACCCCAAAAAGACTGAAAAAGATCAAGGCAATTATGAAACTATATGGTTCACTAGTCAAGACCTTTCACCAACATCTTGTAAGCCTAAGAAAATGCACATGGGATTACAGAGTCAGGTGTAAATTTATCACTGTTTACCTGACACAGCTTTTTTGAGCCACCCTGTGGGGCCAAAATACTCAAACCCTGCATATAAACACCTACATCGCAGTAGATGCTTATCATCAGATCAAATTTATTTTTTTGTTTTTTGTTATTTATTTGTTTTTATTTTGTTATTTATTTGTTTTTCTGAGATTGTAACTATTTAGACTATTGACATACAGCAAAAAGTTAAGTTTTTGTCTAAGGTTTACATATTTAGTCTTTTTCCATTACCATAATACTCCAAATACCTTGTCAGTGCATAAAACATCCAATTTTTCTGGTGAATATATGTCTTACTATCTTAAGTAGCTTATTGAAGGTCATACAAAAAGTATGTTGTGCCTCAAATTGAAACCATTATACTTTTCCCAAGTCCTTATACTGTAATTAGACGCCTATCTGAGGTGTAGCGCTTGGGAAATGTGTCACTCGTGTCATAAGAAATACAAAGGCATTTTCAGTCTGTCCTTTCAAAAATAAACACTGACTGAAGAACAGGCCAGTGACAAAGGAGCTTGATGGACACTCTGCTTGCTCTGAAGAGCAAAAAGTGGTATATAAGAGCATAGATCTTTGCCTCTATGTTGCACTGATATTCTCTGGGAACAATCAGCCATTTGTTTTCCTGACAGTTAAGTCTTTCTTCAAATACACGGAATCACAGAATCACAGAATGGTAAGGGTGGGAAGGGACCTTCAGAGATCATCTAGTCCAACCCCCTGCCAGAGCAGGGTCACCCAGAGCAGGTCTCACAGGAACGCATCCAGGCGGGTTTGGAATGTCTCCAGAGACGGAGACTCCACCACCTCTCTGGGCAGCCTGTGCCAGGGCTCTGCCACCCTCAGAGTAAAGAAGTTTTTCCTCATGTTTAGGTGGAACTTCCTATGTTCAAGTTAGTGTCCGTTACCTCTTGTCCTGTCGCTGGGCACCACTGAAAAGAGCCTGACCCCATCCTCCTGACACCCACCCTTTGGAGATTGATAAGCATTGATGAGATCCCCTCTCAGCCTTCTCTTCTCCAGGCTAAACAGACCCAGGTCTCCGAGCCTTTCCTCATAAGAGAGCTGCTCCAATGCCTTGATCATCTTTTTAGCCCTCTGCTGGACTTTCTCCATACACAACTTCTTACATATGTATTTATAAACAAGTGTAAAGAAAGACTAGCAGATGACAGAGACTAAAGGGACATCATGTAACTAACATGTGACAGCAAAACCATGTACTTGTAAAGAAAATACGTGTATTTAATTTTGCTTAAATATCCCGTGCATCGAAGCAAATTTGTCATAAGACTAAATGAGTGTCTGCGTAAGAGTCTCAAAAATAACTGAAGCTCAAGTTGGGTACAGAGATTCTTGCAGAAATTAAATTAGACAGTAAGGCCTAAAACCTTCATCTGCAAAAGCAGAAATACGCATCTTTCAAGCAGGGCTTCAGAAGTATAGTTGAGTTTGGAATTTTTTGAAGAAAAAAATGTTGCTTTATTCAAAGTGTGTATGTTTGTCCATATGTCAAATATGCAGAATTGTTCAGAAGTAAAGAACTTAAAATACCCACTGGAAATTAGTTCTGATGAAATTTCTAAGATATTTTAAAAGGGATATACTGATTTTGAACTTCTGTAATCAGATCCAGATACTTTCAAAGATATATGACAGATGTCTTGGTTTTAAAAGGATCTTGTGTAATTATTGGTGCTTTACTGCAATGATCGGGTTTTAATATGAGACCATCGGTGTGATTTTCAGAAGCAGCTAAGTAATGTAAGGTTGAAAGTCCCTGTAGAAAGGAGGGGGTTTAATTTACTATTTGCCTTTCTCATTTCTGCTACAAGAAGAAACAAATGGCTGAAATAAACAAGAAATGAGCAATCCCTATAAAAAATTAATAGATCGTTAAAATATAATACTTAAATATAGCACAATACACAAGAGGTAAAGATATAAGTAGGCATACCAATCTCTCTTTAACCAAAATTTAGTCTAAAAGCCTATAATATTGAGCTAAATTGCATGATCTGCCATCATTTGAAAAAGTATTTTATTGCATGCAGATAATCTGAATTAAGGTTGATTTATTTAATAAAAGAATAAAAATGTCTTTTTTTTAATTTTTTAAAAAAAGATTCCAAATCATAATATTCAGTACATATTTCATAACATTTAATTTTTTAATAATGTCAAAATAAAAGATGACTGCCCTGTGGTCTTGTGCTGATAATAAAATTCAGTTGCAAAGTGTAAGTTCTTTAACTCAGCAAAACTAGTCTAAGATGAACTGACTAGTGTAATATGAATAAAAACTTAATAAGATTTCATCTCCTTTCAGATTTGACAAATGAGACACAATTCAAATTTATCCACCTTTCCAAGCAGTTTAAGACAAACATTTGAATTCTTTCTCCCAGAGATGGGGAATCTAAATTTGGACTTAATTCCACACTCTTTCTTCAGGTAAAAATCGTATTGTTTGACTCATTATTTGTACCAAGCTTTTAGCATAAATTTACTGAGACTGATAATTAACTGGAAGTAGATCAGCTGTAAGAGCACTATGAGCCTCTATGGTACTTTGAAAGCTTTGCAATTAGTAGACATTAATTTCCTTGTATGTATATAAGACTTTAGCCAAAGCTTTATCAAATGTAATAGAAAAGTTCACATGAACTTCACTGAAAATTGAGGAACACTCACAAAAAGGTCCAGATGGGCAAGAGTACATTTAACATTATATATGTGAATAGTGCTGTTGAAGTCAGAGGAAATTATTATCATTCTTGAAACAAGTATATGCTTGAAGAGACAGACTTTAAATTTCTTTGATCTTCTCTAGACTTTGAACAACAAATAAAATGAAGTCCATCTGAAATAAGGCAATGAAGGAATGAACCCGGAGAAACATGCAGATGTACATCAGACCTCAGCAAAGCATAGGTCATACCTCGCCAAATATATGGAGTAATTCCCTGGAACACAAGCTTCCTCCTGAAAGAGACTGAGAACAGCTTTTCAAAGAGGCTCTGCAGCCACTAGGTTACATCAATCTTTATGTCAAGCTTGTTCAGCGAAACGAATATAATGGCGCACGCAGAGGTAACTCCAGAAAACAAGCAGGAGTTCATTCGTTCACAGCATCTTCAGCGCTGACAGTTCATTGCTGGCTGCTAGGGTTGCATTTTTGTGCCGTTATTATTTCTCCATAACAAATGACAGGCTGTACATGTACCACCACAGATTTAGCACAACAGCTCCTGCTCCTTTCTGCTGAGGTGCCTTTCTTGACAGCACATATTTGTGACTAATGGCACTCAGTGTCTGAGGATGTACTTATAGAGCAATATATACTTTTTACTTCTTGAAACAAATGTGCTGTAAATAATATGCACACGTAGCAACATTACAAGTGATTTCCAGGCAAAAAGAGCTTTGCAACACCCTTTAATAAAAAAAATAAATAATAAAATCTTCCAGTTCAGCTATTTTCACAACCTTTATTATTTGCCTGGAATATGAATAAACTTGTATTATCTGCTGTAGAGTAGGAGGAGAGAAAGAATAAGAAGGCAGCTATAATCAATTACCGGAAACTTCTTTAGATTACTCCTTGCATCTGCTTGTGCAATTCTGCATGTGCTCAGCCTTATTAGGTGAATATACGTTCTTACAGGTGCCACCACTGTGTATCTCTAATAACGAGGTACAGGCCCATGATGCCTTGAGTATTCAGATTTATGATCAAGGAATCAAGAGGCTAAAGTAAGCCAAGACTCTTCTTGTCAGTCAGCTAAAAAAGCAAATGCAACTCCAGGGAGCACAGCAGCTCAATAACTGATACCACTGAGGAGAGAGCTGTATCTGCTGAGATTGTCTACTTCCTTCATAGCTGAGTGTGACGGAATGGGAACAGGCAAGAGAGATGGCAAAATCCCAAGGACACTTGGCAATATTGGATTTGCCTTTTATGAAGAGTATGCACATGAGCAATTAGCAGGACTGACCCGAGTCTCAGTAATTAAGAAGAGATGGTGATAATGACCTGAGAAGTAGCATTTATTCATTAAATAATAGATGCTTGTACACTTGGAAAACAACAGTATCTGCTTAAACTAGGCTGTTTTCCAATAAAATCTATAGCATTAATATGCAGTATTACTGATATTTCCCTGACTGACAGAAAGGACCAGGATCTGAAGCAGAACCAAAAACTTTTTTATGTTTAAAAAAAAAAAACAAAAAACATCCATATTATGTGTTTAGATGTACGCATGCACACATATAATATATATTTACTTCCTTGTATTGTTTCCTCCAATTTTTCGTTTCCCAGAACAGTCAGTCTCTGTACAGTAAAAGGCCTGTTTAGTAGTCTAATTCTCCAATGGAATACCAAAATAAGGTGATTTATCACTTGTAAATTTGCCAATTTTAACCAGAAACTGCAAGAGAATAATAAATGTTTCATGTTTGTGAATTTGCCTTTTGCCACCTCTGGTCTAGCAAAGGGAGATGGGAAAAAAAATCTGAGATTGAAAAGAAGCATCACAATTAAGATATCTTTTCCATATGGAGAATTAGCTTAATATGCTTCCCACTCCGAGCACACACACATCATTAATATAAGTACATTGTCTCTCTGATACTGCACCATTTCACAATCTTATTTGGATAAAGTAGAAATTCACACATCATCCGGATACAAGTAAAATGCAAATGAAGGCATTGTTAATCATCAGAGATCGGACATAGAAGACCATATACCTTTACAAGCCTGCATAAAATCACGTTGGATAGAAAGAGCAGGATTGCCAGAGGGATATCAAGATAAATGTTACTTAGAAATCACAAGAGAACAAACGATCAGCTGAAATACACAATCATCTGAACCAGTCACAAGGGACTCTTCTTCTGCCTCAAAATTATGGATTAGTTTGAGCTACTCAGATACCGAGGTGTGATATAAAATGGCAAGTCCCTGAACATATGCTTGGCCGTGCAAGGAATGGTGGTGGGATATTTTCTCATTTTAGCTCATAGGTCCAGTCCTAGTGTTTTTGTGACAAAAGATGAGAGAAGCTGGCAGAAGAAAACTGAAGCAAGAGGGGTGGTCATGGCTCCATCACCTCTGCCCATGAAGCTGACCCCTGTGACATCCAAGTGGAGCTTTGCTGTTGTTCACCCGATGCTCATAGTGTGGAAATGTGAGTCGGGATCAGTCTGAGGACTCCTGCCTCCTGTTCTCATCTTAATCATCTCTTTTTCCCTGGCGTCTATAGCTGTACTATGGGAGGTGAGTGCATGTGTGTGTATGGAGAGTTAAAGCCTTCATTTTTCTGGCGATACATAGTCATATCTTTTTTTTTGTTGCTAAATAGTGTCACAGATCGGGTCTTGTGTCTCCTCATGTGGTCAGAAGCTATCAGTACACTGTGCCAGTTACCCTAGAAAATACAGCATTGCTTCCTCTCCTGCCCTGCTAGTAGGAATATGCATCGCTCTCAAATCTCCCAAAGATACAAGCAATTTCATGGTCTTCGGAGACCTGCACTGAAAGCGTTTTCAGAGGAATTTCTGGCTTCTGAAAGAACAGTTGTCAGCACTGATTTTCCCCATAGCAAAAGGTGTGAATATACAGCACCCTTAATGCTGCATGTGTTCCATACCCTTGGCAGTTTGCTGCAGCGTTAGCCAGAGTGATGTATAATGTTGCTGGAGGGAACCAAAGTTTCCACAGAAATGATGAATTTTTAGCACAGGAAGCTTAAGGTTTTGAAATGCAATTTAACATTAGCTACCGGTTTCTGCTGACCCCTTGTACTCTCTTGGAAAAGAAATAAAGCTCATAGAAATACTGCTTGTACTACAGGGAAAAGTAGTCCCCTGAAATAGGGAACTAGCCTTGACTCTCAGTGTTCCTATTTTTTCTTTTTCTCTCTTAAGCCAATCACCAAAGAAATTATTCCCCTGTCACTTCGAGAGTCACGTATTTCACATCACTTGAAGTTTGCAGTCATAGATGAAAAAATAAAAGAACAAACTATAAAAAAGGAAAAAGGCAGAGAGCTCTGAAGCAATTTATTCTCTCAAACTAACAAGATAGCACAGAATTTTTTAAAAGCAATTACAGAAGGGCATATTGGTTTGTAGTTGTATAAAAGAGGAATGAGTAAGGTCCCTGTTTCAATTTTCATGTGTTTTAACTCTGGATAGAAGGGTTTTACTTGTTTGGATCTTGAGGAACGGAACTGGTTTTCCTCTATTTGTGTCTGGCTGTTTCCCACCTTTCATCTCCCACCTTCGTTCTGCTTGCTTTTCACTGCAACCTAACACAAAGAATATGTCAGCTGGGACAGAAAATTTGCTGGTACAGCCACATGAAAATTAGACAGTGACCAGATGTCATGTCCACTGTTCAGTCTTTCCAGTTTGCTCTGGTAATGGCTTTTGTTTTGCTTTATCAAGTGAGACATGGTTGTAGCTCCTCTACACCCATATTGTGTGCTTCCCAAAGGCAGTATAGGGATTGGTTGCTGGACAAAGCCTCTTTTACAAATGAGTTGACAGGGAGCATAGGACAACGCCTAATAAAAATAAGATAAAGCCTGTTGGGCTACTGAGTCATGGTGTGAAGAGCCACAGACATAAAGAAAAGCTTTATCAGTTGTAAGCTAGTTGCAGTTAAATGCCTCAGAATATTCACATTAAAATAAAGGACCGGGTTACAGAACTGCAGTGAAGAGGGGATGGTAGATTAGATAATCATTAAACTTCAGTGTGAAACAAAGGCCAAGGCTATAACATAAAATAAACCGCTAGTTTTACATATGCTGGTAAATATCGAGATGTTATTTCAGGATTGCCTCTACTACCAAAAGTGAAATATAGTTCCTGCTCTGAAGTGTTAATAACATCCTACTCCTGCACTGGTGCTAATGATGTAAGGAATCCCAGCCAGGCAGCATTGATATCATTCTATTTCAGCATGCCAGCATCTGCGTTCATTGAAACAAGGCTAACTACTAATCATTGCTCTGCCTGTGCTTCTGTACATTTTATAATTCACTGAAATGAAGTAGCATATGGTGGATAATATTTTCCAATTACTTTAGTTAAACAGTGTAAAACAAATGTAAGAGATGGAGCTTCCTGTTGCTGGACAAAACACATCCCCATTTACAATCTGGGAAGAAATATATCCTAGGACAGATGTTCTAATATAATTGATTTAAAAATTCTATGTCTTAAGATAACCTGTTCCACATCCTCTGATAGCTATTATTTACCTCTGGTCCCAAGACTTCATCCTTATGCAGAGACTTTTCCATACCCTCTGTTGGCTCAGGTTGTCTCCTGGCATCCCTTAGATATTGTAGCATTGATTAGGAACTAAATCTTGTTCTGCATCACAAATATTCTCCAACCACTAAGAACTAACTTGTATACCTGCATAATTATTTCAGAATCTTCAGTGCTTTAAACAGTATTTCTACACTTATTGCCAGCTGGTGTCAGCAACAGACAGGCTCTTTGATCAGCTACACCTGTACCTACAATATTTTTTCCTCCTTCACATTGCCACATTCATGTCTTCACTTTTGGTTTCCAAGCCTTACAAGTAAGACAAGGAAAAGAAGGTCATTCACATTTTACAAGCCATGCAAACAAATGTGATTTGTTTGCATTCACCTCCTAGCCTCTCTTTTTTTTTTTCTCCAGCTGACAGCATCATCCAGAGGAACATTGTCAGGTGCAGTGAACCAGGTCTAAAAGGACAGCAAGAATGTATGAAATAAAAGAAGGAAGAGAGACAGAGAAAACTGCTGATGAGAAAAGTAAGGGGTGTCATCTTCCTCCTCTTTTTCTCAAAATTCTGGACGTCAAAGAAAGCAAGTGCCAGAAATTTAAAATTATTACTTGTATGTGAACTTGATAGTTCCAAAGTAGAAAGGAACTGCATGCCTAGAACTTGGCCAATATCAAAATTGCACTTTAATCCTTGTTTCAGAGACTGTTATCAAAATGGTCTGAATTAGTTACTATTAGTACAATGCTACCGTTACATATGTTCCATGTTATTATAACGTGTTATTATCCTTGTGTGCAGGGCCTGATCAGGCTTTCCACAAGCAGAACTTTCTTGGATTGAAGCAGCAATTTTGCATGTTGAAAATTTCCATTACAGAAACAGAACTGTACAGGCTGTGGACAAAGTAGGTATTTAATAGATACAGTAGAAAATACACAGATATAATACAGTCCCTTGAACCATCTGTGCCAACTGATTGCCCCTAAGTGGCTTGCAGTGTGGCATTATGCAGCTCAGACCTCTCAGGAAGACTTCCAGTCTTAGGAAGTGCATTTGCAAATTGATATAAGAGGAAGGAAGGGAGATTTCATCCCTTCTGAGAGATATTGAAAAATTAAAAGGTGTTAAACTGTCTTATATAGCCGCCGATGAAATTTTAACTCAAGAACAAATAGAAGAACTAAATTACACTTTTTAAAGATGTGCTTTAAGTTGTGCATGCCTTCATGAAAGGAAGCAAAGCTTCACAAATTTCTTTCTTACCTACTGCAATATATTTGCTAAAGTTTAATGGCTTTAGTCTGACTCTTTTGTTTTAAACAATTTAAAATTAGATGTCAGTGGCAGGAGGTTTATGAAGTGCACTTCCAAATCTATTTAGTGGACGTTTTTACTCAAAGTATCAATGTATTGTGATTGATGATATTGAGGTGAGATAAAAGAAGACAAAAGATAAAGGCACATACAATGAAACTTAATTGAAAGTTACACTTCTATGCCCAAAGTTGTATTCCATGAACTTTTTTTTAAAATGTGAATTCCTAAACTTGGATGCATGTGAGCTCTCAAAGCATCTCAGTGTTAAGAGTTGAAAGCCGACTTTTCATACCTAGTTTTCCATCTAGCCATGCCCAAAGTCACCCAGCTCTACAGCAAGGCAGCAAACCAACTGAGACTGTACTGAGCAAGTACTAACATCCACTGCAGCACAAACACTTCAGCATCATCTCTACTTTTATCAGAACAATTTTTTCTACGAGAAGCAGAGATAGTGTTGGCCGAAGGCCTATATATGCATGGGAGCTGTCTCCTATGTACCCTATATTCACAGAATCATAGAATGGTTTAGGGAGGAAGGGACCTTAAAGATCATCTAGTTCCAACCCCCCTGCCATGGGCAGGGACACCTCCCACTAGACCAGGCTGCTCAAAGCCCCATCCAGCCTGGCCTTGGACACTTCCAGGGATGGGGCATCCACAACTTCCCTGGGCAACCTGTCCCAGTGTCTCACCACCCTCACAGTAAAGAATTTCTTCCTGATATCCAATTTGAATCTACCCTCTTTCAGTTTGAAGCCGTTACCTCGTGTCCTATCATAACACTCCCTGATAAAAAGTCCCTCCCCATCCTTCCTGTAGCCCCCTTTAGGTACTGGAAGGTCGCAACAAGGTCTCCCCGGAGCCTTCTCTTCTCCAGGCTGAACAACCCCAACTCTCTCAGCCTGTCCTCGTAGCAGAGGTGCTCCAGCCCTCGGATAATCTTTGTGGCCTTCCTCTGGACACGTTCCAACAGGTCCGTGTTCTTCTTGTGCTGAGGACTCCAGCGTTGCCATAACCCTAACTGCTCTGTAATTCTAATGACAAATACCTTCCTATAATTTTTCCTCAAAATATACCTGTCTCCCCCTTATCTGCTTGTTCTCTGTCTTGCTGCCTGATGTTATTTGACATAAGCCGTAGCTCTTTTGGAACAATAAGGTCCCAACTGATGGGTCAGGTTCTGCCAGCCTCAGTAGCAATTCTTTAAAGAGACATTAACAGAACTGGTCTCCATGCAACTTATAACAAATTGATATTACTACCCTTTTGTCAACTGTGCCAAAACCAGTTTCAAAACTTACTGTATAAGTTTAATGGGTAGGCAGATAGATGGATGGCATGAGCAGATAATGACCCAGGTGGAAGACCCTTTTTCACAGAGGGTAAGTATTCATCCAGAAGTAAAGTTTTTTGAATGCTATCTGGGGACTACAGGCTGGTCAACCTTAAACTGATTCCTGGGTAGGTGATAGAGCAGATATACAAGGGAGTAGGAGGTGATTGGCAGGAGGCAACATGGATATATGAAAGGGAAATCATGCTTAACCAAACCGATAGCCCTCTGTGATGAAATAACTGGCTTGTTGGAGGAGAATAAAGTAGTGGATGCTTCATCTCAACTGTATTAAGGGTTTTGACACTGTTTCCCGTAACATCTTGACAGACATACTGATGAAGTGCAGACTAGGTAAGCGGCCAGTGAGATAGACTAAACTGCTGGGCTCAAAGGGTTGTGATCAACAGCATAAAGTCCAGCTGGAGTTTAGTCACTAGTGGTGCCCCTGAGGGATCAATACTGGAGCCAGTATTTAATATCTTCATAACTTGGAAGGTAGGGCAGAACATACCTCAGCAATTTTGCAAATGATACAAAACTCGGAGGAGTTACTGATACAGCAGAGGGTTTTGCTGCTATTCAGAGACAGGCTGGAGAATTAGATAAACTGGAATCTCATGAAGTAAAGGGAAGTGCAAAATCCTGTACCTAAAAAGGAATAACCCCAGGCACTGGGACAGGCTGGAGGCCAACCAGTTGGAAAGCAGCTTTGTAGAAAAGGACTCGGGGATTGTGATTGACAAGTTGGTGACTAAGAGCCAGCAGTGTGATCTTGTGGCAAAGGCAGCCAACAGCATCTTGGGCTGCATGAGGAAGACTGTCGTGAGCAGGCCAAGGAAGGTTATTGTTGTGGTACTCAGCTTGGGGAGTCGTTTAAATCCTTCTTTAGAACTGGCCTGTGGGCTGAGGCTGCATCTATACTAGTGAGCCGAGCGGTGCTGGGACCCAATCCCTGGGCCAGCTGGCACATCCAGGCTACTAAATTCTTTTACCCTCCAAAACAAGATATGCTGCTGCAGAATTTCTATTAAGGATGGTTTCTGGCCCATCGTAGCCCAGAATCTTTCCAGAACCCATTTGGGAAAGTGTGATTTGCCCAGGGACGATGCTTTGCCAAGGACTGTTGTAATAATTAAACGGTCCAGATGGTTGGCACTATTTAGTTTACGGATACAGTAGTGGAACAGATGTAGTCTCAAATCAAAATTTATCTTATGTAATTTAAAGGCCAAGCCTAAACTGACCACACGAGCCTCCCTTAACCTAAATAGGGTAGTGGTAGATTAATCTCATTTTAGGTGATATCTTGTTCTCACCACTGACTACGTGCAATTTAGGGTGATTTAGGGTGATTATCTGGGATCAGAAAATTAGTTGTAGTTTGTTAATCTGGGAAGAGTTACATTCTTAGGGGCAGATTGTCAAAGAATATTCAGGTGTCAGAGATGTCATGGATGCTTTGTGAGGGTTTTAAAAGCAAATAGATCCTTAACTTCTACTCAGTCTTCTATAACCATTGCTTAGTAACAGCTTGTAGTGAATTTTATCCTGGGCTGAACATGAATCAGAAATAAAAATATTTTTCAGATCACCATTAATCAGTCTTTCTTTGAGAAACTGCACAGCTAGAAAATAATGGGACTTCAATCAAATTCAGTTAATTGCTAGCCCAGAACCTAAGTTATGTGAATGAGTCTTGAATAAGCAGTGCAAGAAAAGGGTATTTATTATATTGGTCTGCCTCCCAGTGAAATTCTGCCCATGAATAAGGATTGCCTAAATATGCAGGGGGATTTATGATTGACGGGAGGACAATTTCAGTTTTCGTCCTGAAAAAAGAACCAAAACCAATAACAAATTCGTCTTTGCATGTCAGATGTTCATTTTGTTAAGCAGAAAGGATGATCCTTCAAAATATGAGCATGTCTTATTTACAAATAACTTGCTGCAAAGTCATCTTGTCCACAGGTGCAGAGATCTGATCCTATTTTGGTGAGAAATGGTTTTAGAATGTTTCCAGGGACCTCATGGCAAGTAAATAAGTGTGACTATATAGATAAATATATATACACAAATAACTCAATTTCTGTTTTAAATGACCAGGAAAAACTGTGTCATTTCCAGGAGCAGATCCGGATTCTCAGGTGAAGAATTATCTGACAAATGACAGAATTGTTACTGATAGCTATACTCACTTACAGATGTGAAAGATTTGTCATGTGCGTATTCTTTCCTTTAAACTTAGCTATCTAATGCTAGAAAAATACCAATTCTCCTTTTCTGTCAGGATATCATGTTTGAAAAAATGACTAATTAGTAAAGACTTTTGCAGCTTGTCAGGAAGAGAATTTGGAATAAGTTCTTGTCTAGAGTAATTAATTGAAATTGGGAGTGATACCATATGTAAATGTGATTTCCCCCTATTAATTAGAAACCTTAATTACTTTGATCAGAGACCTCATTATACCACTTTTGGGAAGCAATGGAAGTAGGGAAAAAAAAAAAAAAGAAAGATCTTGAAAAGGCCAGTTATTCTAGTATCAAAAGCTTTTTTTTTTTCTTGGGGGACCTTATAGTGTCACATAAAAGCTTTACTAGATTCAGATCTGAACTCCAGTGGATGTTTATGGCATGCCTGAACCCTACCGAACCCAGAATAAATTTGTTCAATGTGTATTAAGGTTGTTTCATGATTTCCCTTAGCAAGAGTAGCACATCAAAGCATCTTAGAACTTATGGGGACTGGCAGAGAGAATGGTCTGCCAGAGGAGCCGGGGGTAGCAGGATCTCGTGATCTGTGTTTAGTTCCTGCCAGCCAGAGTTTTCTTGTGAAGTCTGACATTAGCTACTTAATATTTCTGTGCTTCGGTTTGCCTCCTCTGTAGAAGGGTAACAATAGCTTTCCCTCTTCTGTTCCCCTGACTTGTCAAGTTAGAATAAAGCACAGCACACTTGCACAGAAGCTGGTACAGGGGGTCACAGCAGCCTTGTCTGGAGAAGAAGGGCAGGGCAGAGGGGTCTCTGTACAACATCGCATGCAAACGGCCATCAGGGAGGGAAGCTAAGCAGACAATTATTTCATTAACTGCGATAATGACATCTTAGGGAAGACTTAGATTGCCTTAATAATTTTTATATGTACGGTTGTGCATCCCATGTAAAATCCTAGCATAGGTTAGCTATATGTGCGTGCAAGATGACAGCCTTCCTAAGGCTGTAATTACCTAAATCCATATTTAGATACATCTGTGTGGTGAATATTCTTCATGAAGACTGGAGGAAGGAAGATATCTGTGTTCTATTTAAAAAAAAACAACAAGTAAACAAAAGAATTTCTGCTCTTTTGTATAGTCCTTCACAATACTAAAAGCAGTAGCATATTTTTATTTCAAACAAGTTGTTGTTCTCTTCAGCTGCTACTAAATACCTGTGTTACCCATGTCATCAATCACTTTTTTTAAAAAAAATCTGTCCTTCCCCTTTATCCGTCTTGCAAAGGTCTGGCTTCCAGGTCTGCATTCTAATGAGGTGATCTATAGACTCTTCAAAGTTTGCTGAATACAGTCAGCAATAATGAAAAAGCTTTAATAGTCCCCTACACAAGTGTTTAAACTCTATGGAATTCAATATTTCTTGGTACTATGACATTAGACCAGACTTCAACATGTTTTTCTACTGCGATCACAGCAGTCAAGTTACTATTTCCTGTTTTTCTGAGACAGTCCAGAGGCTTACATATCTTTGCTAAAGCCTGTAAATGAGGTATTTTTCTTAATTTGCCTGTCAAGAGGGAAATGCATAGTCATGCTGTGATGGAGAAAAGATAAATACTCTGCATTTTATTTTTGAGTAAATTTGAATATCAGGCTCAAAAATTATTGCCCTGTACTCCAAAGATCAGTAAAATCATAGAATAGTTGGGGTTGTAAGGGACTTTTAAAGGTCATCTTGTCCAACCCCCCTGCAATGATCAGGGCCACCTTGAACTACACCATGTTACTCAGATCCCCATCCAACCTGACCTGGAATGTTTCCAGGGACGGGGCATCTATCACCTCTGTGGGCAACCTGTTCCAGTGTTTCACCACCCTCAGAGTAAAAAATTTCTTCCTTCTATTTAGTCCAAATCTACTCTTTCATAGTTTAAAACCATTACCCCTTGTCCTATCTCAACAGGCCCTGCTAAAAAGTTTGTCCCCATCTTTCCTGTAGGTCCCCTTTAAGTACTGAAAGACTGACAGAAGTTCTCCCCGGAGCCTTCTCTTTTCCAGGCTGGGTAACCTGTCTTATGATAATGTCTTAAAACATCTTAAAGATGTAAAGTTTGAGTTGTTTTGGTTTTTTTTCTCTCTGCATGCAGTGTGTTATATTACATGTGACCAGACAGAACAAAACAACTGTCACTGACAAACATCGGCTATATACCATAGTCTTGAATTTCATCAAACATCCTTCAGCTGTTAATTCTGTAATGCTCTGATTGTACTTCTAAACTACTAGATATCAAATATATGCCTAGGTTAAGATGAAAAAGTCGGATCACATTTAAACAGCTGAAGACTGATCTCATAATTAGAGTTTGAGACCTGGGACAAACTTTTTGCCCTTCTTTGTTTTTATTGTTCATTACTTGGAAGGGATCCTGAAATTGTACTGAAGCAGAAGACCTTACATTTTAAAAAAATTAGTTTTCTTTTTCAGTCAGTGGTCTCCAACTTTTCCTAACTTGCTAGCAACAGTACTTGTGAAGAAATGTGCTGTCAGCAACATCTGACTGCTCTGCCTAAGCATAATCCAGCTTTAGCAGCAACCGCTTCCTTTGGCCTCTGGTGGTGTTGGAGGATCTTGCAGAGAACATATTGCCGATAAACTATAAGAACCATTGTTAAATGTGAATTTGTGTTGTGCTCAGCCAAACTATGCCCTTTACAAACCTGAGTGCAAAATCGCTGTTTTGTTATACACTAAAAAAAAAGGACTGAGGAAACGACAGGTTTTTTTAAACATCAAGTTAATGATGAACAAAATTCAATCATTCCTTTGGTGGAGCCTGGGAGAGAGAAAAATGAAAGCATTCAAAGAAAAACTCACGTAGGTGCAATGGATGTTAAGTGTTGATGCCTTATTGTTATGTAGCCTGCCTCCTTGGAGTTTACTTCAAATGTTTTATAGTTTATGCACCTTTTCCCCAAGAGTTTTGTTTCATTTGAAGTTAGTGCAGATTTTATTATCTGCAGTTAGTGTGGATGTAATAATTAACCACAATGTGCATTTCTCGCAGTCTGTCTTCTGTTTACACCTTCAATGCAAATGCATCTCTGAACAGTGGTTAAGTGCTTTTAACTATGCTTAAGTTAGTTATAGATGACCACATGTCTAAGTATTTTCCTGAAGGGGAAAATACATTGAACTGGGGGCCATAAAATAAACTGGAAAATTGCTGTTGAATTAAATCATAGCAAATTAAATCATTCATTTAATTTGGAAAGGACCTTTGAGATCACCACGTCCAACCATTAACCTAACACTACCAAGTCCACCACTAAACCATGTCCCTCACCATGACATCTACACATCTTTTAAATACCTCCAGGGATGGTGACTCCACCACTTACCTGGACAGCCTGTTCCAATGCTTGACAATCCTTCAGTGAAGATTTTTTTCCTAATATCCAATCTAAACCTCCCCTGGCGCAACTTGAGGCCATTTCCTGGGACTCTTTAGCCTGGAGAAGAGAAGGTTGAGGGGGGACCTGATTAATGTTTACAAGTATCTAAAGGGTGGGTTTAAGGAGGACGGAGCCAGGCTCTTTTCAATGGTTCCCAGAGACAGGACAAGGGGCAATGGGCACAAGCTAGAACATAGGAAGTTCCGTTCAAATACACGGAAAAACTTCTTTACGGTGAGAGTGACAGAGCACTGGAACAGGCTGCCCAGGGAGGTTGTGGAGTCCCCTTCTCTGGAGATTTTCAAGATGCGCCTGGATGCAGCCCTGAGGGATGTGCTTTAGGCAATCCTGCTCTAGCAGGGGAGTTGGACTAGATGATCTTTAGAGGTCCCTTCCAACTCTGAAGATTCCGTGATTCCGTGATTCCTCTTGTCCTGTTGGCTGTTACTTGGGAGAAGAGACCGACCCCCACCTCTCTACAGCCTCCTTTCAGGTAGTTGTAGAGGGCGAGAAGGTCTCCCCTCAGCCTCCTTTTCTCCAGCCTGAACAACCCCAGCTCCCTCAGCTGCTCCTCATAAGACTTGTGCTCCAGACCCCTCACCAACTTCGTTGCTCTTCTTTGGACAGACTCCACCTCAATGTCTTTCCTGTAGTGAGGGGCCCATTAAAAGGGAATATTGCCAACGCTTTACATGCAGACAGTGTTTCCCTTGCTAAAAAGAAATACCTCTCCTGAAGTTTGTGCAAAATACCAGATTTAATAGCTGAATATTTTATTATTTTTATACAATGCAGATAAAGATGTTGCTGTATATGGCAGACTGCAGCTACAGAGGAGTTTTAATTAGGCCAAATCTCATTACATGTTTGCAGTTCAGCTGGACAACCAAGCCAAGGCCTCTCTGGGCTTGTAAAAGTGCCATGGGACATGCAGGGCTTAAAGTAACCGAGATCTTAATTTTGCAGCTCTTCCAAAGTAGCTGCTGTCCTGCTGCTGCAGCAGCTGCAGCTTTTGGGATCACAGGACATTTCCATTTGACACTGGTAATTAACCAACACTGGCTCAAAGGGAACAACAGCTTCCATTAAAGGAATACTAGCAAATAATTTATTAGTGGAGGAACCCCAACACTACTCATACTCAGATCAGTCAGTCTGGAAGAAAGGTGAAAAGACACATAACTAAGCCCCTGGAAGTATGTAAAATTATTTGATCAATGCACTTTCAAGTTTATTTGTTGTCTGAGACCCATGTAGCTAATAAAAAAAATCTGTGATACCTAGTGCATGCAAAAAATTAATTTAAGTCTTGGATCATTCAAAAAGAATAATTTTCTGGCCAGAAGGCAGGCCAATATTTCATAACAGCCTCTTTTTCCACTTATAATCGTGTAAAGATGGTGAAACAGTTATGACCACCTCTGAGGATTATTTCACCCACTGCTCCTTATCCTGCAACAGGCTTCGTCCCACACCCTCCGTTAGTCAGGCCTTGATGCACATAGAATTAAACAATCAAAGTGTTGCAGGATTTACAACAAACTCCTCAAAACCTAGGTCTAGGGTATTAGCAACATCATTTTTCACTATTAGGGATACTGCAAATCCAGCCCAGCAACATGGCAGCACCGGTATGAGTCTGTGAATTCTGTAATTATAAACGTGCATGTGTATATATATATATATAAACTATAAATACATTTTTATATACATGTTTATATGTATGAATAGTTTATATGTATATTTATAGTTTTCATCCACATACATAAAATCAGTTCCGTGTCTTTATACCCAAATATATTGGAAGTTTAGGTGCTAATTTTTAACTTTAACCAGTGTGTAAGCATTACAGATCAGCATGCACCCTCCTATTCAAATTCGGGTATGCAAGAAATCTCGTTGATTCAGAACGCATTTGCTTCTCCTGGATTTTAATGACTGTCAGCAGTTTAATTTCATCAGCAGACTGTGAACATTGTTTATCAGATTTAAGACATATTATAGAATATTGCTATGTCTGTTATGCAACTGGAAAGTTTTCCTTTGATTTATACCAAACTGAAAAGATCCAGTCATCAAGTCTTATTTCCCAGCTACTTTTACTGTCTTTTCCACTTTGTCCAATTCATTGCCTTTCATAACATCTTAGAAACTCTATCTGCATCTCAAAAGGACTATAAAGATAAGAAAAGATAGCTTGCAAGGATAAAAATTCCAGATGAGACCTTCATTTACCCTTTCTTTCGTAGGTTTGGTAGTTTTTAATATTCAGTAAATTGCTTTTTTTCTGTTAATAGCACATGAATAACTGGGGAATGTCAACATCAGAAGATACTATAAAAACAGGCAAGCAAATGAGCTTCTTGATTTTAATATGGGTTATAATAACCAAGAAAAACACAAAGTTATGAAAAAACAGAAGCTTTCTCCATTTAGATGTTTCTGCCTTTGTACTCAGCGGCAAAGGGCAAACCTGAAGGACTTTAGATTTAGTCTGGAGATCCACACCTAAAAAGTATGGGGTCACATGAATTTTTCTGGGAGGCCATCAGCATGTGTAATCTGTAGAACAAATGTCCAGATGCATCTCCAGAGTTATCATGGCATCTACTCTTTTTCCTGTAGGTATATGGGCACAGAATTGGGTGTTACACCTACGGGAATCCTCCCTCCAAGCAGTTTGTCAGGAACAGTTTTTTGTGGAAAATGAACTGCAACTTTGTCACTAGGAAATACAGGCTGAAGCAGGACAGTTTAATTACCTTTGGCAAAAACATGCAAAGATGCCCTAGAATGACTGCTATTGCTGATGCTTTTGACATTTCAGTTTTGTAAAAGAAAGAGGAGAAGTTTTCTTGACACAAGTAGATTAACGTATGGGTATGCAAATGCTGGTGGTCACATTCTTATCTTAGAGAAAAATTGTGGTGCTTAGAAAAGAAAGATTCATTAATTTAGGAAGTTTAGGTCTTTTTCTAGAAATGTTTTTAGTTCCGTACAACAAGGTCACATGCAAGGTTATGTTACACCTCTAACAGAGCATTGTTAAGAAGCAGTAAGGAAGCAGTAAGTAAATAAATAAATTGATCTAAAATAGAATCATAGAATGGTTTTGGTGGGAAGGGACCTCTAGAGATCATCTAGTCCAACCCCCCCAATACAGGATGTAAGTATTCAGTGCTCTAATTATTTAAAAAAATATAGACTGGAAAATTTAAAATAAACAAATACATGAAGTAAATAACATACGATATAAAAGATATTTAAGAAGGAGATACGCCTGCTGCGTCTCCTGAGGTAGTGTTTATTGATATCAGGGCATCCACTGTGCCAGGCTGTGTTAATGCATGGAGACAATTAAGAAGTTGCTAACCAGTTTTGTCTATTTCCATGTGTTGTACCTGTTTAATATATGTCATATAGCCTATAGTTCAATATAGGTTTAATAAAGCCTGAGACTTCCAGGACAAATTTTCCAGTGTCTGGTCAGAGATGTACCTAACAATGTAGCATGTTAATTTAGTCCTGTTCAATCTGAATATAACTTCCTAATAAGTATTATGAAGTTGTTCACATCCTACGTACTTCATTTTTAATCGCCAGTCATTTTATTGCCAGATCTGAAATTACACTTCCAAATCCTATGACTTGCCTTATCAGACATGTAACACGAAATAATATGATCAATTGGGTTGGCTTTAACATAAGGAAATAATTATTAATTTAGTACATTGATCATAGTCCCTTTTATATCTGCCACCTTTTTACTGAAGATGAATGACAGACCTTACTTGCGTCTGTATCTTTGCTGAGATTATAAACTGTACTTTTTCCAATCTGACAACAACCACAAGAGGCTTATTACATTTCTGTCAAGCTGGCTATTCAACTTAGTTAGTCATAGGTTCACCTTTTAAATTTTAATACAAATGTCAGAACATTGCACTTTTTCAAAAGACAAAACCTTTACTGAAGGAGGAAAAAATAAATTATACCTGTTTTATAGGCACTAAATCCCAACAGAGAGATCTTGTTGCTTTTGTCATCCAGTATAACACTCTCATACGTACTTTCAGGTATTAAAAGTTTGCAGGGTATGTAATATGTTATTGGGATAGTTACATGCACTGTGTTAATCAGCCTATTGTCTTCAGTTCCCTAAAATCCAGGCTTCTAGAGTAGCAGAAAAGTCTTCTCACTGATTACTACTTTGTGTTTGAATATACCCTTAGTTCTGTATATACATCTGCAAAATTTTTATATTGTTTCTTTGCATTTACTGCTCCTATATCTGTGTACAGACACAAAAACTCACAAAGACCCATTCATTTCTCTCCATTCTGGGTCTAAAAGAATTGGTTAATCTATGTGTCAACATCAGAGCTAAAGATAATTGAATCCAGAGGGATTTTTTTTTTTTCCCTGCTGATTTTAGTATGCCTTAGACCTATCACATATACTTATCTTTGGATGAAATAAGTTGCCATCTGGACATACTTATTTTTCTCCACTGACGATAGAGGAAGCTTAAATAGCTAGTGCAGATTTATATGGCTAACCTTTAGATGAATAAAATAGGACAGACAAACCCAATGCCTTCTTGGTCTGCTGTTTACAACTCTGTGAGTTTACGTAAAGCTAGTGAAAGGTTTAGACTTAAATGGAAATTTTGGACATCTCATTCTGAACCTAGAGAGGCAAAGCAATGTTTAGCTTAGTTTAGCGATCTGGAAGATTAAGACAGCTGGAAGATTAAGTCCACAGTTTCACATTTTCCCAGGTAACTGATTAATTACCTTGTTTTTCATCAGTATTTTGGAAAAAAAATAATCAGTTTTTTCTCACTCTCCTGGTTTTTCCCCATGTGATCTCAGAGTTCATTAAGAGGGACCAACGTAATCAAAAAACAATCTCTCAAAGCGGTAGATAAGAACAAGCACATAGGAAGCATGTCAAATATGTTCAAGAAATAAGAATTTTACTGAAACTAAGTATGTCCTGAACAGCAAGAGATCTCTTAATGAAATAATATTTTTTTCCACATTTAAAAAAAATCTATGTATAAATTAGTCTGTATTACACTCAGGAAAAAAATGCGTCTTGTTACATCTTTAATAAGATCCCTGCTAACTTTACAATGTCACAGTATTGCAAGCAGCACAGAAATGCAATTCAGCTTATGCAAGATTCAAGAAACATTGATATCAGATTGAACAAATGAATCAATATATTATGAAGAGATCTGACTTTGAATTAGTGAAAATTAATAGAAAGTTCAGAGTTATTTGAAAACATGTGTCTTTCAAAATGTTTGTTATAGTTAGTGATATTTTTACTGATAGTGCTGGTAGTTTGAGAATATATTGTGAGTTAACCCTGCCCTGGTGGGCAGCTGAGCTGCTTGCTCACCTACCCTACCTGAAGGTGGAGGATTTTATTTTTTTCCAAGACATCTAGAAATTGGACAAAATATTTAATTTGGTGAGACATGATGTTAATTAGATTGGTTCAAGGTTTGAGTCAATTAATCTACCTGCTTAAAAGTTTCCTTTATAGCCAATGAAGGGGAAAAATAAATGAAAGACTCTACAGGAAGATTCCTCCCACACTGAGAAAGATCTGTCCGACAAGTAAGATGAACAGCCCTCCAGGGGTGCCTCATTACCTCCATTGACAATGGAAAGATCTATCATGTCTTGCTTAAACTAGAAGCCAACTTTTAGTCACTTAACTTTCAGTGAGGGGAAGATCTTAAGGGGTTCTGTCTCTCTCAGGCAGCTGACTGGTTGATTAAGTACCTAATTATCTTTGAAGTTCTGCTTGGGTCTTGGAGTTTCTACAGGTAAAAAGTTTCTGGAAAAAAATGTTTTCCAGTACCTCATAAAAGAAGTATGTGTTCCACCAATTTATAGACTTATTAGCATGTATGAATAATTAAATTTTCATGCTGCTTTTCTTATCTAAGAACTGCTTATGACTTAGCATTGTTGACTGAAAAACTAAACAAACCATATACTCCTTATGGCTTGATGTATATGCATAAACATTATATACATTAGTAGTAACAGAAATCACAATACCCCAGCCAGGCAGCTGATTCTAAACCCAGAGTATTTTCCCACTGATTCCAAGAGAACCCTTCAAGCTCTGCCTAATGGCAGATACTGAGGCTTTTTTGGCTGGATCTAAAATCTAGTGTAGGCAACCAAGATCTTAACCTGGGATATTATGCATTTTGTTTGGAGCATGAGAAAACAAAGATAATGTTGATATCCACCTGGATTTCTCTACAGCTTTGTACTTTTTGATATTACCAAGAGCAAGATCAGTTTTACTGCCTGCATGGTTTGTGTGTATTGATAAAGGACAGTTTCTGTGTTGACATAATATGGTCTTTTTCTGAGAAGAGACAGACAGGCAACCTTAATCTTTCCCTAAAATTACATAGCCCACAGCTTCTGTAATTTGGCATGCATCAGAACTGCACGTCTAATAGCATAATTCTGTCCCAAACACTGAAGAAAATCCTGCTGTTCTGGCAATAGTGTATAGTTAGAAGTGTCCGTGTTCCCAGAAAGAATTTTTACAATCAATCAGCTTGTTTCTGGCAAAAGCCAATTGGCAAACATGAGTGAACAGAGTACAGTAGAGTAGACTATTTCAGTTGGAAGGGATCTACAACAATCACCTAGTCCAACTTCCTGACCTATTCAGGGCTGACCAAAAGTTAAAACATGTTGTTAAGGGAATTGCCTTGGTAAAGAAATGATTCCTAATATTCAGTCTAAAACTCCCCAGACACAGTTTTGAACCATTCCCATGTGTCCTATCACTGGATACCAGGGAAAAGAGAACAGCATCTCCCTCTCCACGTCCCCTCCTCAGGAAGCTGGAGAGAGCAATGAGGTTGCCCCTCAGCCCCTTTTTCTCCAAACTAGACAAGCCCAAAGTCCTTAGCCACTCTTCACAAGACATTCCTTCCAGCCCTTTTGCCAGCTTTGTTGCCCTCTGGATGCATTCGAGCACCTTCACATCCTTCTTAAATTGTGGGGCCCAGAACTGCACACGGTATTCAAGGGGAGGCCACACCAACACTGAATACAGGGAGATAATCCCCTCTCTTGATCACCTGGTTATGCTGTGTTTGATGCACTCCAGGGTGCGTCTGCAGACCTGCATGGACTCCCAAGACCTTCAATAGATGATTGAGAGGGCTCCTGCTGTAACTTCTAGCTACTTCAGTACTCTGGGATGAATCCCATCAGGCCCCATTGGACTTGTGAAATTTTAACTGATACAACTGGTCCCTTACGATTTCAGTGTCCACAAACGAAAAATCACTGTTCCTATAGCCATGGCCCTCTAACTGAGAGGACTGAGCAGCCCACAGCCTACCAGTATTATTAAACTGAGGTAAAAAAGCATTGAATGCTTTAAGGACAGCCTGAAAACATATCTTAAAACTTATCGCATCTCCTAGATCAGCCAGGAGGGGCAGCAGGGAAGTTAAAGAATAATAAAAGAGAATCAGCCTCCTCTTTTTATTCACCATACAGATGTATGCTACATTTGTTTTGTCGTTAATTAGTATTTATAAGGTGTTGATTTGTCTAATGGATTCTAAGACGGTATTTATTATAAAGTATTTATAAACTGAATCTAAAAGTATGAACATTTGTTTTAAATGTTGAACTCCTCTGTGCCTCATCAGGAAACCAATGACTATCTTGCAAGGTGTTCAGGAAAGATAAAAATCCTTGAAAAGAATTACATCTAGGTAGTAGAACTGGGACATATTTTTCCAATTATATATAGAACTTTTGTATTGAAATCTTGTCATAATAATAACTGCAAGGGAGACAATGCTTTAGCATTCAAGTTTATACCAGATTCTGATGTTGATTATAGATTACCCAGGCATTAGCCCTGCGTTACATCCTGTAGCATATGTTGTCATGTTAATACAAAAAAAAAATAGTTGCTAGACTTCTCAAACAATTTACAAAATATGTTATCTTAAAATTAGAATGCTGTTTGCCAAATACTAATGTTTCTTGTTCTGCCTGAGAAGCTGCATTTTCAGTAGTTTTCTTCACTCAAATGGCAACATGTTTTCTTTCAATTTGCCTCCACTAATCTATTGCTGCTAGAGATTAATTTTTGATTGATTGCTTCCTCGCACTCAAATGTGAGTTATCATGGGACAAAGCCTCCACAGCAAGTAAAGAACACGTTATGAACCCTTTCTAACTAAACCAGAACTATTAATTGGGTATACCAAGTTTGAGAAGTTTTGTGACTATAATAGAAACAATAGGAAGAAATTTATCTGAAGTTGTGGGTTTGGAGGTTATAACATCTTCGTCAGTGGATGACGAAGCATTTCTGCAAATCACCCTGTATTAGAACCAGCAAGGACTGGTTGAATGATTATCTTTTCCTTCAATCAATACCACACAAGTCCAGCTATAAATTCAGGTATTCTAGTACTTGGAGAAGGGAATACAGTTAGGGAATAGTTGTCTCAAAATATAAGAGGAAAAAAAAAGAAAAAAAGGAAATATATCTTTCAGATAATTTGCTAACACTTCTTTCTCTTTTATTTAGAAAATTTTGTCAATATCAGACAGTTGTTCTAGGGGAAATACCAGGTGTGTAGGAGGAGGGAGAGGCCACTGACATTAGTTCACAATCCTGTGTAGAGATGCTTAGGTTCTTTGAACATTCACTTTTTGGCATTTATTAGTTTTACCCTTTGGCAACAATCTCCCTCTCCTGCCAGAGCAGTCCAGGCTCTGCGTTACCTGTTTGCATCCTGCTGTCCTGCACTGGGAGCTCGTCAGAGACCCAGTGGAACTGACCCCCTAAAATTAGTTTTTAAAATTCAAATCCAGTGCCCTGTGAAAATGAGCTACCAATTTTCTGGGCAAACTATCACATTAGTATTCGCTGGCACAGCATGAGGTCCCATGTTGTTTCTGCATGGAGTCTCCTCTTCTGTCTAGCCAGGGGCTCAGTGCACCCTCAGTCTCTTTAACAAACAAGGGAACTCAAAGTGGCTCCAAGTCTCCTTTAGGATCTGTCTTTTGGCTCGCTAGAAACAATCAATCAGCCCCCTCAGGAAATAAACTGAGTTCATCCAGCGTATTTTAATAGCGTGAGTTATGATCTGCTAGTCTGTATCGTAGCTGAAGCCATCAGACAAGTAACCCCTTTCCAAATAACTTGGAGTGAGACCAAATGTTAGTACGTTTTATTCGACTCTAATAACTAAAAGTCTTTTTGGTCTAAAAAATGTTAATAATTCTCAAGTTAAATGTATAAAACTTACATGTAATCTTTTCACAGCCCAGATACTGGGTTGTCTTTTTTTTTTTTTCCCCTCCCTCATACATGGAAGAATTGCTACTGTAACATCTAATTCTTCCCAGTTTTTATGCATATTTACAGTGTGTATGGAAGGGAATATATTTCACAACACCACCCTAGCTCTTCTCCTCTCTTACTTTTTCATTCCTGCACCTTTTGTCAGTGGTATAAAACAGAAAAAAAAAAAAAAAATAGAGGTACTGCAACCTGATATGTACAAGGGCTGTGAAAGGTTTTTTTGCATAATCCTCTAGGGCTGGCATTGCAAAAAGGTATGGATGAGCAGAGAATATCAGTGTTTCATCTGTGCACCTCAAGAACTGCAGGAAGAATACAAGAGCAAACGACCTCACAAAAAATATGGCAATGAATGCACTGCCTCCGCTTTCGCTGTCAGCTTTCTGATCTTCCGAGGCAGAAACCTCCAAACACCCCTTTCAATAATGCAGAGGGAATGAAAACTCAATACAACCCATACGTAAACAACCTTTCTTACCTCTCCTGTTAGATCTGCTCAAATATTTTCAGTAGGTGGACTCCCAGTAGCTGGGTTACAAAAGTTTAATTGTTTGCTCTGGGAGAGAAAATATGATAAAGAATGCATTTTTAAAGTGAGATTTACATGGATCATATTTTCTTGGGACCCTGCCTAAACAATAAAGCTTTTGTGGTTAATCTAAACTGGCCTTTAGCTTTCCAAAGGACTTGCAATAGCAGCTTTTTTTTGTTTGTTTGTTTCGCCCATTAAAGACTCACAGACCTGTCTTTTTCCAACGGAATGAAATGCAGCTTTAAATTTGAAATTATAAAATTACATTTTTCCCCTCAGCAGTGTTGCTCATTTTTGTGTAGGATTTAATTTTGCAGTGCTTGTCAGAGTAACTTGGTTGAAGACGTTGAATGCCCTGTCCAAGCAACCTGAAAGAACTGACTGAGATTATAATAATTCTCTTGGTAACAGATTGATGCACAAACTCTAGAGGCAATTAGAAACTCAATTTTGCTAACTTAATATTTAATTATTTCTCATGTTTTGTTAATAAACAAGAGCCAGGAATAGGAGAAGAGAAACTGCAGCACTTTTTATTATTCCACAGGCACACAGCTTCCTTGGTCTAGCAGAAGTGACTTACTCACTCTGAAAAGTTTAGTGTCAAGCGTTATGCTATGTCTGTCTCTCAGGTACCTCATTTGGAGAACAAACAGACCCAGCACTTATTCTGCTTTTGGTCTGTGGTTTCTGGGTAGTTTGTAACATGCATGAGTTTGCAGGAAATTACAGGTGGGACCCAGTCACCTTCCATAGGTCCCTAATATTTATCTAAGCTTTAGGTGCTTAGTAAAATACTCCTCCTAAAAGAATTGTTTAAAGTTTCTCTACTGTTCGTCGAGATATCTGCTTGTCTTTAAAAGCTTTCAGAGTAACTGTTTGCTCAAGTTGAACTTTCTAGGTTAAAGAGTTGTAACACTTCAGAGACATATCCAAAGACTTGTCTCCATTTAAGTTTTCCTGTTACCTGGTCTGGCTTCAGAAACGATTGAGATTTCCCCTTCCAGGTATCTCAAGTCTCACATCTCTTGTAGACGTGGCATAACACAAGCGTGCTTGTTCACTCTGCTTGGTCAAGGAAAAATTCATGAACGTCTTCACAGCCAATCATTCTCCTACAAATATCACTACACAATTTTTATTGTCACTGCAGCATTAATTTAAAACATGGTCACACATAAATTTAGAATTCCGCAAAACATCCATCAAAAAAATAAAAATATGTGGTGTTTAGAAATCCCTTTCAATTATCCACAAAGTGCCTGCCACTACAACCATTTACTTCCCAATATGGACTAAATCTTAGTAAAGCCACTAATTTATTGGCTGCAGTGATCATTAAACAGTAGAGTTCAAGACCCTTACAGCAGCAAGGAAGGTGCCTGACAAATTCGGTGGCCTTCTACAATGGTGTTAAAGTGCTGGTAAATAAGGGGAGAGCAGCAGACGTCATTTACCTGGACTTTTGCAAGGCTTTTGACACTGTCCCGCACAACATCCTGGTCTCTAAATTGGAAAGAAATGGATTTGATGGATGGACCACTCGGTGGATAAAGGACTGGCTAGATGGCCACACTCAAAGAGCTGTGGTCAACGGCTCGATGTCCAAGTGGGGACCAGTGATGAGTGGTGTTCCTCAGAGGTCAGTACTGGGACCAGTGCTGTTTAACATCTTTGTCAGAGACATGGACAGTGGGATTGAGTGCACCCTCAGCAAGTTTGCCAATGATACCAAGCTGTGTGGCACGGTTGACCCACTGGAGGGAAGGGGTGCCATCCAGAGGGACCTGGACAGGCTGGAGAGGTGGGCCTGTGCAAACCTGATGCAGTTCAAGTGCAAGTTCAAGAAACTGAGTGCAAGGTCCTGCACCTGGGTTGGGGCAATCCCAGGCACAAATACAGGTTGGGCGAAGAATGGATTGAGAGCAGCCCTGAGGAGAAAGACTTGGGGGTGCTGGTGGATGAGAAGCTCAACCAACACCCAGAAAGCCAACCACATCCTGGGCTGCATCAAAAGAAGCATGGCCATTGGGTCAAGGGAGGTGATTTTCTCCCTCTGCTCTGCTCTGGTGAAACCCCACCTGGAGCACGGTGTCCAGCCCAGGAAAGACATGGGCCTGTTGGAGCAGGTCCAGAGGAGGGCCACAAAGATGATCAGAGGGCTGGAATACTTCTCCTATGAAGACAAGCTGAGAGAGTTGGGGCTGTTCAGCCTGGAGAAGAGAAGGCTCCAAGGCGACCTTATTGCAGCCTTCCGGTACCTAAAGGGGGCCTACAGGAAGGATGGGGAGGGACTCTTTATCAGGGAGTGTAGCGATAGAACAAGGGGTAATGGTTTTCAACTGAAAGAAGGTATATTTAGAATAGATATTAGGAAGGAATCCTTTACTGTGAGGGTGATGAGACACTGGAACAGGTTGCCCAGAGAAGCTGTCAGTGCTCCTTCCCTGGAAGTGTCCAAGGCCAGGCTGGATGGGACTTTGAGCAACCTGGTCTAGTGGGAGGTGTCCCTGCCCATGGCAGGGGGTTGTAACAAGATGATCTTTAAAGTCCCTTCCAACCCAAACCAATCTATGATTCAGTGATTCTATATTATAATATTATTTTCATTAGTATATTTGAAAAATGTCTTTTAATAATTATACTGTTACAATTTGCATATGAAGCTGATACTTCAGCCTGAGAGCTTGCCAATATTTTGATTAGCCCCTGCCACACTTCAGCAAAATCATCTAATGCAAAACATAATCATATCCTAGGTGGTAGAGGTCTTCCTTCTGGTGTGTGTTGGATTTATTTAGGCACGTCATTTGCTCTGTCTTTGTGATAGCACTCGGAAGGAAAAGGATAGCTGTTGATGTTTTGCCAGCCTTTCAGTTTCTTCATGTTAGCAATCTCTCATAAATCTGAAGGTTCACATCCCTTTTTACCATTTTATACTTCAGCATAAAGTATATTGGACCACAAGACAGGGACTGGGGGAGAAAAGTCCCTCCCACTTTAAAAGAGTATCAGGTTGGGGACCACCTGAGGAACCTGCACATACAGAAATCTGTGGGACCTGACGAGATGCATCCCAGAGTCCTGAAGGAATTGGCTGATGTAGTTGCCAAGCCACTCTCCATGATATTTGGAAAGTAATGGCAGTCAGGTGGAGTCTCCAGTGACTGGAAAAAGGGAAATATTGTACCGATTTTTAACAAGGGTAGAAAAGAAGAAACCTGGGAACTACCAGCCTGTGAGCCTCACCTCTGTGCCTGGGAAGGTCATGGAACAAATTCTCCTAGAAGCTACACTAAGGCACATGGAGGACAGGGAAGTGATTCAAGACAGCCAGCATGGCTTCACCAAGGGCAAGTCCTGCCTGACCAAACTCGTGGCCTCCTATGATGGAGTGACTACATCAGTAGACAAGAGAAGAGCTATCGATGTCATCTATCTGGCCCTCTCTAAGGCCTTTGACACGGTCCCCCACAACATCCTCTCTCTACATTGGACAGATATGGATTTGATGGGTGGACTGTTCGGTGGATGAGAAATTGGTTGGATGGTTGTATCCAGAGGGTAGTGGTCAACAGCTCAATGTCCAGATGGAGGTGTCCCTCAGGGGTCTGTCTTGGCACCAGTACTGTTGAATATCTTCATCAATGGCATAGACAGTGGGATCAAGTGCACCTTCAGAAAGTGCATCCTGGACTGCATCAAAAGAAGCTTGGCCAGCAGGCCGAGGCAGGTGATTGTGGTCCTCTGCTCTGCTCTGGTGAGACCCCACCTGGAGTCCTGCATCCAGCTCTGGAGCCCTCAGCACAGGAAAGACATGGATCTTTTGCAGTGGGTCCAGAGGAGGGCCACAAAAATGATCAGAGGGCTGGAGCACCTCTGCTATGAGGACAGGCTGAAAGAGTTGGGGTTGTTCAGCCTGGTGAAGATCTCCGGGGAAACCGTCTATCAGCCTTTAAGTACTTTAAAGGGGGACTACAGGGAAGATGGAGACAAACCTTTTAGGAGGGCCTGTTGTGGTAGAACAAGGGATAATGGTTTTAAACTGAAAGAGGGAAGATTTAGACTAGATAGAAGGAAGAGATTTTTTTATGCTGAGGGTGGTGAAACACTGGAAGAAGTAGCCCAGAGAGGTGGTGGATGCCCCATCCCTGGAAACATTCCATGTCGGGTTGGATGGGGATCTGAGCAACGTGATCCTGTTGAAGATGTCCCTGCTTATTGCAGGGGGGTTGGACTAGATGACCTTTAAAAGCCTTTTCCAAACTAAGCTGTTCTATGATTCTATGATAAAATCTTTTTGATATCTTGATTTATGCCATTTGTAAAATTTAAGGTTGCAGAGATACTGGCAATATTCCATGAATATCTATCTTTTTCAGGTTTACAGACTTCTTGAAATGAGGTTTTTAAATCTTCATTTTGAGACCAGTATGTATATTTATTTTTAATAGTGATTTCTTATTCTGTTTCCATGTTAGATTTTGCATTAGGAATATTTAAATAACGGTGAGATTTTACATATTTCAGGAGGAGTAAATGATTGCAGAAAAAAGGAAAAGAATGGTTTGACTTAAAACTGTATTTTTATTGAAGAACTATTTTTATAGATTATCTATTCCACTTCAATCATTTTCAACTTTTTGTCAATTTGAAAATTATAAAAAATATTTCAAAGTTTGTTACAAATTTCCTTTCCTTTTTTTTTTTAAATATATTTTTAGGAGAAAATAAAGAAAAAAAGAGACCAAAATGGAATTGGGAAAAAAGGGATCCAAGAGGGATCATCCCAAAGCACAAACCAAGCACATTTGTTATTTCTGTTTCAGTTTTAAAGCTGATATATGAAAATCAAAATTTATCCTATATTTTCAAAGATATTTTTGCACTAGTGAATTTCACAGAGAGAAATAGAAGGGGATTCCAGTATTGACTTTTTATATTTTCTATTGCCTTTGTTTTCCTTCCTTGGAAGATTTTACTGGCTTAAAATCCTTTCTATGACAGGTTTAACCTCATCTTCTGAAAAAAAATATGTCTTCTGAAGAAGAACTTAAAGAAAGTGTTAGCAGTTTTACATCTGTATTCACGTTTTCTTGCAATATCTTTCTAAGGACAACGTGTTGCTGCTGCTGTGCTCTCCTGGAATATATCAATGAGAAATTTTTGCCAAATTTTAAATACGGGCATCTTTCCACAGCCATATCACGCAGTTAGTTTCTCTCCATTTATTTGATCCAGTCACAAGTAAACTAGCAAATGAGGCAGATGCCCTGCATGCTCTCCAGCTTCTCACCCCGTCATTAAGCACATTTTGGAAAAAGTGGTTGATAAGGTTCAAATTAGAAATGAAATGCCCCAAGAGATCAGAGATTCTCTCAGGAATAAGTTTTATAACCTCATCATCACAACAGATCACTGTGACCTTTTTTAGACACCACAGCCCAATTTACCATAAATAAATCTGATCTCCACCTATTCATTGTTCTCCTTCTAGAGACCTTGAGTTGATAGCTGCTGGAGTTGTATACAACATTTCAGATGCTCTTTAGAACACACTGGGTATTCTGCATCCTAGTCACTCCATAAACTGTTACGGTAAATATTTAAATATATACAGTACTTGTTTATATAAGACATAATGACTTTAAATTGGGCTTATTAGATATGCCTGACTGAAAGTACGTTAATAATTTACTTTTCATCAATTTGTTCCAGTGCCTAGAGGGCTCTGAGAACGTTACAAAAAACTAACCCTGAAATGTTAAACAGCAAAACAATTCAATTTATCTGAACAGCGCATGCTAGTTTGAAATGAAATAATAAAAAAAAAAAACATAGTAGATTCATCTAGACAGAGGTTCAAAAAGCAAAAAACCAAATCATTTGAGATCAGGCCTGCAGGCAAAATGTAGGTGAACTACTGAAGAAAGAGGCAATAAGTGGGTATTATGTTTTTATATAACACTCTGAGTTGGATTTGACCTAGACTTTTTGACCTAAGGCTTTTCTGCTTTCTGATGAGCTTGACATATACAAAATGAATAAGTCAAAGATTTTCTCAAACACTTGAAAATAAAAATGATTAATCTTAATTTCAATTAAATATTTTCCATCCTGCAGTATGTATTGCTGATCTCATTAATTTTGCCATAATGAATTAAGCCACACTTAAAACTTTGAAATATATTTTTAGACAGAATCCCTTCATGTTAGTATCAATGGGGACTAAAATTTCAAATACAAGATCACATAATTCCTTACAAAAATTCTTTGCTACTTAGAGATACCAATCTTTTGTACCAAACTGTGCATCTAAAATGAGGATGCTTTCAGAGACAGATCATCAAAGTCTAATTTTCCAATAAGCATGAAAGGACACCAAAAGATATTTGAATAACAATGTAATTGTTTTCTTTTTTGCCAAGTCATGTGGGGTTTAGCTCCCCATGAAGCCACCTGAAAGCATGATTCAGCAGCCCATACACAATTGCGCCATGTCACTTGCTCATGTAGCTTACCTGGCTTTTCAGCTGATTTCTCACAAGTCCTGTGTTATATATGCCAGTCCCGTCCAGATAGCTCTCACGTCCTAGGGCATTTCACGTGGTGTTACAGATGTGTGTGCGTCCAACTAGGAAAAGACGTCAGCATTCACAACTGATCAGTCAATGGTCAATACAGCCAACGGGGTCATTGAGTGTTTAAGCCAACAAACTGCAAGAGGCTCAATTCAACTGTTGTAATATATTCACCTCCCTGAGGCTGGATGCGTGGAGGGCCTGAATACCATCAGGAGGCTGCTGAAGCCCAGGGGAGGTGATGTCAAAATGTCAAATTTTTACAATGGCATTAAGTGCCTATGTTGAAGGAGGGAGTTTAGTTTAACATGGCTAAACAGAGGTGTCTAAGTGTCGGTGTTTACAAATGTGCCAAGTGTCTGGAGAGGAGGCTGGTTCCACATGAAGTCACCGAGGGCCATTTCAGGTGCTCCAGAGCCCCTGGGATAGCATGTGAGTTAGTAGATCTCTCTCCTCAGTAAGCTTGACTCTAATCTCTTCCATCTTCCATCTAAAAAGAGTAATGGGGTTTGTCATCCCTGCTCCTAATCCTCCTTTTTTAGCCACTAGAGGAGCACCTAAAAGTACCAAACCAGTGAGAAACTGGCTCCCATGTAACACACAAGACTGTATTGCTGATCAGACACTGCACAAAGCTGGTTCCTTGGCTATGAAGAACTGCTGAAGAAATTGGGTACTAAGGCAGCAGGTTATTTAAGAAACTTTCTTGTTCTTGTTAGCTTACACCCAACCTGTTTGCTATTGGACATTTCCCAGCCCTGGGATTAGAATATAAAACTAGACTTCAACAAAAATGTGAATTTTGGCATGTTTATAAGAAATGTGGAGACAACTGAGTCAACTATGAAAATGTTTCACCACTGACTCCAATTGCTAGCTTTTCTTGTCTTGTTACTACACACCTACTTTGCAGAAGCGCCTCCAGCCTTGACTTTCCCAATTCCATGTTAGAGTAAGTAAAAACACCCTGCAAATAAAACCACCCAACAGGTCTCCTGGGACTTCTGTCCTTCCTTAGTGCATAAACCTGATGCCTCTTTGCATCCTTAGTCAGCTCCAAGGCTCCCCATCTCCTCTTCACTGATGTGAGGGGAAGAATAACAGCGTGAGGCTCCCTTCATGCATTCCTCACCACCCATGCAAGAGTGGGATGTGTCTGCTTTTTCCTGATGCAGCAAGGACAAAAGATTTAAGATCAAGTCTGGAGTAGATTGGTTGGAGCAAACAACTCTTCATGCAGTTCTCATGATTAACTTCAGTGGCCCTTGGAGTATCTCTGTTTTGTTTTGTTTTGTTTTGTTTTGTTTTTTTCCTCAAAGTGTTTTCCTAAAATATATAAAAGGAGTGACCTCTCTCCAGTGTCCACTGAGGGATTCAGTTTTGCTGTCATGCCATAGACTGACAAGATACACAACCCACCAGAGTATAAAGCATGATTCACAGCATGCTCTGCATCACTGAATTTTGTCCCTCTTCATCCTTCCTTTCTACCCCATTGCTCACTGCTCCCTAGAAAGGCAAAAATTTAGCTCTTCAACCAAGGACCATGGAAAGATGATTTTAATAGCAACAATAAAGTTCCTAGTTTTACAGTAGAAAGTAGTTGGTTCAGATTTATTTTCAGGGTTTTTTTCAAAGCAAAAGGCCTGCATTCAGAATTTTGTGTGTTTTCAACATATGAAATACTTATTTTTTTCTCCATTATACTTTTCCTTTTCTTTTCATTTTATGGTACAGTACTATTTTCAGAAACTGTACTTTCATCAAATTGTTCCAAAATGGAAAAAAAAATATGGGAAAATGGGATTTTCCTTACAAAAGACATAATTTATTGGGCCAAGACCATGGAAGTACCTCTTAATATTGCAACATATAAATGATTGTGCTCTAGAAAGCCAAGTTTCGGTGCAGCTATTGACCTCTGCAGGGATATACCACATGAAACTGCATCAGCATTATTAAAACAACATGAAGTAACAAAAAATATTTGGTTGTCTGTATTACGATGAGTTGCAGAAGATGGTAATCACGGTGGGGGTGGTCTCTGTTGGAGTTAGATCTTGGGCTCCATGAAGCGTGCTGACAAACGTCTAAATATTTCTACAGCGACACTACAGAGCCCAGCAGGATTCACTAACTTCACTACAGGGTGATCAAGTGTTTTTAGCAGACAGAATGAAAATTCAATGTGAACGTGGGCAGCTCTAAGTTATGCAATCTTCACTTTATCCCAGAAGTTGCTAGAGGAATTTCTCTTTTGTTTAATATCAACAACTTTTTCCCCTGAGTTCACTCACTGTAGTCACATGAAATCATGTCAACATTAAAATACAGATGCCCAAACTACCTTTCGTATTCATCCGTAGTAGTCAAGGATTAACAAAATGGCATAAATAAAATAAATGAATAACACTGCACAGAATCTCTATAATTAATCAAACCTTTTGCAGGATATCATTCAATAAATGGCATGGAAATAATCAGTTTAACCTACATTATCCTTCATATCCTTCAAAACCCTATTTTGCCTGTACTGGTAAAAACCAAAGAAAATATTAATATATTTCGAAGTGCCATTACAGGCTACAGCTGGCCAGAAAGCAGGACTACCTGTCTAGTCCAAATCAGACTGAAATAAGAATTTATGAAATTTCACCAAAAACTAATTCCAGCTCTTCTCCAGGGCTCTCTGCAGCCTCTCCAGGCAATCAATATTCTTGGTAGTTGCCCCACATAGTCACTTGGAATCCCAGGCTTTAGAGCTGTAGAAAAAGCAGAGAGACTTAATGAGCTGGTGTAGCTCTTATAGCTGCCCTAACTTGTGACATTACCACAAGCAAGTCTGCCACTATGTGCAATGTGCCGTTGGTGTCCTGATTCAATGTCATGATGCTGCTTCGCATATGAATCTGTTTTTTGCAGTAAGCTCTTCCTCATGGTTCATTTTGCTAGTAGGAGTAATATATCACTTTTTATAATATAAAATTATTTACCTGGGTTTTCTACTTATTCCTAAATAATATTTTTTAAATCAGTCGCCTATTATGTTTGCTTATTTGATTTATTTATCATAAGCAGTGGAAGATGGTCAGCTTGTTCATTGTTTGTAGTAAAAGAATTATTTTCTTTCATTTTAGCCCAATTGTAATTTCTGCCTGTAATTTTATTTTGTGCGTGTGTTCTGATTAATATTCAAAAAGGCTGTTCACTGCAGGCAAGGTTTAGAACCTTGCAGTTTTTCCTCACAATATTCTACAGAAAAAACAGAATTCCAGAAAAAATCAGACCTTGATAAATTGCCACCATTTATCACTGTTAAATTCCCTTTATTCCTGAGTGAAGGAAATGTAAATCGGACATAAAGCACAGTCCTGGCAAGTGCTGCCAATCTTCAGTTCCTCATAACTCAGCACGATGTGGTTTGAGAGCACTGAAAAATGGCTGCTGCATACCAAAAGTGTGGTGAGGTCCCCATGCCCCTATGCTATTAGCATAATTCTGCATTGCAGAGTCTTATTTTGGACTCTGGTTTAAATTCATGAAATTATTCAAAGTTCTGGACAACAGCTGGAGGAAGCAAAAACCCTTTCCCACCCATCAGTTTTGATCCACTTCTGCAAGTGACCTCTGATGGAGCTGCAGTGCAGTCACTAAGCTGCAGAGTCCGTGGTTTGTAATTCCTCTTCTGGTATCAAGCTTTTCCAGGCTTGGCTTTCTCCTGGCTCCAAGCTGCGGGAAGCCGGGTGAAGCCCCATTCCCCTGCCCCCCTCCCCCCGCCATTTCTGCACTTTGATGGATGAGACATTCTGCCAGGAAGCAGAAGAGGGCTTGAGTCTTCTCAAGCTGGGAACACAGATGTGGTCCCTCGTCTTTGTGTTGTGGTGACACCATTGCCATCTCCTCTAGTGTGGCTTTAGGCATCTTCATTATTTGGCAGTTCCTCACACAGCCTTTGATATTTTCAAACTGCCCTTCTGAGACATTATCTCTTTCTGTGTGCTGTAGATGAAGTATAGGTAGCAGTGTGACATGTAGGTATGAAATCCACAGTGGGAATAAAATCCTGGATTAATCTACCCAGTGTTACACTCTTGTATGAGAAACCTCAATTAGCATCCTAATCTAGGATGATCCTATGCTTATGCTGCAGTCAGAGAAGCAGGCTGGTAATATCCAGAAGGCAGCTGAAATCTTTTCCCTTTTCCCACTGAGTTTAGGTATATTCTATAAGAAATTGTTATAGTTATTTAGGCACTATTTCAAAAAGTGTAAAGTTAGACGCGGTAGAACCAGGCCCTGATGCTGGGAATTAATCGAGTCTGATTTTAAGGACCTAAGCCATTGGCTTCTGCAGTACACTACTTCCGAACTGTAGAGTATCTTTCTCATACATTTTCTTAAAATATTAGCAGGCTGAAGAGATGGCCATACTGTTCTGCAAATGTCCCGAAGTCATTTTTCCTCCTTGCTACTCCCTGCTGTGACTCCAGGTCCCAAAGTCTTTACAGATTGATACAGCATTTCATAATCAGAGTTGCATATAGCTTGCTCCACGTTGAAAAGATGCCAATGAATGCGTCCATAAGAACGTCTGCCATCATTCAGTGCCATCACTCTTGAAAACCTGGGCAAGTGAGCATGTTTGACCTCATTAGCAACCTGAAGAATCAAAGCCAGTTTGAATGAGAGGTTGTTCATTGGCTCATCTAGCTCATGACTTGCTTCACCGAAGGCAAAATATTGTGTGCTGCATTATTTTAGGACATAAGCAGTAACCAAAACATTGCATTTTCATTTTGCTTAGTTGTTGCTTTTTTTCCTGGAGACAATATTTCTGTACTGGGTTTCTGTATTTTTCTGGACAATGAATCATACTTAGTCATTCTGGAGCCCAACAGATGCTCAAATACAGCCAAGAGATTTCAGCATTCAGTCTTCCCCTCAACATATATTCGTAACTATTTCATCTGAAAGATAAATGCTGCAACTGAGGATTACCACATTCCCTTGCTTTATCTAGTTCTTACCACACATAAAATGTGAGTAATGAGTCTTCAGGTTAGGTTTGGGTGTCGACTTCGGTAATGACTTAAGGATTAGAAAGTGCTATGTGAATAGTAAGTATTTTCATGTCTCCATGGCTGGTAAAGAATTTCATAGTTTTCATAGTGCAAAAAGGATGAAATTTGTCCCCCTTGCTTCATAAGTCGTAAAGGTCCCCAGCTTTCAAAAATCAAAGCCCAATACTCATTGAACATTTTCCACTGTAGCATAATAACAGTATGATAGAATTAAAGGGTCCTACAGGGATGCATGTACATTTCTGAATCTTGATTGAAACCAGGTTAGCTGGCTGGTTGGCCTTCTACTGGTTTTTCTTGGCTATCATGGCAATGTCTCCCCACAGCCACCTACCTCACTGACCCGCTTTCCAGCCCTTTGGGAATGAAGCAGTGTGCAGGAGCAGTCACTCAGGGGTTCCTGGCACCTCAAACATTCACCTCTCCAGGCTGTCTGCCTTTTCAAGTATCTCGAAGTTGGGGAGCTGGAAGAAAAATTCAGGCTAAAAAAATTCAATGACATTTTGAGAACTGGAATTCTCTTTACTTCTTTTCTTCTTTTTTTGTTCTTTTTTTTCTTTCACTTTTTTTTTTCCATTTAATTTGCACTTTTGTCCCAATTTGGAGGACATAGGTCATTAAAAATAAAATCCAGTTATTCTGAAGAATGGAAATTCTATGTTCCAGCAAAATCTGGCAATCTGTGTTAAAGAATAACAGTATCTTTAATGGCAGTACTGCAGCATTCTTGTTCAGGATGAAGTACATACTTAAAAAACTCCTTACTTAACTCTTAAGTAGTTCTGTAAAAAATTTCTGTCCACTGCTGGGCAATGATGCATATTGGCAAATTCTTAACAATCATAAATGCAACTTAATCATTTACAGCTTTGGATTTATATACCCCTGACACTTGTGAAATATTTTTACGGAGTTCGTAACTAATGTCAAAAGGAAAAAAGAAAGCTCTATAACATCCTGTGTATGTGGAGTCTCTATAAACACTCATAGCCTGCCTGAAAACAGCTAGGGTCCCATACATTAAAAATATTGAAAATTATATGTTTGGATAAAACCACCATTCTTTTAGCTTTCTAATATCAGTTACTGTGAGAATATTTTCAAAGTTACAAAAAAAAATAATAAAGGCTATGAGAAACGAACACCAGAGCAAAATATTAAAGTATGCTGTCCTTACAGAGCATTCTTTGTGCACTGAAAGCATTTCAAGATGTTCAACCATTTTTCTTATCTGGCATAAATCCAGTTTCAAAGCAAGCTGAAATACCTAGATGAAGATACGGTGAAAGACTCCCTCTGCTCACTGTAACTTCTGCCCCTATCTAGCCTGAAGTCATGACATACTTTTCAGAATATACTTTGATGGTAATATAGATTGTCGTAATAGGTCAACACAGACAGACATGCAGAAAGAATTTAGAAAACTACTTCTAGTAAAATTAATCAGTTTGAGAAAGTTAACAGTTTAACTGTTGACAAAACAACACTGATCAAAGAGCACCATGAAATCAATCAATTGTTTTTAAAAGGTAGCACAGACACATGCATATTAAATAAAATAACATTAGACAGTAAATCACGTTAACATCAAAGATGTCATCTGAGACTAAAACAGCAATGACATTAGAAATAATAACATTGCAAGTATGTTATAAGGAACTGCAGTTAAGGATGATAATAGCTTTACACTTCTGTAGTGTCTTTCATCCAACGATCTTAAGGTATTTAAAAAACCCCACACTGCTCTACCTAATTGGTAGATGAAAGTGTGATTCATGTTAGGAGCTGGATATCTTGCGTCTTGGATAAAGACAAGATAAAGATAAAACTGCAAGGGTTGGGTTTACGGCATCCAACTTTAACTGTAAAAATAGGCCTCTACTTTAAGTCATCCAGGCACTTTCGAGAGTCAGCGTAGGCAAATAGGAATGAGAATATGATTCATCCTACTTGTCTCAGAAGCCTAATTTAAGATGTATTTACAATTTCTGAAGAATGGCACCTTCAAAATGTTTGTTTACTGTATGACAAGAAGCTGAGATCCTTACCCTGGATGCTGGTGTTTATACTGCAGAACCCTCAGAGTCCAAGGACATCAACCTCAGGTGCAAGAAGGCATCTAACTAGCTCAGATATGAGTCTTGTTTAGGTTGGGGGTAGCAAAACTGCACACAGAAGGGCATGAAATCCACCAGGAAACTTCTGAGACCGACAGTCCTTCCTGTGTTTCTCTGGTTTTAGAATTTTATACGATAAAGCAGTGCAGAGGAAAGAATAAAAGTCCGTGGTTAGATGGTGTTTAACATTAACATTGGAAAGATTTAAGAAATGAACGTGCAACTGTTATCTGAGAAAGAACACAATGAAAACAGAACCTTTTACATTACTGATCTGTATTTTGATCTATCAGCTTACTTAACAGTCTTGCTGAGACATTAAAGACTTAAAACATAGTAACTGTTAAAAGTGTTTGGGATTTTTCATTTCTGCCAAGGGAAAAATAAATATTAATATTTGGTTCTACATGTACATACATGGCTCAGGCTGCTTTGTGAAAATGAGATAATCATCTCAAATTCAAATTGTTTTCCAAATAACTTTCACTCATACCATGTGATATCACCAGAACTTCCACGGCACCAAGATTTTCTTTGTGCATCCCTCCACTCCTGACTTATATATATATATTTTTTTTTAAAGATTTTTGAAATACTGGACGTCAAGGGTCATCTTTTACTCCTGTCTTCTTTTCCTGCAGTGACATCTTCAAGTGCTACAATGAAGCGCATAATTTATTGTTTTATTTTATTTTTGAGATAAAGTAGTCTTTCCATGCTCAGAATTAGACTTTGGATTGGAGACTCCCTGGATATTTGCCTCTCTCATTTTCTTCCCCTCTCTACCTTTATCTTCTTATTGCTACAAAGCAAAAACCCCTGGTATGGTCAGGGTTATGCCGTCTCACGACTTGAACAGTTACACAAACCTACTTTTCCCTACCTTCATTCAGGCCAACTCTGCAAATTTAACCTTCTTACCTTACCTAACCTTCTTACTGTCTCTTTCGTAAGCTGTTGACTTAAGCATTGGAACTGTGACCAGACACGCTTTGTGAGTTTTAAGACAGATGTTTTCCTCCACAAATAAAGCAGAAGAAAATAAATGTAACTAAAATCAGTTTATTCCAAGTAAAAAAAATAAGAAAATAAAGACTAGCCTTCCTACTGTTCATTGCAGTGATGTGAAAAAAGAAAAAAAGAAAGCTACAGGAACGTATAGCATAGAAATATTGTGACAAAGAGGCTATTTTTGTATTGCAATAGGGAAGGAATAAATGCTGTTCTACAGAGTAAAGGACAGTTGTTTATAGAACCAAAAGATAAATAAACTGATTAAATGTCATGAAGATATATAAAATGACTGTCATTAAAAAGGTCTTTTTAGGCTCAGACAACGTTTTGTCCATACTTATCCTGAGGCTCCCAGAGACAGCGCACACCAATTTCACTCTTTCCAAAACATCCTCTTTCCTCCTTGTCAGCAGCTGGTGGATTTATATGTAGATCAGAACACTCTCTGGCTATTTTCTCGTTACCCAGGGGAGGAAATTTAGGCAAGATGTAAAGAAAATTAATGAACATTGTCAATAGTGTAGATTTTCTTGTCATAATACTCCTGTGAAAGATCAAACTGAATACACAGTGTTTGAAGAATTTTAAGCACTTCTTTAATCGGAGCCATACATAAGGACCTGATTTCTTTTTACTAGTTAAATGTTCAGAGATGAAAAAATTCTGGTTGTTTTGTTGGTGTTTTTTTTTTTTCTTTTAAATTTTTATAGCCTGTAAAGAGGGTGAGAGCAGGTACAGTATTTTTCTAGAAGAAGCAAAACTTTAGGTCTGAAGCACCCATTAGGTTACACAAAAAAAGAGAGATCTTAAATGAAAAGGAGGGTTTCATCTAAAAAATTCAGGGACATAGTATAATCCCAAATATACACCTGAGATACAAAGAAATTCCATTAAAGTCCTTTGGAAGTCTGTTACCACACCCTGGAACACAAATATTCCACATGTGGGATTCTCCTGCATTCCGAAAGAATAGAAATATAGATCACGACATATCCTGTCTTTATTTTTACATGGGATCATGGCATCATAACATATTTCATATTGCAAGGGACCTCTGGAGATCTCTAGTCTTCTGCTCACAACACGGTCAGCTGTGAGATCAGACCAGGTTGCTTCAGTTTTTATCCTGTCAGATCTTGAAAACCTCCAAGGATGGAGACCAAACAACCCTTTTGGAAAACCTGTTTCACTGCTTGACTGACCTCATGGGCTTTTCTTCGTTTGCAGTCTGAACTGCTTTTGTTTCAATTTACACCCAGTGTCACTTATCCTCCCAGGTTGCACTGCTGTGAAGACCCTGGTTCCATCTTCATGATAACCTCCTCACAGGTTTTGGAAGTCTGCCATTAAGACCCCACCTGCCAGATACCTCTTCTGCAGGCTGAAGAAGGCCGGAGAGGAGTTGTTAGGAAAGTGAAGGGGAAATTCAAATCATAACTGCTTAGCAGTGGTAATCTGTGAGCAAGGAATGATCTGGTATGGAGGGCAAGAAGGCCCAACTGCAGAACGGGTTAAACTGGCTGCAAGCAGGAATGACAGAGACAGAATGACTTCATGTGAAAGAGTGAAGTTTCCCTTGTAGCAGGGCAGGATTGTCTTGCAGCAATCCTGGTATTCAGGTACTCAGGGGCCACTTTTGGCAGCCGAACTGGTGCTGGGGAACGGACCCACCGCAGGGCTGAGGTACCTATGCTGATGTTCACGATTGGTGTATGTGTAAGTGTGTATAAGGAATTGATTCATGATGCACCTTTGCAGACTCCTTGTAGAAGTTCTTATGGTGACAGGACTCTGTCCAATGCATTGTTCATTTTTAAAATATATATATTTAAGCACAAATGTGTGTTTAATTCACCTCAAGGGTGAATTCCCCAACAAAAGTCAAAGATCAGCTGCAGTTGAGACATGCAAGGTATATCAAGGACAACAAGACAAGGCAAAAGGATAGAAAAAAAATGAGGAATAGTTTAATTGCAATGAATAGATTAGCGGATACTGCCATAACTAGGAACCAGGCAAGGGTTTTTGCTTTAAAATTCAAGTATATGACAACACTGATAGCAGTAACATCTGCTCATCACAATGACAGACCAACAATTGATAGTTATACACTTGCTGTAATTCACTAGTAGATTTGCCAACTACTAGAAAGCAACAAGAAATATTAAACAAGGAAGAGCTCCAAAGAATTAAGTGATAACATTCCCGTTTAGGAAGGCACATTGAAGCCCTCAGGATTCATCATGTACTTACAGTTAAATGAGTACTCAATTATTCTGTTCAATTATAACATGGAAGTTCTGTCTCTTACTTTGTTATTTACTCAGTAAGAAAGACCTTCCTGTCCCAGTTGGCTGAGTCGCTGTTGGACTGCTCTGCAAAACAACTGACCACATCCGAAAGAGTAGGTACGGAGAGGCCAACAGTGATCCTGGAGGTGCACATGCTAGTCTTATTGGCACTCCTAGGAGTGGCAACAGTGTCACGAAGTGCACATTGCTAAGTACTTTTTACCAGATGCTTTGGGAGCTGTTTTTTAACTCTCCTAGATCTAATAAACTGGATCTAAACACCTGCAGTCTGGTCCTGATCCTGTGGGAGCATGGAAATTCCAGCAGGCTGTGGTAATAGCTGAGCTTTCTTCTTCCAAATCCAGCCAAGACATTTGGCTCCAAAAATCTGGATACCCAAGAGCTTTCAAAGATTCTGCAAAAGCAAAGTAATTGAACAAAAAGTTCCCCAAACTCATCTGACTTATTTGTACAACTGTCAAGATGTACTGACAATAGAAGGAATATATTTCCTGGATGAAAGAGATGAGCAGGCAGCATTTTAAATAAGTGAAATAGCTTCGCAGATGGTGGGTATAGTATACCACAGTTCATCAGATTATAATGAGCCAATGAATGTGAGACAATCTGAAGTGAAAATACAAACTGATGCCTGCACTCCATTTCGCGTTAGGAAACGCACAATATTTTCATAGAAATAGGTAATTACTTATACAATATATTTGTTTCAATCCTCAGAACGGGGGAAGGAATGTGCAGCTATGGCACATCTGAATATCTATAATTTCAGGATTAAAAAGGGCATTTTGAAGTCATAAAGTAATAGTTAAATTTTGTTCTAAGAAAAAACCCCAGCTATTATGAAAGGCTCATGATGGAAACCTTTTAGCATGTGACATGCCTCAGGCATATTCAAATTTCTGTTTGACATTTTCAAGAGTGCCATAATCTAACACGACTGACAAGCTATACTGCAGAAAATGGAGCTTGAAATAAACCTGTGTTTTATTAAGTGCCACTATAGATAAAATAGTTGATTGTACTTTACCCTGTATAATTCCTAAAAAATAACTCTGTGAAGGCTGCTCCCTGTCAGGGTACTTAGATTGCTGTTGCACGGTCCCTGAAGAACGAGAATGAGGCAATGACATGTGCATTGCTGTTAAGAATGGTAGAAGTCGAAGTTATTTTCACATGTGGAAACCCTTTTGCTAACTTAATACTGTTGAGTTGTTAATGGTTTTAATTAACCAGTTCCCTTTTTTGGTTCATTCTTTTTTGAAGTGTTTTGCTAAAGAGTTAGGGGGTTTATTCAGATAGCCCAAGTAAACTCCATTAGCAAAATTTTGGTAATTAATCAGTATGAACAGGAACAACCTAATTAAACAAAAGTGTTTTCTAAGTTTTACCAAGCTTCATGAGTCCCGTATCTCTTTGGTTACTGGGAAGAGTATTCATGAATCTAAGCCGCAAGATTAACTTCACTGAATCAGTGGTAAAGAAAATTAGTTTTGTTGTTCCTGAAAAGCAAAACCTTACTGCCTGTTTCTTTTCTGATTTACACTCATGACTTCTTTAAGATGGCAAAATAAAATGACTAACGGGTTTTAAATGTAAGTATTGCCAAAAGTATCTGTTAAAAATATCAAAGAACCATTTGTCAAGAATTCCTTCTGATATTCCAACACCTCTAACGCATGCATTTATGCGGTTTGTGCATGTTTATATGTTATGCAATACAATTTGTCTACATTTTTGGCTGTTTAAACTTCAATTACCTTATATTTTCATTTATTTGAAATATCAAAAGGTTCACAATGAATTTCAAAATATTTTTATCAAAGCCTTTTAGGGTCACAGTGACTTAATTGATCCTGATGGTATCATCACAACTCCTTGATATATGCTGTATTGAGACATGCTCATCACCGTTGCATCGGTGAGCACCGAGACATGCTCATCAAAACATCGTTGCATTCCTTTGAACAAAGTCAATAATGCTACAGATGGACACAGCACAGCACCTTTTTGCTCATTACCTAATTAATAAAAAAAGGCTTCTCTTGTGTTAAAGGCACATAATTCTTCCTGCTACTATTCCAAGAAATGCAACAGCCAACCAGCTGTGACAACAGCTGTCTACTCACTTCAGTGCAATGACCAAGACCTTCCATATTAGCCACACAGATATTTCTATTGAGCATTTGCAATATTACCTGAGCTGTTATTTTGGGACATGGTACTCCAATGAAAATAGAGACGATTTTCATGTTTATATGAATCTAAGCTGACTTTTAATATATTCGGATAATAATAACAATTATTGTTGTTCTACTAAATGATGGACTTTTCTGTATCACAAAATAAAATTACTATTCAGGAAATTAAAATTACAAAAAAGAGAATTATTGAACAGATTATAAAACTAGAGGCCAAATGTTTAGTGAGACTCCTAGATTTCAAGTTTTAAAATTCCATTTAATCTTCACAGATCGCATATATCCTGGATGATCTAAATAATATAGCTCTGTTCTAAAGAGTCAGCTTCTTAAAGACATTCAATAACATCTAAGTTAGAATGATATGTTATTTCAAGTATACCTGTAGATGAAAGACTATTATTTCTTTTACTTCAGAGAGAAACTGAAACCCCAGTAAGAGTTAAGCCCTGGTGTCACTGCTTTCACTGACTTTACTTCAAGCATGAAGATGACCCATTTATTTTCAGTGGGACATTTTAAAGAACTGTAAATTCTAAAGGATTTTAAACAGTAGATTTATAAGGGTTAGTAGCTAAATAATTGGCACAAAAGCATGCTGCTAAAATGAATGATTTACAGTTTTAGTAGATGTAAGCAGATAATGTAAGGCAATAGGCACAATACAATAGGTAGTGCATAAGAGTCCTTTAACTTGTTGTGTATATCCGTCACTGTAGAAATAGCAACGGTTGTTTCAGCAATGCCTCTATACTGACTAGCCTTTGCTGGGAATCATAGAATTGCAGAATAATTTGGGTTGGAAGGGACCTTTAAAGGTCATCTAGTCCAACCCTCCCGCAACGAACAGAGACATCTTCAACTAGATCAAGTTGCTCAGAGCCCCGTCCAACCTGACCTGGATGGTTTCCAGGAATGGGGCATCTACCACCTCTCTGAGAAACCTGTTCCAATGTTTCATCACCCTCAGCATAAAAAAAAATCTTCCTTCTCTCTAGTATAAATCTTCTCTCTTTCAGTTTAAAACCATTGCGCCTTGTTCTATCGCAACAGGCCCTGCTAAAAAGTTTGTCCCCATCTTTAGTAGGCCCCCTTTAAGTACTCAAAGGCCACAACAAGTTCTCCCTGAAGACTTCTCTTCTCCAGCCTGAACAACCCCAACTCTCTCAGCCTGTCCTCATAGCAGCGGTGCTCCAGCCCTCGGATCATCTTCGTGGCTCTCCTCTGGACCCTCTCCAACAGGTCTTTCCTGTGCTGAGGACCCCAGAGCTGGATGCAGGACTCCAGGTGGGGTCTCATCAGAGCAGAGTTGAGGACCACAATCACCTGTCTCAACCTGCTGGCCATGCTTCTTTTGATGCAGCCCAGGATGCAGTTGGCTTTCTGGGCTGCAAGCACATATTTTCAGCTCATGTCAAGCTTTTCATCCACCAGTACCTCCAAGTCCTTCTCTTCAGGGCTGCTCTCAATCCCTTTGTCCCCCAGCCTATACTGATACCGGTGGTTGCCCTGATCCAGGTGCAGGACCTTGCAGTTGGCCTCATGAGGTTCACACAGGCCACTTCTCGAGCTTGTCTTGGTCATAGAATCATAGGATCATTTAGGTTGGAAAAGACCCTTGGGATCATCGAGTCCAACCATCAACCCCACTCTACAAAGTTCTCCCTTACACCATATCCTTTAACACCACATCTAAATGACTCTTCAGGGATGGTGACTCCACCACCTCCCTGGGAGCCTATTCCATTGTCTGACCACTCTTTCTGTGAAGAATTTTTTCCTAATGTCCAGCCTAAACCTACCTTGCTGCAACCTGAAGCCATCCCCTCTTGTTCTATCACTAATCACCTGTGAGAAGAGACCAGCACCAACCTCTCTACAGTGTCCTTTCAAGTAGTTGTAGAGAGGGATGAGGTCTCCCCTCAGCCTCCTCTTCCTCAAACTAAACAGTCCCAGCTCCTTCAATCGCTCCTCATAAGATTTATTCTGCAGGCCCTTCACCAGCTTCGTTGCCATCCTCTGCACTCGCTCCAGCACCTCGATATCTCTCTCGTGTTGAGGTGCCCAGAACCAGACACAATACTCAAGGTGTGGCCTCACCAGTGCTGAGTACACGGGGACAGTCACCTCCCTCCTTCTGCTGGTCAGCATGGGTTTATGAAAGGTCCCTCTGTATGGCATCCCACCCCTCAGGCTTGTCAACCGCACCACTCAGCTTGGTGTCATCTGCAAACTTGCTGAGGGAAGCTAACGTTCTTAGCACTCCATGCGTAGTGCTGTGCTTGTTCTGCAAATGCATCAGCTAGTTCTGCAAATCTCTACTCTGATATCCACTGAAAGGCATAGACGGGTCAGTCTTGGGTAAAACTTTCTAAGTCCTATTTATATCCTTAAATATGTGTTTGATATCACTGTTGGTTACGCCTGGGAGTGAGGAGAAGCATCTGCCTTACATCCAGAATGCCAACTGGAGACGAATACTCCTGGATATTAAAGTCTGTTGATTCGGCTGCTCTTAACAGTCCCTACTTATGAATTTTACAAAAACAGTGTATGAACAAATCACAAACAAGAAAAGACTTATTTAATGAAGCTACCTATTAATCATCCCATAAGACAAGATCTGCCTATACAGGTAACAAGTAAGAATCCATTTCCAGCATTGCTTCCTGGGGGAGCAGAGGATACACTGTAGGACATGGATGCCTTCCAGAGGAAGCTCAGCAGGTTGAAGGAATGGCCAGCAAGAACCACATAAAGCATAAAGTTCAACAACATCAAAGATAAAATTCTGCACCTGGTCTGGGACCACCCTAATACAGGCTCTAATACAGGCCTGGAGCTGACGGGCTCAGGGGCAAATCTGCAGAAAAGGACCTGGCCACCTGGTGGATGTGAGTCAGCAGTATGTCCTGACAGCAGTAAATGCTAAACATGTAGCGAGCTGAACTAGGAAGTACATAGGCAGACAGACAGTCGAAGGATGTGATATTTCCTCTTTATTTTACACTCATATGGTTGCACCAGGAAAAGTGTGCAGCTTCGTCCTCTCCTCTCTGAGTACAAGAGACACTGAGAAACTGCAGAGTCCAGCAAAGGGCCACTAAAATGACTGGGGGGAGTAGCATAGGACCTATGAGAAGCTGGTTCTTCTAAGTCTCTTCACCTTGGTTTAATAAAGGTCCTGTTGTGGAACTCCTGATCATTTTAGTAAAGTTTAGTAATATGAACCCTTGGGTTTTATTTCTGATGGCAGAAAGAACTAATTTCAAACATTTGAAGTGCAAAGTTGTAGTGGTGTCTTGTTGAATTGGAGAAAGCTGCAAAGAAAGATGGATTTTTTTCCCCCCATTACCTCAAAGCCTCCCTTTTCATCAAAAGATACTGAAAGTTTAAAGGCAGTAAGTGACTAGTAAGAATAAAACTTGGCTATTCCCGAAGGAACTCTGTAATGAGCACTTTTAAACACTTAGGGATATTATGTAGTTGTCAAAGCTGCTATGCTTTATGACCAGGAAAAAAAAAAAAAGAAAAGAAAAAAGAGAAAAGTGTTGTGCAGTGAGTAAAAGAACAATTAGACTCAGTTGAATGGGGTGGGGGAGAGGGGACCTGAAGTGCTCATCAACAGCTCAGCACTGCAGACCAAGCTGAATTTTTCCGTTCTAAGGATGAAGAACAAGAGCCTAGACTGTCTGTGTGGAGCAAAGGAGTAAAGCAAAAGGAATGAAAAGGGCTTCATGTCGGTACAGAAAAGAGGAAGGGAAGTCAGCAATGTGCCCTCGTGGCCAAAACGGGCAATGGCATCCTGGGGTGCATCAAGAAGAGTGTGGCCAGCAGGTCGAGGGAGGTCATCCTCCCCCTCTACTCTGCCTTGCTGAGGCCGCACCTGGAGTACTGTGTCCAGTTCTAGGCTCCCCAGTTCAAGAAGGACAGGAAACTGCTGGAGAGGGTGCAGCAAAGGGCTACCAAGATGATGAGGGGACTGGAACACCTCTCTTACGAAGAAAGGCTGAGGGATTTGGATCTCTTCAGTCTGGAAAACAGACGGCTGAGGGGGGACCTTATCAATTCTTATAAATACTGAAAGGGTGGGTGTCAGGAGGATGGGGTCAGGCTCTTTTCAGTGGTGCCCAGTGACAGGACAAGGGGTAATGGGCACAAACTTGAGCATAGGAAGTTCCACCTCAACATGAGGAGGAACTTCTTTCCTTTGAGGGTGGCAGAGCCCTGGCACAGGCTGCCCAGAGAGGTGGTGGAGTCTCCGTCTCTGGAGACATTCAAAACCCACCTGGACATGTTCCTGTGCGACCTGCTGTAGGTGACCCTGCTCTGGCAGGGGGGTTGGACTAGATGTTCTCCAGAGGTCCCTTCCAAACCCTGTCATTCTGTGATTCTGTGAAACTGAATTCTGTTTACAGACTGATCAAATCTCAGAGGTAGCCACAGGTCTATACTGTCCCTTTGCAGTACCTGAAACCCTGCTTTCCAGGATGCCAGAAGCAGCAGAAGAGATCCTGGGAAATGGGTTACTCTGCATCTCTGTCAGTCTGCTGCTATTTCACTACTGCTACTTTTGTTCTGGTGGCTACTCAATTACCTGTGAGTAGATTTACTCCTATGACTCAGTAAGGGTATTTCAGATATTGAAACAGGTGCACCTTATTTAATAAATGTGTAAAGAGATTATTTCTGAGGTCTCCTCATTCATTTCCAGTTTCTATCTGCAAAAATTGTTACACTCAGATACTGTAGAATAGAATAGAATAGAATAGAACAGAACAGAACAGAACATTTCAGTTGGAAGAGATGCACAATGATCACCTAGCCCAACTGCCAGACCACTTCAGGGCTGACCAAGTTAAAGCATGTTATTAAGGCCATTGTCCAAATGCTTCTTAAACACTGCCAGGTTTGGGGCATCAACCACCTCCTTAGGTAGCCTGTTCCAGTGTTTGACCACCCTCTTGGTAAAGAAATGCTTCCTGATGTCCAGTCTAAACACCCCTGGTGCAGCTTTGAACCATTCCCATACTTATTGAGGAGTGCTAACCTAGGTTGGGATGTCCCACTGAGCTTTTGATGTCCCCCCCTGCTTTGTATCCTGAAAAGGTAAAAAGACTTTTTTTTCCCCTGCCCATAGTTGCACGAAGATATTAATGATGACAGCCAGAGATCTGGTATGTTGTCTGTCCTGTGAAGTACATATTGTACACAAGGTCAGCAGGGCATACAGGGCTTTGGCCAAGTGTGAGCAACAGTCTGTGATGCTGGAATTCATTTGTCTTCCACGCTTGTGTGTTGTAATGTGCTGTGTGCAGCCTAGTGGGATTTTACACTGATACTTTCTCTGGTTACCCAGTTTACTTCATCTTGGGTTGCTGCCATGAGTTCTCATTGGAGCTGTACCTTGGAATAGATAAAAATCAGCATATTCGTCCTTTGGGAAATTACAGAATTTTCAGACAGAACTAGGACAAAAATTTGCAAATTTGTTTCATCCATTTAGTTCAGTTCATTTTATTTGGACAATCATAGGCATTGTTTAAGGATCTACTGCAACCACCCAGATTCTATGTCCTTCCTTTATCACATACGAAGGCACAAGGCAAAATCTGTAGGGTCACTTGAAAGCAATGGCTGGTATGAGAGATGGCTGGTCACTTTGTGAATAATTTGTAGTGTGACAAATAGAAACAAAGTGTATGTTTAAGCTCACCTGACTTCAAACCATGGAAACTAATTAACTTTCACACCCCTACACAGTGGGCACTGTATCTGGCTAGAAGAATAGATGACACATCTTCATTTGTTAAAATCGTAAAGGTCAAATGAAAAAAAACAAAACACAAAAGCATTCACTTTGCTCTCAGCTGAATTAAACACAAGCCTGAAATACAAAGGGAGTTAATAAGGAAGTTTACTGTTTGTGAAAGGTTCCAATCTGAAAACATTAGTTTCTGAGGATTTTTTATTTGCTTTCCATAGGTGTCATTTCCTCAGTTGAAAAACAGCTCATAAATCCAATCCACCCTTGATCTTTCTGTGAGACTTGTAAAATAAATAGGCCTTTCTTATGGTGTTATGAGGAAAGGGGAAACAACAGTTATGTTACTTTTGAGAAGGTATAATTTCCAGGAACTGAGCTAAGATTGTCATCTCAAGTCACGTATGAGAAAGTTTTCACGTGTAGTAAAACTTTTTCAGTTCAGATTTTCACCCATTAAGTATTACCACAGCTGAAAATGAGACATCCAACTTTTGGACTGATATCCCTTTTTTTTGTGTCAGATTTTCAAGTCTTCCCTAGTCAGTGGGGAAAGTTAAACATTTACTGAAGAGGAAAAATGAGATTATATACTAAGCAGGTGCAATAAGAAGAGATGGGAGGATTGTATCTGGAAATCCACCACCTGCTTAGATTTAGGTGTTTACTTGAGATGCAGTGAAGCACATCTGTGAAATAAGTCAGTTTGAAATCACCTTAGAACTTAGTTGTGTATGTAATTTCAGCAGCAGACCCTATCTTTTATGTAAAAATCCTCTGGTTAGATTACCCTTGCAAAAAGAGGAAGAAGTGACATCTAGACTCATCTCAGTCTGAGATTTGGTGAATCTACAGCTTCACCATACAGAGGTGGAGTTCATCATGGCATCAACTGTCAGGGTTTCAGAAAAGCTAGGATTAGAACACTTTCTGTCAGATCTTTAGAGGCTACCACTTAGCACAAACTGTGAGATTATTCTCCGTGAGGAAAAGGCGAAAGCTAAGTTCAGATGCAGTTACTGAGGGGCTTTTGGCTAATGAGAAAGTCTTAGGTTCTCTTCCTTAACAAGAGATTGTAACCCAGGGTTGCAAGACGAGACGTACTGCCACCATGGCTTGTAGATCTTGGTTTCCCAGGGACGTTGTGGATGTCCCATCCCTGGGGCAAGTGTTCACGGCCAGGCTGGACAAGGCTTTGAGCAGCCTGGTCTAGTAGGAGGGTTGGAACAAGATGATCTTTAAGGTCCCTTCCAACCCAAACGATTCTGTGATTCTGTGATTCTGTGATCTAGGCTACGCCTTGCCTAGTCTCTCCCTCTCCCCAGGTGTCTTTCATTCTTTTCTGCATGGGTGTCCCAACCGGGTTGCAGAGGTCCTATACAAGACTAATGGGTGAGTTTGGACAGTATCCTGACTCCTAGCAGCAGTGGGTGTGAAGAGCCTAAGCGCACAAAAAAAGTTTAAAATCCAGAAGTTTAAATTCCTGCTGTGCAAGCTCCTCTACTCAATCTTGATCTACAAAAACAAGAATCATCTTGACACCATCTCTTTTAGTGCCATCTTTGAATCAGGCTTTTTTTTCCTTATTAACCTCTCTTTAGTCCTAGTCCTGGTGAACTTTCCAAGGGAGCAGAAGATCAGGGTTCAAAGCCCCTCCTGCTGCTGAGAGCCTAAAATTTAAATCTTTTGCTGCTTGGTTCACATTTCACTCACCAAACTGAGGGGCTCTGCATTGACAGGATGCACAGGAGTCGTCTAAATGGGGAATTTTGATACAAACACACAGGTTTTTAAACCTTGAGTAAACTGAGGTGCTGGCAGTTCCCAGAATGTAAGACGTAGTAGAAATTCGGTCTCCTAAGTCTTCTAGGGTAAATAGCATATCTTTGGTGCTGGGACTTTTAGGTAGACAAGTATTTCACCTTCTGAGTCTCCATGTTACGTACCTACACACAGGTTCGCAAAGTCATTTAGGCTCCTACCTCCCATTTAGGTTTAGTTTAAACTGGGTGCAAGCCCCTAAGTGCCATTGAGAATCTAAATCCTTAACTTGAGTGGAAGTGAAACTTAGGCACTTTTAGATTCAGAGAATTAATCACTATAAATCTGGGCTGAGTTCCAAGTTCCAGCAAGCTTGAAAATTTGATAGTTACATACTATTCCCTTTAGATTTCCATTCCCCAAAGGATATTTTATCCTATTTTATTGAAACTGAATATTAAAGCTGCTATTAAACTTCATACTGTCAGTAAGTAAAAATTTGGTGAAATAAAACCAGGTTTTTATATCTCTATATAAGAACTGGCACTTTGAGAAACAGTAAGTGCATACCAAACAATACTATATTTCAAGAAGAGAAAAATACTGCACTTTATTCCATGTAAAATTTAAAATCTTTTTTTTTTTTCCTCTTCTTTTTTTTCCCCTTTGTATCAAGAACCAGATAAATCAGGACGTATGAATATAAGTATGTATATATTTACATGACCCAGGAGTGTGCCCTTGTGTTAAAGAAGGCGAACGTTATCCTGGGCTGCATTATGCCAAGTATTGCCAGCAGGTCAAAGGAGGTGCTCCTTCCCCTCGACTCAGCACTGGTGAAGCCACACCTGGAGTATTACAACCACTTCTGGGTTCCACAGTACAAGAAGAGACATGGACGTACTGGAGGGAGTCCAATGAAGAATCACAAAGACGATTAAGAGATGGAGCATCCCCCTTATGAAGAAAGACTGAGAGAGCTGGGACTGTTCAGCCTAGAGAAAGGAAAGCTTGGGAGGATCTCATCAATGTGTATAAATACCTGAGGGAGGGTGCAAGAAGGACAGAGCCAGGCTATTTTCAGTGGTGTCCAGTGACAGGACCAGAGGCAACGGGCACAAACTGAAACACAGGAGGTTCCCTCTGAACATCAAGAAACACTCTGTTGCTGTGAGGATGACCGAGCACTCACACAGGTTGCCCAGGGAGGTGGTGGAGTCTCCATCCTTGGAGGTATTTAAAAACCTGATAACTGGCTCTGGGATGAGAGAAGGAGGGTTGAAAATGATGACATCTGTTCCAACCTCAAGTATTTTGTGACTGTGGTAAGTGTATATAGGTGTGTATACATATATGTGTGCGTGTGTCCATGTGTGTTTTTATGCACACATATGATTATCATAAATAAGCATGTACATAAATGAAAATATATATGTATAAACCTGTATCCCAGATATATCTATATCTTATAGACTCATACATGTAAATACATACATACACATTACATTCATTATTCTGTATTTAGTCTTTTCTCCCGTTTACATTTTGTACTGGATAGTAGTTTTCTAGGGTAATTATAATGTAAAGATGTAAATTGTATACAGTTGGTTGAGGTCTATTTGTACTCTAATAACCAGATACTTAAGTACTGAGCAATTACAAATTATGTCCATATTTCAAGCAGGAATACATATTTCAGCCAAGCAAATGAATAAAGAAATAGAATATTATCAATATGCCATAGGCAGCATTGTCATCTTGTATTTGTTGTCATTTCTGTCTAAGGAATGGTTGCCTGGGAGATATTGCTGTGTCAATGTGGACGCTTTCACTTTTTCATGGACAAATATCTGCAAATCACCTCTCTTGAGTTTGTGTTATCCTTCCTTTTGGACACAATGCACTTGATGGTATATGATTCGATTTGGTTGTGCAGGGTTTGATCTGCTTTCAGGTACACTAACCAGAAAAGCTGTTTCACTAGTTAATCACATAGAACTTCGCTAAATTTGAAATTAATTTTTGTTCCTCTATTAAATAAAAATGGTTTCTTGTGAACTTGAAAACTTTTTCTTTATGGGGATAAAATCAGCCACTAATGAAAATACTAGCAAAATATCCTTTTATTATCTCTAGTTGTTCTTTTTAAAATTAATGCAACCATGGTCTTTGGTAGTTAGAAAGGAATGAGTTTTACTGCACCTTCTTTCCTTCTCTAAAGAAAGGAAAAGGTGGAATTACAAATGAGAAAATCTGTTTTTGATGGACTCCATCTATGTTCTGACTAGATAACTTCAGTGAATTCTTTTTGAAGAATGCAGTTTACTTGTTTCACCGTTATTTATCACCTTGTAATGAGATACTTATTTTTCTGTGTGTTGTTTGACATATCATTCTCATATCTCATATCTTTCACCCATTCTTCATAACTACTCAGAGAAATGCTCCACAGAAAGGAAGAATGCCTTTGACTTAAATAAAAACTTTCATCCATTTTCTAACATTAAGTGTATATTTTTAGCATATTGGCTAGAAGAGACAGACAACAATGATATTTTAATGTAGTTACTTGTGTGAAAAGAACCATTCATTCATTAGACATCATTAAGCGCATCTGCACTTAACTCAGTAGTTAAACTGAAGGTTTAACTGGTTCCTATTTTTCAGGAAAAACTCCAACTTTGTCAAAGCTTATGGATTGTTAATGAGTTTTCTCTTTGGAGATTTTCCTCCAATCTTTAGCCATAGAGCATTGTCACACTTTGATTTGCAAGTTTACATAGCTTCCTTTTATCATCTTCTTCCAGCCCGAAATAGCTCAAACTGAAGCAGCAAGGGAAATAAAGCTAATGTAATGAAACTTATCCTTATTCCAACCAGAAAAAACAATAATGGCAAGCCTATGGGTAGCCACTTGATTTTGTATGGAAGAAAACAAGTAGAAAAATGTTTCATGTTTAGTTCTTAATTTTCTTTCCTGTGTATTTTTGAATGAACAATAAAAAAATATTCAGGTTTATATAATGTCTGACTCAGGATCACCACCAGCATCCTCCCCTGCCCCAAGACTATATGAGGTTTATGGTAAGAAATATTATTGCTTTTGTGCTCAGGGCTATGGGTGATAAGCGTTAGCAATGCTATTTAAAACAGACCTTCTCCCTGCCAGAATCTACAACATACAGAACTGTAAAATGCTGACCTTTAAGGACTGTTTTAATCATTTGTTACCTGCTGAATAGAGCATTTTCCTGTACATCTTCATTTTAGATTGTTTGCAAAGGAAAAAAAGTGTTTGGAAGTGCTGATGACTTCAGCAGAGATGATGTTCACTTGTTGCTTTCTTACATATTGTATTTGATTTTTTTAATTACATTTTTTCAGTCTTCTTTTGCCTCAGTCTTTAGCAGTGGAACTAGCTGTTCCCTGTGCACCCAGCCTCATGAGCTAGGAGACAGGGAGGGGAAGCTGGACGAGGTCATCACAATTAAAGAGGAAGCGATCAGTGACCTGCTACACCGCCTGGATGCACACAAGTCTATGGGACCAGATGGGTTACGTGGACGGTCCCAAAGAGTGGTGGTCAATGGAGCTAAATCCAGCTGGCGGCCGGCCACAAGTGGTGTCCCTCGGGGCTCAGTGTTGGGACGATTTCTGTTTAATGTCTTGATTGATGATTTTGATAAGGACATAGAGTGTATCATCAGCAAGTTCGCAGATGACACCAAGTTAAGCGGGAGTGTTGATCTGCATGCGAATAGGGAGGCTCTACAGAGAGACTTGGATAGATTGGATCGAAGGGCCAATGCTAACGATATGAGCTTCAACAAGGCCAAATGCCGGGTCCTGCACTTGGGCCACAACAACCCCATGCATTGCTACAGGCTTGGGGCAGTGTGGCTGGAGAGCTGCCTGGCAGAAAAGGACCTGGGGGTTCTAATTGACAAGCGGCTGAACATGAGCCAGCAGTGTGCCCAGGTGGCCAAGAAAGCCAATGGCATCCTGGCTTCTATTAGAAATAGTGTGACCAGCAGAAGGAGGGAGGTGATTGTCCCCCTGTACTCAGCACTGGTGAGGCCACACCTTGAGTATTGTGTCCAGTTCTGGGTACCTCAATACGAGAGAGATATCGAGGTGCTGGAGCGAGTGCAGAGGAGGGCAACGAAGCTGGTGAAGGGCCTGGAAAATAAATCTTATGAGGAGCGATTGAAGGAGCTGGGACTGTTTAGTTTGAGGAAGAGGAGGCTGAGGGAGACCTCATCACTCTCTACAACTACTTGAAAGGGCATTGTAGAGAGGTTGGTGCTGGTCTCTTCTCACAGGTCATTAGCGATAGAACAAGAGGGAATGGGTTCAAGCTGCAGCAGGGTAGGTTTAGGCTGGACATTAGGAAAAAGTTCTTCACCGAAAGAGTGGTCAGACACTGGAATAGGCTGCCCAGGGAGGTGGTGGAGTCACCATCCCTGAATGTGTTTGAGTTGTTTAGATGTGGTGTTAGGGGATATGGTGTAGGGGAGAACTTTGTAGAGTGGGGTTGATGGTTGGACTCGATGATCCCAAGGGTCTTTTCCAACCTAAATGATTCTATGTTTCTATTCTTTGATTCTTCTAGCTGTTATGGTCGTTCATTTTTAATAAAGGTCAGGGTAGCTAAATAGCTTGTCAGATAGAGAAATTACACCTACTCATTTTGTCTAAAGAGATCTTTTTGGTGGCCTTTTGTACTGATATTCTGAGGTTTTATGAAAGATGTTATTACTCAATTCTTTGATTGATTGTTATAGAGTAAATATACATGCAGAGAGAGAGATGAAGGACATGGTGTGCCTGAGGCTGGGGAACAGCAAATACAGGAGTGCAGGAAAGAACACCACATTTTATGAAGGACTCAGATGAAAAAACTTTGGGAATATGACCAATATCTTGAGGAAAATAAAGCAGATACCTCATTTGAAATAATGATTTTGTGAGAACTATATGCCACAGTATTTCTAAGCTTTTATAACTAAAAGACCAAATCTCCAGAATTCTCATGACATCTCCCCAAACAATTTAACTAGGGTACAAATCAGTAATTTAGTTTTACTCTTCAATTAACCCTCAGGATGTAGCTCAAAATTTCAGGTGTGACTGAGGAAGGGATCAAGTCTGCCCAAATTAGGCATCTGATAAACCATTTCTCTGTATAACCTTCCCTTTCTTGAGTCTTTCGGCAGCAGCAAAGGCAGTGGAAGTAGGTGGTAGGTACTGTGTATCCTCAACTGGACAAGCAATTTCTACCATCCATACAGGAGGATGCTAGCTTACTTGTTGTCTTGACCCCATTGTGCTTTACCTTGCTAGCTCTTTGTTAGCTACAGGCTATGCAGTCAAGGTAAGCAGTTATTTTTGTTTTGAAAGCATCAGGGCCGACTTCTACAATTTTCAGATGGCCAGTTTTCCATGATGTCTACATTTCCTATTTAACTAGAAGCGATGCATAGAAAATTGCATGGGGTTTTTTTGTTTGTTTGGGTTTTTTTTTTTTCATGAAATTGATTAATTTCTAAGCTGCTAAACTGCAGAATTCATTTTATCATATTGTCCATCATCTTACAATTCCAGTTGCCTTCCAGCTGAAGCACTGACAGCTCTATCAAAAAGCACACATGGGCCAGGTGCACAAAACCATTTTGGTGCTGAACTGTATCCTGGCCAGAATGTGGGTATCTAAGCTGAAGTCCGGAGGCCACGAGGTCCTCTTCCAGACTTTATATACATTTTTATGCTTTAGATTTAAGGTAATTACCTTAAGCCAACTGAGGTTCACTTGCTCTTGAATGGTAATGTTCTGGAGCTTGGAGAAGGGATGTGGAGGGAAAGAGGTAGGTGGAAATTCACTGAATCCATCCTTTTAATAGATTTCAATCTCACCTGTAAAAAGCTGAAGGTTGGGAAGTACAAAGTACCTTTAGATGGAATGCCTCCACCCATCATGACAGCAGAAATTTTGGCAAAAATACTTACTTTCACTGGGGCACAGTTCAAGGTGTACTAAATGAGTGAGTCTGTAACCCTTTCGAACTTAGCCCTCTGCAAAGTTGTCTGTGAGGGTGACGGGGAAGAATTGTAATATTTTAAAGAACCTGTGAAGCTTCATAGCTCTTTAATTTATTTATGTGGAATGAATGGACCCAACCCTGTGATGTCAGTCTGGTAGGATGGAAAAGAAATCTAGAGACTATATTGCAGAAGAATTCACTGGCCCATACTAGGTGAGGCTGATGGAAAGAATTCTGCTAATAAATCAGACTTAAATCTCTAGTCAGTGTGATGCATGCACAGATTTACTTTCCACTGGAGAAAAGAGTTGGTGGGAGTTAATTCTTTTTATGTAACAACTCAGAGTCCAGTGATGTGTGGTGTGTTCTCCGGGAACACAATGTGTGACATCAGTCATGGCATTATATGTGCTGTTTTTTCTGAAGGTCTTTCTTGAATGAATTCCATTCAATTCATTGCTCATTCATACATTAGATACTGCTGTGTTTTCATTTAGCTGTGCTTTATTTTCAGTGAGTCACCATCCATGGGCAAAAAAACCCAAACTTATTCAAGAAAGAAACATCAGAATAACTATAGTGTCAATATGTGTTGTGAAATAATGTGTTGTATGAAATTACTTCTGGTTAATTCTATCATAAGACATAAGAGTATCCTTCAATGGCATGTTGGAAGATGTAAAGAAGAAAGCATACAAAATAGTCTCAACCGGAAAAAATCTATTATTTCAAAGTTTGGTTTTTTGTTAGCAATAATCAAGCCACAATTTTTTAAGGTCAGAATTTTCCTTCTTCTGTTGGGTAGAACATAAATGAAATCTTGATCAGGATAGAAAAGCATCTTTACTTAGAAAGAGGCTAATTAAGGTATTCATTCAGTTCAAGTGCAAATAACAGGAGAAAATCATGTTCTGCCAACAGAATAAAATAATTTGATAGTGTATCAGAAGGAAGCTGATCAGAAGTGTGTCAGGAAGAAAGCTAAAGAGCAACACAATACAAAATTAAATACTTAACAAGGCACAGCAGATACACAAGACGAATTCACTGCCCATTTCAGACTGCTATTTGGGACACTTAGTGTCATGACTTTATTTTTCTTACTTTCTGGATTGGATTACATCCACATTCACTTTATCATCATGACCTCTGCTGAAAGTTTTCTAGTATTTGATGGAACTGTTGTGGAACACTTGCTACTACTTATTTCCATACGTTTTTCCATTACCTGAGAAAATGAGTCATAAAAACCTCTAATACAGCTCATAACCATTTCAAGAGATCTATCTGTATAAAACATACAGATGATGTTGTTTGATAATGATAATGAAATGGAAATATTTGACATGGAAAGAAGTGTAAGAACAGTAACATTTTTAAAGAATGATGAGAACTTTATTGGTCCTTATTCTGTAGTCCTTTGGAATATTCTTCATACTGCATGACAAAGAGATGACACCAAATTTCTGATCAATTTTTGTGCAGACAGATAGTAACTTTATGAAGTACTTAAAGTATTAAATCTCCATTTATATTTGTAGTTGTTTCAGATATGATGTCTATCTCTTGAATCAGCACAGTATGAGCATTGCAGTCTAATAGCAAAGCACTCATGAAGAGTTTTGGTTATACTTCTTTCATTCTGATAGCACTGTTCCCATCAGTTCAGTTTTATTCTGTTTCCTTGGATCCTCTTACCTCTACAAGGAACTGTTGCTTTTAGACCTATCTATCTATTGTTCTTTGATCAATTAAAGAAAGATTTTTGTGAAATTCTTCTCTCCCTTTTTAATTACTATTAATTGATATAGAAGCCAGACAGTGCTGACATTAATGGTCCTTCCTTCGAGTTTGATCACCTCCATTTGAAAATGAGCGCTAAAGGTGCTGGTATGAGACCTCATGCAGTACAGCTCTGCAGAGAATATGTGCCCAGGTCATACAGCAACAGGTGATCTGCAGCCTGCATAGGTCACTGTCCTTTTTGTTGTTTATTTCTGATTAACTTTGTTTCAGTTTTTCACTGGACTCGTTCATCTTTCTGCTTGTACTTACTCTTTCTTTTTCAGCTACATTTTGTGCATAAGCACTCAAGAGATGTGGAACATCTTTTTGTTCTCTTTCTACATGGATTAACACAATGAGGTCTTGTCCATTGTAACGTCCCTATAAAACAACAGAAATACAAAGAACAGCAGAGAATATCAACCAGATATTCCTTTTGGCTGTCATTTCCATGAAACCACTCAAAACTTCTTCTTTATTCCCTGATCTACATTCTTCAACACCAAGACTTTTTTCCCCCTATATTCCTGTATTTTTAATTCCATCAATTTGTGATGATTGAGTTGGTTCCTCCATTTCCCTTCAGTTACAAGAAATCAGACCTATATTGATAGCCTCTATTTTACAGGATTTCTGTAATTCTTCCACTAATACTATTGTTCGCCACACTTAAAATGGCTGAGATACTGGGTTTCCATACCTATGGTTAGATACGTTTTTTCCCCCATTCTTGTTCTTTCTGTCTTTTTCAGCTCTTCTTTACATTATGTCAATTTGTGCTGACTTGCAGCAGCAAATACAAGATTAATACTGTTGAAAGACACATGTTTTTCTTTTTTAAATTTTGAGCTACAGGAAAGCAGTCACTGTCCTTTTTTGTGTAAAAATAAAGAAAAAGTTTTTTTTCTTTAATTTTAACTACAGAAAAAGAATTAAATTCTTGTAGCTAAGGAAGGCTACCATGTATTATCCCATCAGAGCCTCTCAGGTCCTTCTTGGTGAAACAATTTTTTTCCTAGTTTTAACTATGTTTACTTGGAAAGACAAATATGAAAGGTTTTCATGAAGTGGTAGTTTGTTCCAACGAAATCAGCTGCAAAAAAGGAAAGTTTTTACAGGACAAATAGCCCTTAGTCACTACCCAATGATGATACTCAGTGCCCAAAAAGCCATTCACAGCTGACCGGTAAGAAAAAGCTAATGAAAATTATTCTTTTATACAATATCTACCTAAATACTGAGATTGTTCTGTGAAACACAGGAACAGCTGGACTTAAGAAGAAATTAATCTATTAAATAATTAATACCTGTGTCTACATCAACATAATATTTTCTGTATATTATTTATGCAATGGTGGGAAGCCATTTCACTATTTCTGCCTATAGAAACATAAAAGCTTACTGTAAAAACAATCCTGGCATCTCATTAAAAAAGTTACATTTTTCAATTTCCTTTTGTGTAAATCCATTTCCTTCAAGGATTTTATATTTATGCTTGTACAAGCAAAGCCTGGATAATAAGGCATAACAAAGTGTGTGGAATTTTAATTTAAAATTCCCATAATGCATATAAAAAAAGAGATATGATATATGAAATGCTGAAATACAGTTATGGATAAGCAACTGTGTCTCATTGTTTTGTTTTGTCTTAAGTCCCTGAATGTTTCTTGGAACTGAAGATGCCAGGGTGCTTCTCTGGACATACAGAATGACAAATATTCACAGATCTGCAGGCCTTCCTGAAGGTGGCTCCATTTGATAAAGGTTAAGTTAGACAATCCAGGATCAGCTCAACTGCAAATTCTTATCAGAGCGATTGGTCAGAAGAGGAAAACCCAGCGATAATTGCTCAGATAACAGGTATGGATAATGTCATAAAAAAATTTCCATGAAATAGTTCTAGGATTTAACCAATGTATTCTTGAAATTAATCAACAGAGCAAAGACTGTACGAAAAATATCAGAACAGTCTTTGCTCATTTATATTGTATATCTCAGTCTCAGTTCTGAACTAAAGACTGTCTTAATTAGTATTTTTTTCCTTTTTTTTTTCGATTCTGAGTACTAAAAAGTACAGGTTCATTAGACTGTATCTCTTTCACACATGATTGTTTTCAGGTTCAGTGAAATAAAGAGACAGAGAGCAAAAAAGACCGTAAAAAGAACACTTGTTTATTTTAGGATAGTGCTCAATTCTGCCTCAAATTACTGCAGCTCAGGATATAGATGAAAAGATAAAATGTAACAAGCTTCATTTCAAATGAAATTCTAAAATAGGAAATGGAAGAGGAAATTAAATTCCAGTATAATTCAGAAGTGAAGAAATATAGATTCAAAAACTTTGAAAACCAGAGAATATAATTATATTTTGTATGTTGATTTTTAAAAAAAAAAAAAGAAAGAAAAAAGTGGTGAAATATTTTTAGTTAAATTACTAACATATAAAACCTTCCACCTTTGTTAGCAAACGTTTTTTGAACACTGGGGTTTTCCATGGTATTCTAATGGCTCAGTGGCAACGAATGAATAATGAAAAGACGTTATTTTTCCACTGTAGAAGATAAACATTTAAAACCCTACAGAACCTGAGATATGTGGCCAGATTGTTCTGGAAGTCAATAGAGTTCTACCAGATTATCTGAATCTAGACTAGCCTTTGTCTCCAAACTCAGGTACAGCATCTTTGAAACATATTGCATCAATTAATCATTTTCTGTTTGATACATTTTGAGAGAAAGGCTTTAAACCTACTTTAGGTACTTCAACATTGTTCATAGCATCATATGTAATATTTATATATATTCATCAGCCAGTAACGCCTTCTCCAAATCATTTTTCTTACAATTCTGATGTAATGCCCCACAAATTGATGATGACATTATAACTAACCCCTTAAACCTGTGTGCGCACAATGCTTGCATATGAAAAAGTGTTATTTATTAAGACTTAAGGCAAATCCAAAATTAATAGCAGCATTTGTGGTAGGTGGCTGAACAGATCTACAGGACAACAAAATCGTAGCTTCAGCTACAGCAAGGGGCCAGAAAAGATCTTTCTCTGCTGTGCAGAGGACTTTTAAATCTTTGATGTCTGCTCCTGTCAAATAAATATAAGATGGTGTCTATTTATACTTATTATGTGTAAGTATTATGTATATTGGAATCCAATAAATCTTTACTACATTGTACATGTAGTGGAATTTTTGCTTTCTGATCAATACGGCACATAATTCTTGGGAAAATATCACAACATTTCCCCAGAAGCTGAATCACTTCAGTATGAAACCATTTTAAGAAAAATATTCAATCGATTCTGTCTTTTTCTGTCTTGAGCTGAAAAAGAGTATGAATACTACAGACATGTGAGTAGTTATCTAAGTTAAGTAGAAATGGATTTGATAGAGTAAGAAGAACTTTTTGGTTTCTGTTTTTTCAATAACTTGGGAATAGGTTCCCAAATTTAAGAATCTTGTCCTACACTCAGGAAAGCTCCAAAGAATTCAGTCAGGAAGGAAATGGCACAGGTGAGGTGAAGAGATGAGTACATAGATGAAGACTGGAAATTACATTGCATAACTACAGAAATACTAGTTCTAGCTGCTGGCAAAGCAAGATGAGAAATGAGAGAAATAAAAAAGTAGCAGCCTTTCTGTACCACAGGGAGAAACCTACGTTTAACAATTTTTTATGGTTTATTTTTAAGAAATCTTAGAAAATTGATATTCCATGACTCTCACCTCTGTAAGGATTTAGGAAGACTTGGAAAAGGACAGATGTTAATTCTGTGAAACAGTCTGAACTTGAAGGCATTTTTTTCTACTTTCTGTTGGAAAATTAAAAAATCATTGTGTCCTGCTGGAAGTTCAAGGCTATTCTTCTTAGTGTTTGATCTGTAACACACCAGATGCTTTTTATATGTGCATTAAGGTTAATTGTTATTTTAAAGTGGTGGGTGGGGTTTTTTTGCTTTTTTTGGTTTTTTTTAATAAGAAGTAGCAGTTAAATATTTAAGTATCTTAGTGTCTTTTGGTGATTGTTTTTGTTTAGAAGAACAGCATTTAAAATCTTCTCTCCTGTTCTCTAAATGACTCTGTGACTGTCAAGCAAACTGCATACTTTTAAGGTTAAATAAATAATGACTTTTAAAAAAAATATGGTCAGCAAAGAGCAATGAGTTAACTAGCTTCATGTAAATTCTAAATAACGAACACCTTCTATGGTCTGTAGAAAGGACATTTCTGCTTTAATAGTTAAATAACGGTTGAGTTTAGAAACTCAGAAAAATATTCTGAACATTTCTGAGTAATCTTTTTATAAAAATATGGCTGCTCAATGGCTTTTAATTCTGCTTATTTTTTTTTCTGCTTGTATCAGAATGCAGTAAACTCCAGAAGAACCAGAAATTGACAGAAACATTTTATTTGAAAAGATTTCTATAAAAAGGTATTTCTGTCAAAATCAAAGTGTTTGGAAATAAAATATTAAACTTAATGTTGTTAAAATAATTTCATTGACAAGATAAAATTCAGTAACATATAGACATTTCAAATGAACATAATTAAATTTTCTGTCATTTTGATTTATAATGCCATTTTGCTTTCAATTTTTCACTCTTCCCCCTTTGTCTGTCTAGTTTTCTTTCCATTCTATTGAAAAAAAAAAAGAAATGAAAGTATCAAAACAAAAATGCAAAAGGACATTTAAAAAAAAGAAAAATGACATTTGATTTTTTCAAAACATTACTGCTTTTTGAAATAGAAACTCTCACTTTTTGGTGTATGCACTATTTTCAAAAGAAAAGTCTTCCTGTGTCTGTGATAAACTATCTGGAATATGAATAGGAAATTAATTTTCAAGTTTCAATATTAACCATGGAATAATAAAGAAATTCTTTTTTTTTTTTTTTCCTTTTTCTTTCGGATACACGTTTTGCAAGTATATTCTCCTTTTGATAGTGTTTTAAATGCCATGAAGATAGGTTTCCTATTCATCAATAAAGGCAAACATTTTGGTTTTCTTTGAGAGTTCCAAAAGTTGGAGCAGAGGAATCCTTTTTTCCTCACTTTCTCTCCATTGAATTGCAGCAAAATATAGGGATCCAAAATTATTCATATAGTGATAAAAACAGGCATATCATTTTTCAGGGTTAAAACCAATTTTGGGGGAAAATAACAGCAGAACAAATAATTGGTAAATCTTGTGTTGGCACAAAAATTAAAATTCATGCAATATTAATGAAAATTATTATCCTACTTTTAGAGAAAAGTATTGTACTCCACAGTCATTCTTTGCAAGATTGATTTAAGCAGCAGGTTTTCACATTCATTCTTGCCTTTCATGGTCTATAGTATATAGAAACCGGGGACCATTCTGTTTGATCAAGGCAGTTAATGCAGTGTCTTTTCCAGGCCATGAAGGCAGCAACAAATCCATCATGAGGTCGGGAAGCACAGCAAAGTAATTCTTGAAGGAAATGTCTTCTTAACAGAGATATAGTTAAACACAGCTGGAAGCTTTTTGTTAAAGAATTGCATCTTTTTACATTAAAAAGCTAAATGTTAACACTAATTCATCTTAAAAGCCGAATGTGAGCATCCTCACTCAATTCTGGCCTTAGCCAAATCTCATTTCCATCAGGATCTCAGGTAAGGGGAGACATACTAAGAAAACATGCTTTGAATTTGAATTTTAAAGGATTTTCTTTTCCTGCTTAGGTCTGTGAAGCAGCTGACTGTGCTCTTGTGCCCAGCTCCATCAACATCTCTTCTGCAAGCAGACACTCACAAATCCATGCTGTCTGAAATGCCCAGACATAGAACACAGGTTTGATGCAAAGTCCCAGCATCTGTGGCATTAAGTTGCAGCTAAGGAGCCTTCAGCAGGACTCAACGGTTCAAGCTGTACCACCACCACCAGTGCGGCTCCGAGCTGGCTCCTGCCCACCCAGGAGGTAGCACAGGCATTTTGTTATCACACCCAGCTTTTATTATCACACATCCATTATAATCATTTAGTTCTGGAAGTCTGAAATTGTTCTGGTCTCCTAAGAAAACACAGGTTCTCCAGAAAGAATATCAGCACTATAGTTTTACTTTTGTTGGTGACAAATCTCTAACAGCAGCTACAACCTACATCAGCTTTTGCTCTAAAGCATTTGAGCAGAGAACTTTAAATAAAACCTCTATTATAATTAGAAGAAACTATAATCATCATAAATTGCTAAAATACCAATGTTATGATAAACAAATCTGACAATATCAGTGTGATAATTATTTTAAAAAATAAATAAAACATGTTCCGTCATGCTTGACAAATTTAATTGCGGGATGTTTTTTATATGCAGAAGTTGCAGACTGTTAGTGGTAATCAAACTAATGATTTGTCCTTGCCACTTAGCAAGGTTTATTTTGTCTTAGTGAAAACATAAAGGTAGCACAGTAGGCATACTACTGGCATCTGTATTAGGATACACATGAGGTTGATATCCTTCCTGTACAGAAGGATGGAAGCACTGTGGAAATTTTTATTTTTCTTCATTTCCCTATTCAAAGGGTACTCAGAAACTGAAAAGAAGGCAGAGATATTTGTGCCTGTCTTACTTATCAGTGTAAATTTTGAATTATTCCTGTGATTGCAAATGCTTTTCTTATGTCACTAGAAGATATAGGAAAAAAGGAGAATTAATGCTCCATCCCATGTTACCAGCACAGGGCTTTGAGAAGAAAGTGAAGAAAATCCCATTTATTAATCAGTTTCATCTCATTCAAACTTGCAAGTCTCTGAAGGAGTCATCCCAAAGGCTAAACTAAGTATGTTTTAAGTCTGATTTCTTTGTTTTGTAACTTGGAGCAAAAGACAAGATGATTTCACCTGGCCTCCCTCTTCCTATATTTTTACTGATCTGATATATATTGTTTTTTCCTACTCTTCTAAGCAGCTCTCAAACTGAACACTATTCAAAAGCACTAATCAGTCCTGTCACTTTAACGTTGGAAAGAGACTCTTCCTTCGCTATACAATTATTCATCTCAAAGTAGCTGAAATTGAAGTGGAGGTTACTGTTCTTTCATATAATGATATATTCACTATTCTTATTTCTTTCTGTTAGAATCATAATTCCAACAAGCACACTGTTGCAATTTAAAACACCCTTCTCTGAACTCTCTGAGTGGTTGATTTGAGGGCTTCTCTCTGTTTCTCTAAAAGAAGAGCTGTGACTCTGAATTTGACTTCAAGATTTTGCATCCTACTGTAAATAGATAGATTTCTGTTGAAAAACTACCAATCCCCTTTCTTCCCCAATCGCTGCTTGTTTTTCAGGGGGGAAAAAAAAGAAAAGAAAGACCTGATGCCTCTGGCCTGCCAACGCTTGCAGATCCAGGGTCAAGAAAAAATGCTATATTCACTGCAGCTTACATTGTACCTCTTCTGCAGAGCAATAGGAAAATCTTCCTCTGGTCGCCAGTAGGTACCGCGTCTGCTGAAATGTTTCCATGGAGACAGGGCATCGCTGAGCGCAGCAGCTGCGGCCGAGATGCCTGTTACAGCCCTTCCACAGGTTCCGTGTTTATTTCTGTGGCTGACGGAGCACACAACGAAGGCATCTCCCTTCTTTAGGAATCGCATTTTGCTTGAAATCAAATGCTTATTTCCTGAAGAAAATGTAAAGCTCTTTCAACTACACAAGGGGGAAAGAAAGAAACAAACGTGTAAGCATGTCACACAAATTTCACTATTCCAGTGGTGCTTGAGGAAACTTGAAAGCCCTGTATAGCTGACATCCTGTTTTCTTAGTTTGGGCTTTATTTGCATTTCAGATTTATTTATTTCTACATCTAAAATCAAACAAATATCGTCTTCTTTAACATGAGGTAACTCTAACTAACCCACTCCTTCGCTTTCAAATAAAAACGATGCTTCACCCAACATATCAGAATGTGAGTGGTTTATGTAAGCACTTTTACCTCTGAATTGGTTTCTCAATCACAGAATGGTGTTTGAAATGTATAATTATGATTGAAAATTTGTGTATGTTTTGTTTGGATTGAATTATTCAGCAATTATTTTTTCATTAGAATATACATGTTTGCTTCATCAAGGTTAATGAGCTGAGAGGAGGAAAAGCTAATGGAAATGTATTTTATTTCAAGAAGCAGGTATTCAGTTTTCTGTCTGGTTGTGGTGTCCGAACCATGCCTCATTCCGCAACACTTGTTGGAACAAGATGCTCCTAGGAGAAAGGCTTTGGCATTAAACTCTGGGATGTGCTTCACATACCACAGGTAGGTAAAAAAGAAGGGGTTCTTTATGAATGTGGGAGCGAAATACTGACCTCATTAAAGTCAGTGTTAAAACTGTATCTTGGCTTCTTTAAGGTATTTTTTAGCAAACCCATTAAATTATTAGTACTGCTATAGAAAATACTGATAAAACTTCATTTTAGATAGTTCAGACTTTTCTAGTCACCAAGACTGAAATGAACTAAAACTGGAAAGAGATGCCAATGGAGTGCTAAGATGATTTTGGAAATGTATTATGAAACACTGAGTGTGTTGAGATTTGTTGAGTTTGATCAAGCAAAAGTTGAGATACACTGATTCTTTATAAATAAAAACTTTAATAACTTTAAGTAACTTCAAAATTATAAGCACTTGTAAGACTCAATTCTATTTAGTTCTTAGTAACATTAAATGCTTACACGTGTTCAGCTGCTGACCCAGCTCAACATGTGTTAAACCAGTCATCAGACATGGGTCCAGAGGAATGTTTCTCTCCTAATTAGGAATAATTTCCGCAGAAGAAGAATTTCCTTTTTTTTTTTTTTTGTAGGCTGAAGCATTGTCGTCTGGGAATTTTATTGACAAAGATCCAGGAACCTGCTATGCGGATGATGATCTCACTTCCTCCTGCTTTCTTCCTGTGGCACAACATAGTCCTTTGGTAGGTGTTTTTAGGTAGCATTCCCTGTCCCACGGTGTTTGCGCTTATGCGGGATAATGTTATTTGTTTGCTAGCACTGAGGTTCAGGCCTGCACGCAGTGACTCAGGTGGCCTCTTACAGTGTCCTGTCCCTGTGCTCTGCTGGATGGAGGGTCAATATGAGTATGAAAACAGAAGTCACACGCACAGGAGCCTGTTGGGTCCCATTTGACTGAAAACATTATCTCCCATCAGAGCTACTCATGTCGTGGGTGACGTGTTGTCTTTGCTGCGAGGTCTGTGAGGGAGGCAGGAGAACTGTATTCAGCCTGGTGTAAAAATAAGGCAACCCCAAGGCACTGACTTTTCACAAATGATGCTTTCCCTTTTGTAGTCACACAAGACACCCTGCTTGAATTCAGGGAGCTCCTGCAATGGAGGAACCAAAAGCCTGTGAGAAATTCCAGGTTTGATGCCTGTCCTAACATTTCCTAACCTCTACCCCCCTCCAAATTCAGTTTGCTGGAGCAGTACTTTCACTTGCTGTTGAAAATGTGGAAATATTTCTTCTGTCACGTTCTCATCTCACGTAGTATTTGCAGTAAACTGTATTGTAGCTATTTCAGATTCAGCTCTAGTGATCTTCAGACTCTTAACTCTCATTTGCCACACCTCGCTGTTTTCCAGAAGTTTGAAAGGTTATGATTTATTAAACAAGTTAGATTAGTGGAGAGTTGTTCTGCTTCAGAAAAGGCTCTTAAAATCTGAGCTGGCTCACTGCAGCCTGGTGGATATGTCTAATCTATGCTGTGGTCACTGATGTACCCAGGCTCAGTGTGTCCTGATCCAATGAGTGTTACAGAACGATTTAACAAAAGATTTGGGTCTATTCCATCAGACTTGAAGAGCCACTCAGTATGACCCAGAGATGAGGATGGACAAAGAGATTATACAGAAATTATTTTGCCCCAAGATCTATATTCTTATCGCCCTGCTTGCTTGTCCTCAGATTAGAGGACCTCGTGAGCACCAGTCAGCATTAGACACACAGGTGAGCAGAGGATGACATTCAGAACTCTATTTCTCTTCAGCTGAAGACAGAAATAGGTAAGACAATATCACAGCGAAGGTTATCTTCAATCACTTGATGGAGAATGAGCCATCCTATTTTCAGAGCTCCTCTCTGAACAGTAGAAGAAACCAAGGTATTAATCACAAAGCCAAATCTTGTCTTTTGCTTCCCTTTAAGAGGTGATCAGATGCAGGGAATGCTTGACCCTTAAGTCTGTTTACTGTGGAGGACTGTGCCTTCACTGCTTGAACACAGGCGTGGTTTCCGCTCAGCTTTGCAGTCGAATTTAACAGCCATCTTGAGCTGAAAAATCACACAAGGACTTTCAGGATCAAACTTATTATGCATTCAGTATCCCAATACTCCATCTGCTGTTTCCTTGTTCCATATCCCATTAACAAATGCTAAGCTGCAGATTGTTTTTCACATAGTAATGAGCTGCATAAGTATGCAAACAAAACAAAAGTTATATATTTCTGTTAGAACAAGTGCCAAGAACACCTCCTGTTGCAACACTACTAATGACAGGATAGCAACAGTGGAATAAAGAGAGTAATTTGTAGTATTCCCAGGTCAGCTGCACACATGGTTTCTCCAAAAATAAGTAAGTGAGGCAATTTATGCTATACTTACAATGCACCAGATTCATTCCTGCTTTAATTGCAGTAGCCTCAGTGGGTCTGTATCATAGAAGAATTTGGCCATGCCGTTGGAATGCTTCCTACAGATGGTGGTAAAAAAAGGTGACCAGCATAAATAATGTCATTATCCCAATTAACTGGAATTGATTAATTCATCCATCCATTTCCCAAGTGATTATCTCCAATTAAAATAATTGCCTGGATAGCATTCCATTGCTAGATCCCTGGGTGAAACAGAGATCTTCTAAATAGCGTTTTAGTCATATGCCAGCACAACCACCACTACCTGGCAGTAGGGAAACACATTGCAATCCGCTACAGTTCAACATGAGGACAGAGGAAGCTTTGGAATGTCTCTAAGAGACACGGACTCACATACTATTATTTGCCTAAGCACAGGGTTACTGTGGAACGGGACTTGATTTGTTGCAGAAGGCGAGGGGATGGTGCCTGCTGTAGAGAGCTTACATTTCTAAGCAAGCACAGACACAGATCAGGAGCACAAAGAAAACTGTGGGACACCATCAGTAGGCATAGCCAGCCCTGGCAGCGGCACCACAGCAGCCTCTCACTGTTGTGTATTTGTGTAGGCATCACAGTAATGGATGGTTTTTCAACCACATCTCTGAAGGTAGCTAGCTCTCTTGATGCTTGCAGAGATATCCTCCCAGCTGTGAAAGCAATAAAAAATCTCATGACACCTGTCTGAAAATGTAAAGCATGGGCAGGGGAGCCTGACACCACAGACCTACCAGCGGCAAGAGTCCACTTTCCGATTGTGATTAGGAGATGATGGGTGTGACAGGGATGCCTTGAAAAGGCAGTTTCTGAAATCTCCTGTGACGTGTGAGAGAGATACAGAGTAGTCATTTAAAGAAAGGGATAACAAGCTCAAATGTGCTGGGTATGAGGAGGATGCCTGTAGCCACAGTATAGCATCTGCTAAGTTCAGAGGAAAGGCTGTTCTAATAAAATGTGAGAATACACATAGATATATGCATAGATGGAGACAAAAAACTGTTTCAAATAGATGTTTTGTATAGAAAATATGCAGAATTTAAGCATAGTTTGCATCTAAAAAAATTTAAATTCAGGGCTGAATAGGATGCTCAAATTACTGGGCTGCATAATCACTCAGTACAGTAACTGCTATACTTTTAAGAAAACGAGGTAGGAGAAAGCTAGGAATAAGAAACAAATTTTTGTTGAATCTGAGCTCCTTGCTACATGATGAGAAAACATCAAAGGCGTTACAATTTTAATTTGAGCAGAAAGACAGTTATATAGTTCTGAGAGACAACTGTGAGTTGTTCATGTAAGTAATAGCAAATTATTTTTATTTATAAATGAGATAGTAACAGGATAAGGCATGGAGGGAAAAATCCCCATTGGCTAAGTACTGGGGAACCCGGCAGAGAACAGGTAGAGGGATGAGAAGGATTGTTTATGGGACATACTAATAAAAACATAATGGAAATATACAGGGGGTAGGGAAGGGATAGATTAATGAAAACCAGTGCCAGGAAAACTGACAAGGTAGAAAGTGCCCAGCGCATCACAGAAGATGAAGCAGAAGTCTGGTTTTAAGCATACACAATGTAGAGTCTATTTGGTTGCTTAATTGTAGGCATGTCATGAGAACTGTGCAAGGCTCCTGCGTGGCCTCCAGCCACCCCTTCCACACTGTGTTGTAACTGTCCCTCCAGGCAGGTTTTTCAGATACCTTGTTGTGCCTCAGAGGCACTAGATGTCTATGTTTAGGTAACCAAATACTGTACTACAGGTGTGATTCCATTATTTTTACACTGAAAGGGTTATTAAGCATTGGAACAGGCTGCCCAGGGAAGTAATTGAGGCACCATCCCTGGAGATACTTAAAGGATGGGTAGACAAAGTGCTTAGAGGTATCGTTTAATGATGGTTTTTGTCAGTGTTAGTTGACGGTTGGACTAGATGATCTGAAGGGTCCATTCCAACCGAGGCAACTCTATGATTCTATAAGGTGCCTACTAACATGTTAAGGTTTTGCATTCACATTGCAGTCAGTACAGCTGGTGGGGCTTGTGGAGCAATCCATGTCCCCAACTGAAGTACGGAGCTACTCAAGTTAAAGTGCTTAAAATGCAGGTGTATAGTGTCACCTGAGACACGCTAGTGTATCTGGCAGTCATATGGTGTAAAACAATGAGATCAATGCCAAGACATAAAATGAGTATCACAAGAAATTAAGTCAATGAGCTACTTGAAGAACAAAACCATTTTCTTTCTTCTTTTTGCTCCCAACTCCCCTCCTTTCGAGAAAGAATTTGTTTCCTCACCTCCAGCTTAGACTGTGTCTGGTGAGACCCAAGATACTCAGGGATGAGACAAACACAAAATGTTGGTTACAGACATCAGCTTACTACAGCAAGCAACTCCCCATAGCTGATGGCCTCTTGAGAAAATTAAGAATTTTAACTAGGACTGCTGCACAAAGCATCTTGAGGAAGGTTTATATGGACGATGTTTATTTTTGGGTATGTAGGTAAAGGACAACATTGCCTTCAAAGTTACCTTAGGGGATAAACAAAGAGGTGCGGGGTGGGAGGTGGAAGGAAAGGCCAGGCAGAAAGAGCAGCGGTGGGGTCTGCAGACAAGCGTTCTCCTCTGAGCGAGGTGCTTCCATTGCAGCAGGTGAAGAAGATGAAGATGACTACATTGATCATTTTTGCCATGCTTCTCCCTTAGCAATATACACTTTCCACTTGATCTGTTCAAATTCCCTGTTAGTTGTTCCTATTTATGATGTTATTAATGCTGATTGGAGTATGCTTAATCAGGCACAGGCATGGCATGCTGGCTGGTTGCTAAGCTTTTGTGCATGAATATTATTGGGTAATAGTTAATAATTATTTAAATGATACTATCTATTTTGTTATACACTAAGTTCTAGGCTTTTTTTAACAAACTAAAAGCTACATGAGGTTGACATGGAGAAGGGGTGAATCTCACGTTGGTGTTAATTTCTTCTTACAAAAGCCTGTTGTAGCAAAGATACCTGGACTTATAGGTGCAAAGCAATGAGAAATACATGTGAGAAAAACAGCATGAAGCAAGTTGAAAATACTGCCCTCAAGGCTTTTGGAAAGCATTGCTGAAGTGAAAAGCTATGGAGTTGTGAGCAAAAGGCAAACAACAGAACTACAAATGGAGGAGAGCCCTTTGCATTGTCCAGGTTAAGGGACTATCTGAGAGGACCATGCTAGTTCAGCTGCACAGTTGGAGGTGCTCACAAGAACTGTTTCCTTACTAACACAAATCACTGTCTTAGAGTATCTTTTAAATATACAGCTACAGAATATGTTTTACAACACATTTGGGTTCTCTCTCTGTTTGTCGTGGTCAAGTATTACTCTGAGAATACAGACATATTCCTAAACCCTCTCATTTGCAGTACAATGTATGTGACTGCTACAAGGGATTCTTAAAATGATGTTCTTTGTAATGACAGGTCTCAGAATCAGTAGTAGAAAGACTTTACATTAATGTTACTAGAACAATAGCAGTTCTTAGTATAGGGAGATGAGCTGGTATGAGCCACAGGATGCACCAAGCTGCAGCGAGTGAGAGGTCAATTCACCTTCTAATGCTACCATGAGCTACCTAAATGTAAGCAAATTAATCCGTTCTTCATCAGTCATTGTTTTCTAGATTTTACATGTTATGGTCACAGCTACATCATCTTGGAACACTTTAGCCTGGATATGATGTGTACAGACCTGAGGGTGTACAGTGACTAAAGTAAAATGGTTATTACAAAGACTGTAGGAAAAATGTTAGTTGTTTTGGGGGTTGGTTGGGTAGGAGGGATCAAGCATCCAAGAAGTGAAACAAAACATGCAAACAAAAGAAAGTCCTTTTGTTTATCTAGAATAGAGTTTTTTGTTGTTTATGAAATTAAATTCCAAAATAACTTTTTGTGAATGGAAAGTGTCAGTTGACTCATAGCTAAACAGAAGATGGGAATGAAGGGGCTAGCTTCACAAGATGGATCTGAAAAAGCTTAGGGGCTAAAGCAATTGTGTCGGGAGTCCAAGCTAAAATCCCTTGTCTGCTTGGGGAAAATGAACCAAGGTCTCCTACCGAGCAGCTGATTGTTGAACACCTTTTTCTTGGTGTTATTCAGGTTTACCTAAAGACCTCTCACTGTCTAGAACAGGGACTGAAAACGTTTAAGCTGAAAGTTTGGAATCTTAACCGCTCAGAGAGAAGAATACCACGCAGTGAGAAACATATTCAACAACTTTGAAGGAACTGCAGCCAAGGACACAAACTTCAATATAGCCTATGCTGGGGTGCCTAGAGCATTTGCCCAATGGGTAGGAGGCTCCAATTCAGACCTTTTCCCATAACCCATGTTCAAATAATGATTAAACTAATACAGAATAGCTGTGGAAAGTGTCAGAAGTGAATTAATGTGTCTTTAGAGGGAGAAAAGCAGGACACAGGGAAGGTAGTCAAAAGCGGTGGTATTCAAAAGGCAAACTCTTGCTTTCTTCTATAGTTTCAGGAATACAGTTTCAAAAGCTGCTTGACATAAGGTCACTATCCATTTCAGGGCAGCTGATACTACTTTTTTGTCCTATCGTTATTATTACATTTTCATATAAAATACCCAGTTCTAAATAGAAAAATTTTTCAGATACATGAAAAATATCAAAAGTCCTTTTGGCTACCTATAAACTTGTTAGCAGATAGAGGCATGAGTAAAGACACAGCATTTTCATTAAATTTTGCACGCTGGCACTGTGTCCTAAGGTAATAACAAAATGCCTATAGAATTGATGCAGTTTAACATGATGTCAGTCAAATCTTTGTAATGATTTTTCTTTTGTATTGGGTTTGTCACAAACAGCTGTTCTATGTGCCCCGTCACATTGTTTGAAATAATCTCACTAAGTCTTCTGAAAGCTTGATCAATTCTACCAGTGCTTAATCAGTTTTGGAGGGTTGACTGTTGTTAGATCAATGGTCCTCCTCCAAGTCTAAATCTATTGGATTTTAAGAAATTTGATGAAAACTGCTCAGGTCAGCGGAAATGAAGACACATAACCAGGAACACCTATTTGAAGACTGTCGATATGGCTATAAGCCCGGCAATTCAGTAATCGAAATAGGTTTTTTCCGAAAGACTTTGAGGTTTGCACGATAAAAGTGAAGATGTTTGTTTTTATGAGAACCGAATAACATCAATTAAATTTAAAAAACTTTTCTCACAGTAAACTGAGGATGATTAATTGGGGTTTTTATTTTCTTATTTTTCGTATAGAAGGATATAATACAAATAAGCCTTCATTAGATATCAAAAGCTCTAAGATCATAGCCATCCAGTTTGAATAAAAAAACTGACTAAAGAACAGCAAGTACCTTAATGTAAGAAAGAGAGAACATGTCACACAGGTAGCTTGCCTATCTAAACTAAACTTTGGGATAAATTTTGAAAAAAGAATCAAGGGATGGAGGTAAATGGAATAAGATGTACTATTGCATTACCAAAGATATACCATGCTAAATTAATCCAATATTGTTCCTTGAGAACTATTTTTAATGATGGAATACGTATGCATTTTTATTCACCAGGACCTTACAAAGAGAACTAAAATGTTGTAAATGGGAGACGAGAGAGATTGATTGAAAAAGGCTGAAGCAGACATGATCACAGAATCATAGAATCATAGGAAAGTTTGGGTTGGAAGGGATCTTTAAAGGTCATTTAGTCCAACTCTCCCTTCAATGAGCAGGGACATCTTCAACTGGATCACGTTGTTCAGTCCAACATCACCTTGAATGTTTCCAGTGATGGGGCATCCACCACCTCTCTGGGCTACTTCTTCCAGCTTTTCACCACCCTCAGTGTAAAAAATTTCTTCCTTCTATCTAGTCTAAATCTTCCCTCTTTCAGTTTAATGCCATTACGCCTTGTCCTATCGCAACAGGCCCTGCTAAAATGTTTGTCCCCATCTTTCCTGTAGGCCCTCTTTAAGTACATAAAGGCTGATAGAAGGTCTCCCCAGAGATCTTCTCCAGGCTGAACAACCCCAACTCTTTCAGCCTGTCCTCATAGCAGAGGTGTTCCAGCCCTCTGATCATCTTCATGGCCCTTCTCTGGACCCACTGCAAAAGGTCCATGTCTTTCCTGTTCTGAGGACTCCAGAGCTGGATGCAGGGCTCCAGAGCTGGATGCAGGACTCCAGGTGGGGTCTCACCAGAGCAGAGTACAGGGGCAGAATCACCTCCCTTGACCTGCTGGCCAAGCTTCTTTTGATGCAGCCCAGGATGCGGTTGGCTTTCTGGGCTGCGAGCACACATTGTCGGCTCATGCCCAGCTTTTCATCCACCAGTACTCCCATATCCTTCTCAGCAGGGCTGCTATCCATCCCTTCATCCCCCAGTCTGTATTGATTCCAGGGGTTGTCCTGACCCAGGTGCAGGACCCTGCACTTGGCCTTGTTGAATGTCAGGATGTTCACACGGGCCCACTTCTTGAGCATGTCCATGTCCCTCTTGATGGCATCTCATCCTTCAGGCGTGTCAACCACACCACTAAGCTTGGTTTTGTTTGCAAATATACTGAAGGTGTACTCGATCACACTGTCTATGCCATTAATGAAGATATTCAACGGTACTGGTGCCAAGACAGACCCCTGAGGGACACCACTTGTCATGGATCTCCATCCGGACATGGAGCCATTGACCACTACCCTCTGGATGTGACCATCCAACCAATTCATCATCTACCAAACAGTTCATCCATCAAATCCATTCCTCTCCAATTTAGAGAGAATGATGTTGTGGGGGACTGTGTCAAAGGCATTACAGAAGTCCAGATAGATGATATCCGTAGCTTTCCCCTTGTCCACTGATGTAGTCCCTCCATCACAGGAGGCCACAAGTTTGATCAGGCAGGACTTGCCCTTGGTGAAGCCATGCTGGCTGTCTCTAATCACCTCCCTGGTCTCCTTGTGCCTTAGCGTAGCTTCTAGGAGAATTTGTTCCATGACCTTCCCAGGCACAGAGGTGAGGCTAACAGGCTGGTAGAAAAAAATAAATATATTTGGAAGCAGCCCTGAGCAGCAGCTCATTACTTTAATAACGCCATTTACTTATGTACACCCTCCCCCCGACAAAAGGGGGCTTTAGCTAGAAAAATAAAGGGAGCTGCATGGGGGAGTGTGTGCCAGAGGATGGTGCCACGTCTCCTGCTCAGGCTCTGCCCTGTGATCTTCCTCCTCTGTTACCATGCTGTCATGGTCTCCCCACAGCAACAAACATCCCTGGCCTTTGTTGGCCCTGGACTCTCTCACCTGACAGCCCTCGCTGCCACACCTGTGGTCACCCCCTGGAGACAGAGCCAGGAGACTCCAGACAGAGGGCTGGCCCCTTACCCTCAAGGTGTTTAATGACTGGCAGGTAAACCTGGGCTATTGAGCATCATGAGGCACATACAACAAGACATCAAAACCACAACAGGACTCACTGTCCCTGGTTACAAGGCTGCTAATGTTTCTTGTGAAAAACTCATACTTGCAGACCACTATGTATCCTTCCCATCTGTCTTGTACTTTCATGGCAGGAGAAAGGGTGATCATGGAGAAATGTTGGAAGTTGACATTCTGAGCAGCAAGTGGAATCAACCATGCAGTGACTATCAGTAATTAACCATGGGTTACTACCAGTGTAGAGGGAGATTAGTGTCGGGCACACGTGAAGGAGGGTTTCAGTGGTGAGCGTGGGACTGGATCCAGCAAGGTCCTTACAGTCCTGGGCTGAAGGTGAATCTCAGTAGTTATTTCCTGAATGTAAGTGATAGTTAGAAGTTACACTGCCTCTTCGAAAGTTGTACTATTGTTCCTCAAGAAAGTGAACAGTGTGACTTTTCTAATACAGATGAAAGCATAACCATAACTATATATTTTTGTTTGTAGTCCCCATTTCAGAAGAGTATGCATTGATTCTTAAATAAACTGTTATCTCTTAAGCTTTTGTTTCCTATTTCATTGCTAAAGAATTGTGTCCTTTTTTTCGCAATAAATTTACATTTTAATTTTACACGTATATATGTAATGTTTATTTTTTGTAATAATAAGCAGCACAGATTAGGTCTTTAGGAACAGCAGGTTTCCTGCTTTTAAAGAGTAACAAGCCATTTCTAAGGGTATTGTCTTGTGCTGCTATTTGGGTCAGGCAAAAGAAAATCTTTGGCACCCTTATAATATCGCTTCCCAAGGGAAGGAGCGTGCTGTCTGTGATAAAAACATGAGAAGACCTTTGAAAGATCCAGGAATAAGAAGCATTGTGCCAAAAGGCCTGTCTGAAATGGCCCTTTCCAGACAACTTGCAATCCTGAAAGTAGGAGTTCCCTTATTTTTGCTATTCTTTGTTCTGATTTACAACACATTTTTACAACATATTACTGAGGAATCATTTGGAAAATGTGTTCGGAAACATATAGTGACATTGAGTAGCTGTCAGGCATTTAAATAAAGAAAACGAGTGTGTTTCACATATACCTGCAAGGGTGGCAAGGAGTCCCAGTTTGGCTGATTTACTGTTGCATTCTGCATCACTTGTCATCATGAACCCAAGTTAAACATTTGGTGGCCAACTATGTTTGCAAAATTTGTTGTATTTGTTTTCATAAAGTGGCCGAAAGTCCCAAAGTGCCTTTATGGTAGTAAGACCAAGACTGTATACCCACTTCCTCGTTCCTTGTTGCCTCACTCAGAAAGGAGGGTTGGTTGGGTGGCTTTATTCAGAAAAGGCATTGGATACTCCTACTCCCTCCTTCCTTCCACAATATTTCTCCATCTTGAAGAGAACAGGAACCACCACAGATTTCTCCATTCTTTTGCCTGATCCAGGGCTCCTCTGATTCTGTTACAAGTTACCCAGAACATTTTCTTCTTAAAAAAAACCTGTTTATCTTCTTACCTTCCCCACAAGACCCCATTTCCTTTCTTAATGGAGAATAATATAGCTAATTTTAAAGAAAGAGTTTGAAGTCTTAACTTTGCTGTCACCGCCGTGCCACCACAAAAGCCACGCAGGTGGTCCACTCCCACTCTGTCTTAACAGGCGCAATCATTATTGGCTACTGTCAGCGAGGTCCACTTATGTCTGTGGGAGGGCTGCAAGAATGAGTTCCGTAATGCCTTGTCAACAGGCATTATCTTGCAGCGCCCTCTCTACCGAGCTCTACAGTTCCTCCCATTTCTCTTTCACACTGCTCACCACTCTCGTACTGCTGCTGCCCGTGCTTACTTTAAATGACATAAAAAACTGTCCATGAGTGTAAGCCATTTCTCAGTTAAGTCAGCTTTGAAATTTGATGTCCTGTTTCAAGCAGTTATCTCTGCCAGGAAATTCAGGATTATAATGTTTCTCAAGCCAGGACAGTAGTACACTGTTGTCACTGGGAATGAGTGGCTGGGATGGGAAGGCACTTCATTGTGCCCACATCACTGAAGTTTAAACCAAAAGTAAGACAGACGAGGGGGTGGAAAAGAGCAGCAATAAGAAACTCAACCTTCCTCTGAAACCTGGGAAAGCAGATTGTCGTAAAGGAGCCTATCTCATGGTTACAGTCCTTTCCTGGAAACAAAGTTACTCTATGTCGTTTGAAAAGGCTAATGAAGCTGAGCTACTCCATACCCAGCTCATTCCCTTCATTGGCACTGTATGCCCATCCATTTTCACTGTTCTGCTACTCATGGAAGGTAGAGAACTAAAGAGCGTATAGCATCTATAATCCTGCACACGGAGTTTAGGCGGTGACTGAGTAAACTAAAAAGAATTTTCTCCTTCTCATCTCGGCAGCTGGAGAAAGTCAAAATCCAGTCCCAAGCAGATTTAGTGAATTGGAGAGAAATGACAGCTGTTGCTGTGGTGGAGAAGGCACGACTGGTCTCTGCACCTGGGAGGTGATTGCCTGCGCTTTGCACAGCTGCAAGCAGCAACAAACAGAACGGGATGTCTTCTCCTGATCTCTAGATGCTTTCAACCATTTTTAGAGCACCTGAAACACTAGAATAAACTCAAACAAGTAAAAGATCAAACGGCAGCAAATTTTCTACCTCTGAGTAATAACCAATTAGAACAACAACAAAATAATTGGGAGTAGTGAGGCAGAGAGCGTATAAGATATGTCCTCCTTCAAAATGGCCCTTTTATGTAACAGCAGCCTATTCTAAACACCCCTGAAAATAATGAGCTGCAAGCTGCAATTAGCATGAAAATCAGAGATCAAACTTTTCAGAGAAAAGTTTGAAACAAATGCTAAAGCAAGGGGAATTTTGTGAAGAGAGTCCTGCCAGAAGATCTTATTTTTCTTAGGTCAAAGGGTTCCTGGCTAAAATGCCTTGCTGTCCATTGCAAGGAAACTGAGCAGAGGACTTATGGCAATCTTGTTATTAGTTAATTTTCAATAGGAGATGACAACAGAATGAATACAAACCATGTGTATGCAGCACAGTATGCTACATCTTGCTCTGTTGCTTGGATTGTGAACAACACCTCGGTTGATGTGTTCGGGACTTGACTCTGGTGTGAGTCAGTGGCGTGAGCCCCTGGGGTGCTGCTCTGAACTGCAGAGCAACTGTGCCCAATACTGGGCTGTCATTAAATAAGTATAAGAAGTTCTTTCAGAGGCATTGATGGGAACCAAAGTATATTTTAATACTAGAATGATATTCTAAGTAGAAAAAGCTAGGACTTTTAACTGCAAAGTCCCAATTTTGAGGTGTAACACAAAAGAATGAAAATTAATTCAAAGTACTGGGCTGTTCTGGTTTCAGCTGAAAATACTTTTCTTTCTGGTAGCTGTTGTGTTTTGGGTTTGGTGGGAGAAGGATGCTGATAATTCATATTGGTTTAGTGGTTGACAGGTGATGTTTTACATTAGTCAAGGACTTTTTCACCTTCCCACAGAAGCTGAGAGGGAGCATAGACAGAACAAGCTGCCCAATGGAACATTCCATACCATAAGATATCATGCTCAGTATATAGATGGGGGTTGGCCAGGGGGCAGGAATCCGCAATCACTGCTTGGGACAGGCTGGGCAACTGATCATTGGGTGATGAGAGCGACTTGTGTTGTTTTACTTTATTTTATATATTCTTTTACCATTATTGTTATTATTATTGTTATTTTCTTTTTCCATTATTGTTCTACTAAACTGCCTTTATCTCAACCCATGAAGGTTTTTTTTCCCCTTTCCCTTCCTTTTCTCCTTCTTCTCCCTACCCTTCTGGGGAGGAGGGGGAGAAGTGAATGGGCACTTGCATGCTCCTAGTTGCTGTCTGCGGTCAAACCACAACATGGGCTAAAAACTCCATCTTAACACAATTTGAAATGTCATGCCAATATGTAGGAGGGAGCTGCTTGGTCAGTATCACAAAAATTTCTTTACAGTATTGGACAGGGAACTGCTGGAGAGGGTGCAGCAAAGGGCTACCAAGATGATGAGGGGACTGGAACACCTCTCTTATGAAGAAAGGCTGAGGGATTTGGATCTCTTCAGTCTGGAAAACAGATGGCTGAGGGGGGACCTTATCAACACTTATAAATACTGAAAGGGTGGGTGTCAGGAGGACGGGGCCAGGCTCTTTTCAGTGGTGCCCGGGGACAGGACAAGGGGTAATGGGCACAAACTTGAGCATAGGAAGTTCCACCTAAACATGAGGAGGAACTTCTTTCCTTTGAGGGTGGCAGAGCCCTGGCACAGGCTGCCCAGAGAGGTGGTGGAGTCTCCATCTCTGGAGACATTCAAAACTCGCCTGGACACGTTCCTGTGCGACCTGCTGTAGGTGACCCTGCTCTGGCAGGGGAGTTGGACTAGATGATCTCCAGAGGTCCCTTCCAACCCTATGATTCTATGATTCTATGATTCTATTGAAGCCCTAGCACACAATAGTATTCTTATCCTAAATTTGAGACAAAAATGCACAGTAAAGCTATATTACACGTGGAAATCAGACTCTGCCTTACCTTTCACAGTGTTCTGCCAAATACAGAAACAATCTGTATTTATCCCTGAATCTTTGGGGCTTCAAGGGAGGTGAAAGTAGTCAAAAAGGGTCAGTTAGAGGAGTAAAATGAGTTGAAGTTTCAGAATTTGGACCTAAATTTATTGCTAGAATAAGAGAAAATTCTAAAAATTTTGGCAACTCATACTGTCAAGCCTTGCTAAAATTAAGTCGTACAAAATGCATCATTATTGAGACAAGAATATAAGCAAGCAACTAAAACTATAACAAGAATAGAAGCTATGACCCTGGGTGATTCTCTGCAAAGATTGAAATTTATATTTACATTTGCAATAAAATGTATATACCATAAAAGTGACTGTGCAAACTATACATGCAGAAAAATTAATATCTGTCACAATGAAACAGTGAAATACCCAACATATATCAAAGACAGGAACCTGAATCTGTCTAGGACATGTTGATTAAAATCATAGACTCCTTCAAATTACTCATATTAATGAAGTCTAATCTGTTTGAATATTGCTGTGATTTTTTTGTATGTTTGTTTGTTGGCTTGTTTTCCATCAGGAAGATTCTTTTTGTTTCAATTTCCTGTAATTTGTTTCGCAGTCCGCAAAACAAAGAACCTCTTTAGGAGCTCTTCAATATCTGTCATTCTCTTACAGTATGAATCCAGTTAGATTAGGTCTTCAGGCAAAAGTGGTGACTTGTTTTCATTATTAAAAAAGTACTTTGTTATTCGACATGGTTTTTTTATTATTATTTTGTTTTCTTAGTTGAACACAAGGAGCTCCCATCGCAGTCCTGAAAATAAATAAATGAGAATTTGTCAAGCCACATTTTTAGGAATAAAGGTCATTACTCAAGCTCTAGGTGATAGTTAGAACGACTTTGTTAATACCTGCCTAGAGTTCAACACCGCTTTCAGAGTCCCTGCAGTTAACCTAACATAATCATGAGTGTCTTCTTGCAGGTGTGGGTTTTTCTATCAGCATGTGCTTGACTGAAAGCATCTGATTCCCAGCCTGTGCCAGGACAGCAGATGCTGTGCGAGTCATTTCAGAGTGATACAGTGTGTAGAACTCATGACTGTAAAAGTAATAACTTTCTTCTGAGATCTTATTCCAAGATATTTTTGAAGTATTTTCTTTTGAAACCATTTACTTTGGAAAGTTTTAGGAAGAGAAAACCAAGTATTTTTCTTATCTGTAGGTTTGGTTCTATGTTATTTTCTTATATTCACGGATGTTGAATGCTGACAAATTAGTGGGTTGAGTAAACTTTTGTCCATGGTTTATCTCTGGGCTTTGTGCAGAAATAAACTCACATAAAGTCTACTGATAGAGTCAGTCCTGGTGATCTGCAATTCAAGGTGAGCCTCTGAGAAAATGGCTACAGATTTCTGATGAACAGACTGAGAGAAAGATACAGCACAAAGGCAAAAAGCAGAAAGTGCCATTACTTACTATGGAACAGAAATAATCAAAATGGAGGGTTCTAGGTTAGAATCACATCATGAACCTAAGATTTACTGTAATTCCGACGGAAATTAAATATTGGAACAGGCATTTAAGTAACTGAAGGAAAACTGCTCTGATTGCAAGGCAATTGTCATCACTGAAATCACTGCCAGCTCCGTTCAGTTCCTCTCAGTTATGTCTGCAACTGGCGTGGAGTGCAGAGCTTCAGACAGGTCTTTGAAATAAGCGTTGAAAATGTCAGCTGCATCCATTTATACAAGACAGTACAAAACTGCCTTTATTATTACTTTTTTTTTACTCACACTTTAGGAGCTTGGGGTCAAAACTGTTACTCTCTTAAAATCTGAAGAGCTGTTGCCTATTCTGGAGAAGGTAAAATTTCTGTGAATCCAGGGTATGCTAAAATTTTAGACTCCTAATGTACAAAGCCCCTTAAAGCAAACGCCTAAAATGCCTATATAATCTACAGTGAAAAGCAGGTGCTTTTGAAAATCTCTTGTCTCTTTAAGCTGAAGAGAGACAGCCGATTACCAATGGCCTTTGAGCATCGCTGGAAATAGCAAACAGAAAACCTGCAATTTCTGAGCTGTCCCCACTGAATATTGTGGTTTTAATTTTATATTCTTATATGAAAGTGTACTTTAACCTTGTGCACCTTTTAACACCTGAGCCGCTAGATAAAGTGACAATCACCGTTACCTCCTCTTCCCACAAACTGGAAATGCAGGGGTTTGAAAGACAAGGACACAGCACCTAAAGGAGAAAGAAAAAAGCCTGTTTGAAAATGGCTTATGACCTTTTACCGTTGTTTCTGCCTCTTAGGAGAAAGACACCAACCACTTGTGTTGGCTGCCATTTACGACATTTTTAGGTCATTGTCCCCTCTCATAGATGGTATATAGAGTTTAGACTCACATTCAGGCCTCTATTGAAGATGTTTACATCCTGTTGTATTTTAGCTGACAACTGCTGTTTGCATATGCCACGCTTGGTGAATACAAAATCAGAATTGGCCAAGAACCAAAAGCTGAGACATCTTCAGTTTTAGTCCCTGTGCTAACATATCGTGCTGCCATGGCTTAGCTATCCGCTGCTGTCTGTTTCTTTTTCTGAACTGTAATCTGCCTCCAGTACTTGCACACTACACAGGAGAGGAATTGAGAGGATTGATAGTGCCCTAATAGAGCTGTTAAACACAAATCTATTCATAATTATTATTATCCAACAACTGATTTCCATCTACAGAAAAAAAAATTAGTCATGCTCTGTTGTAATTTATTGATCTGCAGTTAACTTTACTGGGACTTGATCCTCTCTGGTTGCAAATGAACTACAAAAAAAAATATCATACTTCGGAGGGATTTTTCCTCAGTAGCATGTATTATATATTCTTTAGAGAAAGTTTGTTTTTTTTTTTTTTTGCAATGAAATAGCCAACAAGGAAGCTCAGTTTCTAGTGGCTTTTAGAGCTTAAATATTAAAAAAAAAATCACAGCTAAAAGAAACCTTTCTACAGTTAACTCTTCAGCTATCTGAATTTACATATATATATGAATAGATATGTATATGTGCCTATGGTACATATCTATCTATGTATCTATCTATCTGTCTATTTTTACTTTTTTTTTTTTTTTTTTCCCCCAGAGCTAGACACAATCCCTGCGTGCTCACAGGAAGAATGGAGGCTTCCCCACAGTTCTGATTTTAAAAATAAAATAAAAAAAATTATTAAAAAAATCCTGCAGGATCAATTTAGCTCAATTATGTTTGTTTCCCGGCTACAGAAGAAAATGACACTCATTCTTCCTTTTGTATGCGATCTGACTGGGAAGTTCCATCATTGTATTTCTTTGCTGATTCTCCTGCTAGTACTCACTGCTTTTCACTCTGTCTTCATCTGCAATTTATCCGGTAAGCATCCATATCATTTAGGCTAATGTAATGGTTCAGAAGCATTTTTTTTTTTAAGAAACTGAAATTTAGGATGAAAAGAAGTAGAAATCAGAGCACACAGCTTGAACTCTCTTTGAGTTACTTGATTTTGAAAGTGTCTGGAACATGTAGTCATCCAAGCTCATTGCAGCAACAATGCCAAGAGAGTTATGACATATTTTTATTGCAAAAAAGATCTATTTTAAATGTCAACAACTTGTTAAGTCAGTGCTTTCACATTACCTCAAGTTTAGGGCTTAATCTCAGGCCCATACAAACAATTTCAACCTCCTTAGCAGACTTTAGAAGAGACAACAGGAGCCTATTTCAGTGATGAGTCTCTGGAGCGCAGGTCACCACTCAGGCTCCTGAGCTGGCTGCCCCTTTCACACACTAAAAGCAATCAGAGCACTACACCTGGGTACTTGTTCTTGGGCTAATGTTGCTGCCCAGAACCGTACTGCAACAAAAAAATTAATAACGGGGCCCATTGTACTTACAAGGTGCTGCACTATTCACACTTGCCAAAAATCAGATTCACCAAAGGCTTTGTCAGTGCAAGCTACACTCACACAGCTTAAATTCTGTGTTGATTTTGCTTCTTCCTCTGCCGTTCACCATCACCCCCCATTTCAGGAGGAGTTTCACTGACTCCAGAGGCAGTCAGAGAGCTATAGGCCTGGATCTTTGGCCCTGCTGGAGAACCACAGTGAATGCCATCAGCGTGACTCCAGTGCCATGTTAGTCACATCCCGTATGCCAGAGAACTGAGCCCCTGCTCTTTGGACTACCCTACTATGTCATCCACATCTCCAGGAGTTCTGCGTGATGACAGACAACTCTGGGAATTAACAGTATACTAACGGCTCCTGACATTCGCAAGAGTTTTCAGGAAATGATTTGGCATAATTAATGCATAATGATTCCCCTTTGTTTTTAACAAGCTGGGCATTTGTCAATGAACCTTTACACCAGGCAAGGATACCTATGACTCTTTTAAGCCTCTGTTAAAGATGAACTGATTCTAACAAATTGTCTTACGTATTGGCTGTTTCTAAGCTACATAAGAACATGCTGGGGAGGTGGAAAACTTTAAAAATAACTGTAATTAGAAATAACACTTTACAAACACCCTCCTCAGAGGCAAATCACGTGTACATATCTACACAGATTATAGACTATGAGCAATTTGCCCACTATCCTCTAAATTCAATAGATATTTAAAAGCTGCATACATTGCACACATATTAACAATACAGAGGGCAACTGATGGAGCTGGCTGGCAGCATGTCCCATCCTGCAATCAATAACGTTAAATTGGTCCTGGTTCTCAATGCTCTCCCTGTCTATCTTCGAAAAGTCACCTGTGGTCTGATACTCTCATTTTTTACCCTGTTTGACCAGTTGCAACTTTGAAACAAACTGAGATAAATATTTCATTACTTTAGCTGGAGTAACATCCTAGTTTGGCTGGAGTTTTATTCACTTTTGCCAAATCATTTTTTGAGGTGGAATTTAAGATTTTTTTTTAGTTAATATTGGTACTTACATCATCTTTAGAACATTATTTATTTTATTGTTCTTATGAAATCAAAGATTTCAATCATAGAATCTTCATGGTTGGAAAGGACCTTTGAGATCATTGAGTCCAACCACACACACACAAAAAAACCCCTACAATCTCTTCCACTGGAGCATGCCCTGAAGTGCCACATCTAGACGTTTCTTCAATACCTCTAGGGATGGTGACTCAACCACCTCCCTGGGCAGGCTGTTCCAGTGCCTGACCACTCTTTCAGTAAAGTAATTCTTCCTAATATCTAACCTAAACCTCCCCTGCCGCAACTTCAGACCATTTCCTCTGGTCCTGTCATTATTCACCTGGGAGAAGAGGCCAACACCCACCTCTCTCCAACCTCCTTTCAGGTAGTTGTAGAGGGCAATGAGGTCTCCCCTCAGCCTCCTCTTCTCCAAGCTAAACATGCCCAGCTCCCTCAGCCTCTCCTCATATATCCTCATTTAATATAATATGCAACAAAAGTTGAAATATTGACTAAGTTTCTTCCTTATTATTTTTTTAATGTCACTATCACAAATCAATGTGGCATGCTTATTTTCCTTGTTTTTCTCTAGTTACACGTTTTTTTTTCCTCTGAGCTTCATTTGTGTTGGTCAAATACTAGAAAATAACTTGCAGATTTTAATATGACTTAATTTTTAATACCATTATTGAATTTTGCCCCCAGTTGGTATTCTAATAAATGTATTTTTATTATAAAGAATGGACAGCATATTTTTGTTCTATTTTTCAACTTCAGATCAACAAACCTTAAAAATAAGCAAGCAGTTTATCGTAAAACAGTATGGCTTAAGTAAATCCTGCTTCCCCTCCTTTGAAAGGCCACCACCAAGCTTATAATGAAATATCACTGTTCTTGTCAGATAAATAAAGTAAAAACATGCAAACTAGCTACTTTCCTCATGGATTGTGGTCTGCCTACTATGTGCTACTCAGATGTTAATTTTGAAAGTTGTGTGGAATCTTGTGTTACTTTAGACAGAAAATGTGTGGCTCTGAAAAAAAAACGAGTTCGGGTTCCTGTTTATGAAGAAAGGATAAAACAGCACTTCTGTGATGTCAAAATGGCCACGGTTATTCATGCCTTTATCTCCAGACTGAGTCAGAGCAATGGATTTTACCCTAGCTCTGTGCAATTACTAAAATTGCAACAGCAAAACAGGTCATCCATCATCCTCATAATGCTATGAGAAATATTAAAAGTGTACCTTACCTTCAGCCACATAAATCAGAGACTATTTGCTATATTGCTAGCAAGTTGCTCATAATTAGTATGAACCTCTCTTTTATACTCTCTTCTTTCCCTTAAAATGCTTTTTTATTGCCGTATTTTTTCTCTATTTTTTATGCTAGGAATGAAATGGAAAAAATGATATGAACTAAATATTCATATTGGCAGAAAACATTGTAAACAGATTGTCAATTGATGATTAGTTGGCATACAAAACTGTAGAGAAAAATATTTATTCCATTGCTTTGAAATATCTAGGGGAAAAAACAAATTTTATTTTTATATTATATATATTATATATAACATTATATTAAAATATAAAATCATCAAGAAAAAAATAACTATTTCTTCTGTTTGCTGATTTGGCTCCTGGACAGTAATTCTGTTGAGGAAAACTTCATACCCTTTTCCCCTCCAAAAAAAACCCTAATATGTATTTTTAAAATGACATTTTCTAATTAGATGCGAAATCACAGCTCTGCTGACATCTGTAAAAGCTTTATACACAGATTTCGGTGGAAGCAAGATTTTACCTCAGAGGTGGTAAACTTCGTTTTCATCCTGACTGAATGGCTTTAATTAGATAAGTGAATTAACCTCGAGGATAAGAACCTGACAGTTCAACAGCATTACATTTGGACTGTATGCAAATTTAAACACTTGAAAAGAAATAGCTACCCTTGTATCTATAAAAACTAAAGAAAACAATGGCCGTACTTTGCCTACCTTAAGGAAATATCTCAAGCTGCAAAGTCTGCGCTTCCGTGTACTAGAGATCCAGAATACCAAGTAAAAAGGGAAAGAAGGGATGGGACACCCAAAAACATCCGAGACAAAAGGGGATATTCTTTTAGTAAAACAATAACTGATTGTCTTCCCTGGAGCTGGTCCATACCTGTGATTCTGCTGTGGCGATCATGTCTTCTTTTTCCATTTAGAAATCACCAGACAAAAGGGGAGAATAGAATTAGGTTAGCAAAATACTCTAATTTCTGAGCTATATACAAAGAACATTATCTAATTCAACAGCAGGGAAAATTTAAGGGTATCCAGAAAAAAAAAAAAAAAAAGAAACTAACCCTAAAAGAAGGCATTGGGCCATCACAAAGTAACTATTAATCCGTTGTTGGTTTCAGATAATGGATTTTGTTGGTTTCAGATAATGGATTTGACTATCAACCACTGAACATCATGGGTAATGATCCCACTCACTGACCTACAGAATACTTCCTCATTTTGACCTGAAAAAATAAAGTGTCCCCAAGAACCTGGTCTTAATGGAAATGAAATTAAAAACCTTTCTGAAAAAAAAATCAGTCTGAAGTGTGTCAAACTGATCTTTGCCAATGAAAAATGTTTTTTTCAAAAAAGTCCCAGGCAACCATAAATAATCCAGAACGAGAAACACAACAATTCTGTTGTCCATCCTGGGGGATAAAGGCATAAAAATATCAAAATAAAGCTGACTTTAAGGGCTACTCCAAGTAAAATAGAACAGAATAATAATTCTGTGAGTACAGAATATCTTTAACGATGCCAAGGCAGATGTCTTAGGAGTTGTAAAATTTTAATAACACTGTGGGGCTTCACTGACTTTCAGCCCTGGTTCCCAAGCAAAGATTTAATCTCTCCCTTTAACTGTGAAAAACCTCTTGCAGTTTTACAGGTCTTGAAGACTTTACATAGCTTCGTACTTTCTATGAAACTCGAATCATAATCTCCTGTTAGCTGGAGTTCTTTCCCTTCTATCTAATTTTTCTTCAAAGCAAGAGGTACAGTTTAGTGCAATTGTTTCTTTAAGTATCTCACCAGGGGTGGCTGTTACTCACTTACATGAAGTGCCTCCACTTAAAGTGCCAATTTGCACAGCAGGACCCTGCAGAGCAGTAGTAGCAAGAGAGGGGATATTTAAAGCAGTATTAAATACAGTAAGAAAATGAGTAGAAAAAACAAGCAAAAAAAGTGGAAAAGGAAAAAAATATATTATTGGCATTAGGAACATGGAGCTAAGAAAAAGTACTGAAGAGAAAAGCTGTGGAAAGAGTGGCTTAGAAATTAAACCATAAACATTGCTGATCACAGTGCACTCTGAAAGGCAGATGCCATGCTGGTGAAACTTTTGGTAGAGGAGAGTATTCAAATTTCGAATGTTCAATTCAATTTTAACATTAATATTTTTGTGGGGGAATAAAAACTGATTTTAAGAAAAATGGTTCCTTGTGTCTTGGCTGTTCCCAGGAGAATGAGAAACCCAGGTTTAAACCCCTAGTCTGAACCAAGTGAAGAAATGAGTTAACCTAGCTCCATCCTCTGCAATCTTCTTACCAAAGTGTAGTGGGGAGGAACCCCTAAAACGCCAGTCGCTTCCAAATATGACATGAAAAAATTATCTTGCTCAGATCAAAACCTGGAGTTCTTCCTGGCAGGCACATATGAAAGGTGACGGCTACCATAAGCCATAAAGACGTAAAGATAATATTTTTTTAATTGTTCTGTTCTCTACAGCCATAATTCTATTTTGAATCTGTTAACTTTGCTTGACATTCATTGTCATATTTAGGAGCCTTGAAACAGCAGATGATAACAGACTTCATGTATTGTTACACACTCGGATTTCTTTGATCCTTCAAACTTACTTATTGGAAAAAAAATTACTAGTTTCTCATTGTTTAAATTCATAGACTAACAGTGATAAAGTTTTCCATCATAATATCTGTATTTATCAGACCACACTATGTAGATGAGCCTTATATTTGCTTATACGTAAGTACCGCTAGAAAAATTTTAACCACTACAATATATAATGTTAAATGGGTCCACTAAAGAACAGCTGTACAAGGTCTTAAGACTAACAAACAGGAGTGTGAAATGTAAATCAGGTTTCATCTTCCTACACATGTCCAAGAAAACAAGACTTCTTTTTTTTTAATATTTTGCAGAAAACACTGCACGTAGCTCTCCCAGCCAATAAATCTAGGAGCGAAGCCCTACCAGAGCCTGTGAACTGGCAGCTCCTGCCAGAGAGCATCCCACGTCTGGTAGGCTGAAAGTTCTCTGCTTGCCAGAAACAAAGATGTAACATCAGGGCCACATTTTTAAGAAAAAATGAGCTCCTTCTCCATGTGAAAAAAGCACAGAAATGGTACTTAAGCTTCTGTCCCAGTCTTTTAAAGGCACTAAATGAGGTAATAAAATGGTTCTTTGCTGCACCAAGTTCAGCTCTAGATCTTCGTCGTTAAAAAACAAACTCTTGAGAGCGGAGTGATTCCAAAGCAGCAGCGTGGGATCTGACTGCCTGTAAATGAGGACCACAGCAGCAGCTTTCATAACAGGAGGAGCTAATGCTCTGCTACCCGCACTCCCATCAAGGTGCTGTTTACTTGCAGTACACAATCTCACTGGTAGCCTGTGCTGCTAAGCGCCATCACACAAAATGAAAAGTGGTCCCCGACCCCAAGGCCTGACACTCAGCATATAAAACCAGTAAATAGAAACCAGATGAGGAGCAGAACATGAGGGATATTCATAAATAGCATAAAAAGCAATGGTCAAGGCCTATCAGCTGCTTAGCTAGTCTTCTTAGCACTATTTATTCCTAGCTACGGGGGTGGAGCTGTTTTGCAGGGTGCTTTTACCAATTCACTGTGGTGCTCAGGATGAAAGCCTGAAGTAGAAAGCAAATGTTAACAACAAAAGAGATGAAGCAGAGATGGGCACAAACACCAGCAGCTTTACAGTGAACATGCTGAAGGACAAAGAGTCAAGAGCATCAAATAAGAATGTTAAATGCTTTTATATAGAGGTTTTGAGTGAGTATTTGCAGTAGCAAATTCTCATAGCTGAAGAATTTGAATAGAATACCAGGTGGGTTATGGCATTAACCACATTAACCATTGCAGAAGCACTATCTTGTTTCTTTCATAGATGAAGTATATTTGAATAGAAAAAGATTTGAATAGTGAAGTCTAACAAAGCATAAAAGAAGACACAGATTTCAGGGTGACACTTCATTTTCTTCCATTGACATAGTGGCTCATTGCGATCTGGAGACATGAAACCACAAGAAACGATCAAATCATGCGCAAAATAGTCTATAAAGGGATGCAGAAGGAATGAAATCCTAGGATGGATATTTTCCTCACTAAGAATGAGACATTAGGAAACAGATTAAGTAAAAAGACATTGTTTTATTTGAACAGGATATTTTTTATGAAGAAGTGGCACAGCCTTTTGTCCTATCTCCCTTCCCTGGAGAAGGAAGGAAGATAACGCTGAAAGCATTATGGATTCCCCAAAGCATTCCCCAAAGCAATTGGAGAATAATTGGTCTGATCTCTACTTATTTTGATACTGTTCAGTTAGGCTAGATCAACTGAAGGTAGGTTCAAGGCAGGGAAAGTGAGCTGGAGACTGGAGAAAAATGGTTATTTTGTTAATAAAATTTCCAATAAAGAGGACTACTGGGAAAACACACCTTACTTTAGCTTTATGGGTAATGCTTTGTTGATAGTATACTACCTAAAACTGCCTCTGGGATTGAAATCAGGGGCTCCCATCTGCTGCCTGAATGGCCCAACCACAGAGAAAGTAGATAGATAACAGCAAAAAGCCTCTATTTGATGTTCCTGCATAAACAGATTATGAGGGGAAAAACAAATAAAAATCCACGCAAAACATCTTTACATCTGTTTGAATCTAAATTTCTTTTTTCTGTGCATGAACACTTGGAATCGTAGACCCTGATGAAGCGTCAATAAGACCAGAGGTGAAGAGAGCAAGATAGTACTGATCCTACAAGAAAGCAAGAGTCAGAGCAGAAACATGAAGGGAAACATGCCAGAAGCAGGAAAGGAGCTGAACTGAAGTGTGTGCTATTATTTTTATTATTGTTCAAGAAATAGTAAAGGCAAGTTAATGCACTATCAACTAAGCTAAAAGCTTCCAGTAAGTCAATTCCCCTGGTAACTTCCAGTGTTCAAACACTTGTTCCTCAGCAACTCTGAAATAACTTGTCTCTTTTCACTGAGGAATGAGTGCACTTAGTGAAGGGCTCGAGTATATTCACAGGTAGGTAACAGAAAGGATCTGAGCTTCATCCACCCTTACTTAATAGTAACTTGGAGCAACTTGTTCACAAGCTTGTTCCCCAGCAGAGGTTAAGACAAGAGATTCGGGATCTAGTTGGGTAGGAAAGCTTACCTTTTTCCATGTTCTGGGTTTGACTCTAGGTCATGCCTAGGAATAACTAGTAATTTCAGTCTTGGGACACGCTCATCCAATGTTGTTTTGTTAATGTACAGCTGAAGCAAATACTAAACAATAGCTATGATCAATCATTTCACCAACTGCATGTAGCCTCTGCAAACGCCAATCGGATAGAGATGGATGGTGTCACTGGACAAAAACATTCCTAAGAAAAGGATATTTGAAATTAATGGGTATTTTTTTTTTAGTTCAGACTCAAAAGTGAGCTCTCAGTTCAGCTAATTCTTCATACGGATGCATCCCTGTTGAGTTTTGGGTACAGATGAGTACAAACTGGCCTGTTTGTAGGAGTTGGCCAGACCAGAAACAAAATTACCTTAAAAATTGCCTGCCTCCTGTGCACTCGGTGCTGGTTTCAGTACATTACACTTCTTTAATTCTCTCACGGGTGAAGCATTTTTAACCAGGGAATGAGATCACTTGCCAAATAAATGAATTAGTGCATTTGACAGTTGAAGATAGTGCATGTAGGTCCACTTAATTTTGTCTCAAATGAAGCTGAGAAAATAAAGCTACTCTAGTCAAAACAGGTCTTTAAAGGTCTTTTGTCACCTCAAAGGTCTGCTGATTGTGTCAGTGGAAGATTTATTCACAGTGTTACCGATTTTCCCATTCATGACGTGGACTAGGACTGGACCAATCAAATCATGTGTGTTTGTAATTAACTTTATGCTTCAGTAGCTTAGGGATACTGTAACTACGAATAATTGCCTTATGATTTCATGGAAGGGATTCAGTTACCTTTTAGCAAGTGGTAAAGGTGACATAGGGTAAATCACTTTACATTCATAGAAAAATGTGCAGGCAGCCCTAGTAAAGTACTGGGTTTTGAGCATTATGTTTACCACTGAATAACTTAAACACCAAAAGGCAGATGCTGCAATCCACAACACAGCAGAAGTTTATGGTCGGCACTTCAGCTCCCTACACAGAATCACATCACAGAATCACAGAATGGTTTGGGTTGGAAGGGACTGTAAAGATCACCTTGTTCCAACCCCCCTGCCATGGGCAGGGACACCTCCCACTAGACCAGGTTGCTCAAAGCCCCATCCAGCCTGGCCTTGAACACTTCCAGGGGGCATCCACAATCTTCCTGGGCAACCTGTTCCAGTGCCTTACCACCCTTAACAGTAAAGAATTTCTTCCTGATATCCAATCTAAATCTACCCTCTTTCAGTCTGAGGCTGTTGATGACTTGAGATCCCACAAAGATATTCTGTATGCAGCTGCTTTAACCACTAAGGACAAATCTATGGCTGAAATCTTTCTCTTGGACCTCACACCTCCACCTGTTCTAGTCAAAGAAGAAAACCTCACATCCCATAGGGGATGATGCACCTTCCTGGAACATTATTTTAGGAAAAGATAAATCATCCCATGGGACGAACTTTCTCTCTCCATTCCCTACAGGAGGAAACCAGACAATTAGTTTAGCTTAAATGAGAAATTTTTGTACAACAAAAGTTTGGGGACAAGAGTCTAACATGAAGTATTCTTTTACCATTGAGAAACAGGATGTCCTCTCAAAAAGTTAATTGCATTAATGACAATTGTTAATTGTTAATGGCATGCAGCCATTGAAATCAATTTCTCTAACCCTTTTAGGCATCTTCTAATATTTGAATTTAAAAGCAGTATCCCTCTTCTGTAGACTATGAATTCACTTATTTCATTTAACTGATCTACAAAAGTTTTTGCATCATATTTATAGTAATCTATTAAAAATAATCTTGAAATAACCCCAAATAAGCACTATTATCAGAATCTTTGCTATCTGGGACTAAATCCCTCAGTAACCAAAATCTTTTTGCAAAATTTAGATTTTTTTTTGTTGTTGTTAGAATTTACAAGCTCCAGTGAAGCTTCTAAATTATATATCTATTGAATACTTGTTACTCAGATTATAATTTTTCCCATTTTTATTCCCCACTAAGAATTTGCAAATCATGATCCCTGCAGTGTAGTCTGATGTCTGAGGCTGTGTTTTGAACTCTTTGAGAGAAAAACAGTCCACTTTCTCCAGCTTCCCACCCACCTCAATTATGTTTCTGTTTCACCTGCCACTCTTAAGGGAGCTTGACGGAAGATCCATAGAAGGACAAAGCTACCTTAATCTTTAAAAATTGCCATGCAGAATTTTTAGATAGTTTTTTGCCCGATGAAAGCTTTAGGCCTCATTAAGTGCCTACGTTCTGTGAATGATATATAGGGTGATTTAAGGTAGTTTTTCCCTTGCGGTTCAACGCTGTTCAAGCTCCAAAACTAAAGGCACTGTACATATGGTTAGTTTGCCTGAATGCAACACCATATGGAATGGCTACACTGCTATAGGGCAGCCTGAGCTCGTACCTCTCTCAGATCTTGTACAGACACAGCTTCTCATACAGAGGTACTTGAATACTCTCAAAATCATGCTGCTTTTCATTTTGTAGGCAGTGTTTGTGGGCAGTAAGTCATTGGAACAACTGGAGGACTATATAAGCTAGCTGATAGAAAATGCTGAAGCAACGCTTTGGGTAAAATGAGCCCATTGCTGTGACTTCAGTGTCTGTCTCTGGAAAAAAAATTAAGTACCTTATTTCCAATCTCTATTCATCACCCTGAATCTTCCTTTGCAGCAAAATGTCCAAGTCATTTTTTCCCAAAAAACCCCCAAACAAAACAAACAGGAAAAATAAGAATAAAATCTTTACCTATAGCACAGCACACCCATCACTTAGGCGCTCCAGATAGAAATCTTTGTTGGCAACAGAAACTTGATGTGGATATTCCAAGTATAATACCAGATAGGTTTTAGACTCATCTCCCTCTTCCCATGGCTTAAGAATATACAAATATTTTTCATAAAGGGGAGCAATGTTAAAAGCACGTTAGCTAATGCCAAATCTAGAGAACCCCAAACCAGTTGTGCCTATGTTAAGTAACGTCGATGTGAGAAATGGGAGGTGGAGCTTGTCTTTTTTCAGAAGCAGGAGAAAAATGTGGGTCTTTATCCCAGGTGAATGCCCCAAACATGGAGTTTCTGGATTAGAGGTGTGTGGATACAGGTCTGCTCTGCACAGGGGCTGATGTGGTCGCCGTGCCCCAGGACTGCAGTAAGGTAAGGACCTGCGCAGGTAAATGCTTGGTATATCTTGCTGCTCAATACTGAGCGGTTCTCAGCTTGCCAAAAAACAAATATTGGAAGTTTACAGACCTTTGCTAATATTTTGGGGGATATATAGTTATATGTCATATGATTACTGAATTAGGGGGTTGAGGATATGGACTTTGACCCCTATAGGGAGAGGCTGACAAACTCGTGGGAAAGCCTGAAGGTTTCTGAGGATAAAGCTTGTATGTCCTGTTTTCTACTGGGGAAAAGGCACTCATTCAGAAATAATACTTTGAAGTACAACTAAAAATCAGTGTGATGCTAGAATTAAGACTATAGAGGGCTTGATAGTAGAAAGGATTTATACATCAGGAAATTTGATTTCTAATATAACACAGGAAGAGCAATGGTAGCACATTTATAATTCTGGAGTAAAGATGAAAACCGCTGTTTTGACTTAGCTCAAGGATTGCCATATCATTTATTCGTCAGGAAATGTAATAATTAGGTTTAGATATCAGCCATAATTTGTCAGGCTCTCTCACAATACTGTTATGTTACGGATGTTCCCTACTGTGGAAATGGGGAGGCTGTACTCCACCTGAAAAAATATCATAGCTTGTTTTCTGAATTATTGACGTATCAGAAAGCTAGATCTTGGAATGTTTAGGGGCTGATTTTCTCACTGACACGTTTTAGCACGGGTGACTAATACGGGTCAGTCACAAGGAAATAACAACAGGAGCAGCCCTTTCCAAAGCATAAAATGAAAAATTTATTCTGAAGTCCCATGTCATCACTACTAAAATATCCCTGACTTGATAACAAAAAAGAATAAAAAGCACAAAACAGATAGTAGCATTCAAGTAGAAAGATTTGATATCTTACAAGTATTTTACTTATTAAAGATGCATTTCCAAGAGATAAAACCAACAAGTCATTCTAATAATAATAATCCCATGATTGTATGCAATCATGATAAAATTGCATTTATTACATGCAAAAATATAGTTTGTGAATCAATATATGTGTTCCCGGCACTTAAGAAAGGCAAATTTCACAAAACTGGAAACATGAGTGCAAGAGAGTAGGAGGAAAAAATTAAATGACAAAAATAATACCAAATTGCTTTAATAATGCTTCATTGCATATATAATATCTGTAATTATTTCATAAAGAAAAAAAGCATTCTAATGATTAAGAATTGAGTATTTATAAGAAGCAAACAGAAAAATAAGTTTGATAACACAGAAGTTAAAATATGTGGATGAGTGATACTGAAGTAAAAACATACTCATGAAAAATTTACTGAGAAGGGAAAGGGGGAACGTTTTCGCTATACAAGGACAAGAGCAGCGTGAATCATCATCGTATCAGACAAATACATTCTATACTACAAAAAGGAAGGAAGTTAAAGGTGTATCAGGAATTGCTTGCAATGCATAGAACTCCACAAATCATATCTAGATGCATCAGTGCGAAGCTCGGATACAGAACGTACAGTGTGATCTTGATCACTGGAATCAGGGACATATTTTCAGTGTGACCAGCCTAAGAAGATGGATCTGAAGATAACAGAATCCTGTGGTCTAATGAAATCCCAGAGCTGCCTGTTCTGAAAACACTCCTTCCAGGCAAACCAATGCCTCCAAATGTCCAGCTCAGACATCACTGGACTAAAATTAGACATAAATCTGCCTGTTGTAGGGCTCCAAGGATGCCAACCCGAATCTTCAGTTCCTAATCTCAAGTAATTTACACTGAAACTTCACTCAGAACTATCATTGCTTCTCATAGAGAAGGATCGTCCCTGAACAGTCATCAGAAGAGGGGCACGAACAACTTCCCTTACATCTAAGATTGTTTCCTTCCTTACATTCAGAATGAGGTTTTAACATATTTCTCTATGAGTGGCCTGGTCCATTAGCACGGTTTGTTTATTGCAGGTGTAGTGACAGACCACTTTTTTGTGCCTTCCAGAGGCATATGGCTTCCCAGCAAACCATGAAACAGTATTTATCTTTCTCCTTTCTCAGCATGGCTCCGATCCATAATTGAGCCCTTAATTTCTTTTCTCAAAGAACTAAAATCTGCCTGTTAAACTGCCAGGTGCAATGTGATGTTAATGACTGAGTAGTGCATAATTCTGTAGTATTAATAGCTATTTCTAGGCAAGTATGTACCTGTCCTATTCATTAATTCCTTTCTGACTGTACATTATTCTTTCTCAAACAGTATTTTTCCTTCTATCTGTTGAGAAGCTCTTCGTGTCCCTCTTGGTTTTTCTATTTGCTATAATTAGTTTTAAATCACATTTCCTTAAATTAGAGAGTTTTCAGCCTTCTACACCGAATGAAATTTCATGGCTTTTGAGTTGGATATCCCTTTTCAAAATTGATGAAAAAAAAATTAAAAGCCTTGCTAATAACTTATCATACAGGTCAGAAACTTTAAAATTGTATGTTCAAAATTAATCTATAATTAGCTCTTAATATTTTTAATACACACTGTTTCATCGTTAAGGTGGTAACTTCTGAGCACTCAAAGTTGCTAGAGAAGCTCTTAGATGTGAGGAGGAATTGTAAATGAGAGCATTTATACACTTGTTAAACGTGTTTTTTTCTTTTTAAAAGAAAGACAGATAGAATCTAGATTTTTTTTTTTTTTGGCTTTGTGATTAACCAGGATAATATAGTGCATCTTTTGTAGTCTGAAGGCAGGCTACAATGCCATTTTCCACTATCACAGTCTTTCTGTCTGAGAAATAAGTGGTTTGCAGCACAACACAAAGCTGAAAAGACATTAAAATGAATACTCCTTCAGTCTCATTTGCATAGCTCAAGTTGCTCTGAACATGGTATCAATGACTGCCCCTATCCTGCTCTGTGGGGGAGGACTATCCATACTGGAGCACCTGTTCTGCACTCCTCGCGTTGGCATCAAAGGCATCTCTAAGGGTCCCCAATTCCAACTCCAAACCAGATTTGTCCCCTTTCAAATTCCTGTGTCCCAGTAATCATTCCTTCTAGCAGCCAGTGCCACACCCCACCTGTCTGCACCATGCATGACCTGTTGAAGGTCCATTTGCTGTGTCTCCCTTCCACGCCTAGGCACGGCACAGATCAGCTGTTAGTAACTGAGGTGCAAGGGAAGGGTGGAGGAGGCTTTGCCCATAAGACTTATACAGACACCTTTGGAGATTGTCTCCACAGTGTAGCACCATGAAGGATGTATTTATTGAGAAGTTATGTCATGGGCTCGGTCTTTCACTGCAGCCAATGCAACCCAGCACAGATTTAGTGCGTGCCTGGAGTGCGGCAATCTTTTCTGCTGTAGGGCCTGTGCAGGCAGCTGCATGCCATGCTGTAGTGGGCGTACATCACATCATCCATATGGTCAACTACTTGAATGGCTACATGGATCGGAATTCACCTCTTTTCTTTCCCTATACCTGAAGTCCTGAAACGCAGAGTTTGGGAGCCCAGGAGAGAAAGCAGTTTGCGTCACCCATGGGTCTCCTGGATGTCTTAGAAAGCACATCTTACTGAGCTCATCTGGTGGGTTATGTGAGCAACGCTCTGATTTCAGGGCTCAGGTCTTGTCCTCTTATGTCTTTGTTTGGATTGTAAAACGACAATTTATTTCAGTTAGATAACTTCTGCTTCAATGGGGGCTGTGCTTAAAATCAATTCTGCAGAATTCAGCCCTGTAATGAAGTAACTTATTTCTGGACTAAAATTGCATTTCTTGCACACCCCCCATCTCTCTCAGAATTGTAGAGGTGGGCTGGCTGCCAGTAAACATTGGGTGAGCCCTCAACCATCACAACAAGTCAAGAACGGGGCTTGTTTTGATCAATGATAATAAAAGTCATGACATTTATGCCAGTAAAACACCAGTTCGCATCTGTTCATGATGGTGGTTAAGCTCGTAGGTGACACCTGTTTCACTTGTGAGGACAGACTATACGTGCCACTATGACCGTGTTCAGTGTCACTGAAATGCACAGCCCTGCATCTGTTTACTGGCAGTTCTCCAGCAGAGCAGGTGTGCCGCTTCTCAGGCTGCTGGTTAAGGGAATACCCTTGTAAATCACTTTGGTCCATTAGATATGAGGATACTCAGGCCCCCAACAGTGAGACAGCAGGACCCCGCCAGTGAGATACGAGGAAGAGTTTGTGACTACATGGTTTTGTAAAATCCTGAATTAAGATGTATAGAGGATGGAGGGCTGGATAGGCATATCAACTAACATCACATAATTCAGTATTTTTCCATTCCTGAATGATATGTTTGCTGCCTGTAGCTAAAATAAATGCACACGTTGCACACATGGATTTCTGACAGAAGAAAAGATGATGTAGGAATAAGACAAAAAAACCTGAATGGTTATGCATGGTGATTAATAATGAAAGCCTTGCAGAGAAGCTTAATGAGAGTGAATCAAACCCAAATAGTTTTATTTATGTTTGACATGAAATGTGAAAAGGCCATGTCATTCCAGAAGGAAATCTACCCACTACCCTTATACAAACTGTATAAGAAATCTCACAATGGTAGGTTTGTCTGTGGCATAAATCTATTGATTACTTTGGGGTTTATTTTTTATCATTATGATTCCCTGGATGAAGCGCTGGTATGGAGACAACCCTTCTCACAAAGACCCTCTGAGTACATGCTCTTTGATCAGAGGCTCCAGGGGAGCACAGCTACAGAGCCGCTAACTCTCTGAACTAAAGTAATCCAAATAGTTCAGTCAAGATTTTTAAAGGATGACCTGGATCCCTCTCACACACTGAATAGTGCTTTGTACGATGAAGTAGGGACAGCACATAAAAACCCAATTATTTGATTTTAGATATATAAATGAATCTTCACAGGAATGTGAAGTAATCATGTTTGTGGTATTCTATGACTTGGGTGCCGATTCCTTTTCAAAATATGATCTAGATGATCTCTCCAGGCAAAGATGTTAACGCTGGGCTCTAAGTCAGACACAGTGAAGTGCATCATCTCCTGATGAGGGCAGACTGCATTCCTCTCTGACTTTGAGGTCGTGCTTGTCAATCAAGCTGCAATTAACTAGTAGTAGTGGTAAACCAATTAACGCTACCCGAAAGGTAAGACAGAGCGCACTTCATGTAAGTTATTTCTAGACTAATGCTTGCAACCAAATGCCCCAGTGTTCTGTATAATCAAATGATGCATTTGTTACTACTATTAAAATGTTGACTGTTCAAGTACTTTGCTGACTTTGTTATATGTCAAATTACAATTACCACAGCTTACAAGTAGTGTGTTTATATGCATGTAAGAAACGCATACATACCTTTCTCTGTGTATTCAGCACTACAATAATGCTACTCCTCCTGGTTGCTTAGCTTAATGAAACCAAGTTTTTAAACTATGTCCTGAATGTACATTTCCTGTCTTATAATTTTTTCAATAAAGACAAGTAAGAAATTTGTGTCAGTATAGGCGAGGGACTGTTTATGCCTTTTCTTCATCATCTTTATTGTGACTGTTATTGGTAGAAACTGAAAGTTAATGTTCTTCAGGTGAAAAACATTAAATCAACTAATTACATTTTCCAGTTTAATGAAAGAGTATTTGTATATTTACTTTGGTTGATTTAGTAGATTTCAAACCATTTTCTTTCAAAATATTTTTTTCAAAACTCAAACAGAAGTCTAAAACCAATTGTAGGAGCCATAGGCAATGAGCTCTTGCAGTGGCTGGTAGGTAATAGAGCAAAAGGGAATGATAATTTCTTGTTTATCGCTCCTCAGTTTTTTCCCCTGACTTCCAATGTCAGTCATACAGTTGTATTTTTCCTTACAAGCTTTTACTTTTTGATAGGATGTGCCCTTATTCTCAAGGCAGATATTTATGGAGCGTTTGAAATCAGTTCTGTTTGCTGAGGATTTGGGAGTTTTCTGCTAACGGGAATGAATTTAAAGTTTTTCCTAAAAGCCACATTGTTACTCCTCAGAATGCTTTTATGCTTTCTTTATCCTGTACACACTTCAACAGCAACCACCATTCTGCTTCCTTCACTTTTCTTCCTGTTTCAGATACAAAAGAAGGTGACAAGCTCTCATCTTGATGCTGTCATTTTTATTTCCCGATGCTGCGAATAAGGTTGCAAAATATGAGTAGTTGTCTAGGTCACAAAACCTATGTAATGTGTAATGAACACAGCTATATTTAAGCCAAATGAATGACTGTTTTTACAGGGTTCAGCATTTTTTCTAAAACATTGGTGTTTTCAATTGGAAGACCATGGAAAATGTCTTGGCTGTACACTCAGAAACATCATTGTGCACCAAGTCTAGCCATGAAGTTTATGTAAGTCCAGTCAAGCTACCACCTTATCTTTGGGTAGGAATGCAGGTACTGTGAGAATGATCAGGGCAGCCTATATTTGGGAATTTATCTGCAGCCTGCTCCGTTAGCACCTTCAGCAAGTCTTTAATCGAGAGAAGAACTGCAGTAGCTCTTTTGAATGCCTAATACAGACAATATTGTTTACTTTCTCAGTGTCTTAGAGGTCACATTATACTAGTGAGATGAGAAGTAGAATCAGAAGAGAGATGAAATAAAACTATTAAAGTAGTCTGAGGCCTGTGACTAACTTCAGTAAGAAGCTGAAATCCTTCTATGAAGATAAAGCCATCTGTCTGAGACTACCATTACAGGCAAATACTGAATTTGAAAGTAACCTAGAAATTCCAGGCTATTAAGGGAGTATCCAAATTACTACTGAACCAATGTATTTCAGCCATTAAAGGAAACAATATCCACTCTTTGTAAGAAAAGAAAGTCTCCTACAAATCTTCATGGAAGCAATACTGAAAAATTGCAAACAGACCAACACTTAAACAGCTAAATTCGTAGAATCATAGAATCACCTAGGTTGGAATGGACCTTTCAGATCATCTAGTCCAACCATCAACTTAACTCTGACAAAAACCATCACTAAGACCATATCTCTAAGCACTACGTCTACTCGTCTTTTAAATACCTACAGGGATGGTGCCTCAATTACTTCCCTGGGCAGCCTGTTCCAGTGCTTGACAATCCTTTCAATGTAAAAATTTTTTCCTAATATCCAGTCTAAACCTCGCCTGGTGTAACTTGAGGACGTTTCCACTTGTCCTATCGCCTGTCACTTGGGGGAAGAGATCGACCCCCACCTCTCTACAACCTCCTTTCAGGTAGTTGTAGAGAGCGAGAAGGTCTCCCCTCAGCCTCCTTTTCTCCAGGCTAAACAATCCCAGCTTCTCAGCTGCTCCTTGTAAGACTTGTTCTCCAGACCCCTCATCAGCTTTGTTGCCCTTCCCTGGACATGCTCCAATACCTTAAAATCTTTTTTGTAGTGAGGGGCCCAAAACTTGACACAGTACTCCAGGACAAGGGCAATAGATTTAGATAAGTTACGCAAGACATTTAAGTTGTTCTGGCAATCAGCTGCTCACCGAAAGAATTTCAGTAACCTATGGGGTGTTGTAAGAATATTTGTGGTATAACAGACCAAAGAAAATCCCTAACTCTCTATTTCACTGACCTAGGAGCCTTTCAATAGCAACAAATGTGAGAAATCTCAACTCCACCTGGATGCTCAAGCAAAGCCAACAAGTCCCAAGGACACAGAAGTCCAGTGTTACAATAGTGTAACTTGAGTATAAAAGACTCTGAGAAAATTGCAAATTAACACCTTGATAATAACGTGAAAGTTACAGCAGACACATGTGGTGTTGCAGGAAGAAGATACTCAACAGGCTTAGATAATCAGAGTTTTTAAAATGTAACATGAACAAACAAAGGGAGATCAAAGAGTCAGTGAATGACGGGTGGAAAACTGCTGGTAGAGAGAAAAAGTGAATCCTGACCTAAAGCATTTTACAGTTAATCATTAAAATATATCTTTGGTATATTTAAGCTATATTATAGCTACATCAGTAAGGAATTTACTTTTTTTCTAGTATTTCTCTAGTATTGTCTATAATAACTTCAAATCTCATTAGACACTAAACCACAATGATTTTTGGCTAACAAAGGCATCAACTAGTAATTAATGAAAGTGGCTGAACTGTTCATACTACTGACCTTGAGTTTGTATGACTCCAGAAAAAGCAGTTTTAACTCCCTTCCTTCTATTTGTAATTGGTCAAACATGAAGTTTAATTTTCAGGTAGCAAGATAATATAGAGAATGAGTGGTATTCATTTCAGAACATTTCGAGTCTCTCAAGAAGATCTCAAGTTTCCTGAATCTCTGGAGAATATCAAAATTCTCACAATAAAATGCTCTCAATATAGCCTTCAATCTGTTTAGAACTTTTAAGGCAGTTGGATTTACATTCAAGACAGTTTTTCTTTTTAAAACCAACTGAACAGACTTTTGAAGTTATGGACTGTCTGGTAAAACTATGGACTATACCTTTCTTAATCATGCCGTAGGACCTTCAAACTTATAGAAGGACATTTTTCAGTACTAAAAAAAAAAAATGCAGGCATCAAGAAAAGTAATTGCTACAACAGCCCAATTCCAGTTTGCTTCTGATTCATTAACCTGACTGTTATTAATCTAATAATGCATTTTTTTTCCAAATTCACATAACAATTAAACATTTCCCAAGGAGTTTATTGAAATTGTTATAGAACACTCTCCAGGTACACCTACACTTGTAATACGCTGAGTGATTCCATAAGCAAGACATTATCACGGAAATACTACGCAATGCTACTTGAAACAGACAAACTGCAGTAACTAACTATTTTTCCTTTTCCTGAAGATAAGAAGGTGTTGTGAACTTTTCTAGCTTATGGTTAACTTTATTTTTATGTGCGGTACCTTATGTGAGTGAAGAGTTCTTTCTTGACCCCACATCTTGTACCATAATGCACTGGATTTGATTGTTTCATTCTTTGTTAAAATCAGTTTCACCTAGCTATGAAAATGTAACCAGCTTTTTCTTGGCAGTGGATAGAATCCTTTTTCCAATCTTCATGAATAAAGGCTTTAGGAAAGAATTTTATTCTACTACTTCTAAAAATACAGTTTTGTAATCTTAACTCCAGGCTCAGATCATGAAACCAGATACCACAAGCCTTAGCAGTATTCCCTGAAAATTAATAAGACACTAAAAATTGAAAAAGTTGTCTAAATTCAAGCAAGTAGAACCTGTCATTCGAAACTGAGGGATTAGGGTTGATAACCTTCCTTAACTTTGAATAAGACAAACAATTTGAAACACACTTTGGGATATGAAATTAAATTTGAAATGAGAGGTTGACAGAAAAATGAATTACATTCATTACAACCTGTCCTTTATATTGATTAGTTGGTCATCTTTACTGTTGCTTAGTATTTATCAAGTAGAGTCAATAATCATATTCTGAATACTAATGTAAACAATATTATATATGCATATTGCAACACTACAGACTCACTGTATAATGGCTTTTAATTTGAGGACTGCATCATTTATAAACTGTCTGTGATCAGATCCAGTTTAAGCTCCTCTGTGTAACCATACATTAGTTGCCTAGCTCAGGCTTCTTGCCTTTGAAATTAGTAATTAAATTTTAAAATAATTAAACATATTCAATAGTGACGCTGACTGTACAACATTATCCCATGCTCCCTATCAGGCAGAATTCTTCCCTGTCATAAGCGCTAATATTTAAAAGACAGTATGTGAATTTCAGATCAAAAATAGTTCAGAGTCATCAGCATACATAACTGTTATCATGCTTTCATTGTATGCTTTCAATCCATATATTTTTCCTGGTAATTGCTTGTCAAAAGCTGCAAATTTAATTTTCTGGGATTTCCCTTTGCTCTGTGGAACTATGTAGTTTCCCCAGCTATTTTGGTGTTTTGTCAAAAAATGAACATACAAAGTTTTGTGATGACAGTTCAAAAATAATTAAATAATTTTTGAGGAATCATTTGATGCCAAATCATATTGCAAAGATACCAGACATCAGCAGATATTTCCGCATATCCAGACAGTTTAGTGTTTCCTGGAGCATATCTAGTTTAAAAACAGGTATGCTACACTGCTTTCAACACTGCCTTTCATGTTAAATCCAAACTACTGAGGATTGGTACACAACCCCACCAAGTCCGAGTCAACAATGATGAACATTTTCAGAATAGTGCCCTCACCCAAGTTGACCCAGCAATCTTAATTTCATGGCAGAAACAATTCTATGTATTTTTCCTATTCAGTTCACACAGAAATAAAATGCTATTGATACACCATATGGAATGATTTCAATGGCAGATAGTACATGATTTCATAATGTGTTACAGAACTATGGAGTTTCTATGACTTTTTAAAAGAGCATATGGCCACTGATCACAAAAATCACCTTAAACAACGTTTTCTACTATGCTGCCTGATGAACCTTCTTCCCACTATTTCTGTTTCTTAAGAAAATAATATCTCCATTATTAATTTAGTGTCTCAGCCTTTTCTGCAAGCACCTGTGCATGCCATATTGTTCTAGCATTATAGCTTCGGTGGAAAAATATTCTCTACCTCTCACTGCAGAATTCACACAGCATCTCTGCCCAAAGATCCCATTTCTGGGTCAACAGCCAAGGGAGGTATAAAGGTCAAGATGAAAGAGACATTAATGAGGGATCAGTACTCCACAGGAATCGAAGGAAGCTAGGCTTAATTGGGACCTAAATTAGCCATCCTTGCACCTTTTAGCCTGCCTTTAAACTGGAAAAGGTTGAGAGGAGCAGCAGATCAAGAAAGCAGGTGACCACAAAACTAATGAAAAGACACGAGTGTCTAGATAATCAAATGATACAGGGCAGTGCTCAGTAGGTTCAAACAGTGTGGGTTTAATTAGGGGCAACTGTGATAGCAGGTAAGAGGAGAAACCTGTGCTTTCCTAATCACTGAGCTTGGATTGATACACATAGTACATTGGTGTTTTACAGAAAAATAGCCACAAATCTTGGATGCTGAAACAATCAAGGTTGTGTAGATAGAGCTTACAAAGCAAAGAATACGTCATCAATGCCTGGGATAGCAGAAAGAGGTAGTGTCAACAGCTTATAGTGGAATGGACTTGAAAGCAAATCAAGGCCTTGTGGAACGGCATGCTACCAAACTGCTGCATGTGTCAGAGGAAACGCGTGAGCACCTTAACCTCCAAATCACAAATAAAGGAAAGTAAGGCACTTAAGCGGGCAGTAAAGCTCTCATTTGTATTATTATACTTCACAGAGTCCCTCTAGAAATCAAAATATTTTGTACCACAAAAGCAGGAAAAAAAAAGTGAGGAATTAATTTCTCAGAGGCTTACAGCATACCACGGGCCTATCCAGGAGTCAAACCCCAAGTCACAATCCACTATTAAGGACCATTTGGACTTTACAGTAAATTACTTCAAGTTAGGAAAAACAAAAGAAACTCGAGACTTCCAGCTCGTGCTTCTCTATCTCACTTCCATTCTCCAGCTGTTGATCTAGCAAGACAAACTCTTTTAATCTCACAGCAGCACAATTTATGTTTTTCTCATGACAAACAACGGGACAGAAGGAAGATTGTTATTCCCAGTTCAGTTTTGGTCACCTTTATTTCTGTTCAAATCTTTCCCTACTTTTTTCACAGTGGAGAGTGGTGGTGCCCTGTGAATCATTCATCCAGTGACTGCTGAGGGTGTTTCCCCTGCTAATTAATAACTTGTTTAGAATGATTTTTTTCAGAACATAAAATATACCTATGTTTTTTATATCTTTTCTTACTTGCAACAAGCCAGTCCTTCCTGATTCCCTTTGTTGATCAGAATACAGCTATTTTTGATATCCTTAAAATTTTTCCTTGCTATCAGGAAGAAGACAATTAAAGTCCATGTTACACAGTAATCTGAGAATCAACACTAATAGGGATGAAATGGAAGAACTTTAAAATCAGCTTTTCAAGTCCACACAGCTGCATCAAACTGTAAATGAACACAGATTTCTCGGAGATAACCAAAAATGTCTAAAATTTACTTTTCCTTGCCTTTGGGGTACTCTGATTCATATTCTGGCTTTCTCAGTATCTTTTTTTAGAAAATACATATCTTACAAATCCTTTCTTAGGAATTTCCATGCCTTTTTCTTTCCCCATCACTGAGCATGTATTTGATACACAGATAACACAACCATCTCAAAGTTATCTACTTGCATGCAAACTGTCAACTTGTACAAAACAAAATGAATCTGAGATCCATGGATGCAAAGCATAATCTGAAATGGCAACGAAAAGATTTCCAGGAAGAAATTTAATACAGTCACGCAATTCTTTGCAAGGAAATACTCAGTGATAATGAATTTAGCTCTTTGGAATATTTTCCATGTTTGTAAATGAAAACTGGCTACAAGCATCCTATCCACAAGAACAAGCAAGACTATTTTTATCGTGGTGAACATTCCTGAGCACAGTTTTCTAAAGCATTTATCTTGCTCTTGCCCTTCCTTTCTTTTTTGCATTGGAAACTGCCTCAGTGCCAATTTTGGTGTCTTGTTACTCTGAGACCCTCTGAGGAGGGTGAGATGGCAATCTTGTACCTATCTCTAGAAGAAAACCCAGTTCCTTGTTTCTCAAACTGTTCCTGTGCCTCCTCTCCTTTTAGCATCGGAGATAACAGAAAGGAAGTTTCACGAGCGTTGATCTCCCCCAGGAAGCTCAATAATTACCTGTAAGAGTAACTGGTAAAAGTTTGCCCTACCATGACATATTTTAATAACATTGCAGTACTGTAATGAAAAAGACACTATTGCTTATCCTGTAGGTGATTAAAAGAAAAACAAAGCACACAATTACTTTGGTTTTATCATACAAATATGAGAAAACAGGTAAAATTCCTAACTGCCTACTAGATAGCAAGGAAAAAAGTGCATTTTGTAAGCATTATACTTATAAGCGTATGTGTAAAGGAACTTTAGAAAAGAAAGAAGTGTATTAAGAAAATAAAGCTGACAGAGTTTAAACTGGGGTGACAAAACACTTTGTGATTAGTGAAAGTGGAATAAAACTGAAAGGAAGCTATTGCTCAGTGATTGAAGAAGGAAACTGCCAATAGAATTAAATGGAAATATCTAAGAGAAACACAAATGCATTTGCATTAATCCACTATTTGGCTCTTTTTCTCTAGTCTCCTCCTGTCCATATCTGTCAGTACACAAGCACCCTTTCTGTTTAGTATCTCTTGTTCTTTTAAGGAAGACGGCAGCAAACAGAGAAAGAAATGTTTCTAAATCTTCCAAGACAAAATTTTTCACGTATAGCATAATGATTTGCAGGCACAGCAAGGAGGCAGTGAAAGAGATAACACTGTGCAACTGTTGCCTTATGAAACACACCCGTATAGTGCTTAGCTGTATTTTTCCTATTGTTTATAACCCTATTAGGAAAAAAAAACACAACAAAAAACCACAACCCTATCTGTGTTTTGTCACATTTACTTGTCTTTATTCGCAGCCATTTGTTAGTTTTTCATCTAATAATTGATTATAGAATGGAATAATATCACTATGCTATGGCAATTACCTTCCATGATGTGATGCAAGACTATGGCCATTACTCCAGTGAAATGTTGCAGCCAATTAAAACCAAAATGAAACAAAACAAAACAAAACAAAACAAAACAAAACCCAAACAGAAATATGCCTCTGTAAAATGTCAATTATATTTCTAATAAATACATACTATTTCTAATAAATACATACTATAGACAGACCTACTGAAAGGATACTTAACTGGCTGTACTTTGTTGTTACTTGTAAGAAGACTTACGCAAGGGGAAAGTTTTATTCTGTATTTTCCTGCTGATGAAATCTTGCCTCCAATGTCATTGAGTTGGGAATATTTTTCAGATGGTAGAGTTTTGCTCATTAATTTGATGAGATTACCTATCTGAAAATTTGGAAGATAAAAATTGTCATCTTACTGTTTTCCTTGAAATGATCCTCACAGAAAGTCCGATTAGGAAACTCAGCTTCATCTTCAGTCATCTTTTACGGTGTACCATTCCTTAGTCCTTTTTCAGGGTTTAGCAGAATCTGTGAAATAGCGTTAAGCTATGAGTAGCTTTACGTTGTGAAGTGTCCAAAGGTCATCTTTTTTTATAAGCCTTCTTAGTGGATGCTTCGAGGCATGACATCCTTGAGTTGTCAGAAATAACTCTTTTTATTCTTTCTTTTGAAAGAAATACACTTTACAAGTTTCAGGCTAGTCTTAAAATATTCCCTTTACATACTCAGCCCTTTTAAATTTTGATCTATTCTAAGACCCCAAGGATGGTGTTTTCTTACTTTTGCACAGAGGAATACATAAAGAATCAAATTGTAGGCTTGATCTTCTCATCAGGTGGACAAAGTCAGGCTAGCAAGAAGTAAAACGTCAGAAAAAAAAAAAAGTACAACCATTAGACATCAGAAACAAAAAGTGGAAAACAGATTTGTGTACTTTAACAAATAGGCTTAAGAGGTAAAATAATGTATTGAAAGAAAGGCAATACTGCGCTCTTATTAATTAAGCTTGTGCTCACATTTCCCGTTGCAGAAGACATAAGACCTTGACAGAATGTGTACAGTGGGATGAAGGTCTATGTTAACATATATTTGAGTGTCTATACATGATCTAAGTGTATAAATTGTATTACTGAGTCAACTGAAACTAGAGGAGGAGTCAACGTGCTGTAGACACACAAGGTGCAGTTCAGTTTTTTAGTGCCTTATGAAATGTACAAGCACCTTGGGTGTGGTTTCCAAAGTGCGTTGTTCTTTATTTGTTCTTTCTGTTGCATGTTTAAGCAATTTTTTTTTATTTTTTATTTTTTAAATAAATTGTTGTAAGAGCTTTGTCTCTCTGGGGCAAGACCTATTCTGAGTAAAAACTGCAGGAGATGAGGCTGATTCTTAAGGTTAACACTCAACTCCCAGAACAGGGAGCCTGTTGGTTGGGGTCAGACAGGCTGCAGGGTAGACTATTGTAGAGTTTCCAAGCAACTCTTAAGGCAGCCTGCTGTTCTGGCCACGTCCATTTGTCTCAGTGTTGTGGGAATTAACGAGATTTAAGAACAATCCAGGAGACAGATGCCTAAATTGATGTTTGAATGCTACCTTGGCTGTTTCTTTCCAGGGAAGGTGGTTTAGTACAGGTCATAGGGAGAAGCAGTACTGGATCTCATCTGTGAAGTGCGACAGAGCTCTTTTTATACACTCAAGTCTACAAAGCAATTAAAAAATAGCTGTTCCACCAGGATAAACAGGTTTCCAGCTTTCTGAAGTTTAGCACATACAATAAAAATTCAGACACTGTGTTGCATGAGAAAGATATAGTTCACATTTTTTGGTGTTGCCTGCAGGAGAATAAATAGTGCACAAATGCTAACTGAAGAGTTGTAGACAGAAGGCAAAGACTATTGGTAGATATCAGGGTAAAAGAATTAATTTAATTTTTAGTCTATTTATGAGATCAATAGCCTTCTATGAAGGGTATCTCAAATGGTTAGTTTAATCATCTAAGCAATAATAATATATGCAATACCAGAAAATTCATTAACTCTATAGGGATTCTCCATGTGTATACAAGCTTTCTCTTTCTCTCTCTTTGTGAAAAACTCGTCGCATTAAAGGGAAAACAAAGGAGCAAGGCTAAAGTTTTTCTCTCAAAGAATACGAAGAATTAAGTTTCTATTTTGTAGAAGGAAAAAAATCTTCCTCCTACTCCCATGATAATCAACCAGAGGTTTGAAGAAAACCATCTTCAATTCATGTTCCTTGTTTTCTTCCTCCTTCACACACTGATTTGCTTTTACTGTTTTGTCCAAAAAAAAGAAAAGTAAGAGTATGAAAGAGTATGATTCTCTTTTTTTTATGTTTTATTGTGAAGATCTGGAAGTTTTTCTACTTTGGGGAAAGATTGATAAAGGGATATAACAAACCTGTCGTGGTGTGATAAAGGGCAAGTTTACTATTTTTTTTTAATGATCAGAATTTACACATGCTGATAGGAATTATCATAACTCCAACAGCTTACCGCGTCTGCAGGTTACTCCTGCAAGTTACCTGCATGCTTGAAGTCAGACTTGTACAGTACTAGTTGGCAATTCAATGCCTGAACTTCTCTGTAATGGTCACTCCAGTTCATAGCTTATCCCTGTGGTAGCATCTGCGTGTCCATGCTAAGCAGGGGCAGAAGAGACCACCACACTCCACCTCCCTGTCCTCTGTGTTCCCATGAGGATTTCATGCTGTTATGTCTATATATATGCCCTGAGCTGGACAAATGGGGAAAGTCAAATCAAACCAGAGAGTCAGAGTTATTTGTGGAAATAAAAGCCACAAAGCCTTTTGGCAGTAGCATCCCTTTCATCTACCCACGTAGGTCACAAAGGCAACTTTCTATTAGCTCCTGAGAGTGACATTAGACCTTGGAGCCCTGGTTTTGGTACTGGTCAAAGAAGAATCACGGAATCACGGAATCACGGAATCTTCAGAGTTGGAAGGGACCTCTAGAGATCATCTAGTCCAACTCCCCTGCTAGAGCAGGATTGCCTAAAGCACATCCCTCAGGACTGCATCCAGGCGGGTCTTGAAAATCTCCAGAGAAGGGGACTCCACAACCTCCCTGGGCAGCCTGTTCCAGTGCTCTGTCACCCTCACCGTAAAGAAGTTTTTCCGTGTATTTGAACGGAACTTCCTATGTTCTAGCTTGTGCCCATTGCCCCTTGTCCTGTCGCTGGGAACCATTGAAAAGAGCCTGGCTCCGTCCTCCTTAAGCCCCTAAAGAAACAGAGGAACCCCTTTCTCTGTGCGTGCTCTGATTCATGGACATGCAATTCCAAACTCTCCTGGATATTCCCACTGCACTGCTGATGCTGACTGCAGACACAGTGCACAGAAACAAATTGCTTTTTCATTCTCACCACAAAAACCTGTCATGACAGCTAACATTTTAGCATTCTGGACACCCTGGGCAGATTTTAACTGGGTTTTTCTGTTTGGTAGGTTGAAAGCCAAAAAAGGCAGTTAGATTAAGCTTATTTAAAGGACAGCTATGAATGTTTTATGTCTTGAGTCTATTTACATCATCAATTTACATCAGGCCAACCTCTGTCTCTGTGGGCTACCTTTTGGGCTAGTGCATTGGGATAACCTGGTTAAAATGCACCTCTGATAGCTGCTGTTTCTTCCCCCATTGAACAACACATTCTGCCCTGGCCGTGTTCATTCGAAGCAAAATGATTTAACTGATTTTCAAATGAGGTTTGAATCAGAAAATTTGTGAATGTGTATTCCCATAGATTTAAATAGAAGGGCACATAAATTCATTTGCATTAGTTATAAGTGGGCATAAAATAAATAAACACCACATACAACTTGAAAAGCCCTACCCTCTGGAACATTTTCTGCCTCACAAATGGGAAATTCAGAGAACACATTAAGAGATTTTGCTACATGCAATCTTTCATAATGTATTAAAGTGTTGATCAAAATGAACTGTAGATCAACACATTAATCCAGTCCTGTGAGGAATACAAGCTTTGGAAAACTAAACAGAATTTGTTTTCTCATTTATATGGCTTGAGGTTCTTGACAGAAATCAGTTTGTGCATAGAAATGAAGCAGTTACTATCTAAAAATCACCTCAATTATTTCAAAGAAGTAAACACAATTGTTACTCAAAATTCTGTATGGAAATAAAATCTGAGATTTAATTCTCCCAGCTTAGTGTATTTTATCAGTTTTTAAGCAACCACTTCAAGTTATGTCTTTTTGAAATTTGAAATTTGAGAAATATATCTCCACTTCCAAATTTATTTTTTTAAATTAAATCCAAAAAGCCTGATACTCTCTTTTTGAAAGTGTTAAGACTGCTTTACAAATAAAAGCAAAAACCACCAGTAGCAGAAACCAGGGAAGAATTGATTTTCCTCTAAAAATCTGAAAGAAACTCAAAAGAATTAGAATTTTTGCATTCACATTATGCTTGCTTTTTCCTTTAATAAAACCTGGCTAAAGCTGTTGTGTTTTTTCTACCACTCTCAGTAAAATTCCCTTTCTTTCTCAAAACAAATTTTAATAGGCTTAATTACATCCATACAACATAAACAGTTATAAAATATATATTGGTCACGGTGACCAAGTACAAAGAAACTGCAGCCAATCTTCCTGTATTCTCCCCAATTCTCCTCCTAGTTGGCCTAAAATTTCTAGTCCTGAGCATCAAGAGCAACTAATAGGATTTTTTCCTTTTTTTTTTTTTTTTCCTTTCATCTGGGTGTGCTTTCTGGTAACCATTTGTGGCAGACATCTCTCAGTGTATCCTTGCTGCATTTCTCCTTGGGCCTTGGGTATGATACAGAGCCCAGAAAAGTGTTTTCTTGAAGCAGACTTCCATGGATATCTGAATTCTTCAGTGTTTTTTATTAAATGAGAAGTAACCAAATCTCTCCGGGCTCCAGGGAGCTGTATGACACAAAAGAGGGGTCAAAATGATTCACTGTCAGGTGTGTAACAAATTGGATGCCATTACATGTAATGCAATGTAAATACATACTACAATTTTTGGCTGAGTGCAGGAAATGGTATGTACCGAAATGTCTCAGTTTTCGTTCTCACCTTGCCCATGAGAACTATGTGATGCTTTAGTAAATTGTAATGCATACTTGGAACAAGATTCATCTAGAAAGCCACTGCCTACTCCAAATAGATTTGTCTCACACTCTCGTCGTTGAAAAGAAAACAGAGGTACTCTTGTTAAGAGGGGCATCAAAAGCAGGGCAGCAGAACAAATTTTAGAGATTCCTCTTTTCCTCCACTAACTTCAGAATGGGGTTTGGGATAATTAACTCAGACCCTGACAACAGACTTTTAGCTACCTACAGTTAGGCAAAATGATTTCCCCTTCATACAGTGGAACAGTTGTAGAAGGTATGACTCAGCTTTCCATTTTCCAGCCTCACTGGGTTTTCCTAATTAGCTCATTTCAGGTCATTCAACACTTCTTCCATCTCCAGGCAAGAACCCCCTTGATATTCCAATTACAAAACAGAAATAATGTATAATTTTTGAAGTAATGAAAACTAAATTACTGACTAAAAATAAAAAGGGAAAACTCTTTATGTAACTTCATCATGTGTTCATTTGTTTACAGAAGATTTATCATGAAATCCAGGAAAAAACATAATTTTTAACTACAGAGTGGAGATGATTGTTATTACTGATTGATGAATACCTTGAATGAATGAACCATAGAAGGTTCAAGAATTTTTCCAGACTTTTGTCAGTACATATTTTTGAATTTTACACCTTCATCTGAGATAGATTTTTGTACTGCACCATTCCAAAAGGACATGGAATTCATTAATACTTAACAAACCTCCTGCTCCTTCACTGCCCTAAAGTTAATTGGTAATTTCTGCCAGCTCATTTCTGGTCAGTTTAAAAAAATGTTGGGTATTTGCTGGGAGACAGCTCAAACACTTGGATTTCTAAGTTTGTTTCCATGTTGGTGTGATTAATGATATTGATCTCAAAGGAGAGAGAAAGGAACACACTCAATCTCTTAGATGTCTTTGAAGGTGGGAAATAGCATTTGGGAATGCATGTGCTGTTACCAGCTTGTCTGCTTCTTTTGAACTATTCCTTTCACTCTGAGGGAAGACTTCCTGGATTTGTGACATTGCAAAGGTAAACTGTTTCTGAAAAATTACAATCAATTACTCTTGGGATTCTCATTGTCAATATTTTTAAAGGCATTAGCTTCAGACAAGGGTTTTTCTCCTACTTTTAATTTTTTTTTTTTTTTGAGGAGGTGGCACCAGTTTACCTTTTCCAAATATCATTTAATCCAGAAAACTAAAGCAAGGAAGAGAAGTGAAATATTTAAAAAACGTCAGACAAAATGCAATTCTTCTTCTGTAGGTCAGCATATGTTTGCAGAATGTCCATGAAAAAGGGAATTTGTGCTGCTGGAAATATATGTTTTAAAAGTGCCAAGATAACCAGTGTATGGAGGTGAATAACCTGAAATATGTTCAAGGTCATTGGTCGGACGAAGAACAGAACCCACAGCAAAACCAAATTTCCCCAGGAAGAGATGTCAGTCGCTCTCCCTCCATTTGAAGGTACTTGATAAAGTTCAAGATTCAAGTTCTGACTTTCTGAATTGTTTCAAAGGCAGTACTGTAGTGGAGGATTTGTGCCAGATGGAGATGGTAATGCATAATTCCCTGGAGTTTAAAAAAAGATACAGTTAATAGGGTTTTTTTTTTAGAAGTATGAATGTTTTGAAGACGTTTGGAATGAGTTTGGGTCCATTTCTCTAATTCTAGAGCAGAAAACATGTCTTAAAGGCCTGTTATGTTGAAAACACTATAGTTGCAATGACTCTGTCATGTTTACATGGGTATTGTCAAATTTCCTTTTGTTTATATCACATAAAATACCCATGTATCCTTTTATGACATTATATTGAAAATTTATTCATAAAACTATCCTGAAAACTAAAAACATCTCATATCAAATGAAGAGAGATCTAGTGCTAACTCATGAACAGCTAATTTTACACTCGTTAGAAGAATACAATTTATTTTGTTTGCAACCCAAAGTTACTTTCACATGGAAGTTAAGCCATTATGCTTCATGTTTGTTTGTTCATGGAGTGTTTATCTTGAAATATAGAAAGAAGATCAGAAATAACTGTGATAATCTCAAGTAACTTCAAGCATAACCAAAGACATAGGACTGTGATTTGAGGAAGGAATCTTTTAAAATAAAATAATATCCTGATTTACAGTCTTCAAGTGATGGAGAATCTTCTGTATGTCATGAAACTTATTCCAATGAGGTGACGGAGTTGTTCCAGTGAGTAATTGTTCTGTTTACTGGTCCCTGAATGCTCTCAGACTAAAAATAGACACAAGGCACAAGATGTCACCAAAATAAGGCATAATTTCTGCTTTAACATTCTAACCATACGATATGCTTTTTTCATTAGAGGAGGCTTTCTTTAGTCTTGGAAAAGTTAGTTTGCTCACTTTTCAATCTGTCAAATCAAATGGAAATTTTTTAAACTTGGATAGTTGTTACTTAACAAACTTTCTATGATCAGTAATTAAGAAGAGTTTCCTCATTTTTGAATGGTACATTGACATAAACCTGCTCTTTTCCAAGCAGAAAAAAGTGTTTAGTCAATACTGCCCTTGCAATTGACCTTTTTGCTATCTTTATTGAATCTTTATCATACTGGAGTTTATTTCTAAATATTTCTCCATATATTTCAATAATATCTTTTAAATGTACATAACATCCTTAAATATTTGGCTAATTGAAATCCAGTCCAAATACACGGGCAATGTAAGTACAACGTTTTGCTTTTTCAAAGCAGCAATCACAAGAATAAGAGCCACAAAATGCAGTCAGTATTTGTTTAGTGAATTAATCTCAAAAAATTTTAGTCCTTCAGAAATTCTTTCATGGTAACAGTCATTTAAAATCATTGTGTATTTTCATAGCCTGCCTCTCGATAATGTACATCAGGAAAATATCTATTTGTGAAAGGGCTTCTTTCTGGAGTCAGAAAAATATGACCAAACCCGTATTCCAGTGATGGAGCAGGAACATGGCCATGTTTCTGCCTGTTGGAATAAACAACCTAGATGCAGCAAGCTTCATTTTGCCAGAAAGAAATTAATTTAAAAAAAAAATAAAATCAAACGTAAGATTCTTAATACTATGTTCTCTCATTCTGAAATCCAGGTAGGTACAGTGAAATAACTTAAATGTTAAGGAATATAACTAAAAAGCAAACACAAAATAAGTCACTGTAAAGCATTCTTCTTGTGGCTGAAGTGTACTTTCAGTTTTGAATTTTTAAACTCATATAAACCTCGTTGTTAAAAACAGTTAACCGAACAAAAATCACCTTCTATAGATTTCAGAACTTGTGTCAAATGCATAGTGTGTAAAAAAATAGCAAAGTTCTTGAGAACTAAGGGGGAAAAGTATTTGACTCGCATCCAGCAATATTTCTCAGTTCAAAAAAGACACTGAAGTGCTGGAGCGTGTCCAGAGAAGGGCAACGAAGCTGGTGAGGGGTCTGGAGAACAAGTCTTATGAGGCTAAGGGAAGTGGGACTGATTAGTCTGGAGAAAAGGAGAGTGAGGGGAGACCTTATTGCTCTCTACAACTACCTGAAAGGAGGTTGTAGAGAGATGGGGGTCGGTCTCTTCTCCCAGGTAACAAGCGATAGGATGAGAGGAAATGACATGAAGTTGTGCCAGTGGATGTTTAGATTGGATATCAGGAAAAATTTATTCACCGAAAGGGTTATCAAGCATTGGAACAGGCTGCCCAAGGAAGTGGTTGAGTCACCATCCCTGGAGGTATTTAAAAGATGTATAAATGTGGTGCTGAGGGACATGGTTTAGTGGTGGACTTGGCAGTGCTAGGTTAATGGTTGGACTTGATGATCTTAAAGGTCTTTTCCAACCTAAATATCTCTATGATTCTATGAAAGATTTTTTGATTTACTTCTAAATTTAGGCAGCTGCTTTAGAAGAGATGGTTTAAGGCGCAGTTTTGGACTTGAGCGCCCTACGCATTGCTTCAGAATCTGGAGTTGCTTTTATCTTCTGAACCATGGTGACCTATCCAAGGTGGTGCAAGAAAGCCCGGAGGAACAGTCACCGTGTTGTTTACCAGTGCTGGCAGAGCTGATGGGTCAGTCAGAGTATGGGTGCTCGGTGTGAGGCCGGTGTCTGATCCACAACAGGTCTGAATTCAGCAGCCTCTGAGTACCATTCATTATTTGACCCTGAATCATTTTGGGTTTTGTTAAAAAAGAAAAGCTTTTATTCCTTGTAGAGGCAATGCCAACTGCTTCGTCACCTGGGCTGAGTCTTTCTCTCTAGATTAAACAATACTTTATATGAAACAGATTATAGAATATTTCCCGTGGTAATGGAAAGCTGAAAAAGAGCACACAAATAAATAGTGAATTAATTGCACAACTATATCTGGAAACAACAAGATTTTGTGCTATTAGCAAACAGTTGCTCCTAAGGGGTCCAATTCAAATAATTTTATTCACATTTGATAACTTTTTCTTACCCTGGTACTGCAATTCACAAGATAATTTCCAGGACAAATTCAGGCACAAAGGTCTGTCAAAAAGGATATCAGAACAGGCTGTTGAGGAGCCAAGATTTTACTTTATTAAACTCATGAAGTAAATATGCAAGTAAATGTTCTTAATAAAGAACTATTTTTAAAGTGCCTAATAGCATAGTAAAAGTGGCTTAATAAAACTGCTCAGACAGACTTGACATTTATAGGGCTTTTCTGTGGAGTGATATATAAATAACTGTCTTAACTAAGATCATCAACCAAATACATTTGCACTTCTTTGCACCTGCAAGCTAGCCATGTGAAAGAACATACAAAAATAGATGATCCCTTTCAATTTATTAAAAAAAAGAAATTAGATGCTCATTTTTTCCACAAACCTAGTGCTTAAATCCACACCAAGAAAACAAACTAGGATATTAATATTTAACATGAACAGCTTAAATAACTTAAATAGCCAGAACAACTTAAATGTCTTGCGTAACTTATCTAAATCTATTGCCCTTGTCCTGGAGTACTGTGTCAAGTTTTGGGCCCCTCACTACAAAAAAGATTTTAAGGTATTGGAGCATGTCCAGGGAAGGGCAACAAAGCTGATGAGGGGTCTGGAGAACAAGTCTTACAAGGAGCAGCTGAGGGAGCTGGGGTTGTTCAGCCTGGAGAAAAAGGGGCTGAGGGGAGACCTTATCGCTGTCTACAACTGCCCGGAGGGAGGGTGTAGAGACGTGGGGGTTGGTCTCTTCTCCCAAGTGACAGGCATTAGGACAAGAGGAAATGCCCTCAAGTTGTGCCAGGGGAGGTTTAGACTGAACATTAGGAAAAAATTTTTACACTGAAAGGGTTATTAAGCATTGGAACAGGCTGTCCAGGGAAGTAATTGAGGCACCATCCCTGGTGGTATTTAAAAGACGGGTAGACGTAGTGGTTAGAGATATGGTTTAGTGATGGTTTTTGCCAGAGTTAGGTTGATGGTTGGACTAGATGATCTGAAAAGTCCCTTCCAACCTAGGCAATTCTATGATTCTATGATTTCATGAGTGAGTTAATTCAGTGAGATAGATACAAATTTCCTACAATCAAATATCCACATCAGTAGTCTAAGTAGGTGTCCCATTTTGTGACAAGAGAAGCCGAACCTGCTAGTTAAAGGTTTTCATTAAGTTTTGAGAAAAGAGAGCAAGCAAAAGTCCCCAAGGTGTTGTGACTAGCTTGAGTTACGTTGTTGTATTTAGATTTCTGTTCTTGCATTCCAAAAATAACATTGCCTGTTTGACTTGAGTCTCCCTCCATGTGGCCTGAAATATTTCTATTTTCAGACTCAGTGTATGTATGAATTCCTGTTGTTGTTCAAATCCATGAGTTCCAAATAAACACATTAGCAGGCTTTAAAGTACTGGTATAAAATCATCTAAAGGGGATGCATGTAGCCTCTATATGAATTGGAAGTCCACCCTTGCCTTCTCCTTTCTTTTCTTTGATGTCCCATGAAACAGGAAGCGAAGCTGGAGCACATGACAGGAAAGCCAAGGCCGCCTTGGAATTAAACCTGGCCAGGGATATCAAGCTCAACAGGAAGGGCTTCTACAAGTATATTGGAAGCAAAGGGAAGACCAGAGAAGTTGTGGGCCCACTGTTGAATGAGACAGGAGCCATGGTGACGGAGGATGTGGAGAAGGCGGAGTTACTGAATGCCTACTTTGCTTCGGTCTTTACTGCTCAGCCCAGCCCTCAGGAGTCCCAGGCTTTGGGGAAAGTAATGGGTAAAGAAGACTTCCCCTGAGTTGAGGAGGATCAAGTAAGGGATCAATTAGATCAATTAGATATTCACAAGTCCATGGGTCCCGATTGGATGCACCTGAGACTGCTGAGGGAGCTGGCGGAAGTCATTGCTGGGCTGTTCTCCATCATCTTTGAAAGGTCCTGGAGAACAGGCGAGGTGCCTAAGGACTGGAGGAAAGCTAATGTCACTCCAGTCTTTAAAAAGGGCAAGAAGGAGGAGCCGGGGAACCACAGGCCGGTCAGCCTCCACCCCTGGAAAGATGATGGAACAGCTCGTTCTGGGCGTCATCTCAAGGCATGTGGAGGGAAAGAAAGCTATCAGAAGTAGTCAACATGGATTCACCAAGGGGAAATCATGTCTCACTAATCTGATAGCCTTCTATGATGGCATGACTGGATGGATAGATGAGGGGAGGGCGGTAGATGTGGTCTACCTTGACTTAAGCAAGGCGTTCGACACGGTCTCCCACGGCATCCTCATAGGGAAGCTTAGGAAGAGTGGGCTTGATAAATGGACAGTAAGGTGGGTAGATAACTGGTTGAAAGACAGAGCTCAGAGGGTCGTGATTAGGGGCACAGAGTCTAGTTGGAGGTCAGTGACGAGTGGTGTTCCCCAGGGATCAGTACTGGGTCCAGTCCTCTTCAATATAGTCATCAATGACCTGGAGGAGGGGATAGAGTGCACGCTCAGCAAGTTCGCCGATGACACAAAGCTGGGGGGGTGGCTGACACACTGGAAGGCTGTGACGCCATACAGAGAGACCTGGAGAGGTTGGAGATCTGAGCAAAGAGGAACCTTATGAAATTCAATAAGGGCAAGTGTAGGGTGCTGCACCTGGGGAGGAATAACCCCATGCACCAGTACAGGTTGGGGCTGACCTGCTGGAGAGCGGCTCAGTGGAAAGAGACCTGGGAGTCCTGGTGGACAACAGGATGACCATGAGCCAGCAATGTGCCCTTGTGGCCAAAACGGGCAATGGCATCCTGGGGTGCATCAAGAAGAGTGTGGCCAGCAGGTCGAGGGAGGTCATCCTCCCCCTCTACTCTGCCCTGGTGAGACTGTGTCTGGAGTACTGTGTCCAGTTCTGGGCTCCCCGGCTCAAGAGGGACAGGGAACTGCTGGAGAGGGTGCAGCAAAGGGCTACCAAGATGATGAGGGGACTGGAACACCTCTCTTATGAAGAAAGGCTGAGGGGTTTGGGTTTCTTCAGTCTGGAAAACAAACGGCTGAGGGGGGACCTTATCAACACTTATCAATACCTAAAGGGTGGGTGTCAGGAGGATGGGGACAGGCTCTTTTCAGTGGTGCCCGGGGACAGGACAAGAGGTAATGGGCACAAACTTGAGCATAGGAAGTTCCACCTAAACATGAGGAGGAACTTCTTTCCTTTGAGGGTGGCAGAGCCCTGGCACAGGCTGCCCAGAGAGGTGGTGGAGTCTCTGTCTCTGGAGACATTCAAAACCCGCCTGGACACGTTCCTGTGTGACCTGATGTAGGTGACCCTGTTCTGGCAGGGGGATTGGACTAGATGAGCTCCAGAGGTCCCTTCCAACCCTGTGATTCTATGATTCTATGACCTCAGCTGAGGAGAAGCACTCCTATCCCCAGACTTCGCTTTGACTCATTTCTGAAAAAAAATGATGGACAGGAACTGCAAATGAGTGAGTACGCAGCGTATCACGGACAAAAGAGTGAACCTGTTCATGACTGATTCACAGTCATATCTAAGTGCCCTTGCACCAAGCAGTTACAAAGACTGCAATCAGATCCATCGATTTCCCTACATTCAGGATCATTAGTGACAGGTTTTCCACCCAAGTTTGACAGTCTGGCCATTTATGGGATATGGTGCTATATTACAATGGGCGTATTTTAACCTTATGCTGAATTACAAGGATTCCCTTGAAAAATGCTACAAGAGAGTTTCCCATAACCTTTATCCTTATCCTTGTTCAGTTGCTTCTTTGGAAATATTTCATTTCAGAAATTCAGTGTCTTGGTTGCTGTTATCGCTTCTGAACATGAATCTTGCAGTTTTTGTATTAATATGAAGTGTCTGCTAAATATTTTCACATGGACTTCGGCTTGAAACTTAGCTGTCTTTACTCCCCAGGGTAAAGGGCAATGAAGGCTAATAAAACTACAAGCTTCAGAAAAGGTAATCTTTTTGTTATGCACCATAGGCTATGTCAAAAAAGGAAACTTTTGGAAGGTTATTTTTCAAAATTTCTTCTCCCACACAGAGGAAGCCTCTTAGACCTTGGGGTTAAAACATGCAGATGGTGTCTTAAAGGGCAGCTACTGGGTTTTGATTTGTGAAGAAATTTAATGCATTTTCTTGAAACAGCTTGACATGCATCTTGCAGAGCTGAAACAGAAGTCTTCAACCAGTGAAGCGAGTGCAATGGAGCTTCTTCCAAATTTTATTCTCTTCCTCAACCTGAAGGTTTGATCTGTCCATGGTTTTATTCATGGAAAGGGGAGTTGTGCAATGGGCTCTTCCTTGGCCATGGAGGGTAAGGGGAGGAAGATGCTGCTTGCGTGTGAGGCACTGGGGAAAGCTGGTTGTGTAGGACAAGTCTGGGGCAAGTCTTTTTTTCTATGAATTTTCAATCCAGGATTTGTTTTCAATTGAGCCCAGGGGAACAGAGATGAAAAAATTACTTTCTGTCCCTAGACGTATTCAGAGAGATTCTGCCCTTTCTTCATAAGAGCTAGGATAATACAAGTCACCATAAAATGAGCAGAAACAAAGGAAGCATAAAAAGAAACAAAAATAGTGTTTGCACTAGAAGTGGTGAATGGCATTACCATAATGCTGAGGAAAGGAAAAAGAGATTCAGCAATAGAAATGTCTGGAGTAGTTTTTATTAGTTCTTTGTTTATTTATTTTTATTGACTGTGCCAGCATGAACTTTCTGTGAGACACACAATATACAGAATTCTGCCTTTCATAAATCCTAGAGCGGAGAAATCTGGCTATAAAAACACAGTACACTAATGAAGGGAAGTATTCAGAGAGAAGCTGTTTAAATAATTAAAATATCTGGCACAGTTGAGAAATGAGTTCTGTTGCCGCTTGCCATTTATTTTTAATCTTTCCAAAGCAATTGGACATTTGAAAGAAATTACTTTGAAAAAGTTAAAGGAGCAAAATTAATAAAAAAATGCCATTGGTAAGGCCATATTAAATTTATGAAAGGTTCTCTTATAACAGCAGAAAAATGGAAATACTGCCAGGTGATGAAATGAGTATGGTAGATTCTTATAATGCGCGACAGGGCTACCTGATCCTAGCAAAGATGTTTGACAACATGCAAGTAAACAGAGTCTCATAGGGACTTTCATGCTGTGCCTTTACATTTTTGCTGTTATAACTACAGCTATAGGAGAAAATGCATTCAATTAGCAGCAATATTTGAGGAGCTGGAGAAAGAATATGTTTCTGTTGTAGCAAGGTAATAATGTAGAGCTTTATACAGGCTAGTTCTGGTACACCTCCTGATGCTCAGAACTGGATTGAGACTTATTAGCAGTATTAGCATGCCCATCCACCCTGACTGAATAACTCACTGAGGACATGAGATATCTGGTTAGAGATGCTTTACTTATCTACATTTCATTGCTTTGTGCCACAAGCAGATCCAAAACACGAAAGAAAAGAAGTGGTAAATTAGTATAGTATTGCATTAAGGTTATCTTACCTTATTGTGAAGAAGCAGAGATAGCAATATAGCACCTTGATGGAAGGAACAGAACTTGCTGGAATTTTTTTTTCTTTTTCTTTCTGTGAACAACGCAAAGATTTAAAACATTCTTCCCATTCATATCTAAGCAGAAAAAAACCAAACTCCTGTAATTAAAAATATGAAAAAAAGAAGGTGGAGTAAGAATATGCCCATCACTAGCATAGAGGCGTAACAAAGTTGTTAGACAAAACTCTTTCTGCAGTTCCCAAAGGAAACAACTGTGTATGATAATCCAGAGTATTTAGAAACTAAAAAGGAGCCACCAAGAATCCCCAAGATGACTGATTCTTTCCAGTTGTTTACTTGTACTTTGGGGCCCTGTGTGATTTTTGACACCTTGCAGGACAGAAAAGCCTGTGCTGTAGCCTTGTGTTGTGCACACTATGGGTATACCAAATTTTCATGAAAATCATTACAAAACACGTTCTCCATTCCTATCACGAAACATATTGAGGCCATAACTAATGAATACAGAAACACACACAACCTGTGTAGTTTTGTTTATATTTTCATGCAAACACTTTTCCCTCATCTGATATACTTCGATTTCGTTTTTGTTGCTATAGCAGCTCTTTTGACAGTTAGGAATTTCTCACTTTCATATCTAAAGGCCTTTCCTGTATTTCCCATGGAATTAATATGGAAATATAGCATCCATAACTAAAGATGACAAAAGATGAGATATGACATGCTCGGAAATTGGGAAGTTCCCTGGGTTTGAGGTTTCATCAGGGAAATATGGAGAGTGAAATAATTTGGTTACAAAGGTGCCACATAATTTCATCACAGTTTTATAAAGCTGGGAATTCCTCTTGCCTAGTAATTACTGCCTAGGAGCTGGAGTCAGAAATTATCTGTTTGTTTGTTTGGTCTCATCTGTATCACTCACTCTATTACATTAAAATAAGTAGTTTAACCTGTGTACTGTTTCTCCATGTAAAATATTACCTTGTTTCACAGCACTGTTGCTCATTGTAAGCATTGTTTGTAAGGCAGTGCATATCCCTTATCTAACTGATAATGCAGAAGTACTAATATGATGTGCTAAGAAATTAAATAGTATATTCACCTTGTTACACAAGCCAGAGCAGTGCCTCTGTAAATAGTTCTTCCATTCCTTCAAGATCTGCTTTTTTCCCCTCAAGTGAGGTCATTCTTTCTCCTTTCAGCTATGTTTTAGAATGTTAATATGTTCTATAATTCTCATGATTACAATCTGCGACCAGTTTTCATTTAATATCTCAAACACCTTCAGAATTATCTGGATACTTCTGGGTACTTCCATTTACATTTAACCTGCAGTATTGCATCCTCCAGACTGCAAATCATGTTATGCTTTCTTCTAAAAAAATTTGCATTGTAATTGTCTAAGTAACAGAGTCACTACCTCAGTGGTTGATACAAATGACATTTTAATCTTATTTTTGTAGCTGAATATTTCTGAACAAGCAGCAATATAAAATACTGCACAAAAAATAAGGTCCTGTCTTCATCTTTAATAAGGTGATTACTTTTTTGTCATCTCTCATTGCTTTATCTTTAACATTATTTAGCATTTTTTTCTTATTGATAGTGGGAAACAGGACAGTGAACTTCACTGACAAAAATTGAAGTTAAAATGACATAGTTTTTTAATAAGATACCTGAGAAAGAATTATATCAATATGAGGTTATGAAAGCTAAGAATAATGGTTAAATGCTCTAAAATGTATAATATTTTCTCTTCTCGCATCATTCATTCAGCAAGTGCCTTATAAAGCTAATTACTATCTAATTTATTTTAGACTGAATAGCAGGAAGTCACTGCTCTCCTATGTAGTATAGCAGATAATCCATTAAGTAGCCCAGTAGGATATGAGGCCATGAGGAGCCTCTCCATGAGAAATGATCTATATCTTACAAGGAAAGGCAAGAGGCTGGCTGTGCAGGGGTATGTCCTAATCAAGTTATAAATGCCTGTTGCACTAATCTTCACCAAAATACATTTAAGATGCTGCAGAGCTGTAAAAGAGATCTGTGTCATTAGACATGGATGAATTTGTGTCCCTTTCCCTCGTGCTGCCATGCATGATAACCACAGACCCCGAGCTAGGCTGCAGCAGAGGAAGAATCAAGGCAGTTTAGTTACTGATTTGATAACTTAATCTCTCAGCAATCTTCCCAGCTCATACTGGAGCCTTTTCATTACAGACATCTCTGTCTTCTTCCCAGCTACCCATTTCCCAGAAATGGTAGGAAATGAACTATTCTGAGGTCCAGTGACGAGTGGTGTTCCTCAGGGTGCAATACTGGGAATGGTGCTGTTTGACATCTTTGTCAGTGACATGGACAGTGGGATCGAGTGCACCCTCAGCAAGTTTGCCGACAACACCAAGCTGTGTGGCACGGTCGACACGCTGGAGGGAAGGGATGTCACGCAGAGAGACCTGGACAGGCTTGAGAGGTGGGCCTGTGCAAACCTCATGAAATTCAACCAGGCCAAGCGCAAGGTCCCGCACCTGGGTCATGGCAATCCCAGGCACAAATGATAGGACACGGGGTAACGTCCTCAGACTGAAAGAGGGTAGATTTAGATTGGCTATCAGGAAGAAATTCTTTATTGTAAGGGTGGTGAGGCACTGGAACAGGTTGACCAGAGAAGTTGTGGATGCCCCATCCCTGGAAGTGTTCAAGGCCAGGCTGGATGAGGCTTTGAGCAACCTGGTCTGGTGGGAGGTGTCCCTGCCCATGGCAGAGGGGTTGGAAGTAGATGATCTTTACGGTCCCTTCCAACCTAAACCATTCTATGATTCTACGTGTTATTTTTTTTTGACACTGGCTAAGAGGTTTAAAATCTGTTTAGGGCACAAACACACACCCAGTCAGCATGATCACTTAAACTTTCTTTCTCTAGGAAATCGATCTCAAAGTAGAAATAAATGTGAAGGCTAAATTATTACAGTAAATTATAGAACAGCCTTGATTTTCTGTTGTACAGGCTCACGGTGATCTTGACAGAAGAAAACTGTGCAGAAATATTCCTACTACAGCTGGAATCTACAGGAAGGCAGAAAACTTTTCTTGATTCATGGTTGTGTTATGCCTGAGTAATATCCCTTGATATTTTCCCATGTATCCAAGTTCTTACCATCTATTCTATGATGACCATATTGCATAAATATATAGGTATAAAATCCTTGCTTTTAATTTTTTGGGCGGGAGGGGTGTTGGAATTTATGACAATCACTGTTTCTGCTGATGCGAGAGTCAGAGAAAAGAACTGTAACCTAGAGAGATAATAACAAATTGTCACTGAGGTCCACAAGTGTAAGAGAAAATAAACATTTTCATTAAGGAGGGCATTTTATGTGTTCAGAAAAGTGGTGAAAAATTATTGCATTTTCTTTTTTTTAATTTAAAGAGAGGTCATATTGGGATGCATACACTTAACTGAATTAAATAACATGTATCATATTTCTTTTTTAAATACAGAAAGCTCGGGGATCCTGAAAGTTTTTCCTCTCATTAATATGCTTTCTTAGTGTATTAAATAATAATATTTTCCTTTAACTGGAGTCTTCAGTCAAAAATATGATTACTTATTTTTCTTAAATGATGTTCTGAAAGTCAAGCATGTTAGGCACACAAAGCTAATAGCCTTCAAAGTGAGTGTTGCTGACCAATACAATGAGACAAGGTGGAGTTCTTTAAAAAAGTAAGTATAAAAATGGTTACTGAAGATGTGAAAGCTGCACTGTGAATAGAACTATCCTTCATGTTCTCAAACCTCATTTAGCCACTGAATTGTAAAGGGAATAAATTTATCTTAACTGATCCGAATTTGAAATATTGATGACTATTATATATATGTAAGAAGAGGTCATTTTTTCCACCCTACTTTTCTCTAGTAGAAGCCTCATCTGAAAAAATCTGTCCATTCTGGACACTGATCTTTTAAATAAAATCCAGGTAAATCAGGAAGAGCTCAAGAATTACAGATACAGAAGACACAACCCTGGAGAAAATGCTGAAGGGTTTGGACTTTGTAGACGATAAAAGAACAACCTTAGATAACTTGCAGTATATGAAACATCATTAGAACATTTTTTCACTCACTCAAGGCAGCACATGAAGAAATTAGGTTAAATATTAGGACACTATGGAAGATACTGTCATTAGACATGGTAAGGGTAGCGAAACACACAGGCTATACAGGGAACAGGTCAGGTAAATGTGTCCCTGGGCTGATTTGGTCTCAAATGAGAATGACCTTTTCTGAGCCTTTTAAACCATCCTTTGCTCTGTTTCTGTGAAGTAGTTAGTTGTCACCATCAGTGATGGACTTCCGTCAAATTCTATCAGATTTCTTTTCCAGACTTGCTTTTCCAAAGTCTCACACTCATAACTACATCATGCTGATTAAAGAATAATTGTCCTCATTAGATAATCAGTCTGCTGAGCCATTTGGAACTCAATCCTGTTATTGCAAATGAATTTTTAACTATTCACCAAGCAACTGGGAATACAGAAACAACTGGAGCAAACCAGAGCATTGACAGAGATATTAGCCTGTCACATACAGACACCAGTATAAACTTCTTCAAAATGCAAGAAACCTTGCAGGAGGCTGGCATGAAGACACATACACTCAAGCTGTCTCCTTAGCCTTAGATAGAGACATGGAACATCAACAGTTATATCTTTTCAGCCATCTTCTTCTGATCTTTTAATCCTTTCCAGTTGAAATATGGACGTTCTCATCATGTATGTAAATCCTTAAGTTTTCTTATAAACGTGCTTTAGTCTTAGTCTCATTAGCATTCATAGCAATGAGTTCCACAAGCTCATTGGACACTGTTAGAAAAGTATATTCTTCTTATAGCCTTAAATATTCCTGTCAGTGTTATCAGTGCTATTAAATCTGTACTTGGTTGGTTTTGGGTTTGGTTTTTTTTTTTCTGTTTGTTTGTTTTTTGTTTTTTTTTTTAATTATGAAAATAGGCAAATATAAAATTAAAAAAAATCAAACTTCCTATAGTTCTTTTTTTCCTCATCATTATCCCAAACTATGTAAAATGAGCACCTGTCACATCTTCATTCTGTCTTTATACAAATTACATGTTTCTGTGGTGGGTCTAACAGTCAAACTCCCACCCAGCTGCTCACTCACTCCCCCTCCTTGGCAGAACAGGGGAGACAACAGGAAAAAAACAGGAGGGAGAAAGCTCATGGGTTAAGATAAAGACAAGGAGCGCGCTTAGCAATTACTGTCACTGGCAAACCAGACTTGGGGAAAATTAGCTTAATTTACTCGCAATTAAAATAGTTCCAGGTAGAGTGAAGCAAAAAGACAAACATTAAAGCAGCACCTTTTCTCTCCCTTGTCCAAGGTTCATCTTCATTCCTCTTCTATCCCCACCCTAGATGGCATAGAGGGGATGAAGGAGAGGTTATGGTCATAGTGATTTCTCTTTGTTGTTTTCACTGCCCTGGCAGGGGCTCTCCATGGGCTGCAGTCCTACAGGAAAACTGCTCCAGTGGGCAGGGAATGGGCTCCATGGGAGCTCATGGGAATTGTCCATGGGCCGTAGGGAATATCTGCTCCAGCACCTGGAGCACCTTGTCCTCCTCCTCCTCTGATGCCAGTGTTTCCTCTATTGTTTCTCATTCTTCACCCCCACCCCCCCCCCGCTCTTTTCTCTGTCCGGTGTTTTTTGCCCTTTCTTACATATGCTTTCACAGAAGCCACACCATCTTCACTGACAGGCTTAGCTTTGACCTTGCAGCTGGATGGTTGGACAGCTGACCAGTTTGGGGAGGTGACGTCCCCTCAGAGGCCACCCCTGCAGCCTCCCCCCACCTTCCCAAACCTTGCCATGTACACCCATAAAGTTCACCAATTACTTTTCAGCTGATTGGTGACTTCACTTCGAATACAAGTCATTTGGTATCTTATTGCCTTTTACTTCAGCCGTCTAAACCCTATTCATAGGCAGCTAGAACAATGTGAAAATCCCCAGTGTATCTAAGGCAATCATATGGGGCTAGCAGATATTCCTCAGTACAAAGCATAGGTGTGCACAGACTGATAAGAGGAGCGCAGTAAATTGGAAAATTTTCAGGGAATGCAAAAAGACTGCAATGTATTCTCTTCATGCATTGTGGGAAAGGTGGTGGTTTCCCATGCTGGGCAGAGAAAATACACTTCAGTAAGATAAGGAAGAAGAAGAGCCATAGCAAGGATACATAAGGTACAAGAGGAAAAGAGTCTGATAGTCCAGCAAAAATGTAGGTAATATGCTGCACTAAGGCACTAACACTATATATGCGATATATAATATCACATAAGCAACCATAGCTAGGAGAATTCTGGTAAAACCAGGGACAGACAAATAGGCATGAAAATAAATGAAACACATAAATTGTCATACTGAATCTGGGCACTCAGTCTTCAACACAGGCATCTGAGGATCTCCCATAATAGGAAATTATTCAATAGATGCTCTGTCGGGATGTGTCTTCTTAACCCCATGAAAAATACTCTAGAACAATGTTCTGGAAAAAATGGTTTATAAACTTTAGAGATTTTTCAGCAGTGTAAACACAGATGTTGTTGACAGATCTAAACATATTTAATCCTTCCTTAAAATACTCCAAGGTGACAGCTACTGGAATTTCCTATTACCTTATATTTTCTGACAAACATAGCACATTTACTCCATGCGTTAAATTCTTGTTGAGTATCTTCATCTTTAACCATGTTAAAAAAATCTTGGTACTTTGAAAAAGGCACTAATTATGTCATTCATAAAAAACCATGGGATGACATTCAATGGCTGATGCAAATCCAGTATTTATTTTTAACCTTAAGGTTCAAGATATGTGCCTTCCGATTTAATAGAAAATAACATTCTATTTCCCTGTCAACTGTAAATTATTGTGTTTCTTTTACTACAATTGTCTTAGTTCTTCTGACTGGAAGTATTATCAGACATGGTGTTTATGAGATAGCATTTTATTTCCTCTTTCACATTTCACTCAGCCTGAAAATAGACTGCAGAGTTTCACCTTCGGGAGGAAGGTTGCATTACTTTCACTTGTTCAATCAATCAACATAATTTACCAAACAGAACCGCTTTCCTACAATAGTAAGCTCCAGAGCACCTTCAATTACCATTTCATTTCCAAAATGTGCTGACTGCACCCCCCTCCCACCATCCCCCAAGAGCTATATTTTGGCTTCAGTGGCTTTCGTAGGCAATGAAAGCATTTTGAATATCCAAACTGAAGGCAATTAGTTCTGTTCTGCAATATAGATAGACAGATTAACCAATTTAAATCCCTTTGTCACACTGATGCACATCACTATGATATGTCAGCAGAAACCTTTCTTGAGGCAGCACAATAACCCATCTAAAAGAATCATATTATGTAAAAGTAAGGAATCAAGTGGTATATTATCAGTATGGTCACTGAAGATTTGCTGAAACACATTAGTAGTAATAAAAAATTACATTGAAAAATGTATCTTAGAATATCAGGTTAGGAACAGACCAATAGCTCAGCAACAGATCTGAAAAATGAACCTTCATTTTAATAGGTAAAAAATAAAAATGATGAAAGGGAAGACATAAGGTATTCTTTGCATAATATAATACCCTTGCTGCACACATTTGCAGAAGTTGAAATTTTGTAATCTATCTTTTTTGGCTGTCACAGCTGCATAGAAGACGAGTCTGTAAGAGATAAATACAGAAGTGAGTTTGATAAGACAGAAACCCCCAGCAAATATTCAGCTGTAGCGAAGGAGGGATATAATCTGACCTCCTCTCAAGGAAAGGTCAGATACCAGATGAAAATATGTGAAGTTCTTTGTTTACCTTCCCAGAAAAATTTAAGAAAGCAATCTAATTTCTTGTAAAGTTGTGTTGTTGTTGTAACATGACAGTGTGAGAAAATACACGAAGCAAAGCTACTGAGGTTTTTACCTCTTCCCATTACTTTGCAGAGCCTCTGCAGCAACTGAGGTTATGTGAATCACAACACCTTCACAGCTCCTACACGTGTAGGAGATTTTAGTCTTTACTCTTGTTTTCAAAGTACCGTACATATGCACTGTGCTTACATAAAAAATTGTGGATGGGGGTATATTGGAAAAATCCAATTAAGACAGTAGCATTGCTGTTATGAACCAGTTTTATACGAAACACAACTGTGATACAGAGCACAAATACAGATTACGTTTTTTAAAGACAGTTTGCTCCAGAGCTGGCCTTTAGGAAGGCTGTGCACCTGTGACATAGGAAGAAATAATAGGGTTCCCATGCAGTCCCTCCTAACGATTAGGGCTGCAGTAGTGGAAGACCATTTCTTTATGAAAGTCAGCCTCATCTGAAAGGAAGTCTGCAAAAATCTGAACATTTATTACCCTTTGAAGGTTTCTGAACCGCTGATCAAGGGAATCTTGACTATTCCCTATCTGTACAGCAGAATGTCACATTCGTACTTAATGATAATTTGTTGGCAATTCACAACCATAAAAGATATTCCACTAGGGATGTCAAGGAATACCTCTTGTTTTGTTTGGTGGGACTCAACCCAGTAAGCTAGAGCCAAATCAAACCTAATTATTTCTTGTTTTGTAAAGTGAATTCTACTTGTGTGAGTGTAGTCATTTTTCTGAGAAATGCAGACTTGGTAAATCATTCCTCCCCTGTATTACACACTGTCATCTTTTCCATGGCTAAACTACATTTCTATGCACTTTTCTTGAGCTAAGCCATAAAGCCCAAAAGTAACAAACTACATCCCTGTACTTAGCAGGGAAAGCTTACCAAAACGATGAGGATACTTTACCATTCATGCTTCATCTGAGAAACAGATTACGTTTTTGCTTGGTTTGCCACAACTTTTGGTTTCTGCTTTTTTAAATGTTGTGCCAGAGTAGGCAAAAATGCAGGAAATTTACCAAAGGGACTCTGCTAATGATAAGTTGTCCACAGCCAGCAACAAAAAGGTTGGGATGGGATCCATTCCCTTCAATGGAGATGATGAGGTAAGAATGATCACTGACATTTTAAAATTTCTACCTTTACAAGCATAATAAACACTAATGATTGCATTACTGTGGAGGAATTTTGGCTACATTTCTTCTCTACTAGTTCATCAGGCATTCGATATTACAATGTATGGAAGGGTAAATATATGGGATTGAACTAAAATTCCAACATTTTAATTAAAAAGCAACATTAACCAGTGTTATTAAGAATTTATATCAAACTCTGCTAGAGAAAAGTGATAAATTTGAAAATGTAAAAGTATAAAAAGCTTATATGCTTGATTGAATCTATCAGTTCATCAAATATTGGCCACAGATGTACATTCCTCTTCTGTTTTTTACATGTTGTAGAACTGAATTTCAGCACTAGCAATGAGCACTGACTAATTAGAGCAGTCGTTTCATTGTGTTATTCAAGGGATCCATTGAGATATATGGTTTCCCAAGAAGCTATTCTTGGGAGCTGCCTGTCCTTTCTGATTTTGTTTGTGTATACGCAGCAGTGACTGATTAGTGGTGACGGGCCCTAACAATGAGTGGGAGAAACAAAACTTTCCGGATGCCCTAGGCAGAGCTGTCACAAGCAAGTGGGAAATCAGGACCAGATAACTCAGCAGTTTCCAAAATCACCCACACCACACTTCTGTTACAACCCTCTTACAAGCTAATACAGTAGGCTGGACAAGTATCCTTGCCTGCATCCCGGTTCTCCCAAGTTCTCAAACTAACAATGGTTCTAGAAGATACCCGCTCTTCTGTGCTGATACGTAGGTACAGTATGTACACTGTTCAATAGCAAATGAGGTGGGAGGTAACATCAGTAAACAATTAAATAATTCAGATTATAATCAGAGCAAGTTGAAATGTCCACAGGGATGCACAATTATCTGGTTTCACTCTGAGGAACATGTCTGATTTTATATTCTAGATCTAAAAGTAAAAGGTCAGGAAAATGTGGGAAATTGTAGGGTTTTTTCAGGATGTTGATTATTGGTGAATGATAAAACCATCACTAATTTTTTTAGGAAAACTTAATTGACTGTGGAAGCATAGCTTTATGCTTCACCGTTGTTCATTTTTCACATCTGGGCCGTAAAGTTTATTTTACAAAATGTTTGCAAGTTTTTGCAAAATTGCTCAGCATTAGAAAAATATATCGCTCCAAAATTATGGATAAGAATGAAATCAGAGTATACATATATAGAAGTGAGGCCCATGTGAAAAACAGCTGAGTAGAGATATTCCTTGTGTAAAACACCTTGTCGTCATTGAATCTTATTTGTTACTATTTCTATTATGCATTGAGGTTTTCAAGACTGTAATCTGATGAGTATATATTGTCTCTTTTGACTTCATATCAGCTCACATAATTGTTATCAATATTGTCATTGAAAAATCGGAGGAAATCTCTAGTACTGATTATTAAAAGACTAGCCTTGAAAGAATTTGCCATGTCAATTACGAACAAAGACAGTTTCATACTCAGGATTTTGATCTATTTTAGCATTACATCTTCATTAGCTTTCACACGGAAACAAATTGTCAAAGATCTGTCCTACGTTCTTTGGACACTCACACTTCCTATTCTTTTCTGAGGAATCTTTCATACATAAAAATAGTAAGAGCAATGTTTTTACCAAAGCTAAGTTGGCTTTGGCTGAGTCATAGTAATTTCAAATGTTGCCTGTATATTACTAATTCCTCATTTTCCTTGATATGCACAAAAACTCTCTGCTCTATTGCAGAGTGTTGCAATTTAAATGTACTGCCTTATAATTATCTTGGGCCTAATTATATGAACTCTGTTATTCCTAGTGAACCAATGGGATGCCAACACTACCGCTATTTCTTTATTCCTTTTTCTTAAAAATACCTGCTGAATATTCTACTGAATAGCTTTCCCCATGTATTTCTGAAAACGTCTGACAAGTAATGAACTACTTTAGACAGTTCCTTCTTACATTACAGCAACTTCTCCCAGAATTTTAGGAGAAATAAGGTCATTCCTCGTAGCTGTGCAATGCACTTCATTTTATGTTGTTCATAGCGATGCTCTTATGCCTGTGCTTTGCATCCACTTTCCTTTATTATGACCCCTCCCTTCTCTTTTTAGCTTTCTAAGGCATTACACAAAGTGTTCTGCCACTATTTTAACGTGTGTCTATATATATAGACAGAGAGTGAGTGAGAGAGAAGATCACAGAAAAATATCTTATTAAGCATTTCAGCCCTCTCCTTGGCATCTGTTATTTTCATTCTTTCCTTGGAAGGATAATATGTTCATCTAGCAGAATATGATTGATTAACTGAGCAGAAGGGATTTTGCGTGTGTCAGTACTTGGAAATGCCATAGTCTGCGTCTATTCTCCTGCCAGTCTCTTCTCTCACATGATTTAGCGCAAAATGCCAATCTTTGTAGGGCCCTGCCATCTTTTCTCCAGTTTCATCATTATCATTCTGGAAAACTACCTTTATTTCACGCAAATAGGAATGGTCTTATAACCTGAGGGGAAAAGATGTACATACTATTTTGTTAAATATCTCTTTATGAGAGGTTTTAAAATATATTCTTTTGAAGTTAGTATTCACTAAATAAGTCAGATGAAGATAAGGATGCTTTATTCGTCAACAGAATCAACATAGCACAAATAGCAACAGTGAAAACTTATAGAACTAAACCAGGAATATCAATTACTCTCTGCCTAAAGATGTGCTTTCTTCAAGTTTTCTGAAATTATTTTATTCAGGCTATATGAGAAAATTGCTTCTAGTTGTAACTCAGTTCTACTGTCCTTGTGTAATATCTTCAGAGTAACAGACTTGAAAACAAAGAACAAGTGCAAGTGGATTATGAGTGTGTTTTTTCCCATGTAATAAAATTTCACCATCTTTCCTATGTGGATGTGTGCTTAATCCCAATTCATTTTATTCTTTCATTGAATATACCAGTACTACTATTTATTTCCCTTCTCCAATTTCCATTTACATAATCTCCTGGTATTAATACACTTATGCCTGACCAAAAAATTAATAAAATTATTTATTCATTATTGTATCCGCACTATTAGAGATAGTGTGGTTGCACCTAATATCCAGAGTCAAACATAGCCTTTTCAAGCAAAAAATGGTCAAATCAGATTTGCTAGTTAGTAAATCCACTTTAAAATCCTGGTCTTACTAAGTAAATGAAGACATTTAAATATAAAAAATTCTAACTGCTGTATTTCTTAGTTATATCTCTGAGAAAGCTTTTATGATGGGCTGTATTCCCCTAGGGAAAATGATAGGAACTGAGAAGAAAGTTTTATTTTCCTCATCTTAGGCTGTCAACTGTAACTTTCGCAGTACTATAGGCATAGATTGCCAGAATTGCAAACTTTTCATATTAGAACATTATAGATTTAACTTATATTTACATACACAGCTCGAAAATATAATTCTACACCAGAGTTGTTTGGTAAATTGGGGTAAAAGTGGTAAAGGTGGGTAAAAACCTCACCTAATTTAAGCCAAGCTAAATGTCCAATTAGCCATTGAGACTACCACTAATGTCAGTGGAGAAAAAAGGGGACATCAGAGGATGTTTCATCCCATCTATCTTGGTCACTTATCTTAAGAGTGGGACGAATGGCCTCTGAATGTGTTTATCACTCTTCACTGGTCTGCTAGATCACTTGCTTACACAATATGTCTTTTAGATCACTGAAATTAGATGAAATGAGTTTCACTTTCACTCAACATGGCAGAAAGCCAAGTGAATTTTTCTGTGCTTATGTTTTGAAACCTCAACCCTCCCTCTGTAGTTTAGATTTGTTATGTTTGAAGAATAGGCATGGATAAAAACTAAAGCCAGTGAAATAGGTCACATAAAACTCTTTGCTTGAATTTCATGACATTTGGGCTTTTTGTGTTCAGCCTCCACCAATATTTGTTGTAACTTCCTCAATGCTCACAGAAACCGAGCAACAATGGCATGTTTTATATGGACAGGACATTATTATTATGCTGAGGGATCATATTCACAAAGTACCTACAGCAACCCACTGATAGAGAATTGAATAGGGTGGATCTGGTCCTTCATAATTTGGATCCCTTTTTCATGTAAGTTTTTCAATGCTTTAAAAAAACCCAATCCTAAATATTGATTCATTTCTGTACCTACTACAAAATATTTTCAGGCTGAATAAATCTTACTAGACCCAGAAAAGGAGGAGTGGAAAATTCCTTGATTTGCTTACCGTTCCATGTTTTTCTGATCTCAAGTGGGGCTTTTGACATGGCTTGTCATTAAAAGGTGGATTCACCTTCCTATAAGCTTCAGTGGGAGGTGGTCGGGGGGAGATATATCCAACCATGGAGCAGAAATGATCCCATATCATCATGGACCAACTGTAACTAAGCAACAGCTCGCATTCCTGCTGTCAAATAGTTTTGCAGGTTGGTGTGCTATTGAGCCCTAAAGGAAAAGAAAATGCACGCACACAGAACCACTCTCACAAAAATGGCAAATAATTTCAAACAAAAACATGTATTAACCTTCTAATGTCTTGTTTGGATTTTACAATCCAGTTAAGGACTTTTTTTTTTAAATGGAAAAAGTGTTAGATCACTGTAAATTTTGAATAACAAGCTTGACACAAAAGGATGTCTCTTTATAACTGAGTTTAAAACTCTTGTGTTAACAATTCATATAACACTGAGAAAATAGCATTACCTAGTGTTCAAAGCAAAAACACCTAAGTTTTATTCCTACTCTGCTAATCATCTGCAGTTATTACAGACTTCTTTTTCAGTTCTTTAAGGAGATCCAAGATAAAGATGATGGGATGGAAAGTTCACAACTTACTGACCTTTTATCATGAAACATCTCAGTCAGGAGCCAGGACACTGCATAAGGCACTTAGCAAGTGCCTAACAGGAAACAGAGTAGGCAAAGTGTAAATCACTGACCATACAGGCAGTAATGCTATTAACAGAGACTTCTGTAAGGCATCTGGATTGGAACCACATGCCCTTTAATTTAAAAACCTCAACAAAACTGTAGAAATACAGTACACAATAAATACCAAATGATTAATTAGTGGTGTGTTATAAGGGGGAGGGGGACCCTTTTATTTTTGGAGAAAATCTCTTTCTAATGACGTCATCTAGCAATCAATTCTTGATTCTATGCTATTTGCTATTTGTATGAGTGACTTGGATTAGAGTGGAAAAGCACTTCTGGTAAAGAGTTGGAGATGACACATAGGTCGAGGCTGTAATAAGGAATGAAAACGATGGATTACGAAGAAGCAGAACATTGGGACCAGCAGCTAAAAGGGATGCTTTATTTAATATAGGCAAATAGGATGTTTAGTTTAAATTGGTCACCTGTAAAACCTTTTCTTTTAAAGGATGGAAAGCTATTCTGGAAAGAAAGATCTTAGAAAATGATTTAAAAGTCCAAGGAACCAGCATTTGCATATGATCAGTCAGGACAACATTTTTGACTGTAAGAGACGATTAGCTCCATGTTAACCATAAGGCATTTTCCTTGATGTGGATGCCACTGAGAAAGATGGTTGTACTCATTTCATGGACAGTGAAAATTAGAAATCAATTTGGAAGAAACCAATGGGGATGAGGTGCCAATGTCTTCAATTGAGAGACTCAGACCTGTCTGAGTTCACATTGACAAGTAGTAATACGCAAGTTGTAGCAGTGAATCTGCAGAATAATATAGTTACTGCTGGGCACCAAATGTCCATACTACACATGGATGAAAGTTTTATCTAATACTACTTCTAGTCTGGTTCTGTTGTTTACATGCTCGTGACAAGATCATGTTAAAAAGTCTCCTGAAGCATGTACTCATCCAGATTTGGGTTCATCTGGAGTTCAGTCTGCAATTCAAAGCTCTGTCATGAGGAGAAGCTAGGAGTCATAAGTTGGGATGATAGAAGATTTCCTTCAAAACAGCACTTCATCTCAACTAAAACACATGCAATGTATTTGGAGAGGAAAAAATGTGAAATCACTTGATGTCTTTGTAAGTAGCTGTTTGTGGATGAGTCATTTGAAAGCAGAAGTTTCTATTGTATAATTCACCGAGGTAATATACCCAGTGGCTGGAAATTCAAACTAGATAGCTTTAATATAGAATCAACTAGATAGTTTTAAGATACAAACACGTCCATGTTACCTCTGAGTATAAATGACATATACACCAGTTTTTATCAACTTCTACACCTGATTTTCTATCCCTTAAAATGTTTTCATCAGGGTTTTCTTTAAAGATATGAGTTTGGGTTTGTGACTGAGGACTTATTTCCACAAATACCGAGATGCACAGAGGAACAATGACAAGTACGGCAAGCCTAATAACCAGGGCTGTCACAGGAGGGTGACCAGTGGACCCAATGGACAAGGCCACTGGTGCCAGCTGTGTTGTCCATGTGTTGATCTATGTATGTATAGATACGTATGTATATATGTGTTGTATACAACATGTGTTTGCGTGTGTGCTTTTTGGGAATCCAAGTTCACTTTCATTACTGGTTGGACCTGGGAAGGTGGAGCATCATGTCTATAGGCTGCCAGATTCAGCAGTGCCTAACAGCATCTGGCAGTTTAAAAAAAAGCATACAAGATGAAAAATTAGAAAATTGCAGTGTTGTCTTTAGCCCATAATTTAAGGATATACAAAGAGAGTGATCTTATTAATATCTTCCCCCCAGCTCAGGCTTGGTGCCACAGACATCAGTAAAAAAATACCAAGAACCAGCTGGCCAGAAATAAACATGGGAATTAAGATAAATAGTTTAGAGTTTCCAAAGGAGCTCAGTGTGATGTGATCTGGTGATGTTTATGCAATCAAATACTGTAAAAATCCTATTAGTCTCCTTCCTTCCTTCCTTCCTTCCTTCCTTCCTTCCTTCCTTCCTTCCTTCCTTCCTTCCTTCCTTCCTTCCTTCCTTCCTTCCTTCCTTCCTCCCTTCCTTCCTCCCTTCCATCCTCCCTTCCTCCTTCCTTTCCTCCCTTCCTTCCTTCCCTCCTTCCCTCCTTCCTTTCTTCTGAGGATGATCCAAGGGATGGAGCACCTCTCCTATGAGGACAAGCTGAGAGAGATGGGGTTGCTCAGCCTGGAGAAGAGAAGGCTTTGTGGAGACCTTATAGCCCCTTCCAGTATCTACAGGAGAGATGGGGAGGGACTCTTTATCAGGGAGTGGAGCGGTAGGACGCAGGGTAATGTTCTTAAACCCTGAAAGAGTGGAGATTTAGATTGGCTATCAGGAAGAAATTCTTTACTGTGAGGGTGGTGAGGCACTGGAACAGGTTGACCAGAGAAGTTGTGGATGCCCCATCCCTGGAATTGTTCAAGGCCAGGCTGGATGAGGCTCTGAGCAGCCTGGTCTAGTGGGAGGTGTCCCTGCCCATGGCAGGGGGGTTGGAACTAGAGGATCTTTACAGTCCCTTCCAACCCAACCATTCTATGATTCTATGATTCTGTGATTCCTTCCTCCCTCCTTCCCTCCCACCCTTCCTCCCTTCTCTCTTTCTCTCCCCCTCTTGGCAATAACCAAATAATGAATGCAGAAGAGCATGATAGCTTGTTCTGAGAAGGATCATCTCTTATTACCACAAACTTTCAATTTGTGCTTCTTTTTTTTCCTATTGTGTTCAGCACAAGCACTTATTATTTATAGGTAATTTACACTAGTTAGTATAATAAAACTAGTTGTAACTACAATTCATTTCTCAAGAAGGACTCAAAACATTTTTTTTGTTTATTTCCAAACTCCTCATGAACATAATGTAGCATTTTGTTAAAAAACAGTGAAAGATGTGTTAACATTTTTCAAAAATCCAATGAAGTGAATATAAATGTTATGCATTTGTGAAAGATGAGAAATAGTTTTCAGGACTCAGAATGCTCAGCTTGCAAAATTAACCCACCACTGCATTTTTAAAAATAAAAAAACCCTGAAAAACAAACTTCTACATAAACTTTATTATTGAGCTTGATATCCTAAAAATGCTTTGGGTGTTTTGTTTCATGTAGGTTCAAAGATCATTTCTATTGAAAGTACTTTGATGAAATCATTCCAACATTCTATCACATCAACTAGTCATATCCCATAATGCTCAATGTATTTGCAGTGCCAATGTAGATACCAAATTACAAGTTTGACTTACTATTTTTATACTTCTTTTGCAGTTTTGGAGTTTATTTTCTGAATCCAAAAGCCTGAAAAAGCACCTGAATTTGTTTTTACATATATGATCATGGAGGAAAAAACTAGGGAGTAACAGACAGCAGATAGTCTGAGCAAGACGAAACAGACAAATGCAATTAGAAAAATTGAAATTAAAATTTTATTCAGCATACAGCATCCAATTATAGAACCATAGAATGATAGGGTTGGAAGGAACCTCTGGAGATCATCTAGTCCAACCCCCCTGCCAGAGCAGGGTCACCTACAGCAGGTCACACAGGAACGCGTCCAGGCGGGTTTGGAATGTCTCCAGAGACAGAGACTCCACCACCTCTCTGGGCAGCCTGTGCCAGGGCTCTGCCACCCTCAAAGGAAAGAAGTTCCTCCTCATGTTTAGGTGGAACTTCCTATGCTCAAGTTTGTGCCCATTACCTCTTGTCCTGTCCCCGGGCACCACTGAAAAGAGCCTGTCCCCATCCTCCTGACACCCACCCTTTAGGTAGTTATAAGTGTTGATAAGATCCCCCCTCAGCCATCTTTTTTCCAGACTGAAGAGACCCAAATCCCTCAGCCTTTCTTCATAAGAGAGGTGTTCCAGTCCCCTCATCATCTTGGTAGCCCTTTGCTGCACCCTCTCCAGCAGTTCCCTGTCCCTCTTGAACTGGGGAGCCCAGAACTGGACACAGTACTCCAGGTGCGGCCTCACCGAGGCAGAGTAGAGGGGGAGGATGACCTCCCTCGACCTGCTGACCACACTCTTCTTGATGCACCCCAGGATGCCATTGCCCGTTTTGGCCACAAGGGCACATTGCTGGCTCATGGTCATCCTGTTGTCCACCAGGACTCCCAGGTCTCTTTCCACTGAGCCGCTCTCCAGCAGGTCAGCCCCCAACCTGGACTGGTGCATGGGGTTATCCCTCCCCAGGTGCAGCACCCTACACTTGCCCTTGTTGAATTTCATAAGGTTCCTCTTTGCCCAGATCTCCAACCTCTCCAGGTCTCTCTGTATGGCAGCACAGCCTTCCAGTGTGTCAGCCACCCTCCCAGCTTTGTGTCATCGGCGAACTTGCTGAGCGTGCACTCTATCCCCTCGTCCAGGTCATTGATGACTATATTGAAGAGGACTGGACCCAGTACTGACCCCTGGGGAACACCACTCGTCACTGACCTCCAACTAGACTCTGTGCCCCTAATCACGACCCTCTGAGCTCTGTCTTTCAACCAGTTATCTACCCACCTTACTGTCCATTCATCAAGCCCACTCTTCCTAAGCTTCCCTATGAGGATGCTGTGGGAGACCGTGTCGAACGCCTTGCTTAAGTCAAGGTAGACCACATCTACCGCCCTCCCCTCATCTATCCATCCAGTCATGCCATCATAGAAGGCTATCAGATTAGTGAGACATGATTTCCCCTTGGTGAATCCATGTTAGGTACTTCTGATAGCTTTCTTTCCCTCCACATGCCTTGAGATGATGCCCAGAATGAGCTCTCTCAGAACAATCTCTCTACAGTGAGAGTCTGGAGAGACTGGAGTGCAAGTACATTAGTACATTAGCATGACAAACTAAGTGCTCTATACCCTGGCCCAGCCAAACATGACAAATAATAGATTGGTTAATCTAATTAGTGGTTTTAATATCATTTTAAAGGAATATTGAGGAACTCCCAGAAATCTAACATCTTATCCTGTTATATTCTGACTTCTGTAGTCATTTATCTGGCTCTTTTTCTATCTGAATAGAAAGCTGCTGTAGGTTGGTATTTTACTGAATGTAATGTGGAGCGATTGCTTGTCAGGGTTGTTGTTGGTATGGTGGCACATCTCAGTTATTACTGCCATGAGGTTCGTTTTCACATTCTTTTGAGTACTTGGAATTTTCCTCACGAGAAAAAAATGGGCCATTATCACAGCTTCTGTTATTGCATCTGGCACTATTACTACTGAAGCATTTCCATCAAGTTACACCCAAAAATAGCAGAAACGAAGAAAGATGTTCCAATGGCTTTAGGTGACTTTTTTTTTGTCTGATAGAGTAAGATAGAGAGGCTGAGCCTGCGGTCCAACACCTGCGCACAATCCACTGAAGCAGCACACGTCACCTCTTGTCCTGCCCCAGCAACCTTCTTTCTGGATGCAATACAGAAATGGCTGTGAAATATGGCCCAGAGGAGATGCTCTAAGAACAGCAGCATCTCTTTTATGTCATCTTCCTCCTTGGTGGCCTTTCCCTGCCATACCCTACACAAACATGGGAAGAATGTATCAGTCTGTCTGTGGGAAGGAAATCTGTCACTTCTGCGCACCACATTTTCTCTGCATTAGTTGAATGCTGAACAGGCACAAGTAAATCTACTTCTTGAGGACACTGGATGCACAAGGCTTGCACTGGAGTTCTGTCTTATACGTACATTAAGCCCACAGCATCTGTGAAAGTCATAGGCCTACATTACAGTTCTGAAAACCCATCTTATCGCAAATGCACAGCGAATCCTCCATTTTGTGGGGAAAATATGGACTATGCAGCGTTTTCATGAGGCTAACACAAGGCATATGAAAGCACAGACACTGGTGGTTGAAATGAGTAGAGTTCAAACTAATAGGTATATTATTAAAGCTTAGTATTTTAGGGGGAAGCAGAAAATTCTCATTGTGATTGACTGAAGTTGAAATCCTTTTCTTATATTTGGGACACCTAGTCAAGGTGGAAGGTTAATAAAAAAGAACTCCCTTTTTATCAGTGATGTTATGCCACAGCACTTTTTAGTCTTTTACTTTTTTACTTGTTGGGGTTTTGGGGTGTTTTGTTTGTTTCTGTTTGTTTGCTTGTTTGTTTGTTTTACTTTTTACTAATATATTCTGGGTCGCTCAAACCCATTCCACATTATGGCCAGTATTGAAGTAATCTGTGAGGGAAAGTTTATGGATTGTAAGAAAGAACCTAGTTTTGACTATGATCCTTAGTGAAGTTTGCTCCTCAAATCCCAGGTTGTTACAGGGGGTGTTCACAATTTTTGTGCCTGGAATCAGTTTTATTGTTTTGTTCACCATATGTTGAATACAGTTCTGCATTTAATTTTGCTGAAGGGTTGGACAGGTAGCAAGGAGACACCACCTTGTTCTGCCTGTTTCACTATGCTGTGCAGAAACCTGCAGAGGGAGGTGGAGATTGTTTCTTCCAGAAGAGAGACCTGTGGAAAGAGAAGGCAAGGAAGCTGCTGCAGCGTGGAGAGGTAATCAGAGCAATCAGGGAATCTGGAGCATGAGAAGACACTGGGAGATGCTTGAGATGAACAGATCTGATAACCAGATAAAAACTGAGCTAAATCTGTGGAAAGAAAAACATTTTACTTGAATCCAGAAACAGGCAAACTTTTGTCTACTTAGATTGAGCAAGACTCAAGAGAGGAAGGTACCTTAGGGGATACAGCTGGCAGGGAAGCATGAGATGCTTTTTAGGACCAGATGTATTTGCTGACCCAGAAAATCTGATATTTTCTATTAGAAAATTATCTTCTTTTAATAAAGCTTAGCTTTGCTGTTGGAAAGTGCTTTTATCACTTTTGCTCTTTTCTTTCTAAGGAAAAGATGCCGGCAGACCTCTCTCAACTCTCTGGGGTGTTATCACAACCATGGAAAGAAAAGAGTCCAACAAAATGGGAGACCTCAGTCTGGAATTCAGCACAGTTGCATGAGCACAAGAGGTATTCACTTGACTTTCTGTGAACCATTTGCCAATTTACGTTTCCCAAGAGGCATAGCTTTACAGACTTTACCCTGTGTGTTTGTGCCAGTGGAAAGTAAAGCTGAGCAGAAGTTAACTTTCCTGAGCAGAAATGAAACCTAGAAATGAAACCTAGGCTGGTGTTAATGCATGTTTTGGCTCAATAAATTTGGCACCCTTAAAAGGAATCCATTTCTAATCTTTTTTTAAAAAATAAAGATACTGACATTTTGTGAGCCAAATGGCATGTAGGAAATAAACTGATATAAATCCAGAACAAACTCTTGAGATCCCTTATTGGACATGCAAAACTAAAACGGATTCAAACTGGACTTTTTGCTTCACCCAAAGTGACAAGTTTTAACACAGTGGCAGAAGGTCCCCTGATAAGTGACTCAATTATATCAGGATTATCACAAGCTAGTCTTAATAAAGCTAAAAAATGAACTCATGCCAGTATCAATCTGACAAAAAATGTCACTAAAGATCATCCCTATTATAGTTTAATTAATATGCCAGGGAGTAAAGCTAGACTGAAAAAAAAATTGTGATCGATTTTGCAAAGAAATAATTGCAGCTGTTCTTGTGCAATCCTTTGAGTTTCTAAGACAAGTAGAACAGCCTGAAACGGTGGTGATCAGATCTGTAATTGATGGTAGACTTTTATTTACCAAGCAATGCATTCTTCATGAGGTGGCAGGAAGGTTTGATTCCATGACAGTGAAAAAAACCTGTTCAAATGGGCTGGAAGTATAATAATTTCTTCAGGGTGCTGAGGAAGCTATGTGAGAAGTACGGGATGTCTCAAAGCAATGCGGCCGCTCTGTTGACACGTCCATTTTTCCCAGGGGAGGTTAAGAGGGTCTGTTGCCTGCTCATTCACAGGGAGGGTGTTCTCCAGGCTGTGTGCCATAAGCATGTCCTTCCTTCTCTTCCAGACCACAGATGAACCTGGCCTTAACATCACAAAACATAAACCGGTTTCTTATATGGATGAAAAGCTAAAAGGTGGTAAGATTACAAACACAAATTGTACCATATCTGTAAAATGGAGCAAGTGTCCTCAGTTAGAGATTATCCAAAAAAATTAAAGGAAAAGAAGCACAAATCTGAGTGAAGTAGATGGGGTTACTTGTCCCTAAATCCTGTAGGCTGCTTTAAAAATCTCCCTGTGAACTTTCATGACCTAAATTTCTGAATTTATGTATGCAAGCTAAAGGAGGGAAGTTTGGGGAGCTTTTTGAAAAGAGGTATGATTTTGCAACTTCAAGCACCTACCTATACATTTTATCATTTACTTTAAATGGGCAGAGAGAGTACCTATCTTCTTTGGTCTAACTGGCAGACCAAGTGAAGCTTACCTGGAAGTAAACACTTTATTTACATATCGAACTCAAGAGAGTTTGTGATTTGATAGTTGCTTCTGACAGGTTAAGTACAGACGGATAAAATAAGTGGAGCAAACTTCTTTTAAGGTGGGATCTGGATGACATATAGGCCTGCCAGTATTAAAACCTTGGTAGAGGACAAGATATTTTATCTGCATGCAGATCTCCTTTGGGGACCTGTGAAGTAAAGTAAAGGAAGACCATAAAAACTGCTATCCCAGCACAACTATACCAAATTAATAAAACTGGCAGCTATCTAACCTCTCTCTGTAATTAATCCTTTTACAAAATGAGATAGTGTTCTCAGATAAGTGTGTTTGAGAGTGATACTAGACTCTCCACAGAAGCGATAGCTACTTCTTGAAATACAATTGTATTGTGGGGTATCCCACAGACTGCTGTAAAGGTCAAAATCCCCTCAAATCAGGTGCATAGAGAAGCCTACATTCCCTGGCGAGACTCAGGATTAAGAGAGTTAAATGCAGGAAGGTGGGAGACATCTGTCTAATTCATCACCTTTACTTGCTCCATTTATTTTTGATTCATTCAGTGTTGGTAGAGAGATGCAAGGTATGAGAAGAATAGTGAGAAAGGCTGATAAAAGGAGAGACAAGTTGGGAAGAGTAATACACCCTCAGTGCCTGGAAAAGAGGGACATCCAGGTGAACAAGAAACATGAAACTTTATGCCAACATTGTCTCCACCTAGAATCAAACCAGAGAGCAGGGCGCATGTAGCCAGGGACTTATCCACTGCTTCAGAGACCTACAGAATACAGTGCCCCAGGCACATCACTGAAAGGCACCCAAAGAATTGCGCCCACACGTGTCATGGATGGATATAGTACAGGAAGGCTAGGCAAATGTTTTGGAATATCTAATTTCTCTTGTTCTTGCTGGTAGCTGTGATTCTGTTTAATTTCTTGATTCTTAAAGTCTCATCTATTGCTACATCTTCTTTTTAGTAGTAAACTGATAAGTTTTTAACTTATCTGAACAAGATCTCAGGGCAATGAGTTCCATAGGTTAAAAAAGTACGAGGGGAAATCCATATGTCTATTTACAGTTTTATACCGTATTGCCTATTCATAAGTCATCCCCCCATACTTGTCTCTCAGTTTGACCACTTCTTTTGAGTCAGTTCTTTTCTTTTTTGTTATAACTCTACCTTAATTAATGAATTCTTAAAATGACTCAGGAAGGAGTTGGGCAATGGTGGGATTTTTTTTATTTTATTTCAATATGACAGTTTGTCTTCCTGTGAGCGCCTTTAACTTCACCACAGGAACTCTGCGTACCTGACTTTGTTCTCTCAATTCTCTCCTTTGCAGCTGCAGCTCAATATTTCTGCTGTTAGTATGTATATCACCTCATTGCAGAATTGAAACATCATCATTCTGAGTGTTTTCAAGACACAAGTGATAAGTCTTCTCATGTTGTCCAATTTCATAGATGCAGTTTGATCAACTTTCTGCACTTTGTAATGATTGTCACATTGAAAAAGCAGAATACCAATTAAGAACAAGATGGGAGGAGATTGCCAGGTACTACAGAAATCCCGTCTTGCATCAACTAAGTAGTTAGTTTCAAAAAAACTTTTGGACAGTTTTGTAGCTGCTGTTAGTTACATAGGAGGCTATAGCATACTGGCTTGATTTCTTGTCACGTGGGAAGAAATTGTCAGTTTTTCTCGTTGGTGTAAACCACATTATAAACCTTTTGATGGTTGGCTGCTCTCAATTTTTAGAACAATCTAGTATGAAACTTTTAGTTACAGTAATTTCTTGGTCCGGAATAATACTGCCAAATACAATATGAAATAGTAGGAATTGACATATTTTCTAATATAAGCAACGATATTAATATTGGCCTGAAATAATAACTCAGTTCTGAAAAATATTGACAGGTTTTCCTGCCTTTCATAATGTGCTAGAGACTAGAGGTTTGTTCCACTTTTTTTTTTAAATGTTTTGAGGTTACTACAGTTGAAACCACTTCTTAATGAATGAAATAATTATGGCTACAGAGATTATATTAGTAAATATTAGTAAATACAAACAACCTTTCCCTCAGGAAAACTGTCAAAGTACCACCAAAAATACCATTATAGCTACCAGCTTTATTAATATTTCTGAGAGATTAAATTAAAGATTTTACAAATCAGTTGCTCACAGTACATTTTTTTGGATGAAGCCAAAATGCTCTTCTGTCACCTTTGGGAAAATAATCTTAAGGAACTCGCGCTTACTGGTGTGTTACAAAAGTAAAGCATATAAAATGCATCACAAAATTCAAGCTTTGGCCACGTCCTCCACAGAATTATTTTCTACTTTTATGTCTGCATGCATTCAGCAGATATAGCAAGAAATTAATAAACAAACCAGTCATTTGACAGGTCGTATAGGAGATGTATCATCATGTACTAGAAAGGCTTACTCTGCCACATTCTATTTTTTGTGGTGAACTGATGCTAATTTCTAAGGTTGCTAGCATTTTAAAAGAACAACATTCTCTCGTAGGAAAACAGAATCAATAAATTGTAAAATAATTGCTAAAGCCACCATATGTCATATCCTCTTTTGCTTCTTTCATATTTTTCCTATCTGAAAGATTCATCTTCTGAAGCACAACCTTTTCTTCTGACCTTTAGGAAATTAAATAAAAAGGAGGATTTTCCCTCCCTAGTTGCAGGATGAAAAATAGGCCCATAATTTGAACTAAAATAGATTAGAATCCTCCTTAATAAGTTATCAAAACCTCCAGAATTCTTGTGACAAAATCTTCTAAATGCCTTTTCCATCACTTGGGAATATGTGCAATTAAGGAATACTAAAAAAAAAATTAAAATAGATTTCTTAATGGATTACAAGACCAATCCACAATTAGCATACACATCAACCTTTTTGTCTTCACCACAGACAGTTCTGTCTGATATAATTTGATGAAAGAGAAATTTTGGTAATAACACTGCATTTTAAAAATAGTTTTAGCTGGCTCCTGTGATCTGTGTCCTATCGTAGCCATGACCAATGCTCCAGCTTCCTTCCATGCCCTCTATCAGTAAACCATTTACAGCCTTCACAAGGTCTTCGTGTCTCATGTCCTTGCTCTACATGCTAAGCCTGATGAACACCATACTCATTAATGGGCTTGATTTTCCTTGTATGGATTGCCATTAACTAGGAGCTGGATAATTTCCAAAGCTATTTTTTCAAAGACATTAACACAGGCATTTTTGTCATTGTAACTCTTGGACAATATCCGCGTGGGCTGCTTGTGGTGACGGAGATAAAAGAATACACCTAATTAACAAAAGAGAGACCTTCAAGCTCCTCAAGGAAAATTTAATGGGGGAAAAAAAAAAAAAGAAGAAAGTGTTAGTGGAAAATACCCATAACATGGTGAAATGTGGGTCCACTGCTTGAGTGACAGGAAGATGACCAGATTTCAAAATAGACCAGATCACGCCCCACTATCACTCAAGATCCTCCAATAATTGGGAATTATCCCTTATGAGAAAGGAATATGCTGCTGTATGCAGGAATGAAATATCTCTTCTTTTCTTCTATTGAACGATATCTAAAGCCCACAGCCAAGGTCTCTACCAGCATTAAATGATGTGTGTTTGTGCTTTGAAATCTACAGGATTTGGAAACAGCATGTATTGTGTGCATTCACTATCACTTGACTTCCTTTCACTCCTAAAAAGCTGCAATGTGCAGAGAAAGGATTACTTACAGACATAGCTATAAGACATAACCCTTCATCTACACAGAAGGCTTCCTAAAAAGGATCAAGTGAAAACAAAACAAAATTGTGCTGCTGCCTAGGGAATTATCTAATGTACCATGTGTGAAAATTGCTCTCCTCAAAACGAAGAAATGCAAGCAGCAGAGAGACTGCAGTATCACCCAGAAGTCAGCTTCTGCCTAGTGAAAGGCGGCTTGAACATATGCTGATATTCAGAGTGGGATGGATATGGTTCATTCACATCCACCCTAAAATTATCCTGCAGCATATTGCTGAGGAAGTAGTAGGAGAAGAGCAGGCAGAAGCAACATCCATATGCCTGCGCAGGGAGCTGTGTTAGGAAGCTGGGAACTGAGAGGTGGTGATAAAAGTGGTCATGTCACCTTCGTCTGCTCTTGAGCACGTGAGCTTGCTGGTGGGTCATTGTCCTTCACTGCTGCCACGTCCCCTTTCTGCAGAGAATGAATGTTATTACTGCGATTGCTAGTCACTAAGTGACACCTTTGAGGAGGATGCTTGAAGAGGAGGTCATATCGATGACATTTGCTCTGTGTGTCCTTAGAAGATATGGAACAGGGTGACACTAACCTTAGGCAAATGACGACACTAACCTTAGCCTAAAAAAAGGTCATGTAAATCTCTTAAACACACTATCGAGAGGATAGAAATTTTATGCCAGCAGCTTTGTAACAAATGCTGCTGGCTATATTTTGTGCAAGTGTGTTTCATAAACAGGAAAAGACTGGCTCCAGGAATAGACTCTTGCCAGATTTTTATTCTTTTTGCCCTCAAATACGGTTCATTGTTCTACAGACAACACGCTGAACTGTTGCTTGCACGCCCCAGACTCCTGCATATGAGCTCCTTAATGTCATCCCATACAATTTATATATGAAATCACAGGGGGAAACATTGCAATATGAGGAAATTAACCCATATACTTTTGAATATTACCATTCCCTCTACTTTTGTTTAAGTCTAGATCCAGAATCTCACAAAAAGACAGATATTTTTCAAAACAAATGATCTGACATCCAGCCTACAAAAAGTGGAAGAATTATTAATGGAGCTATTTTGGACTGTGGCATGAATCTATTTTGAGGCATGTATTTAGCTGAAATAATTTGACATTTTTCTACGTTATAGGGCATTTGAAGATGGCTCTTGTTGTCTAATTATCTACAGCTGTCCCTGAGGAAAATTTCAGACCCTATATTCAAGTGAAAGCCTCCCACTGTAACCCATGTGTCTGTCATATCCAGCTTTCAGGAATACGACAAGGTTTTGATGGCCAGGAATTTGCAATTGAAAGTTGCAGCCACTTCCACATGGTGGAAAAAAGAAAAATCTGTCACCCAACAAGGGACAGCATCCACAGATTATATTAGCTGCAAGTACCTCCAGGGTGGCTGAGGTATTGGATTTGGATACATTCCTGTTATGTTCTTTCCATGAATAAGGGTGGAAAACAGTACCCATGTCTGACTTTGCCTTTTTTTTTTTTTACCTCTTCCAAGACATTGGTGGTGTGTGTGGCATGATCTATGTGAAGCGGCAAAAGCAGACCAGCCTTTCTGCTTTGATCAGCTGGGAGGAGTTGCTCTGGCTTCCTTTGGTCCAGCCTCCCTCAAGTGGCCACAAGGCTCGTGCACCAGAGAACCTGCCACCAGCCCCTGAAAATTATTCTCTCTCCCCAAATGTAATGACCACCCTCCAAATGCTTTCATTTAACTTTTTCATTGCTTTTATTACTGACAGTTACTGTAGGTGCTATCTGTTGTAGGTTGTTTGGCTTGGCTCTCTGTTTCACCCCCCACACCCGCTTTGTTCCCAATAGTTTAGCTGCCGAGAGAGAGGTACGTTAAGTGGAATCCTTTTAATAGAAAAAAATGGATTTGAGTTCTTGAATTGTGTTGCTTTGGCAGCCCTGATAAGGAGAAAACACCCGCAGTGTGGTGATAATGTGGGAAAAGCTTCATCGTCTGCTATTTCTCAGTGCTTTGCTGCATTTAAATTATGTAAGAGTCTGCTTCCACCTCAGCCTACTGCACCCCGCTTAGCAGCCTGCATGACTCTGCAGTTAATTCTTGCAGCTGCTGTAATTCCCCCTTGAAATTATTTGGCAGCTCACCCCGCAGAAAAGGGCATATCTGGAAATTGCCTTTTCTGCAGTTTCCCAATGTCTGCGATTATCCGATTTAAGCCGGAGGATCACACTCAAAGGAATTGAATTTCCATACCTAATAGCTCCTGTCTGCGCTTCCTTTTCTAGTGGGTTCAAAGCAGCAAGCACACAAAAGCAGCAAGTTTTGGGTACAAGATTCTGAAAAGAGCTCACTGAGGAATAATTAAACCAAAATCAGCGTGAGTGCTGAGTGAAAGCTGGACATTAACATTCACACTAAATCTCTTAAGGTAAAGATTAGACTAAAGACCATTTGTTCCTGAGAGATTTCTCATAGAGTTCATCTCCCTCAGGAAAATACTTGTTTTTTGGGGGTCAAATTTTCTGGCCAAAAATAATGCCTGAAAAAGCTTTATCAAAACCGTGTTTGGGAGAGATTGCGTGCACAGAAGCAGGTGCCACTTTCCCCTTTCGGAAGGCAAAGAAACAGTCCAAAATCACTAGTTTAATCAAGCAACACTGAGTTTCCCAAATTTCAAATAAGAAAGGACTGTCAGTTTAGAATATGTAAATTGCACATCACCTTGTTTTGGGGATTGACGTAGGGTGTTACTAAATGTTTTGACGTTCCCAGTCAGATATCCAACGTGCTTAATTTTGTGAAAAAAAGATTGATGTTGAAGTCTTTTTGCAGGATAGGAAGACAATAAGGTGAGTGTTCTTACGCTACTCTAACCTGGTTTGTCTTTTCCTAACAGAGTGCTGGCTTTGCTATAGAAAGTTTTCCACAGGATGTCACATTGGCATTTAATGTCCTGGTAGTCAAGACAACTTCACAACAGCAGATTGGTTTTTTGTTGTCTTGGTGGTTGTTTTTTTGCAAATATTATCCAGTTTTGCTGAAATGCATCACAAGACTTGTATTCCTTTAGGATCATAAGGGTTAATTGTTATGATCTTACCCGAAAGTGCCCAGCCCATGATTCACGACTAAAGTTAGTTGTGCCAATTTCTCTTTGGTTTGGAACCATGATGAGCTATAAGAAAAACAGATCCTAAAATAACATCCAGCTTCTTTATTTTTTAACCCTGATCTCCTGTGAGATTCCATGTTCAAGCGGAAGGAAAGGGACCATTTCTTGCCCGGTACATCTTGCAACGTTCTGAGTACCTTCAGTTCCCATAGAAACTAAGTGGGATCAAAGGACACCCAGCACCTTGCTAGCGCAGACTGTTGGCTGGCGACCAGCCTAGGTGTTTATTTGCAGATGTGCTACACCACTAACTGCTTTCACAAGAGTTTTAAGTTTTCCATTAGACAGACAAGACTGAGGACTTTTCAAGGACACAGCGCTTTAAAGCTTTTTGAAACCTATAGGCTGAAATAGCCTCTCAGATACATAACAGAAATAATAGAGGAGCAGCGCAGTTAGTGTGAATACCTTTGCCGCACCTATTAAAAGAAACTCTTTCTCATTGGAGAGACTTTTTTTTGCAGCAGTGTTTTACATACTGGCCACGGAGAACACTGCACCAACCTGCAGAGCTATCAGAATCACAGGGAACGTTTTAGCAGTAGGAAGCCAGCAGCAATAGTAGTGGGATGCAGACCTCGTTCAATCCTCTGTAGCACGATTTCTTGTGCCGTACTGTTACAGGATAAAAATACGTATTTTAAAATCAAACCGAAGAAAAAACCCCTCTAATTCCCCCCGTGTGCTTTGTAAGTATAGCACAAATTTATTTAGCACTTTTCCCATACAAGGCAGGAGGACAGACATGGCAAATGTGGCACACAGAGTCCAGGTACCCCTCAGGTATTTATGCATGTAGATGTACCTATTCTTGCTGTAATACATGTTCTTTATTTGCTGTGATGGATGTTGTCCAATTGATGCCCTCTTGGGACACTTTGAACTGTGATTTTCAGGGGTGTTGGACATCAGTAACTCCCAGCTCTTCCAGTACAACTGTGGCACTTTATAGCAATTTAGGTGAGATTTGTCTGATCATATCTGGACAGCTACAGCACAGAGACCTACAGCTGACTGAGTCACTGTATCAACAGAGAGAAATAACCACCAGAATGGGAAATTCGTTCTACTGTATTAAAATCAGTGAGGGAAACTATGCAATAGGAAAAAACCCTATCAAAATAAAATAAAAAAAAAACAAAACACAACCCACCCTGATTTATTCTCATTGAATATAAGTGGTGTTGAAGTGGTTACCTAAGCTGCAGATGAGTGCCTTATGGTTTTCTAGGATTACATGAATCCCACTTCACAGCTGTCCGAGATGTAGTATCCAAACCCGGCTGCCACTTTATAGCATACATGCCTTTGTCTGCTCTCGGAATGACACATTTTGGTGACCTGTGGGTATGCTCCTCAGCAGAAGCTGCTGCCTTGTGAAAAAGCCAGGGGTTTCCCCGAGGGAGGCAGCTCCTGCATCCAGTGGGTGCTGCAGAGCGGGCTGGATCAGCAGCTGCCGCAAGGTGCTTTCTGCTGTAACAGGCGCTCTGCCCTGCAGCAAAAGATGGGAACTGCTCCTTCCTAGGGAATACTGCCTCCATTTCCTCCTGCATGAGGTGACAGGACCTAAATCTCACTCATTTCGCTAAATGGGAGGAAGCTGCCGCTTTGCATGGGGCAGCTTGTCTCTTTGCAAGGCAGGAGTGCCCATTTCTCATGTGCTTCTTGCTTTATTTCCTCCACTTTGAGTACTGTTTGTCTGCCTTGGTACTGTGCGTGCAACCTTACATTGCTAGCAAGAGCACTCTGATTTTACTTATACTACGGCCATGGAATAGCTTAGGTTGAGAGGGACGTCCAGAGGTCACCTATGCCAACCCACTACGCAAAGCAGAACTAACCAGAAGAGTTTTCTCAGGGCAGTGTCTCTTTGAGTCTTGAACACCTCTCAGGGGGGTTCCCTTCACGCTCTCTCGGCAACGTGGTCCAGAATTTGATCCTTTTCACAGTAAAAATATTTTTCTTTTTCTCTAACCAGAAAAAGAATCTGTCTCTATCTTTGTGTCTTCCCAGCAGGTAGTTGCAGAGAGCACTAAGGTCTCCCTTGAGCCTTCTCTTCTCCAGGGTGAACTGACCCAGCTCTTTCAGCCTCTCCCTGTACGCCCTGTGCTCCTTCCAGCTCCCTGTTCAGCGTGGTGGCCTCCACTGCAGAATATCAATATCTGTCTTGTACAGAAGAGCCCAAATCTAAATGCAGCACTCCAGATCTGGTCTTAGCACTGTCAAATAGAGGGGAAGGCTCACCTTCCTGGACCTGATGGCTACGCTCTTTCCACTCTGTGTAACTGAAAGCCAAGTCACTCTTTTCTTTACCAAAAATGTCCTTTATAGCTTCAAGACAGTGAAAAAGCAGAGATAATTTTCTTTTCTAGTGCTCATGTTATTTTCAGCTTCAATAGCAGGGATTTCTAAACCTTGGTGCTAATGTCAGTGAACACACAGATTTTTCTAATTCATGCCTTTACCCATCCTGTCACTCACCCAGCTCTCACAGAGCTGAGAGACCTTCCCCTTCATTCTTTTTATCTTATCCTCTTTCTTCTTCAGCATTCCTAAGTTGTTAGTTCCCTAAAGCATGTAGCACCCCACCCCCAATAAAATACATAAATAAATAAATAAAAGAAGTGGAATAGCTGCATTGTGACTTCAAGTTTTACGAGATATTTCCCTCGTGTTGCATTTCATGAATAAATTTCAATTTTAAATTAAAAAGGTTTCTATGTTTTCCTTTGTTCTTCTTTGAGCGTCTTAAAGGAAAATTTTAAGCAAACTGTCTTTGTAATCGGTGCAGTCCACACCCTCTGACGCAGTTTCTTACAACATCTCATTCATCCTTCCTGACCAGCATCTTAGCTATCAAGTGAGGACACACTTTATAGATAGGCATTTTATTAAAAAAAAATAATAATTTAGAAACCTATACCTGGGTCTCTTCATTTTTTTCTCAACAAAAATACAATTCAAGAAAAAGTAGCGCTTCCAGTAACCACTACTATCTGTAACAAAATCCACCAAATGTGGTGTTCACCCCTTCAAGATAAGGCAAACAACAGCTTGTTGAGCTTTTCATTTACAGCGAGTTACAAGACTAGCTGTAATTTTGCAGGCAAGTGTCTCTGCTCCACTCCTCTCTGATAAGACGCTCACTGGTGAGAGACTGTAGCATGTCACGCACTGTCACAGGTGAGTCTACACTGGATTAAACAGGGGCAAGGAGCGTTTCAGCCCTGTCCTCGATGCTGTTGGTAGAGGCTGGCAAGTGCTGCCCTGAGCAGTTCCCGACACAGCTCGGCAGTTGACACAACCAAAGGGCAACTCACAGAGAGCACCTTGGGTGCAGTTACCTTCTCCTGGAGACTACGAGAGTTTAGCAGCGTAGGCATGATGGCATTTACTCTTTGGTCGCAGGACCAAAGAGTGGCCTCTGGCATCACTTAATGTAGGAGTACAGAAGCGGCAGTGAGTCCTCAAAGCAAAGGAGGTGCATCATAATCCAAATGGGAAAGGCAAGAATAATTTTTCTAGGACTTTTTCTTGCCTCAAAATAGCTAACCAGACAAAAAAAACCCACAACAACAAACCAAAAACAACAAACAAAAAAACCAAATTAGGTTTACACAAACTGTGAAATTGTGATGAAATGGTTTTGTTTATAGGGCAGCCTCCTCTGAAATTTCCACAGACTCACAACTCACCCTTTGTATTTGTCCTCACCTCCCTAGTGAGAAAACATCCCCCCAACTCTGCTGTTTCGCCTGCTGGAACTGTTTGACTTTTCCCATAAATTAATAAGGTTCCAAGACTGTTTTGACAGTCCCCCAATTCCCCTTCTTTTTTCGTTTCATATGATTTCAAATATGGGTCAAAGGGTCTTATCTGAGTTCATCATTCTCAATTGAGGGCAGAATTTGCCTGACACAACTTGTGATTTGAGGGTAATTATTATAATTTTTGGGTCACATTTCATCATGATCAGTTATTGAAATGTTTTTCAAGGCAGTAGCCTTGTTGAATTTTTAACAGTTACTATCATCATACTGAATTTTTACCTGTTACATTTTCACACGCTCACTTCAAAAGAAGTGAGACATGATTCAAAAGAATTTGTTCTACTTCCCACAACAGATCCAGTTTTCAGGGTTGTGTTCATCTACATGTTATTGTCTACCTTTACCTATATCTGTATTTATACTGTTTATCTTTGACTATCTATATTATCTGTCAATGTTCCTTAACAGGAACATTGACAATTTTCCTTAACAGAAAAATAAGTTTTGGGGAAATATAACATATAAAAGCAGAGGCTGGTTTCTGTCATGATCCTTATCTATGGTCCAAGATGGTTCGTAAAGTAACTGAATGTGCCTAAGTGTGTCCACAGTACAGAAACAGACATATAGGAAAGTGCTGGTGTTAATAAAGAACCTAAAAAATTTGCTGATCGTCATTCATGCACAATGGCCCTATATCCCAGTAGATACCCTGGTTCTGGGGTATTATGTGTTATTATCTGCTATTATCCGGTGATAATCTCTGAGCAGGATTTTCAGACAGTGTTTCTACCTGCCATTACAATATTTTTATTTTTCTTTCTATTTCTCCAACTGTTATACACCCGTATTTTCATTCAAAGAAAGCTACAGTTTATGGTAAAAAATTGGTTTCAGAAATGTCAGTTCTTAGTTAGGAGATAAAGAGAAAATGTATTTATCAAAAACAAAATGCAGCAGTTCTTATCTAGTAACACAGTCTGTTCTGAAGATTTTCATACATATGATATATATATAAAGGAATGTACTGAGATACATTTCCTCCCAGAAAAAGGAAAACATCATTTCTAGTGCTGACAAGGGAGGGTAACTTTAAAATTCAACTGGAGGTCATTCACAGAGGAATTGGTAGACTGGTTCAACCAAGTGATCTAATATCCAGACAGGAGAAAAAATCCAGTACAAGAATGAGACTAAAGAAAGGTCAGAGGGAGTACTTACAGAAAAACCTGTCCAAAGGCAAGTTTCCTTTTAATCTGTATGGATTAAGTCTCCAAAGCACAAAGGGTTTGATTCCTTTGCAATATGGGCCTATTTTAATTGTGCATGTGGTAATTAGGCTTTTATCCTCTGTGATACTCAGCAGCAATAGTCATATCATTACTTCTGTGGCTTCTTCTCATTAGTTTTGTGTTTTTTCCTGCTTCTCACACTCTAAGAAAAGACAAAAAGGTATACTGAGTTTATTTTCTTTATTGCATGCATTGTTTAGAGTAGCTTAGTAAATCAAGTATACTGATGATGGGGTGGAGAGTGTTTGGATTAGGTTAAGGGCCGATAAAGCTGATATCGCTGTGGGAGTCTGCTATAGACCTCCCAACCAAAGCAGAGGCGGATGGAGCTTTCTATAAGCAGCTGGGGGAAATCTCGTGGTCACTTGCCTTTGTTCTTGTGGGGGACTTTAACCTCCCGGATATCTGCTGGGAATACACCACAGCAGAGAGGGAACAATCCAGGAGGTTCCTGGAATGTGTGGAAGATAACTTCCTCACACAGCTGGTAAATGAGCAGACGAGGGAAGGTGCCCTCCTGGACCTGCTTCTTGTGAACAGGGAAGAACTTGTGGGGGAAGTAGAGGTTGGTGGCCATCTAGGGCACAGTGATCATGAGATGATCGAATTTCTGATTCTTGGAGAAACAAGGAGAGGGGTTAGTAAAACTGCCACCTTAGACTTCCGGAGGGCAAACTTTGACCTGTTCAGAAGACTGCTGGACAAAATCCCTTGGGAGGCTGCCCTGAAGGATACAGGAGCCCAGGAAGGCTGGACATACTTCAAGAGAGAAGTCTTAAAGGCACAGGAGGAGGCTGACCCCGTGTGCGGAAAAACAAGTAGGCGGGGAAGGAGACCGGCCTGGCTAAATAGGGACCTTTGGCTGGACCTCAAGAACAAAAGGAGAGTCTATGACCTCTGGAAGAGGGGGCAGGTCTCTCATGAAGACTATAAGGATATAGCAAAGCTATGCAGGGAGAAAATTAGGAGAGCCAAAGCGCAGCTAGAGCTCAACCTAGCTACAGCTGTTAAGGATAACAAAACATGTTTCTATAAATTCATTAACAACAAAAGGAGGATTAGGGAAAATCTCCCTCCCTTACTGGATGCAGAGGGAAACATAGTCACAAAGGATGAGGAAAAGGCTGAGGTGCTCAACGCCTACTTTGCCTCAGTCTTTAGCAGTGGAACTAGCTGTTCCCTGGGCACCCAGCCTCATGAGCTAGGAGACAGGGAGGGGGAGCTGGACGAGGTCATCACAATTAAAGAGGAAGTGATCAGTGACCTGCTACACTGCTTGGATGTGCACAAGTCTATGGGACCGGGGGGGTTACAGCCAAGAGTGCTGAAAGAGTTGGCAGACGTACTCGCCAAGCCACTTTCCATTATCTACCTGAAGTCATGGCTAACTGGGGAGGTCCCAATGGACTGGAGGGTAGCAAATGTAGCACCCATCTACAAAAAAGGCAGAAAGGAGGATCCGGGAAGCTATAGGCCTGTCAGTCTGACCTCGGTACCAGGGAAGGTCATGGAGCAGATCATCTCGAGTGCCATTACAAGTTGTATAATGGACAAGCAGGGGATCAGGCCTAGTCAGCATGGGTTTATGAAAGGCAGGTCCTGCCTGACGAACCTGATCTCCTTCTATGACAGGATGACCCGATTACTGGATGAGGGAAAGGCTGTGGACATTGTCTACCTAGACCTTCGAAAAGCATTTGACACTGTCCCCCACAGAATTCTCATGGAAAAACTGGTGGCTCATGGCCTGGATGAGCATATGATCTGCTGGATCAAGCACTGGCTGGGTGGGCGGTCCCAAAGAGTGGTGATCAATGGGGTTAAATCCAGCTGGCGGCCGGTCACAAATGGTGTCCCTCAGGGCTCAGTGTTGGGACCATTTCTGTTTAACATCTTTATTGACGACCTTGATAAGGACATAGAGTGTATCATCAGCAAGTTTGCAGATGACATGAAGCTAAGCGGGAGTGTTGATCTACATGAGGATAGGGAGGCTCTACAGAGAGACTTGGATAGATTGGATCGAAGGGCCAATGCTAATGGTATGAGCTTCAACAAGGCCAAGTGCCAGGTCCTGCACTTGGGCCACAACAACCCCATGCATCGCTACAGGCTTGGGGCAGTGTGGCTGGAGAGCTGCCTGGCAGAAAAGGACCTGGGGGTTCTAATTGACAAGCGGCTGAACATGAGCCAGCAGTGTGCCCAGGTGGCCAAGAAAGCCAATGCCATCCTGGCTTCTATTAGAAATAGTGTGACCAGCAGAAGTAGGGAGGTGATTGTCCCCGTGTACTCAGCACTGGTGAGGCCACACCTTGAGTATTGTGTCCAGTTCTGGGCACCTCAACATGAGAGAGATATCAAGGTGCTGGAGCGAGTGCAGAGGAGGGCAATGAAGCTGGTGAAGGGCCTGGAGAATAAATCTTATGAGGAGGGATTGAGGGAGCTGGGACTGTTTAGTTTGAGGAAGAGGAGGCTGAGGGGAGACCTCATCCCTCTCTACAACTACTTGAAAGGGCATTGTAGAGAGGTTGGTGCTGATCTCTTCTCACAGGTAATTAGCGATCGAACAAGAGGGAATGGCTTCAAGCTGCAGCAGGGTAGGTTTAGGCTGGACATTAGGAAAAAATTCTTCACCGAAAGAGTGGTCAGACACTGGAATAGGCTGCCCAGGGAGGTGGTGGAGTCACCATCCCTGAATGTGTTTAGGAGTCGTTTAGATGTGGTGTTAAGGGATATGGTGTAAGGGAGAACTTTGTAGAGTGGGGTTGATGGTTGGACTTGGTGATCCCAAGGGTCTTTTCCAACCTAAATGATTCTATGATTCTAGTGTTATCATATCTCCTTTCACTAATTTCAAAGAAAGGACTCCAAAAATTGTCACTGACCATCTCTAAACTTTTCCTTAAAACTTCTTAGTTATATCTGGACATGAACTCTTTCACATTTTCCTTGACAAACAGTTATATTTACCTTCAAGTCTTCTGTGTTGTGAAGTAATTCACAGGTACTGGAGAGTGGTCATAGAATATCCATTTTCAAGTGTCTCTACTGAAAAGGTAAAATTTGACAGTTTCATAAGTACTGATATGACCTCCACAGCAACTTTACAGAGAAGTTGACCTGCATGTGAGGCCAGTTTTAAAAACAAAAACTGCTAGTGAGTTATATAGCCAAGAATTTAGCCTCTGGAATGGGCAGCTGCCAGATTTAACTCCTTGTGGCAGCTGCTGTCAGCGAGAGAACAGGAAGAGAAAAGGGCACTAAGGCACAGCCTGCCAAGGTAATGACAGACGGCAGCAGCACAAATGGAGAAAAATATATCTGAGATCTGGGTAAAAACCAAGAATTAACAGCGTTTTACCCGACACAGCAGACTGTGCAAAATGAACGAGTGCAAATGTTAATGGAATATGTGATGAAGCATTTAATAAAGATGTCAATCCTTTTAAAAAAATGAAATATCAACCCCATGATTATTTACATATCCTCCTCTGTTTATTATTTGCATTTCTTTTTATAGTACCAGTACTGTTTTATCTCACCAAAACATACAATTTACCTAAAATATATTATTATTATCGCAAGACAGATTGATGTAAACATTAAATGACAGCACAAACACACGACGGACGGGACTGTTATTTCCCTTCCTTGGCTTAATTTCATTGCTACTTGTGATTTAGTTTATGCACAATATGAATCCTTTTAATGCCTTAAAGGTTTTATTGTTTGCATGAGAGATCAATCCAAACATTCTGCACAAGAGGCATGAAAACTCTCCATTGAGAATCCATATTTCGTTGGAGGCATCTACTCAACATCTGCAGCCCACATGTGCTATTCTGAGGGTCTTCTGAACCAATTGGCATTTATCGTTAGTGCACATCTACCCAACAATTTTGCTGTGCACTTTACAGTGACTGCTTCACAAACACGGCCTGCCTACATGAAGGCAATTCAGTCTAACAGGATAAATGAATTTGAGCAGATAGGAAGACAGAAGCTAGCCCAAAGGAGCAAAGTTTACTGTCCATCTTTTCTGTGCCCAGGGATAACAGCTGATAAAGCAAGAAAACCTTACTGCCTTACCTTTCTGAACCTTACAGTTCAGAAAAAACGGTGAATGTGTGAAAGGGAAGATTAAAAGCGAAAAATTTATTTCTGGATTTGCCAAGCAGCACAGCAGTAGCATACCCATAAGTGACAAAAAAATAAAACTACAGAAGTTGTACAGTTAGGTATGGAAGTGTCTTTCTTCTTAGAAGGCTTCCTTTGTGGATGTAAGAAGTATTCCCATCACCTAACTTCAGAAAGAGATGCTGGCATCCTTAAAGAAATGATTAGAATGGAATGAATCATCCTCGGAAGATACCTGTCTGTCTCCACAGCATATACAAGGAACCCAGGCAGCTAACTTATGCTTGGTCTCTAACTTAATTGCTAAAGTTAGGTGAGACATATTTACCTTTTGAATTCTCTTCCAAAGGAATTCAGCTCATTTTCAGTTTGAATTGCTTTCACACCCCTTTTTATTTGGAGAGAATCTGACCCACCTCTCTGAACATTAATGATCTTTTTAAACATAATTGGCTGTCATCTTTTTATTTGCAACTGCCATCTTATCAATTTAAAAAAAAAACCCACATTATTCCTAGCCTAATTAGTTTGAATAGCCTACATAATTTCACTACAGCATCATGTTCCCTAGCAACTTATTCTAGCCCTGCCGGGCATGCTGTGTTATCAAAGAATATGTGTTTTCTTCAGAGGAAATTAAGTCACCCCTTGTGCTGCTCCAAGTTTTCCTCTGAACAACGTTCTGTCTTTCAAATCATTCTGTAAAATTGTGTCACAACTCCTTAACTGTCTCCATCAAAAGCTATACGGATACTGCGCATACAGTAACTGTTGCTATGCAAACAGACAGATAGCACAGATGTTGGTAAGAATCTGATATAGCTAAGCCACAGAGTCAAGAAAGACCAATTCTAGTGTATTTAAGTTTGATCATAAATAACCTATCCTGGTATGCCTTTTGGAGACTTTTTAAACATTTTTAGCATGCTTAACTGGTCTAACATCATGAAAAAGCATTTCATAGCAATTCAGAATGACACTTTTCCAAGAAACCTTAGTTGTGCCCATATTTCTCATTTGGTGCCCTGGAAGTGCTGGGTTTAGGTGTGACTTTGCCTTGCGTCCATACTCATACACGGAGGTACCATTAAGGGAGGGCAACCCTCTGTAAACAGTTACCTTTCTCCAAGAACTGGAAAGAACTTCACTGCTGGAAAAGATAGATCCACAGTGCAGGTACCATAATGTATCAAAGCAAACTGAAGTCTCTTCCTTCTAACCCTGTTCCACCCCAGTCAGTGATGTAGACACACATGCTGTGTTTGGTGATTAAGCGAAATGGAGAAGAATAACATCTATGTCCAGAATCAAAAACTGGAAACTAGAAAACATACTTACCCCAAAGTTTTGGAATCTTTTATACATGTCTTCCTCCTTGCTTGTCCTTGTAATCAAAAAAATTATGAAACATAACTAGAAATGAGAAATGAAAGTGAGGAACAACCTCAACAACTGATATTTCCTTTTAAAGTTTACTGGAGACTTTACCTTGACAAAGGAAGACAAAGTAAGATAAAGTAAGACAAAGACAGTGGAGGGTACTTTATCAAAAATTAAATAAATTAGCCCTGAAGAAAAGGACTTGGGGGTGCTGGTGGATGAGAGGCTCAACATGAACCATCAGTGTCCACTAGCAGCCCAGAAAGCCAACCATATCCTTGGCTGCATCAGGAGAAGCGTGGCCAGCAGGTCGAGGGAGGTGATTCTCCCCCTCTACTCCACTCTCGTGAGACCCCACCTGGAGTACTGCATCCAATTCTGGAGCCCCTACTACAAGAGAGATACGGATGTGCTGGAACGTGTCCAGAGAAGGGCCACGGGGATGATCAGAGGGCTGGAGCACCTCTCGTATGAGGACAGACTGAGAGAGCTGGGTTGTTCAGTCTGGAGAAGAGAAGGCTCCAAGGAGACCTTATAGTGGCCTACCAGTATCTTAAGGGGGCCTGCAAGAAAGCTGGTGAGGGACTTTTTAGGATGTTGGATAATGGTAGGACTAGAAGGAATGGATTAAAACTAGAGAAGGGTCAATTCAGATTGGACGTTAGGAAGAAGTTCTTCACCATGTGGGTGGTGAGACACTGGAACAGGTTGCCCAGAGGGGTGGTGGATGCCCCATCCCTGGAATTTTTTAAGGCCAGGCTGGATGGGGCTTTGAGCAACCTGGTCTAGTGGGAGGTGTCCCTGCCCATGGCAGGGGGTTTGGAACTAGATGATCTTTAAGGTCCCTTCCAACCTGAACCATTCTATGATTCTGTGATTCTAAATCCACTTGCATTTGTTGCTGAGCAGGGGTACTTACACAGCCAATTACTGCAGAGAAAGTAAGACCCTATGAATCCAAACCCCACTTCACCTCATTAAAAATAGTAGAGCCATAATATGAGTCCTTTTAATACAACGCTTTACTGAACCTCTGCACTGTGTCAGTTCCTTTTCTCAATAGTTGAAAATTGGATGAACAGGAACTGCTGGACAAAATTCAGGAAAACATACCACAAACTAAAACCCTACACGGACTGAATAAGCCATTCCAATAGGTTTAATACTTTTGCAACCTTCTGTAGGGGAATCAGATTCCATCTGGCAATTCAACCTCCTAAATCCATTTGTTTATGTTGCAGTGGGCAACACTGGCAGTAATGCACATGGCTTGTATTTTGCAGGCAAACCCAAACATTGTTCTGAGCAAGCCCACTCACCAAACCTGAAGCAGGTGATGTATTTTTTTTACTTTTGAAAGCCACAAACTTTCCCTTTGTAATGCTATAAAACTCCCTGGCACACTGAAATGTGAGTCTTAGACTTTCAATTGTCTGTCAGAGGATGTAAATGGAAGGGGTTTTTAAACTGCTTAGAGTCCTGGAACAGATAAATTAATAGACAGAAAGAAGAAGCAAGTTCTTACAGGTTTTTTTTACTATACACACACCCACACAGAAGATATGATGAAAAAATAAAAGACCTGTCGTAAAGGGAAATTATGCAGCACTTTGCAAACTCTATCCTATATCTACAGTCCTCCAGTGGCAAATCTAAATCCCAAGAAACCCAAAAATCAATAAGAATCACTGTATCAGCTGCTAAAATGTAACTCTTTAATACTTGAGGAAGAACAATGGGACCATTTTGAAGTTTACCAGCTTTCTTTACAACCATTGGAAAGATAACGTAAGGAGGAAAACACCACTGAATACACAGGTTTTTACAAGAATGGATGTAGAGACCTTTTTCACTGTGGATTTTGAAATCTAGCAAACATACCAAAAACCATACCAGTACCAACAACAAAACCCAAGTGCTTCTGATGTTCCCAACACCATGCTGGTTGTCAATTAGGTGATTTATTTTGTGATGCAATTGTTATTTCAGGAATCACCAGTGACACTTCTTCTGGTCATTTGATTTAGTTTGGTGGATAGTCTTTGCAGTTCAGATCAAACCCAGACCTTTCTGCCACGAGACCAATAATTCAAACATATCACAGAAATGTGTCCGTCAATTCCATGAGCTGGCTTTAGGATTTAAACAGATTATTTTCAATTTTATGTTTAATATTATTCATTTTATTGTCATTCTCCTAGCAAACTACAAGCAGTGGAAGCAGAGCTAAACTGGAGCAGCTGCATTTAAATTTTCCTTCAAATATTGCAAAATGTAATTAACATCTAGAGTTTTAAGTCAGACTTCTCCTTCTGTTCTCAGGAGGGTCTGATGCATGATAGCCTTTCTACAAATGTGGTTATTTTTACCTAACAACATTCTGTAGTAAATGAAATTTTAAATCATTACACTTCAAAATGAAAAATTTTTACTTCTTAAAAATAAAAAAACACTGCAATAGATTTATGAAGATGGCAGTATTTTCAATCTCATGTTAAATATTTTCATATTCAAACAACTGTGAACAATTCAAAATACTGAGAATGTTTTTGCATGTGAAAAGATGTGTTTAATTGAAACTTAGTTTTCTATTTAAGAGGTAATATTCAATTAGCCTTTGTTACCTTGCCAAGCAAGAACGATGGCTTTCCTGCCGTCCTTCCCAGGCACTAGGATACAACTTTTGCCTTTTTAGTTGCTGGACCAGATTTGGACTTAGCTTGACAGACTAAACCTTGAGGCAGTTTTACATAGACATTGCTTTATGTCTTTCAACCAGTTTTTGTATAGAAAATTGGTTATTATTCTGATCATTAGTTATCATTCTAGATTTTCCCATGCAGGAGGGAAAAGTGTGCTAGAAAGTAAGCTAAAACTGCACCTTAAGGGGATTTTCTGAATGGGACCCATACAGTAGACCCCAAATCTCATTAGCTTTCAGACATCTGCAATAGAAACCAAGCATTCAGCAGTGCCTAATGAAATCACTCTGGAGCTGGGATTTCAGAGAATCATGCCATTTTTCGATACCTAATGGAGACTAATGCTAATTTCAGGGAAAATAAATATAAAAAGATTAAGGGATTGAAGCATCCAAATCCCATCAGAATTTGAAGTGATTTAGGTGTCTAAATTACAACATATTTTTCTAAAATTTTCAAGCTAAAGATACGCTTATATTTTTTTTTAAGATTATCACGTGTCTTTGTTCCCATTGTAAAAGAAAGTTTATATGTATGTTTTTAATGCTTCAATATTGAAAGAGATCTTACTGCAGAAGCCTTTCCTTGATATTTGAAGGCAGTATTAGGATTTTGTGGGCTCTATCACAAGTGCACATTCTAACAGATGGGAGGACACTTTCCCTTGCATCACCTCTTAGGTCACTATTCTCAGGATTTACTTCCCGTGGTGCTTATAGGAGACTTTCCCTCCTAAATCACCTCAGCACATCAACTTCTTGATTGGCCGCTCTCTGGTTCTCCAGTGAGAAATCACTTTGTACCCCAGGAGTTTGACTCCTTTCAGAGAACTGCTGCAAATTTGGCACGTGTACCTGTTTTCTGGCGGGATAAATAATTCAATAGAATATTCCCTGCATTATGCATTCAAGAGAGTTCAAGTCGTATATATTATTCATTGAGTGCTATTTAACCAGCTCTGTCATTGACTAACTTACACTCTGTCACTTACCTTAACATTCATTTCAGCACTTAATTTATCCCTTAATCATTATCTCATAATTATATTAAGTAAGGATGTTATATAAAGTAGTGATTGCAATGTTTTGCATTTCTATTGATCCCTCCACCATCAATCTGTATTAAAATGTTCTTCTAAAATTTTCTAGGTTATGCAGTGGTCCTTAAATATCCACAAAGGACATCAGAGCCATCAACATTTTCAACAGAGAGAAAATGCCTGGAAAATTATTATTTCAGATAAGGAAAACCTATTTAAAAATTAGATTTAAAAATCATAGGAAAGTGATATTGAAAAGGGCAGCAATTTAATTTCATTATCTGATATACCTCATTTTGAGATGTTATTTTTCATGTTATAATAGCCTAAGTTAAAAGAGAGAAAGAAAAATTAAACTGTGTTAAGTAATGTGAACATAAAAAATAAATAAAAAATGGGTTAAGTTTAGTGGGTTTTTTTATATGAAGCTACATGAAGATAAGACAATCTTTTCTGAAAGTAACTGTTTACCAGATCACCACCAAAAAGTCTGCAAAAGAAGGAATACAGAATATTTAATCCTATTAACATTTGAGAAGCCTTTTTCATAGGATAATGTAAAACAGTCATATTGAAAGGTCAAATTTTAACTGCATTCATCACTCACTGATATTTTCAATAACACAATCTTTTGCCAAGAATAAATGTGGTACCTGTGCGCTGATAAAGGCTTTTTCATGGCAACTACTGCCTTGGTCTTAATCAGAAGTCAGACAAAAGGGTCCAGTCCTTACCCAAGCACAACCAAATTTTTGGTGCCTTGTCTTAGACCATGGCTCTGTCCCATTGGTAGCACAACACTCCCAGTGGCATTCAGTAATTTTCAGTACGGAAAAGTGTCCATCACCTAATCACGAGACTCAGGTCTTTAGCAATTAGCTGTTCTGCATCAATGAACAGATAAAATCTCTCGGGGGACAATTCTTCCATCTGATGACAGACTTCTCAAGCTGGAGGGATGAGTTAGACACTGACGATGCCTCTCTCCCCCACAAACTATGAAGACACGTCAGGTTGACACATTAAGAGATGCTTATTTTTAATTATCCATCCTTGCAAAGGACTGCATAGCAGAAATTAAACTCTTCTGAGGTTCTGCCCAAGTGGCTTTATGGGTCCAGAAAATCTCTCATCTTATGTAAGAAGCAAAGACTTCCTTTATAAAATTCTTATTCTACTGATATTCAAGACAGTTGTTTACATCATACATAGTAAATTGACTCATGGTGGAAAACATTAATCTGACCACTAAATTTCAGTTTATAAAATTGGTAATGTTTTAGCAATTAGTAAGTTTATACAAACACTGCACTTGGTTCAGGTCAAAACCTGCCTGAGATAGCCTAGTAATTCAGTTTGTAATGCAAATATAGTTACCAGTGCCAAAGCAGCCCACCAGTACTAGTCAGTACTAGCAGTTTGCAAATGCTAACTTGTAATTACCAGCATGGTATAAATACATCTAAAGGGACAGAATAAACTGTAAACCATTCTGCAAAACTGTAAGCTTCAGTCATGTTAAAACTTGATGCTTTGCTGTTCATTGCAAGTGTAGCTTATATAGGTACACTTTTATGTTACTTATGTATGCTTTTCTCCTATTAGTTTATAATTTACTTAAAACATTTTCAGTATTTTTTTATTATTAATTAAAAAACTACATAGAGCAGCTAAGCATAAAAATCACCCCTGCTACCAAAGTGACAAATACTTTTTCCCTACTCATCTTATTACTGTGAAAGAATGTTCATTTTTATTTACATGGAGTGAATTTTGCCATTTCCTCAGAAGCTGAAGCTGTCCTGCAGCAAGAACTCTGTGACCCATGGGTGAGCAGAGGGCTCAGAAAGAGGTCAGCAGTGAAGTTCCAAGCCAAGATTGTTTAGGAAGCTAAAAATTGGGTGGAACCTGTGAGGTGAGAGTCAGTCAGACCTTTCTCACAGTTAGTATTACAGCTTTACTATGTACTAAAATATTTTTAATTCTTATAGTCAAAGAAGTGGGTCTTATGGAAAAAGGTGTTCTTTTGAGAATACAGAAGACAGGAATGTTGCCTGTGTCATCAGTACTGACTGCTGATTTTGTCACATTTCACTAAATGTGACTACATTGGGTGGTTCCGGGACATGTAGCAGGCAAGTACCATTTGTGAAACAACGCTTTTTCTTCAAAGTGTGCAGAGATTAATTTTGACATTTTAGTAAGAGCATGAAGTATCCAAAATTGTATAGTTCCTTGTTGTGAGGCTAAGGATGTAGAACATAGACTTAGGCCCATGTAAGAGATGGAATTAGCTTTTTATAACTGTAGAAGTTTAAGCATTTCATCAAAGTCCATCATCTGGGCCCCACTAACATAATCAGCCTGTAGAAATGTAGAAATAGGACTCAGATCAGTTATTTAAATATAGATATCTGATATCACTTAGGTGTCTTAGGACATCATGACTGGGCTGACCCAGGTGAGTGCTTCCAGATACTGTGGCCACATGTGGATGTCTTGTAAATCCCAGGATATCTCAGATCTCACAAAAGACCCCTCTGTGGACAACTGAGCCTCTACACAGTAACTTCTTCCACTTCCTTTAGGCACTCGCTTTCAAAGTTGGTCCCCACTCATTGGTCAGTTGGGACTAAACGGTTAAAGTTAGCTGAGAAAAACCCTACCCTAAGTGACACAGAAAAAAGGGATCTTTCAGTGCAATCTCAAATTTAACAAACGGAAGAAATCACAGGGATAGAATACATTCATATTTTGTTATGAATTAAAACTATAAATATTTATGCATGGGAATCATTATATGTTGTAAAAATGTTCTTAATACAGCTTAAGCTTTGTCTACAAGGACAGTATTTCAAGACCAGCCTTTCTGCACTATTGATGTTTGGATTAAAAAAAAAAAATTGCTAAAACGGGAATACCTCACAGAAGAGTCCTTCCTCATTTCAGATTAGGTGTAAGTTACTGTGGTCTTCCTTGCACCCTTGTTCACTCCCTACAAATATTCATACAATTAGGATTACTTGGCATGAACATGAGAACAAACTTCAAATTTCCACAGTTAAAATCTGTCCTTATGCACAGAATTAGTCCAGCGATTTTTGGAAAGTGAAGATCTGCTCTGTAGGTGAAACTGAAATCTAAGGGTTGCAAAGGGAACATACAATCCATCCATTTGAACTTAGAGGCAGGTCTGAAAGGCAAATCTCTGATTGTGCTTATCAGTTTAACAACCAGCCAGTAAACCAGCCAGTGAGGCAGAAGGGAGCCAAGCACAACTAACATCCCAGATCTCAGTTTGGCATTCAAGTCTTTCAAAAGTTTTCCTTCATTTCAGATGTGGAGGACGAAGTTGGTTCTCTCCTGGTAATGGAAAAATAACATGTTCTTTAAAAAAAAAAGAAAAAAGAAAACGATTAGCAAAACTCCAACAAGGGCCTTAGCAACACAAATCCAGCATCAAAGCTACAGACATGTTTGATGCTAGTGGCTTATCTTTCACACTAATTTATTAATTTTGAATGCTGTGCATGTTATACAATGATCTCTTCTGTGGGGAAGCTGTCAAAGCTTAGACAAAGAGATCAAAGAAAGCCTTTAATTTAAATGAGCATGAAGGGTGCAGTATTTATCTTAATTTTTATGTCTGGCTTTCTAGTTTGCAATGACATTAATGTGAAGGACCCTTTAAGAGCAAAAGGTGTATTTTCTTTAGGTTGCCTCCTGTGACAAGTTCCTGTTGTACCATTTTTAAGAGCTCATCTTCAAAGGAAAATAAAAGAGATATTTGTATAAGGAAACTGACTCCATGCTTCTTTAAAGCTTATGTATCTGAATAACATGATGTATTTCTTCCAGTTTTGTGTGTGTCAAACTACCTAATTTTTGACAAAAGTTTTAAGACCCATCATTGTAATTACTTAATAGATCTATTCTTGCAATTATTGTATTCAACAGGAATTTTCTTCTGACCTTACTAGGAAATAAATGTAAATTACTGAAAAACAGGGAATTTTATTCTGAACTGAATCACTCTTCCACCACAGAAGGCTTACACTAATCAATATATTGCTGTAAAAAGTTCTACTTTCAAAAAAAGTACCATTTCCTGGCCAAAAGAAGTAGTCATTTCCTTGGGGAAAAAAATAATTTAAAAAATCCTCTTTGTTTTTAAACACATATTGCTTAAAATAAATCAATTGCTGATTTAAGGGCATTGTGTGATACTGCAAGGTACCCAATATACATTAAATCTTACAGAGACTGTAGTTGTTATGATCACTGAGGACTGCAAAGGATCTAACTCAGTCTAACGTATTATTATCTGTCTTGCTTCTAGACTGCTAAATCTGCAAGAAGAAAAAACACAGCTACTTTCAGTTCAAAAGGTGTCTTGTAAATCCACATTGGTGCTTTCTTTTCCCTCCTGGAGCTTCTTTTTGGCTCTAATGGTATAATTAAGCGCCTGAGTTAAGTCATTACAAGTTCTCTTCTGAAATGGCTCATGAAAAATAAATAAAAATATGCTTTCCCACGCAATATTTTGGATCTTTTGCCTCCGCTTTAAACTCAGCTTGATTTAGTTTTCTGATACGTGTAATGGCATGCAGCACCGCTGTGAGCTCTCCCCAGACCTGCACTGCAGTATGCTCGTGGTGTGTGAGAGCTGAGAGCGTGCCGAACACGGGCGGACCCTGCCCATAAAAATCTTATGACAAAATGACTCATCATTTCCTTTGTGCTTCTCCCGTTATTTTTGACGAGGGTGAATGAACTAGTGTCTGGCAATAAGGAATCCAAAATCACTCCCGTGTCTCTCTGTTTTTCCTGTTCATGTCTAACTTCTAGTCTTGCTTGCCCAGTTTAGTGTAAAGAAAATTTTTAATCATGCTAATACTTTCCAGCATTACAGCATTTTAGACTGAAGATACGCACTTCACAACATCAATGAATAAAATTTACTGTAATTTTTAATAGCATTAGTGTTTTTCACTATGCATAAAAGTACTTGAAAAGATAAAGCCATGGATATGAGGACATTTGGGTCTCACTCCTGGGTATGTTACTGCTGTGACCTTGCCATACATTGCCTCCTCATTTTTTGCCTTACAAATAAGAGTAACAGTCCAGACCTCCGTAAAGATCCACAATAACTATAAACAATAATCACCACATACATGTTAGATATCACACCTGCATTCTAGACTTTTTTGGCTCATACTAAAAACTAAAATTAAACTAAAAAATGCTTTTCCCCACTCCCCGCCCCCCCCTTCCCCGCCTCAACTTTCCTCCTAAATCTTCTACCTCCTTTCCCCTAAGCGGTGCAGGAATGGGGGTTGTGGTCAGTCCATAATGCTTCATCTCTGCTGCTCCTTCCTCCTCACACTGTTCCCGTGTTCCATCATTGGGTGCCTGTCACGGGGCACAATCCTTTGCAAACTTCTCCAATAGGGGTGCTTCCCATGAGCTGCAGCTCTTCAAGAACTGCTCCATCATGGATCCTTTCCATGGGGTACAGTCCATCAGGAACAGACTGCTCCAGCATGAGTCCCCAGAGGCCACAGCTCCTGCCAAGAGCCTGCTCCAGTGTAGGCTCTCCACAGGCTGCAGCGTCTTTCAGGGCACATTCACTTGCTCCGATGTGGGGTCCTCCATGGACTTCGGTGTGTAACACTGCTCCAGTGTGGTCCTCCATGAGACAATCTGGCTGGAATTGTCACTGTCTGACATAGGGGCAGTCCTTGGTGTCTTTTTACAGAGGCTACTCTGGCAGCCTCTGGCCCTGCCACCAAAATCGTGCCACGTGAACTCAATACACAGTTTTACTGGCAATAGACAAATTTTGGAGCAGCAGCCTTCAGACTCTAGACTGGTTCCTTAACACAAGCTCAAACTCTTTTTATACACTCTGAATGGCTCCTATGTGGATGGGAGCAAGAGTCCAATTTATGCTGTGCTTTAAAAGGTATTCATTGTACCATACATTTACACTGCAGCTGTATGTAGCTATACATATACACTATCATTAAACTATTCTGAATTGGAAATTTGCTGTAGCCATCAATAGACATTTCTTAGGGCATACCTATCTCATTACAGATACCTAAAATCCTTTTGCCTTGATTATCAAGAGACAACAGATGACTTTCTCAGATGTAGACATGTGGAGTTAGAAAGATGAATTACTGTGTTTGAATCAGGTTGACAGCCAGCAATATAGGTGAATATCATGAACTCATGAATATATGAAGGCCTATTTTGGACTTGGACTTTCCATATAAATGTTTCTGAAATGTACCTGGCCTCTATCAGCTGATAGTCAGGTGTCAATTCCCTTTAAAATCATGGCAGAAAGAATTTTCTTTGTTTTGGGTTTGATCGGCAGCTGTGTACAAATGGATCAAATTAAAAGAAATGATGCTTTCTGTAAGAAAATGGTGCTGATTTTCTGTAAGAAAAAGGTGCTCACAGCACTAGTGAGTCTTGAACTGTCAAAGCTAATGTAGGTGTTCTGTTCCGCAGAGTCAGCACTTTAAGGAAGTGACTTTCCTAGTTGTAAACAAAATATTCATCCTATACGAGTAATGATCTCCCAACAAGCCATTTACACTTTTCTTTGGGTCAACAGTATCCCAAAGTTTTATAATTATGGATGTTACTTTTAATCTACAAGGATGCCAAGTTCTAAAGCATTATTTCAATTTATTTTCACACTGCCTGTTCCTCAGCAAGTGCAAGATTTGTGTGGAATCGATGTCCCTTGCTGTAAAACAATTCTATTTCTCCCAGCGGAGCAGGAAGACATATGGGGACTCATTGAGTGTGTTTTCTTTTAGCAGACTTACAAAGCCATGAAGATTGGTTTCAGTTTGTCTTTGCTGAAGCTCTCAAACATATCAGAGCAAAGGTAATTATAGCTGTGAAGCTCTGGTGAGTTGTATCTGTCTTTTGTTTAATCAAACAAGTGAATTTCTACAGTTCGCAGAGAACAACTGTATTGGAAAACGATCCCTCTGGCTACTTCATTTCCTATCACACCTGCCAGCTCCTGACACTTCACCCAGTCCAGATTGTTCAGTGGTTATTCCAAAAATGAGACTTAATTCACTTTCCCAGATATGATATGCCATTTCTGTGAAGGATCTTGTACCTCTGACATTTCAATTAGAGGGATGAAGCATCAACATCCGACCTTTACTCTGCAAAGATGGAAAACTCTCAGCCTCTCATTTTCTGCTTTTGCTTCTTACTCATCCTTTCCACGTGAGAAAAACTTCTATCATATTTATAGACATTGCTAGAACCAAGACTAACAACATAAATGGGATTTTGCAGCCTAAATGTGGCAGTCCTTGTCTTTTGAGGTGACCTAGGCTATCTGAGATATTTTCATAGGGCTTGACGCTAAACCTGCTGGAGACATCTGCCATCTGAAGGTAGAGTGGGAGGCCAGCAAGCTATCCTAGAACACCTCATGTGATTAAACTATGTTTTAGTACCTGAAGCTCTTGCTAATTATCAGCTACAAGCCTTGAGCAACTGACATCATCTACCTGGACCTGTGCAAAGCATTTGACGCTGTTCTGCATGACGACCTTATCTCTAAATTGGAGAGACAAGGATTTGATGGATGGAGCACCCAGTGGATAAGGAATTGGCTGGATGGCCACACTCAAAGAGTTGCGGTCGACTGCTCAATGTCCAAGTGGAGACCAGTGATGAGTGGTGTTCCTCAGGGGTCCAGTGCTGTTTAACATCTTTGTGGGCAACATGAACAGTGGGATCGAGTGCACCGTCAGCAAGTTTGCTGATGACACCAAGCTGTGTGGTATGGTCAACATGCTGGAGGGAAGGAATGCCATCCAGAAGGACCTGGGCAGGCTTGAGAAGTCAGCCCATGAGAACCTCTTGAAGTTCAACAAAGACAAGTGCAAGATCCTACTTGTGGGTTGGGGCAATTCCAAGCACAAATACAGCTGAGTGGAGAACGGATTGAGAGCATCCCTGAGGAGAAAGACTTGGGGGTATTAGTAGATGAGAAGCTCAACATGAACCAGCAATGTGGCATTGTGTGCTTGCAGCCCAGAAAGCCAACCATATCCTGGGCTGCATCAAAAGAAGCATGGCCAGCAGGTTGAGGGAGGTGATTCTGTCTCTCTGCTCCACTCTAGTGGGACCCAACCTGGAGTCCTGCATCCAGCTCTGGGGCCCACAACATAATAAAGACATGGACCTGTTGGAGTGAGTCCAGAAGAGGGCCATGAAGATGATCAGAGGGCTGAAGCATCTCTGCTATGAGGACAGCCTGAGAGTGTTGGGGTTGTTCAGTCTGGAGAAGGGAAGGCTCTGGGGAGACCTTATAGCAGCCTTCCAGTACCTAAAGGGGCCTACAGGAGAGATGGGGAGGGACTGTTTATCAGGGAGTGTAGTGATAGGACAAGGGGTAATGGTTTTAAACTGGAAGAGGGTAGACGTAGAATAGATATTTGGAAGAAATTCTTTACTGTGAAATCCAAACCATTCTGTGATTCTGTGATTCTATGATGCTTTTTGCTCTGTATCGGATTTGGTTCGGACCCTCCACCCACCACATTTAGGGTCCCGCTGTCTGTTCCACATATTCGTTGCTCACACAAGCTGAATCCTTAACTGAATTACAGTAATGTCTAAAGGTGCTCAGAATAAATAATTCTCTGTGCTAGTACTTGCTGAAGATGGAGCAAGAACACAGAAGTCCCCACTCACTGCTCTGGGCTACAGGAGGCCTTCTCTAGACCATGCTTTTGCCAAGAAAAATTGGACCAGATGGTCTTTAAGGTCCCTTCCGACCCGGTATTGTATGATTTTACAATTAAATTCCAAGGAGAGCAAGGGATGGGAACAGGTCCTCCACCAGGACTGCAGGGGCCCATTGGATCCCATCTCCAGAAGAGAAAGTCCTTTCCCCAGTCACAGTGCACTTGCATCCACTAAGAGCCGGGTGACCAAATACATGCACAGTCTGTACGACTGTCATCACAGCTTCTCATGTCACCTCTAGCACCTTCCAGTGTTAGCACCTGAGGGAAATCCTTGGGATGAATATGGCCCATTGCAACGAGCAATGGACAGGTTTGGAAACAACTATAAAAGAACGCACTCACAATAGGCATCAGTGTGTTACTGTAACTTTAATAGCATCACTTGTCACTAGGCAGTTTGTTCTAATATTACAAAAAAACTCCAGTACTGAATAATAGCTGCATTCTATGGGTACACATGTAAAATTTCCATCTGAAATGTGAAAGTAATAGAAATTTCTCCATCTCTGTGAAAGGAGATATCATAATTTAAGATAGTTTTGGAGCACAGGGTTGACTTCTTAATTAAATAATAGCACACAGAGATGAAAGTCCAGCTAATTCCAATGAAACATCCCAAATGTCTCTTTCTGTCTAAACTGTTCAATAAGAAAGAAACGTCCATTCTTATATATTTCACTAAAATATTTTCTTTAAAACCTTTCCTTGTTGATTGTATCACTCAGACATAACATTCTTTTCAGTTTGAGCAACCAGATGTATTTCCTTCAGGCACCAGCATCTCTCTTGTTACTTTCCTCATTTGATTTGCTTCAATTATTATGCCATCCATCTCGTGGCTTTCCTTGGATGATCTTCTTTGAATACTTGCACACAGCAGTCCTAAAATAGATGAAGATGCATAGTGGCCTGTATGTAGAACACACAGAAAGTAGCAGGCAGGGATCATTTATGAAATCTAATTTAACAGTACGCTGGTTAATGTTTGGGTGCTGCCTGTTTCTGTGCTGCTCATTGCAGTCTGTGGTTTTTCATGAGGTAGTTGCTTAGGATCTGCAATGCAGTAAGAGTCATTTTCACTTGACTGCAATTTTCTTGACATCTATTTTAAATCCCAACACAATTCTCCCCATATGTATTTATGGAAAATGTTTCTAATATTCTTGTTAGAGTACAATTTAGAGGTGTTAATTGTTAATGAATAATGTATCCAGAGACATTACAGAAATTAATGCACTAAATGGATCAGATAAACATTTTTTTTGGCAGAAAGAATCCACTGAAGACACAGAGCAGTTTTGAGATTCAGATTATTCAAATCATGACCTCAAATGAACCATTGCAATGAGTTTTTTATGATGGCACAGCATGCAAAATAGTTCTTGCCCCCAAATGATGCTAAGCTGTTATTTCACAGCGTGGAAACCCCACCAGTCTGTTGTACTGTCTAAATGTAAATGATTTACAAACATAAATAATGAATGACTCTCTGTTTTGTCAACTTATGGAATATACCGGCTGATTACAATAACACTATGGTAAAAGATGAAAGATTGTTTCTTTACTGAGAATGTAATCACTTCCACTGCTTTACAAAAGAAAAACATGACCCCACGCATTACTTCCAACTTACTTGTACTCTAAAAGCTAAATATTAAAAACAAGTTACCAGAATGAAGTAATTCAATGAAGCAATTATTTCTGTTTACATACATTAAATGAAGCCTCTAGGGTGCTTTAAGCTTGCTATCCAGTTGAGGATTCAATGACATTCAGCAGAGGAATGTGATAGAGTAGGAGATGCAATTTTGTGCAAAGGGAAGGCATTAGAAGAGTGGTTAATTTAGGATACCTCTCAACATGAGTATTTTCTACTTTTCACAGATGCTCAACTGGTCACTAAATAGTGTGAATATTTTGGCAGTACGACACTTCAATAAAATTAAAGTGTCATATTCCAGCACTACGAAGTCAGTGCAGCAAACAAGGAGATTACGAGGGAGAGTCAGATTGCCTTCCTCAGTTGCCCAACTTGAGTGGCGCAGTGAACCAAAAATAGGTATCTGGAGCCAGTAGGGTGATTCAGAGTGAGTTACCTAAATAACCACTTAAGTTTCCTGCACACTCATTGGAGAGACTTCGGTTTCAGATTGATGATCTTGAACTTTAAGAACAGTGCTTAAAGCTGGCCAATGAGATATATAACAATGTGTTGGATTACTTGCTCCCTTTAAAGAAAAAATGTCCACGTTACAGTTTGCCTCCTTCCACTGAGTGTCAGGTCCTCTTCAAAAAGTACACGCATACACAGACAGGGAGCAGCAGAACCGCTTGTGAAAGAGCTCAAGGCCAACAGCACTCATCCGCTATGGATCAAATATATCTGCAATCAGAATAAAATTGAAATCCCCATTCACCCATTCTTTAAAGCCTATTATAGAAAGGTGGAAGGGGCAGGAAAATTATTCTTCACCCTTTTCCCTGAGCCTGGGGGACTCCGCAATCAAGAATGCAAGAGTCGAGGCACAGGAGGAAAGCAAATAAGAAACCATGGACACAGACCAGGATGTAGGGCAAGGAGCCAGAAGGGAGAGGATATGAACAATTTAAAGATAGAAGGCCTTGATGTAGGGCAAGGAGCCAGAAGGGAGAGGATATGAACAATTTAAAGATAGAAGGCCTTTATTAACTTTGTTTTGCCCATGCACCCCCCAAAAGAAGTCACTGCAATAAAATTCCTTCATTTATTCCCCCAAAGCCTGACAATGTTTCTAAATAGGACACCATAGACTTCAGTAGGGATTTCTCTGTGCAGTTTCTATTGTATGTTTCACACTGAAGGATTACACTTATTTCCTGCAAATGTGACTGTTATTAGTGTGCAAAGGGGTGAACGAACAGATGGGAGAACAATAAATGGAGAAGTAGAGGGGATTCCTTTAGAAACCCAGAGTTCCTGAGGGATTATTTGTGGAGTTAATTTATTTTCCACAATAAAGGATGATGATTAAGCAGAATTGACAGATAATGAGGGTTAGAGACTTAGTTCACTTGAATTCAAGTGGAAATTAAATGTGAAACTGAATTTAAAATGACATTATGAGGTGAAAATTGGAAGAATATTTGGTGCAGTATCACCCAACTTCTATTGTTCCATCCATGCTAATCTCTACTTTTAGTTTCATAAATAAAATTTACAAGCTACTGTATTACAGATTGAGCAGGTGACAGGGACTGGATCCAGCATAACTACAAATATCTACATCAATGTGACCCTAATTATTTCTAAAATTTATTCACAAGTGGACACGGGAAACTCATGTGAACGTATACAAAGTGTATTGCAGCTTTTAATGCAGGCACAAAATGTGTTGCTTGTTCCATATAAGAAACAAATAATTTATCTCTTGAATATTCTTCTAAAATATCTGTAGGAGAAAGTTCTAATGTGGGATATTTGGATATACACATAGTCCTGAATTTAGAGGAAGACAAGGTACAAAAAAATTTGAATAAATTGTTCCTACGTCACCATAAAGCCAGAAAAATAGAGGAAAATCTACAATTGGCCCAAAGTACTACTGGGCAAATAACAGAAGCAATTGAATAGCTAACTGTATATAAACTGTTAAAACCCACACAAAGATAATATTGTACCAGACAAAATATTAAATGAAATATTGTACAGTCATGAAACATGAACTATTTTTTCCCCTTTCTCTAGTGGCTTCAATAAAATTTTCAACATAACCTCAGAGTTCAATTTTAATAAAAAAAATAATTAAATGCATTAGTCAACTTTCTGAAGCTCAGTAACTTTGCTAGTGTACAAAATTGTGCACAAACACCGCATGTAGAAAACTGCAGAATGTCCACAGTTAATCACTAACTTTATCTTGAATAGTAAACTTTTAACAGTTCTATCCTCTAAACTTAGTATTCTCTAAGACATATATCAAACTGGTTGTGAAACAGCAAGGAGAGAGATAAAATGGTTAGAGAATGGATTTTCCAGCTGAAAAAACTTCTTTTGAAATCTCAGAAGCTATATTTAATGAAACTCTATGAAAACCTGCAAGACCCAAAATGCACTCTGGCTGATGGTGGTAGGGAAATGAGTGCACAGTAAACAATATAGGAGTAGCCAAAATAATAGGACCAACAGACCACCTAGAAAATTATCTTGTCCCTGGCGCTGGCCAAGTAGCAGATGCTGAGAAGGATTACAACCAAGAAAGCACAACACGAGACTTCCTAGCACGTTCTCTCATCATGCAGCAGACTGTTCCTCAAGAGCTGCCTAATCCACAGCTATTTTATTTTTATGTAATGCTCTCTAGCATCTTTTTCCTCCATAATTTCAGAAAAAACCATGTTTTGAACCCATAGTAAGCTTTTACCCTCTGGGGTCGTTTTGCAATATAACCATGCCTTTGAGAAGAAGTGTCTCCTTCTGCTTGTTTTGAGTCTGTGTGCTGATAGTTTTATTTGGTTTATTCTACTTCTTGCGGAAAGGACAATGAACAATCAATCCTTATTCATCTTCTTTCTGCTGTTTACGTACCAAATGACTTCTCGGTTAGCTCACCCTAGCTGAAATGTCCTATTCCACTTAGTGGTTATTCAGTCAAAGACTCATCCACACTTTTGATCCTCCATGTTATCTTTCCAGTTGGAATGTGTTTCTTTGGAGAAGTAGGGAAAATACCTGCCTCCAAATGCAGGTGCACCATAGAGTTATACACCACCACAGTCTGGCTTTCTGACATCCTGCCTAATCCTCTCCATTAATTCATGGTTTCACTCACTTTTTCACTGTTACTGAATACTGAGACGATTTTTCTATGCAATGATGATTTGTGACACAAAGATCTCATCTCTGGGTGGCAATAGTTAACTCAGATCTTTTCCCTGCAAATAAAAAAAAAAAAAGTACTTTTATTTTTCCTGTGTGACATATTACATTTGAGTCTTGTTAGCAATTTGTTGCCTAGTGATTCAATATTGCAAACATCTGCAGTTCTCCACCATTAGCCATCATCTTTATTATCCCAATTAATCAAGGCTCATAAGCAAATTTTTTCACCTAATTATCAATATTCATAAATATGTTGAACAGCACAAGTCACAGGTCAGACCTCCGTGGAGTCTGTGAGCTACTTCCCTGCACAGTGAACACTCGGTTGAAACTGTTTTTCAAGTTATCACAATTTTTTGAACACACTGATAAGAGGTAACCTGAAGTTAACCATCTAGGCTCAGAATTGCTATTAAGGGAACAATTTAGCTCATTTAAAGGAAGTGCCTAAATTGGCTCTGGCGTCTCTACACATCCAAATGAAGTGTCTGTCCCTCTTCACTGACTTCGGAGAACCTGATGACTAACCTAGACCAGGACTTAAGCTTTCAGGTGGGTAAAACGAGGAGAGATGAATCCTATCTTTCTGATGAATACTCTTGTCCATTACCTAAATTCCATGCAAAAAAATCTGTGGCCAAAGCAAGGGGCTGGAAAAAAGATCCCGTACAATGCAATTTGGTTTTTGACTCTCTTCATAATCAAAAGCCTCCGTCTCTGTGGTTTCTTTTTTTTTTTTTTTTTCCCCTTATTAGTGATAACCATTAAAACCATATCACTTCTTTGAAATGGATTTTTTTTCTTATTCCTAATCATTACTACTGAATTATCTGGGTTTATTTGTATTTAAATTATACTTAACTTGATGTATCCTAGAAATTAGAATATATTTGGTGTTTACCAGACATACGCTGTACTTGGATGAAAAAAGCTGAATCTGTATAACCAAATAAACCCCAACAAACACAAACATCTCAGATACTGAATTTCAGGCCAGGCTGACCCATGCCGTCACTAAAAATAACGCTTTACCTTTGCATTTGTAAGCAACTGTTTTGTACTATAAACAGTATTACAGCTAATTACAGACAAGAATAATTTTATAAACCACATAATAATGGGAATCTTTGCATTCACTTAAACTGAATTTCAGTCTGATTCTGATTTCTAGAATTTTTTCAGTTAGCTTATGCATCAGGAACAAAGCCATAAAGAGTTACAAATTCTCTGTGAAGGATGTATGAGATCCCAAAGGGAACTGGGATATCAGCATTACAATGCAACACACCGCTTCTGTCAGTCACACACAGACAGTGATCTTTAGCTTCAGTAAATTCATATATTCTGGAAGACAAGTGACAATATTGCTATTGCAAAGTGTGAAGTGGGAAGTACTGTGGGAGAAGCACCACAGCACCACCACGCCAAAAAAAAAAAAAAAAGTAAGAAATATATCTTACTCCCAGGTGTAGAGAACTGAGAAATGTCTGCATTTTACTTATTGCTCACAGTTAAATGCATAATATCTGCATAAAAATGCAATTAGATATAGATCTCCAATGGCTTCCTTGCTGACAAATACATTTCTATAGGGGTGCTAAGGAATCAAGAGAGGAAACAAAACAGCCAGGGCACAAAATAACCCAACACAAACTAAGAAGTTTAATAGCTATTTTGTACTGATCCTATTCCTCAGTATATTAGTCTATACCTGCGCTTTCTGCCCCAAGGCTAGAAGTATGGGCCTATAGTTTATATTAGATGCAGGTTTACTTACATTTCAGACCTCTGTCCCTGGTTACTTAGATAATGTCTATCCGGGTGAGGCAGAACCTTGCTTTCATACCTCTTTCCTCAAGCTGTACATGCATTTTTATCAGATCACCAGAGCAAAATACAAAAAATAGTCCAGGAACATTTTTTTCGTTTCCCAAGTTCTCAAATCCCTTGTCTTCTTCCTGCTTTCCTTCTGATCTGGTTGCTCATCCACTGGAGAGCAGTTTTGTATACTTCAGTCCCAAAGAGATGGTGTTTCTCTTATCTTTCCCTTCATGTAAGCTCTCGGTAACTCTACCTCACATAATTCACATAGTTCTCATTATACTGAAAGATTTTTGTGAAGTATTAATGTTTGCACAGAAGTGGCTCCATGGCAACTTTTTACAAACATCTCATAGTACTCTCAAAAATAGGGAGAAAAACCCAAAATGTTTGTAAGCAGAAAGCGCAAACCCTGCAAAACATAAAAGAGTTTATACAGGAGTGAATTCTGGAAATCAGTGTGGCTGGCCACCTGGCCACTTTTTTTTCTACTTTCCATCACTTGCAGAGTCAAACTGAGCATAATATACTTTTCTCCAGATGTCAACCCTCTTTGGAGCAGCACTAGAACAGAACATCATTCCAAAAAGGTGTGGAGCCGTGGCCTTATCTTTTGAAAAGAGTATGCCTCAGGGACTGGAAAAGATCTTTGGAAGGAACATCTTACCTTCAAGCCGTGACATCAAGGTCTTAAAGGCAAAGGAATTTTTTATTTCAGAAAAATATTCACAGGGCTGCATCAAAAAATTGAATGAGCAAGTTGATCTAGAGGACATAGTGAGGGTGCGAACTTTAGGCCAAGAAGCAATTAAAATGGTTGCAGTGATATTTCAAATGGTGTTAAAGAAAGGAATAAACAAGGGGTGGGATGAGTTTTTACTTCAGTCTAAGCTTCTTGTAGGATAGTGATTTTTAAAGGCACAAGAATCGAGTATGACTATTTTAGATGCTGTCCTTCATTCAGAGCCAAGATTGAAACAAGAAACACAAGGGGCAAATTACTTATGGGATATCAGGTCTCAAGAGGCTCACTTCCACCAGAAAAAAAAGAAAACAAAGCAAATCTCATTTCAGTATGCACACAATGCTCTAGTCAAATAAAAGACAGTGTATGTGTCAAGTCTGATGTTTATTGAAGTCTTGAGTTCTGGTGAAAGTTTTCTTTTCTTCTTTCAAAGAAGAAGATGTATGAAACATCATTAGTTTAATTGATTTCTACAGTAATTGTTTATAATTGTAATTGAACTGCCAGAACTCTAGACTTAAAACGATGATAAAATACTCTAAACTGAGAAAAATTACAGAAAAAGCAATATGATGGGAAGAAATTACTGTTAGAACAGAAGAGAAGGGCAAAAGGGAAAGACAATATTACAATGCTTTTTAAAAATTTTGCTGCACATAAGTAATACCATGGTTTTCTACAATAGCTTTTATGAGTTAATCTAAGAACTAATTTCTGAAATTTGAAATAATGCCTGTCCTCCCCTGTAGAAATGTGCATTCGGTCCTATGAGCATAGGAAAGCTACACTAAAGAGCATTTAGTTCATATGTCTATTATTGAAAATTTCTTCTACTAATTTCTTTTCTTTTTAAAAATCTGTAACTAGGGAGTAGGGGAAAAAAAGGGAAAATTAGAAGTTCGAACAGTTTGGATATAGAATCATAGAACCATAGAATAGTTTGGCTTAAAAGGGAACTTTAAAGTCATTTAGTCCAACCTCCCTTGCAAAGACCAGGGACATCTTCAACTGGATCAGGTTGCTCAGAGCCCCATCCAACCTGACCTTGAATGTTTCCAGGGATGGGGCATCTACCACCTCTCTGGGAAACCTCTTCCAGTGTTTTACTACCCTATGGTAAAAAATGTCTTCCGTCTATCTAGTCTAAATCTACCCTCCTTAAGTTTAAAATCATTATCCCTGATCCTATCACAACAGGCCTTGTTAAAAACTTTGTCCCCATCTTTCTGTAGGCCCCCTTTAAGTACTGAAAGGCTACAATAAGGTCTCCCTGGAGCCTTCTCTTCTCCAGGCTGAACAACCCCAACTCTCTCAGCCTGTCCTCATAGCAGAGGTGTTCCAGCCCTCTGATCATTTTTGTGGTCCTCCTCTGGACCTGCTCCAACAGGTCCATGCCTTTCCTGTGCTGAGGGCTCCAGAGCCAGATGTAGGACTCCAGGTGGAGCCTCACCAGAGCAGAGTAGAGGGGCAGAATCACCTACCTCAACCTGCTGGCCACACTTTTGATGCAGCCCAGGATATGGTTAGTTTTCTGGGCTGTGAGGGACTATCGTTGGCTCATGTCCAGCTTTTCACCCACCAGTACCCCCAAGTCCTTCTTGCAGGGCTGCTATCCATTCCTTCATCCCTCAGTCTGTATTGACACCCAGGTATTACCCTGATCCATGTGCAGAAACCTGCACATGGCCTTGTTGAACCTCATGAGGTTCACATGGGACCACTTGAGCTTGTCCATGTCCTTCTGGATGGCATCCCATCCCTGAGCGTGTCAACCACATCACTCAGCTTGGTGTCATCTGCAAACTTGCTGAGGGTGCATTTGATCCCACTTTCTGTGTCATTGATGAAGATATTACACAATGCTGGTCCCAATACAGGACCAATATAACTTATATTGCTACCTTATTAAGGAATGGAATGGAATGGAATGGTTCAGTCTTTGGGCTCTTCTGCTTTTGGAAGCTAAAAACAAGAGTTTCAGAAGCAACTTTTTACCTTGAATGTCCATGTCTTTTCCTGAAAATTTATTTTTATGATTTGAATGTCAGGAGATAAAGGTAGCCAAAATCATTTGTTGATTCAGTGTCACGTTGTTGGGTTGTTCTTGTGTCAATCCAAACTCAAGAAACCTTTGAGTTGCTGGGTTTTTTTAAGGCCTGAGTCTATAGCAATTTTAAAACAAGCTAGTGGATGTTGTGAGCAGTCAGCATCTCTGAAAGTTAGGTCTGATCTGTAGGTAAAGCACAAAGAGAAAATTAAATTGAAGAAACTATTGCAGACGTCATTCAGAACTGTTGACCTCCAATTTGTGCTTGGCATTCAATTTGTGCTTTACATACATGTTAAGCATAAAAAAACCAAAGATGCCAAGAGAAGAATAATGGAGGAATAGAAAAAAATGAGAACAAAAAGAAAAAAAAAAAAGAGGAATAAGACATCTGAACCCAAGGTGTACCGTTATTCTAATACATCATGAGAAAAAAAAATATTAAAATTTTGTTCAAACTTTGCAGCTTGTTTATTCAGATAGAAACAATGATGAAGAACTGTATGTTCTCAAAACAGGATTTATGGTATGCAAAAATCTCTAATTGATGCATATTTTCCTGCATATCCTCTTAAGAATTCAATACAGACAATTCCCTGCAGTGTTCAATTAAAGTCGTCTTCATCACAGAATCTCCTTGTTTGTGTTTTACTACAAGTAATTCTAACCAGTTTTTTAACAAGTAATTCACACCTGATGATTTCTTCGTTGTTTTACTACTTCTACATAACAAATAAATATGTGGGTGGCATTTTCAAACATGAAGACTTTAAACTTTGATGACTAAGTGACTTCCCTAATTTTCTTGAAGATATTTGGACACTAGCAACTGATAGGCCTCTCTAACCTGTTCTGGAAGTTGTAGTTGTTTGGATTCCAACCTTGGCTCAAGAAGCTTTATTTTGTGCACGTATCTTCCAAGCACATTTTAGGGTCCTGAGAAGCCAACGCTCGTAAAGAAAGTTCCTAAGTTTGTTTGCAGTTATTGGGGATATGTCAGAATTTCTTTCAAAAGACAATTGTGTTTAAATAAATCTAAGGACTTATTTTGGGTGGGAAGATCACATTAAAGGAGTACTTTTATCCTCTCTTCACTGCCTATACTGGTCTTTACTGTTCTGGTTCACTGAAACCTGGAGGTCAGTTGAAGTCTTTATAAAATATGCTGATTCCTATCTCAGTATTTTTGTTAAAACCAACCTCTTGTTGTTGAAATACAGTGAAAATGAAAATAAAAAAGATGAAAACAAACTGATTAAGCTGAAAGCACTTTAGTGTGTTCTACATAATTGTTAAACATTTGTAGAGTTAAGTCTCCCTGTTAGGAATGTATTAGCATTTAATAAATAAAGACGCACCACTTTGTTTTTCATTTTGAAGAACCTTGAGCCATAAAAGTGCATTGTGAAGCAGAGATGAAATTATAGTACATCCAGCAGCAAAGTCACTACATTTTTCATTTCTTGTTCATAACTGTCTATCTGAAAACCAGTGAAGTTCTGACATGCAAAGTGCTTCCCATATCAAGCGTTTGACTTTTTAGTGAGATAATATTTAAGACAAAGTATGCACATCTTCTTGTTGCTATGGATACAAGAATATTGAATTTATGAGCAAAACACCAGAGTTTGAAAACCTGAAATCAAAATGAAGTTAGAAATTATTTCAGTTAGACAGCAGAACTTGAGCTCAGAATATACATCAATGAACAATGTATAATAACAAAACATAGAGCAAGATGAATGTTGCTATGGGTGACTTAATTTCTTATACTGTCTTCTGGTAAGAAAACACCAGGATCACCAAGTTAAAACAAAAGCCGGCATTCAAGTAAAATGTAAAGAACAGTAAAGATCATTCCCCCGATCTCTGTTTTATAAACAGGATTAATATTCAGCCAATATAGGCTTTTTCTTTGTTTGCAACAGCATAAAAGAAGCCTGGTTTTAACTTACACGTTTAGTATGTATTCCCTACATTACAGCTTAAAAAAAAAAATATTCCTTTTTCTTTCATATTAGATATTGCTAGAATTCATATCCAATTATCTATAAGTAATGTTTTCCTTGAAAAGGGGATGCATGGAAATTCCTACGATCTTCTGTAGCTACAGCCACATCAGAAACACCTAGCTGTGGAACAAAGAAATGTGTTTTCTGAACTGCTGCCATTTTCTCAGTTTTCAGGGACTGAATTTGCATGCTCAGCTTGCCAGATGGAGAGGAATATGCCTGCATGATATCAACTGCCAGGAAGACATCCCCCAGCCCCTTCCCACTGCTATCTGAAAATAGATGAGTAAGAACTTTCCATATCTTTCAACATAGCCAATATTTCCTTTGCTAATTATGCTTTTAACCTATGTTTTCATTTGAGAGGAAGGTTATCTTTGTGGTCAATGCGCCATGTTGAGACTGAAAGGACACCATGCTGTGTCAGGTTGCCTATGGCAATAACAAACTGCTTAGCCTCGCTCCTCTGCAGCTCTTCTGAGGGACCATCATTGCCCACGCCACCTCTGACAGTCACCACCCTTAGCTGTGTACGAAGTATAATCTCATACAACTGTATTTCTCTAGCCTTTTTATGCCCTAAACAGTGAGCGTGAAGGAAGTCAGATTCATCTGGAGAAAAAGACTTAGACATTTTTTGGTCTGTGTGTTTAAGTCTCCAGTGCAGCCAACTGACATTGAACGCATGTAGTCAGGGGTGTCCAGAGACGGATTAAACCCACTAGCCATGACAGCAGGACTCAGGTGTCCAACAAAGGCAACCGGCGCCATTTGAGACAACCCAAACCATCTCCAGGGAGCTTAGCAAATCTGGCAAAGCGGAGGGCCAGCCTCAGCTGAGGTGCCAGGCACTCCTGCCCTTAGGTTAGTAGTAATTCTCGTAGGTTTGATCTGGAACCGCTTTTACATTTCAAGTGAGTCCACAATAACCTGTCACTTCAACTTCAGCCTATAGTTACCTTAGTGTAGAGAAAGAAGGATGTCACTCATAAACTGTGCAATGTTCCATGTTACAGAACAAGATGATTTACTTTCTTATTTATTATTGAGTAACTCAAAGTAGGTCTATTTTTCCTTTGAGCAGACTGGGGTGGTTCACTAGACAGGAAGGAGAATGAAAAATATCTCGCGAGAACAGGATTCAAGAGCTGCAGTGGCATACTGAAAACTTGATTTATCAAATGCATCTCTCTGGTTTTAAGAAAACTATGTTTTAACACTGTATGTACATGACTGGTAAACTCATCAGCTCTGCCTCTGTGAACAGGAGAGGGTTTTGTGTTTGGTGCAGAACACAGCAGTGAAGACATTTGTGTCACCCTAACCATTTTGGTTACACCAGTCACCTGAAAGACAGACACTCCCTATATTACATCAGTCTTTCATTCTCAATTAACATAAAATGAAGGAAAAATTCCATGGACTGTTGGAATTTAGAAAAAAAACATCATGGAAAACCAAAATAAATGTGCAGGTACCCTGAGTATTTTGCATACTTGTAAAAATAAAATTAAATTTTAGTACTTTGGGAAAGTTGTTTAAAATAATTTTAAACCAAAACTAAAGTGCAATAAGGAGCATTTGTCATACATACCTATTGTTACACATATTGCAGTTACTCTACTTCCACATTCGTATAATTATTTATTTTGCTCTTCAGGAACTCCTATTCTGGTTTTAAAGTAACACCAATTTTAGCTGTGGCAAATTATATAATTTCTTCCTCAATTTCATAAACTGAAAAATGCTATTAGAATTTCACACACTAGATGACAAGGCTTACTTAAGACAACTGATGGGAAGCAGTGGACAAATGTAAGAATTGTTGTTTTCTGAAATTTCACGTTGCTTGAATAGAAGTAAATATTTTGCCTGATCATGATGATACACAAGGAAAGTCATTGTAATATCAATGATTTTCGTATTCAAATAGATATATTGTCTTCTTTTGATTGTGAATTCAGCAAGCATTCCTTTTAGGTCTGTCAAAAAAGAATTGCTGAAGCAGAGCATCTTTGACAAAGAACTGTAATTTGGTTTGTTGTGCACTGTTCAGAATAAATCCAATAATTTTCATGATGCAGTGCCTATGTAATGGAAATATTTCAATGTGCCTTTGGTGATAATATTGATATACACTATGTAGTAATTAACAGCCTTAACAATGGATCAAGGTTCACACTGCTTGAAAGTTATCAGTACAAAATGAAATGTTGAGCCTTGCTTTTATCTGTTCGTGCATGCTCAGCAAAGAAAGATTTACAAGGGACGAAAAGGCTATAGGTATCTCATTAGTGTTGTTTCTTGCAGGGCATTTTCTGCCATGTGACAAAGAAAGGCTGGATCACTGCAGGCGCCTGCTTTGTCCTATAGGAGTGAAAACTGCGGAAGAAATAAATAAAATAACTTAAACCATATTCTGGAAACTATTCACCCTATGCAAGTTTAGGCAGGAAAATTAGCCAGCTCCTCTCCTTAACCTCATCATACTCAGAGGACACCCATATGGGGCAATCCCACCTTCCAGATGCCATTGTAGAAGAACACAGGTCTCATGTATTTGCTGTGCCATAACTGCCAACCTTTTGCATTTGGTATCTCTGGTTAGGCAGCCCTGAGCGGGTTAGGTAACTGCCTAGACTAAGGCAACCAAATCATGTATTAGGCTTCTGATCAGCTGAATCATCCCCCAAAATCCAGTGATGGCACAATTATGCTTTCCTTTGGCAAGGAGTTTAGGCACCTATACTCCCATAAAGACAACTACATACAGATATCAAAATGCAGGTGTCTTAACCTTCATCTGGGTCCTAACTCTAAATTTAGATGAGATAAATCCCATTGTCAGAGATAAACCTCCTTCATTATAAAGGTTGAACTCAGACTTTCTGATGCCTTCTAAGCCCTACGGTGGGTTTTTGCTGGGAAGTTTAGGGGCAGAACAGTCTGTTTATAGAAAGAGGATTGAACATGAACATCATTTTTACTTGGAAGTCATGCCCTTTGTGACAGATTTGGGTATGACCCAGTTAGAAAGTGAAACTACGTGTTTCTCAGCAGGTATCTACTTGACTTTTTTAAAATTTACATTTAACAAGGTACGGTAAGCAAAGCATCCACAAGCCCAGTGGGAAGCACAAACTTGTTAGTTTGCTTTTAAAGACTTTTTTTTTTCTTTCTTTTCTTTTTGTACTAAAGGAGCATTGACCTCTGGGGGAGTCTCATGAATTTCCAAGAAATACTACACAGCTAATGTCAACTGCCAGTTACAAGAATAAAATCCCCTCATCTTCATACCTTTTTTACTGCATAATCTCTTCTTGGAAAGGAAGCTCATCCTCTCTTAACAAGGCACTGTGTAGCATAGATGAAAAATCTATAAATTAGTTGAAACTATGATTATTATCAATTGTGGTTGCTTGCACAGCTGGTGTTGACAATAGGAATTCAGGTTTTACAACAATGAGATGCTCTTTGAGGATTGAGGACTGCCAGGAAGAAATGGGAACCATCTGACCACAGAAGGCAAAAGCATCTTTACTCAAAGGACGGCCAACCTGGTAAAGATAGCTTTAAACTAGAAATAATGAGGGACAGACATGACGACCCAAAAGTCAAATGAAGAAGTAGTGGACCAGCTTGGCAAATACAGGACATAGGGTGATGCAGACAGGAAAGACTTTGAAAACCATAAAGCAGGGCTGAAGTGAGCCGGCACTGGGAAGCTGATGAGAGTAAATCATGCTGAAAGCAGTTTTAGAACATATGAAGGACAGACAAGGAGGTGATTAGGAGTAGTCAGCATACATTTACTAAATGAAAATCATGCTTGACCAACCTGATAGCCTTCTAAAATGAGATGACTGACTTGGTGGGTTAGGGGAGAGCGGTAGATACTGTTTATCTCAACTTTACTAAGGCTTTCAAGACTGTTTCACAGACAAACTAAGAAAGTACAGATTAGATAAGTGGACGTCTTCATTACTGCCCTGGACAGTGGGACAGAGAGTACGCTCAGAAATTTTGCAGATGATACAAAATTCGGAGGTGTGGTTGATACACCAGATGATTGCACTGCCATGTGGAGGGGCCTCAACAGGTTGGAGAAGCAAGCTGACAGGAACCTCATGAAATTCACTAAAAGGCAGTGAGAAATCCTGCACCTGGACAGGAATAACTCCATGTACTTGTACAAGCTGAGGATCAACCATCTAGAAAGCAGCTCTACAGAGAAAAACCTCATGGTCCTGGTGGAAAAGAAGGTGAACAATGAGCCAGCAATGCATCCCTGTGGCAAAAAAAAAAGTGCAGCCAACAGCACCCTGGTCTTCATTAGGTAAAGAGTCATCAGCAGGTTAGGAGAGGTGATCCCTCCCCTCTTGCTCATGCTGGTGAGACACTTTTGGAGTGCTGGGTCTGGTTCTGGCCTCCCCAGTACAAGAGAGACATGGACATACAGAAGTGAGTTCAGCTAAGAGCCATGAAAGTGATTAACAAATTGAAGCATCTGTCACATGAAGACAGGGTGAAGAGCCACAGCACCCAGATGTAGAAGAGAAGGCTCAGAGAGGATCTTATCAATGCATATACTTACTTGACGGGAGGGAATGAAGAAGATGGAGCCAGGCTCTTCTCAGTGGTGTCCAGTGACAGGACAACAGGGAAACTTAAACACAGGAAATTCTATTTACACATAACAAACTTACTGTGAGGGTGGTCAGATACCGGAACAGGTTCTCTGAGAGGCTATGGAGTCTCCATCCTTTGAGATACTCAAAACCCAATTGGACACAATGCTGAGCAGAAATTAAGACCCAGCAGCTCTTATGAGGACTTTCATTAAAGAAGCATTTCTAAAGGTATGGCTAAAGGTTTTTAAGAAAAGCTATAATTTTAGAGACACCACAAAGGAGTAGAAGTTGAATTCCTGATATCAATCACAAGCATGACAGAACTGAGGGGAATAAGTTCATGGCCTACATGGTCAGAATTCACTGAAGGTTCCTTTAAAATGATTAAATTATTTAAATTCTTCTTAAAATTAAGAAATTCTTTACTGTGAGGGTGGTGAGGCACTGGAACAGGTTGCCCAGGGAGGTTGTGGATGCCCCATCCCTGGAAGTGTTCAAGGCCAGGCTGGATGGGACTATGAGCAGCCTGGTCTAGTGGGAGGTGTCCCTGCCCATGGCAGGGGGTTGTAACAAGGTGATCTTTACAGTCCCTTCCAACCCAAACCATTCTGTGATTTTATGATTTTATGATTCTATGATGTTACTTTACATGAGAAACCTTACAACCAGATCAAATGTGATCACATGCTTGAAAGTATACAAGATTAAAACTTTCAAAAACTTTAAAAGCAGACAGATACCATTGTAGGAAGGTTGTGTTGGGGGATGAAAATGCCATGGTGCCCAAACTTAAAAACAGATGACAAAAAAAGATTTTATTTCATGCCATTTATTTATTTATTTATTTATTTATTACCAGTTAATCTAATCTTTTCCATAGCTTCTCTGAACTTTGAATTAACCTTGAACAATTCATGCCTGAAATCTCAGTTCAAAATGGCAGTGTTATAAAGTCAAATTTAATTCAAATTTAATTCAATAACATTTTGGTTTTATTTTGGCACTGATCCTAAAGTGGGCAAAATGCCTAAATAGGGGTTTATACTAATCTAAATACAAGAAATGTCTGTAAAGTCTTTTCGGTGTTAACAGAGTTATGTTTTCACTGAACTGATATTGTAAAGCAATAATACATGATTATAAATCTCTGAAGATGACTAATTATAGTCTAGGCCCTTTGTTGCTTATTTCGTAGCATGTGATTGTGTTCATTTACTGCACCTACCTGAATCTGATCTTAGATAGCCAGCATACCAAATACCCAGTAATATCGGTGGGTACTACACTCACGCATTAAATATGTTGTGTGCTTACATACCATTATGGGGGTGAGCTCCCAAACACTAGACTTCAACCTCAAGACACGGCTCAGTAGGCTCCATTGTACTGATTAGATCACCAATTACTACAATGGGAGTTCAGACATGTATTCCACAGATAGGCACACAAATTTAAAAATTTACTCTTGAGCTGACTGCTGCCTAAGACTGGAATTCATTTCACCTGAATTTAAAAATCTAGAAATTGAACAGAATTATTGACTCATAGAATAATTTAGGTTGGAAGGGACATCCAGCGTTTATCTAGTCCAACCCCACCCTCAAAGCAGGTTTAATCACATTAGGGCGATCGGAGACATTTCTGGTCAAGTCTTGAAAACCTCCAAGGGTGGAGATTCCCCAGCTTTTCTGGGCAGTCTGTGCCAGTGTTGATCACCTCCTTGGTTACGAGTATTTTTCTTTACATCATTATCAGAATCTCCTGTGTTCCAACTTGTGTCCATTGCCTCTTGTCGTATTGCTGGACACCTCCAAGAAGAGAGTTTGCCTCTCCTGTGTGCTTTGATCAGATAGCTGCAGATGGAAATAATGTTTCCACGAGCTTTTTTTTCTACACACTGAACAGACCTAGCTCTCACAGACACTTCTTGCACAACCTGTGCTCCAGCCTGACCATCATGGTGGACTATGGGAGACTGCCAAAGGCCTTCCTAAAGTCAAGGTATAAAGGATTCATTGCCCTCCCTTTGTCCACTGCGCCAGACACCTTGTCATAAAAGGAAATAAGGTTTATCAGGCTCTTCTTAAATCCACGCTGATTCCTTCCAACCACTTTCTTGTCCTTCATATTTTTAGAAATGTCTTCTAAGAGGATTTGCTCTTTCCAGGAACTGCACCTTCCCAGGAACTGAAGAGAGGCTGACCAACCTGTAGTTCCCTGTATCCTCCCTCCCAAAGAGGGCAAGACATTTGATTTCTTCTAGTCATTGGGAACCTCCTCTGACTGCCAGGACTGTTTGTTGTGATAGATAGCAGTCTTCTAATGACATTAGACACCTCCATCAACCCCTTGGATGCATCACAGCAGGTCCCATTAATTTGTGCACACATGGGAGGGTTAAGTTATGTATAAATGTATGTTACTCTGCAACAGGTATTCCTTCACTCACATAGACCCTGCTAGGAGGCTCAGTGACCTGAAGAGCCTTGGGACAAGTTGTACAAGGGAAAACTGAGGCAAAAAAAAGTATTGAGTATTTCAGTCTTTTCCTATTAGATCCCCTGCCTGACTGAACAACAGGCCCTTAAGCTCTTTAGCCTTTCTTTTGCTCTCAAAGTACTTACAGAAACCTTTCTTGTAGTCATTCATGTCTCTTTCTCCTTTTAAATCCAGCTCAACTTTGTTTGTCCTCACTGTGTTCCTACATGTGCAAGCAATGTCCTTGTACTCTCCCCCGACATCTCCTGGTAGCCAGTCCCTACTTCCACTTTCTATATACTGCTTTTTTTTTGTGTGCTGAGATCAGTCAGGATCTCCATGTCCATCCATGGTGACCTCCTGCCATCCTTGTTCAAATTTCTGAATGTAGGGGTGGACAATTCTTGAGCTCTGGGGCTTGCTGTCCTTGAAAATCAGCCAGCTCTCTTAGGTCTCTTGTCCTCCAGGACAGTTTCACATGGGATTCTACCAAGTACATCCTTGAACAGACCGAAATCTCCTTTTCAGAAGTGCAAGTTCACAATTCAGCTCTTTGTCTTGCTCAGTTCACTTAGGATCTTAAAATCCACAATTGCATAGTTACTGCAACCAAGGTTGCCCTTGACCTTCGTACATTCAGCCAGTACTTTCTTGTTTGTGAGTAGCAAGTGTAACGGAGCACCTTCTCTATTCAGTTTATTGATCACCTGTATCAAGAAATTGTATTAATATATTTCAAATATTTTCTAGATTGCTTGTTCCCAGACACTGCTTTTCCAGCATGTATTGGTGTAGTTAAAGATGTCCATGAGTACCAAGTTCTGTGGTTAGGAGGCTTTGTCTTATAGTAGTTTTCAGCTACCCTCTCTTCCTGATAATCCGTTCTAATCTAGTTATTTAAGCCCTTTCTGTAGTTGTCATTGAAAATGACAATTTATTCTGCCTGTTATGGGTGTATTTGTTAGGATGGCACGATAAAAAACTCCTGGAAGTACTTTTATTTCAACAGTAACTCTCACTAGAGTCTAAATAAGTAGTTTAAGCATTTAACTTATAGGTTTCTAACTTTTAAGCAGGTAACATTTAGCTTTGGTGAAGTTAAGTGTGCTGAACCTGATCATGAGCACAGCAGGAAATTATGGTACACTATGCTGAAAGTGCACGGCTAGTAATCATTTTTAAGATTTGTGCTTTGTATTCACTTTCCATGATACAACAAAAAATGCTTATTGACAGTATAAAAATACTAGTGAAAGTCTATGAAAATTGTTATATCTGTAATCATTGCTCCATTTCACTTTGATGAGGGTTGCATTCTTTGAAAGACTACATTGACATAGTTTATTTTCTTCACACTGAAAAAAAGTTAAAACAAAAAGACAATTGAAGTGGGATTAATCTACTCACAGTTAGGCATCAGAAAAATAGTTTTAAGTCAAAGTTTTTAAGTCTGATTTAGTCACATTGTGATTCATTTACAGTCACAGGAGAGAACAAGTACCTTCAGAGTGCGATTCATCTCTCCATGACATATGTCTAGGACAGCTGAGATGAATCATTCTCTGGAGCCCCCAGCTCTTTCCACCGATGACAGAAAGAGCCAAGGGCTTAGAGTAGATGTATAACCTTTAGATATCTTAAGTGAGATGAATCTCAAACTTCCAAAATCATTTCTTCATGTTGCAACAGATCCCTTTATCCAAAGTCAGTTCTGCCATCCCTAGAGCAAGCATGAAGGGTCTTCATTTAAATAAGGAATTGGGGACATTTGAATTCTAATGAGCATATTAATAGTCTGGATGGGGGTGGAGAAAATCGTTTTCTTACTAAAGAGCCTACGTCCACAGCTTGTTTTTTTCACTGGGAGATGCCATAACTTCACCACATCCTTTAGTTTCAGAAAAAGAGAGCATTGCTACGTAGATCCTCTGCTTATGACAGAAATCAACACTTGACATTGAATCAATATTGAATGCTGCTTACCAAGAATTTCACAAAAGTTTCAAAATGGTTAAGCACTCTTACAAGACTATATTTAAAACTGAATTGCCTCATGGCAGACAGTAGCACAGATCTGAATACAGAACTGCGGTCCCACTATGATTCTGCAGAATTGGTTACAAATGCCCATGCCCATTTCTATAGCTCAATCCTACCACTAGACACTTTAGTATCTATAGTAGCAGATCTATATCTTAAGTATAGATCTACACAGCACTATACTATCTATAGATCTATAATATAGCTCTGCACTGTAGTATCCCGTCTATGCCGTAGTATCTATAGTATCTATAACATAGTTGAGAGAGAATCATAGAATAGTTTGGGTTGGAAGGTGGAAGGGACCTTTAACGGTCATTAGTCCAACCTCCCTGAAATAAGCAGGTCATATTCAACTGGGTCAGGCTGCTCAGAACCCCATCCAACCTGACCTTGAATGTTTCCAGGGATGGCACATTTACCACCACTCTGGGAAACCTCTTCCAGTGTTTCGCCACCCTCATTGTAAAAAATGTCTTCCTTCTATATAGTCTGAATCTACCCTCTTTTAGTTTAAAATCATTACCCCGTGTCCTATCACAACAGGCCCTGTTATGTGCCTCTTTTGTAGTGAGGGGCCCAAAACTGGGCACAGTACTCGAGGTGGTGCCACACCAGTGCCGAGTACAGGGGGACAATAACTTCCCTAGTCCTGCTCACCACACTGTTTCTGCTACGGGCCAGGATGCTGTTGGCCTTCTTGGCCACCTGGCCACACTGCTGGCTCATATTCAACCCCCAGGTCCTTTTCTGACAGGCAGCTCTCCAGCCACTCTTCTCCAAGCCTGCAGCGCTGCATGGGGTTGTTGTGACCCAAGTGCAGGACCTGTCACTTGGCCTTGTTGAACCTCATACCATTGGCCTCAGCCCATCACTCCAGCCTGTCCAGATCCCTTTGCAAAGCCTTTCTACCCTCAAGCAAATCAACACTCCCGCCCAACTTGGTGTCATCTGCAAAATTCCTGAGGGTGCACTCAATCCCCTCATCCAGATCATTGATAAAGACATTAAAGAGAACCAGCCCCAACCAAGCCCTGGGGAACACCACTCGTGAATGGCCACCAGCTGGATGTAACTCCATTCACTACCACTCTTTGGGCCTGGACATTCAGCCAGTTTTTCACCCAGCGAAGAGTACACCCAAACAAACCATGAGCAACCAGTTTCTCCAGGAGAATGCTGTGGGAAAGCTTCACTCACACACTGAATTCAAGAGTTAGTTGCATGGGAAAAAATGGAGACCTGGTTTTTCAGAAATATAGGACTGTAGGAACGTTCTGAGATTGACAGCTTGAATTTCTTCTCATAAAAATTACATATTAAAGGTGTAATTCTTTTGATGCTTTTTCAGTTAAAAGGTTTTCAGTTAGCTGCCTTGCTAGCCAGACCTCAATGTAGTCGGTAGACGGACACAAGTACATGCATGAGTGTGACTCAGGAAATCATCTTCTGGTGATTCGCTCTTCTTACCATAGACAAAGGTTAGGAGACTTACACTAAAGGCTTGTCAACTAAAAATAAGTGAAATGAATTCATACTCAGACAGAGTTTAACAACGATGAAGATATTTGATATCTATTCTGAACCCATGTACATATCACAGACCATAAATTTCACCTTTATGCAGAGCCAGCAATAGGTCTTTGACTACAGAAATTCTACTTTTTGCTATAGCAGATTTTCTGTGTCAACCTGGAAGCCTTGATTTGAAGACATCACTAGCCAGGTGCTGAGAAAGGAGATATAGTTTATTGGTTCCTTCTGATTCAGATAGAGTGCAAAGGGTCAATACCTAGTAGAAGTTATTTGTGTTCTGAGTATTATCTTCAGAATAGCTCTTTATTGGTCTGCTTGGTCATATCTAGATGTGCACCAGCCATATTAATGTCCCAGCTCCTGGAACACAACCCAGTTCCCATCTGGAAGACTTTTTTTACTTTACACTGCTTCAGCTAAGACCAATTGTTTTTTTGAGTTCCTACAGTAAAGGAGCTTTGGGATTGCAGTTGGTTTTGTTTGCCACTATCTTGACACATAGGCAGAGTTAGAGTTGTGACTGCCTACGCTTGTGGTGCTGTTCTGGACACTGGCCATCTGCACAAGATTGTCTACCTTGGAGATCAGGCTTCTGGGTATTTTGAAGCAGATGTGCAATTTCTTGGAAAAATGGTTCCATAAAACTAAATCTAGGTTTCATAAAGCTAGAAAACTGAATCATATAGGAAAACATTGGTTTTCTAAACAATCTCATTAAAAATACTATTGTGGAGTTGAAATATTCCAAGAAGCTGCTTTATCACAAGTTTCAGGAATCATTTTCATAGACAAGCTTTGACAACTCTTCTATATAGCTTGAAATATTCACTTCATAACATGCGACTGTAATTAAAAAAAAAAACATCAACAATCTTCCACACCTTTTTTATTGGAAAATACTCCATTACAATACTATATCCCTCAAATTTCTCTGGCAACCTGCTAAGGAGGTGAAATAACTTTAGCAGGAAAATAATAATGGAAAAAAAAAAAATCACTCAGTGTAGTGAACTTTTCACTTTGGATTTTTGTACCATTATGCTCATTTCTCATATACTTATTTTCACTCTGCACTTTCCCACAGAGAAAACTGATTCACTTAGAGGAGCACGGCTGAAAGGGTACAGAGAAAGTGTGTTAAGAGAAAATTTCTCTAGTAGGAGTTATTTTGCTTGGCTTTCTATTGTATGAATTGTCCTGAACCAGCTCCGTTTTTTCAACTGTCCAAGGAAAATTGAATTTTGCTGCCTCAAGGATGAAGCCTGGACTGTTCTTACAGTGAGAGGAGTGGAAATACTAATTATTGTTTCAAAGAAATTATTTACAGAGGTTATTGCCTGTGACACCTGCACTCCCCTCTTGGCACTGCAACCCGGGCTTCCTGGGGCTTTCACATAGCAAGGAGGTCACCAAGACCATGACGGTTTTTCTACCCCTTGTCAAAACATGCTGTAAATAAAAAGGTTAAAGCACATATCTACTTGAGGTACACAGCCAATTCTAGCTTTGTAAAAAATTCTAGCTAAAAAATCACAAAGGTGTCTAGAATGACCAGAATCCTTTGTCAGCTGTCTAGCTGTCTGTTAACCTCTCTCCACCTGAGAAAGTCCTGTACATACATGGCACCTTTGAAGGAGTCATTTGGCTATAATACACCAAACTGTTGATTGACAGTGTCTGGAATGATGACAGAGGTTAACAGTACTGCAGTGTAGTGCATTTAGTCAAACAAACTCTATTTCTCAAGATGTGCAAAGGTTCTACGCTGGCTTGCTTACTACAGAGAGTATATCTTATTTTCTATGCAAAGAGCAAGTTTTCTAATCCTGTCCCGTCAGTGATAATGCAGACAGGTATACAGCTACTCATCCATCAAGAGGCAGCAGTTGAGTCAAAGCTAGTAATCAGATTTCTGAAAAATGTTTTGTGCTTAGTAAATCTTTATTGAAAAATTCAAATACTTCTGACCTGATGTGATGTAAGAAAAATTTCTTCTGCATGCTTCAGGATGAATCATTAATGCAAGATGATATTCAAAAGCCCCTACAAAAAAGGTATGATGGAAGACTCGGGGAACCACAGACCTGTTAGTCTAATCGCCGTTCCTGGAAAAATTATGGAGAAGATTATACTGAGTACTATTGAAAGGCATTTGAAGAATAACGCAATCATCAGGTACAGTCAACATGGGTTCACAAAGGGAAAGGCTTATTTAACTAATTTCATAGCCTTCTATGATAAGATCACACACCCAATGAATGAAGGGAAGGTGGTAGTTACAGTTTTTTTCTGGATTTTAGTAAGGCTTTTGATACTGTCCCTCACAGCATCCTTCTGGACAAGTTGTCCAACTGTGGGATGAGTGGGATCACAGTGTGCTGGGTGAAGAACTGGCTGAAGGGCAGAGCTCAAAGGGTTGTAGTGAGTGAGGCTACATCTGGCTGGCAACTGGTCACCAGCCGTGTTCCTCAGTGCTAGGGCCAGCTCTGTTCTATATCGTTAGCAACGATCTAGATGCAGGATTTGAACACACCGTTAGCAGGTCTGCTGATGATACCAAACTGGGAGGTACTGTTGACGCTCTTGAGGGACAAGAGGCCTTGCAGAGGGATCTAGATAGATTGGAGCATCGGACTATGATTAATGGGACAAAATTTAACAAGTCAAAATGCTGGATTATGCATCTAGAACTGAATAATGCCAGGCACAAGTATAAACTGGGAGAGGAATGGCTGGAGATGAGCCCTGCAGAAAGGGATCTGGGGCTGCTGGTCGACAGCAGGCTCAATAGGAGCCAGCAGTGAGCCCTGGCAGCCAAGAGGGCATCCCGTGTCCTGGGGTGGATAAAACACAGCATAACCAGCCGGTCAAGAGGGGATTATCCCACTGTATTCAGCGTTGGTGTGGCCTCACCTTGAGCACTGTGTGCAGTTCTGGGCCCCACAATTTAAGAAGGATGTGAAGGTCCTTGAATGTGTCCAGAGGAGGGCAACAAAGCTGGTGAAAGGGCTGGAAGGAATGTCCTTTGAGGAGTGACTAAGGACTTTGGGCTTTTTGAGTTTAGGAAAAAGGAGGCTGAGGGGCGACCTAATTGCTCTCTTCAGCTTCCGGAGGAGGGGACGTGGAGAGGGAGGTGCTGATCTCTTCTCCCTGGTATCCAGTGATAGGACGCATGATAGTTCAAAGCTACACCAAGGGAGATTTAGATTGGACATTAGGAAGCATTTCTTTACTGAGAACACTGGAACAGTCTTCCTGGAGAGGTGGTCAATGCCCTAAGCCTGGCAGTGTTTAAGAAGCGCTTGGACAATGCCCTTAATAACATACTTTAACTTCTAGTCAGCCCTGAATTGGTCAGGCAGTTGGACTAGATGATTGTTGTAGGTGCCTTCCAACTGAAATAGTCTATTCAGTATGCATTTAGTTTTTAGGAAAACTTGTTCCAAGTGACAAACGGACAACTAAACACAGCTAAGCACTGTGAGGAACTTATAAAACCCTGTTCTGACAGCTGAAGGAAACAAAGAGCATACCCATAGAATGTGTGTATTGGGTGACACACTACAATAATATCCCTTTGGAAAGTATGAGAAGAATGAAAAAAAAATCAAGAAATAAATGGTGTTTTACTTTGTGGATTGCCTTATTTGGAATATACACCAAAATGTACACAAAAGGCTGGCAGATTTGACAAGGGACTTTTAAGAATCATAGAATCACTTAGGTTGGAAAAGATCCTTAAGATCATGCCGTCCAACCATTAACTTAACTCTACCAAGTCCACTACTAACCCATGTCCCCAGGGATCATGTCTACCTGTCTTTTAAATACCTCCAAGGATGGTGTCTCCACCACTTCCCTGGGTAGCCTGTTCCAATGCTTGACAACCTTTTCAGTGAAGAAATTGTTCCTAATGCCCAATCTAAGCCTCTCCTGGTGGAACTTAAGGCCATTTCCTCTCATCCTATCACTTGTTAATTTGGAGAAGAGACCAACACCTACCTTGCTACAACCTCTTTTCAAGTATTTGTAGAAAGCAATAAGGTCTCCCCTCAGCCTCCCCTCACCAACTACAGGAGAGGGAAAAATAATGTTGGTTTGATGAATTTTACTCCTAGAGAGATTCTGATTGGAAATGAGAAAAATTTTCAACAATGAGAACAATCAACCATTGGAATAACCTCCCCAAGGAAGTGGTGGATTCCCTAACATTGAACACTTTTAAGATCCAGATGGACAGGGTGCTGGGCCGTCTTGTCTAGACTGTGCTTTTGCCAAGAAAGGTTGGACCAGATGATCCTTGAGATCCCTTCCAAACTGGCATTCTATGATTCTATGATTATTACATACACACTTGCTACAAAATTAATGTGCATTCTACATAATTTAATATTTTAAAACAAGGAGCAATGGTTTTAAAACATTTTGTTTTCAATTGCTCTCTGCTAAAATAGATTCATAGTACATAACTGGTTGTTCTCAGGTATATTCGCTTTTTCAGTTATGCAGAACATTTAGGAACTGTATTAAAATTACTTAACATTGAATTTGGTAGTGGCAAGGAAGGATACACTGGTAAGACAGTGAAATCAGAAAACATCATATAGTTCTATATTTCTCACAGACTGCCTGTCTTATTTGAAAAGCTGTTCTACTTCTGCTGTTTGAGTTATGAGCTCTAGGTTTTCCTTAGGTTGTGTACTCCTCAGTGTCATGGTCTTGAAACAGAGATGGAGATTCTCTGCATAAATGTGACATTAATATTATGAAAATAATGACATTCAAAAACTGCAAATGAATATTTGCTTGTTCATTTTCCCAACTGTCTCGTTGGAGAGAGGATACAGACTTCCCAAGAAGAAATCAGGCCAAACAGGGAGGTAAACATAAATGGGAAAGTCGTATGATCAAGATATGGTCTCTTTTTTAATGCTGTTCATTTGTTTTATCCAACAACCCCTTAATCCAAATCATGTAACCCCCAACAGAAAACCCAGGCCTTCCTTCCACCTGCTCTGGACTTCCAGGGAGAATCTGCATCGCCAAACAGTGCCACAGGTGCCTGCTCCGTCTTTGTCCAGCAAACCTTGCCTACCTTCCTACATGCTTGCACAGCATCAACAACAGGACTGGAAAATATTGCATACTGCTTAGTCAGTGAGGGCTCCCATAAGGAGGTAGATACATCATTAGGCCACCTTATAGTAAGGAAATGAGGGAGCTCAAATGTCATTCCTCCTGTGCAACCACCTCCTCATCTCTGGTCTAGTTTGGTTGGCTGGTTAATGGAAGTGGTTCTGACTAGTGGCTCTGATATGATAGGTAACATATCTACCAGAATGGGGAGGTTCAGCTGAAGTTTTCCTGTTTTGTACATCTAATTTTTCAATAAATATGAGACAAGAACTGAGCCACTTGGCAGCACTACTGCCTGGTAATGGGATTGGAAGGATGTGAGTAACTTCATGAGCAAAACCAGAATTATCTTCAGATTCTTACGACTATAGCCTGCTGGCAGCTTGTGGGTCATTCTGCCACGTTTGGAGAATAAGGCTCTAATTTCTAATTGCAACTATACCTCTATGAGTAAAGGGAAAAAAAAAATCCCTTCTCTTCTACCAGAATACTCTTTGAAGAGATTTGTAGTTTTTCAGCACTACTCTCCAGCAGCACCAATCCATATCATATATTTTTGCAGGATTGGTTTATGGGCAAGAACTTTCATTCTATCACCTGTATGTCCCTAGATATCTTCTCAACTGTGGTTTCCTTATGTAAAACTTTGTAACCCGTTTTATGGCAGCTATGGCCTTCTGCTGTGGTGGTTTAAAGCAGAGGAAAGAGACCAAAAAATTGTAACAAAGGAAAAAATAATCAAATCATGAAAGAAAGGGGACAAAAAAGAACAATGTAGAAAGCTAAGGAGACAAAAACGAATAGAAAATACTGGAGAGACAGAAACCATGCAACAGTAAGGTACAAAGGGAAGAGACAGGAAGAAGAAAGCCCATGGAAAAAATTGAAATGAAAATTTAATTTTATCCATTCATTTCCATCCCACACTTCTGTTGTTAATTCTGAAAGAAGAAATGATCAGCTTTGTGCAAGTACCTCAGGATTTGGCCTATTCACTCTAGCACATATGTAAATTGGATGTTGCACATTTTGAGATACTAAGGGTTGTAGGCAAATCTTCCATCACTTTCACAGGTTGTGACTCAGAAGTCTTCATAATTTCAACAAAATAGAAAGGCAAGTCAAATCTCATTTAAACTGCATGAATGTGAATTCACCCATTGGGATCCAAATATAAATTTTGGGTTTTATGAGAAAGGCTTAACAGAGGGAAGAAATGGGTATTGAGTAACATTGGGAAGAAAGAACTCAAATTAATTTTGCTTCTCAATACAGGGGCACACACACAAAAAACCCATAAAATCAATAAGTAAATGGCTAAGTGAAATATAGCATTTAGTTATTCTTCAAGCATAATTGAACTAACTGGAATTTCTTACTAGAGGCTGGTGTGGGTAAGGCTGGAGGTTTACATTGATGATCAAAGCCTATTAACTGAGCAGTTTCAGTTGTAAAGTTTAGGTACTTCCCTGTTTTTCTGTTGATGTTACCATCAAAACTGCCAGCTAGACTTGATTTCAAGTTGCCTGTCCATTTGAGTAAGAGTTTATGAGTAGGAATAAAGCTCAAAAAAAATGTTCGAAATAATGAAGTATATATGCAGGTAAATAGAGATACATTAATCTTATGTGGTCAATAGACTATATGAAGATAGGTTTTCTAATTTATGCAAATAGACAGAATTAGGACACACAAAAAAAAAAAAAGAAAAAAAGTATCTGGAATGTAACAGATTTGTAAAATCCAGTTCACCCTCTACTGAGTCCTTCATAGAGCTCTACAGGACTTCAAGTGACATTTTCATAAGTGATGAATCACTCAAATTTATTCTTTACAATATAAATATAGTCCTTAACTATTCAAAAAACTGAAAATGCAAAGGACATTAACTATTTTTGCTGTGACAAGATATATTTACATTTCAGATGGTCTTGTTTCTGAAGGGCGTTCCTAGTAGGTCAACAAAGGTACACTGGGAAATTTCCACAATTCTAAATATGGAGGCTTCTTACTCAATGAACCTCATACACTTTCCAAGGTTATAAGATATTGCACTTGGGACTACTTTGCTTTGTTTGCGGTTTATTTTTGTTCTGTTTATACCTGATTTGGCTTATTTTTCACTAACTGCTATTTTTATGAGACTTTCACAATTAAGTTAGTTTTCTATGCTTTCAAATTTTACCAGAACAAAGTTATCGGCTGATGTATTCCCATGTCAGTGAAATTGGGGTTTTTTGAGTTCAGCAAAACCAGCAGAAAGATTTTGGTGTTTTCAAATCTTTTTGTTTTGTTTTGTTTCCCCAACATACACCAGGTTCATCAGGTGATCTACTAGACCACCACTTTGTGCAGGCCTTCCCTCTCCTGTATTCTTTGTCTACCAATCACAGTTACAATGCAACTATTACAAGACAAGTAATACTTTGTCTAATAGTATCAGAATTTCATAATAGTCCTTTTCAGGCAACAACTGTCTTTACCTCAATGGCAATAACCCAAATGAGCATTGCCAAGATCAGCACTTCAAAATACCATCACCTTTTTGTTCAGAAGCTAACTAGGGTCCAGTATAGCAGTCTAGGTACTTCCTAAACAGCTGTTCTAAGGGAAAAAAAGGAAGACCAGCTATGTAACATTTTTGTAGGAATTTCCATCCTCAGTGATATTTAAAACTCAATTTCATAATCCCCTGGAGAACCTGATTTAACTTAAAACCTTGGTCTAACTGCAAATTTGGCATCATTCTCATCAGAGGCTTGGACCAGATAACCTTGAAAGGTCCTTTCAAAACTGAGTTTTTCTTTGATAATAAATATCAGATGGATACTTTTTGTTCTATTTCTTCATTTTAAAAGGCAAAACTAAACAAAACAAAATAGATATCACCATCTACATTTACTCTTCATAACTCCACTTCTGGACACTAGTTTTCCTGTATCTCCATTTTAACATTTACCTAATGAAATATTGAACAAAAGAGATCTGAAGTGTCAGATATATGTAAGAAAGACCAAATATGATTTAAGTCTGGGAGAAGAGAAATAAAAACAAGACTTCTAAGGTGTCTTAGTCTCCAGCACACATTTAAAAAATAGTTGCAACACATTTCAACCAATTTCAACTTCATTTTGCTTGCCTCTCTACAGCTTAACTTTCTCAGCTGGCCCCCAAGAACCAGAATAATTACATCCAAATTACTTTGTGGAAATGTTCTGTGGTCCATGCTACCCCCATGGGCTTGAACTGTGTCTGGCAGAGGTTAAAATCACATCAAGAACCATGCTGAAAATCCTGCAGCTCAGATGACCTCTACAAATGCTCAAACCTGTGCACATGCCCTGTTTAATTTACTAACACAGATATAGTTTAAAAGTCCTAGTTATGATACTTATAGCATTACTAGCCAAAAGCAAAACCAGGAGTATTACATCTGAAAATACAACAACAAATAATCTCTGCTCATTTATTCCTCTGAGTCCATCTTTTCTGTCTCCATTTCACAACTCAAGAACGGAGCCAAGTGGGCAGGCTGGGCATGAACCCTTCCTGCCTTCCACCGCATCCAAGCTGAGGAGCTAATGCCTGTGTTTCTAATCAGCTAATTAGAACACAAATAAGCAGTCTGAAGGGATTAGTCTCGCATTCAAAGAAAATCAACTACTCTTATTAATAACTTGGTCTATATATATAAACTGATGTGGAAAAATAAAACATTTGATATAAGGAGCAAGAGCAGTGTCTTTTCTAGATGAAAAACTTATTGAGAGGCAAAACGAGTGCTTTTGCTTTCCTTCCCTCTTCTTCAAGGGCCTTTGGAACATCAGTAATATATATTTTTCTATTATAATCCTGTTGCATCTGCTTTTCTTGCAGTTAGGCCGAAAAGAAGCAAAGCTTCCAAAATTCCTTCATCCCTGAACTTAAAGAAAAAGCATAAAAATTAAAGTACTTCTTTTAAAGTGATTAAAAGAAGTTAAAGAAAAAAATCCTCCTCTATATTCTTAAAGAAACTAATGTCCCAAAATTGACAATGTAGTATTCGTATTTCCAGACCTAACGTACCTATTCACTTTAGAGGTTTGCAAACCAATATGTGTATTTGATTAAGGTTCAGAAATGCCTTTTATAAGGTCATATGAACTGGCACATTAAGTTCGTTCACTTGGCATAAAAAGCTGTTTGAAAGGTAAGTAACACGCTGTATACTATGTATAAAGACAGTTAACATTTCAGTGTCACTACAGTCCTCACTTCTCACTTCCACTGGGTTTTCTGCTTTGTCTGGAAACCTCGTTGTACTTCAGAACTCAGAACCTGTAAACAAGTGAGAATTTCAGTCAGTTAAAGTGTATTTTTGGTTTCAAAAATGCTTATGTAAAACTAGCACCTGTGAACTTGGACAAAGCTCTCCAGAGTGCATGGAGGCTAGCATTTGCTGCATCCCAGAATCCCAGGGAAAAAAACTCGTTACTTAAATACACTTGGTAAAATATATTTGCATAAAAAAATCCTAGCATTTTAGTTAACAAGAAATGTTTAAGTCCTTTCTCAGTTAATGCAAATTTGTCCAGGAGTGAGAAAATCTAGCTTAAGTGCTGAACTATTTAATTTGCATTCTTTAGCACCTTGCCCTGCAAGGGGTCCTGGTGGCAGAGACAATGAACAGGGACTTGCATTCTACATTAGGGATCCTTTCAGTGTAATATGAAAACGTAGCATCTTTGGAGCTCATTTTGTTAGTTCAAATGAAGAAGCAAAGATGTGCATAACCATGATGGAATGCATACTTAGCCAAGCCCGCTCCACATTGCTGTAGTAGTTCTGTTTACCTAATATAACACAGAACAATGCAAATCAGAACAGTCTGCTGATTTGGCTAGTGAAGCTAAATCACCCAAACAGGCGATAATCACAGCTTGACTTAGCTACAGGAAGCAGAGCAATCTGAGTACCTACAGTGAATCCACTTAAATATTGCATCTCTAAATCTTATTGTTATCATACATTATTAGTTTGTTGTTCTTATTTGCCCTCTTTGCTTAATAACACAGACTCACTACACTGACTGAACATAAATAGGAAGGTTTCACCTAGACAAAATAGCAATTTTTGAATAGTGTTTAGCCCAGAAGAATCAACTACCTAACATGAAGACCGATTTCTCAAAGTAAACAAGAAGCTATTTAATGTGCCGTCCCTGTAAACCTTCACACTTTCCACACATGCTATACTAAAAAATAAGGCAAAAAGTAAAGGTGAAGTTGTCATTTTCTTAAAACTGAAATTAAAATAAAGAATTTTAATTTCTCTCCATGACTTTTGATCTTAATTTTGGTTGTTGTTCTTTTTCTGGAATTAGGTAAAATAGGGTTGGCTGGACCTCAGAAAATACCCAGGATGTATTGCCAGATTAAAAGCTTATACCATGTTTTTCCGTGAAATTTTGTTCATCTCTTTTTCCACTGAATGGCCTTTTCTAAAACAAACAAACAAACAAACAAAAAAACACAAGATACAAATGCTGTAAGATACTGTCAATGCTGAGAGAAATAAAAAAGCCCCAGCTGGTTGTGCTTTTTTTTTTCCCTGCATAGTTTTAATTTTATCAGGATAATTTTGGATTTGCTTTAACTCAGGCACAACTCTAATATGGTTTTCCATAACTGGGAGATTCAGTATTCAATACAAACATTGTGGTTCACCTCTACAGCAGAAAATCTCTAGATCTGAGATCATTGGTAAAATTTGCACCATGGAATAAACCCTACTTTTACAACTTTTCCCACTTTAGAACACTTCAGGAGTCTGTGCTGATAACAAGAATCTCTTGCTAATGTGTGACATAACAGGCATTAAACTCATAATCAGCAAAAATAGTATACTTTTTTAAAGATTATCTAATGACCTAATGAACAACATTGTATACATGTATGCATTCTCCTCATCGTTTCTCCAGAAAACACAGAAATAGAAAACTCAGATAAATTCACAATTTCGCCTGGTGATTTTTAACATAAGAACCCATACTGGCTTTTCATTTCAAGAGCATCACTTGTTCTTATAATTAGACAGTTAACTTTTCTCAAGCTCTTATCAAATCTGCTCTGTGCTTTTCATATAAATATCCCTTACTTGATGAATTTTCAAGCAAACTTTCCCATGTTCTTCAGGGTAGGCTTCATGTTTTAGGTGGAATTTCTAACTCACCATAAAAACAATACACATATTCCGTAAATGCCTCTTCTCTCTTATACTTTCAAAAAGCTTGACTGCAACAAGATTGCAAGTACATTTAGCTCACCCTTTTTCATGCTAATGATATTAGTTTATTTCCTTATGATCCCCTATTTGTGATTTGTCATCACCTGCCCTGTTTTACATATCTAGATCGTCTGCAATGCAATGACAATAAAATTTGCTTTGTCACCTCAGATGTGCATGTGTTCATAAATCTATTTGTTCCTCAGCAGCAAACCTCATATTTTCTATTACCATAATAAAGCCACTTTCTTGAATAGCAGAAGCACCCAGCCATCATGTTTCTCCCAGCATCTGTGCTATTTTACTTGTCCTTATAGAAAGAATTCTCCAACAAGTCTCCAAAAGTTTTTTTTTCTTTGATATTGACAGATCGCCCATAATTGAGTCCCACTTCACACCATCAGAGTCATCAAACATCCTTGTCTCATGCACCTAGCGTGTTTTGGTCAACAGGTACTACCATCCCCATATTTGGGCTAAGAAGCATGATTCAACAAAATTAAAGCTAAAATTAAAATTCTGGTAGCTGCATGAATTAGGATGAAGTCCTATAAATTTTTGGTTTGCATGGAGCACCAAGTTTTAAAATCCAGTCATGAGGTAACAAGAGCTTGAATCATATGAAGAAACCAGTTGAAGACAACTGAATCATTTCTTCTCATCTTTACTGAAATACACTACGCTCACCATTTAGAAATCATATAGCACTAATTCTGGGGTGAGAGATTTCTTACAAACTCAATTTTATTTCAAGTACGGGGTGCTGGTCCTTCCAGTTACCTTGTCTTTGAGATAGAAATTATCTTTTCAATCTGTATTTAGGCCTATGGAATGGTAGTCTTGTTTGTAACACAGGCTGCTAGACAATGTCAGTCCATAAACCTAATTAAATAAGGATGTGGGTTTTGGTGGCTCCAACACCCAAAAGGCATTGGTTTAATAAATGAATGAATGAACAACAATTTTTATGCTAATGAAAATGGTATGGAAAACACTGATTAGCTCAAATTTAATATGATAAATGCCATATGAAATCAGTGAAGGGACTTCATGCACCTGAATTTCATTTCGTAATAAGCAGTTCATCAGCAGCACCTAAAAATATTTTGTAGCACAAATGTCAGTACATTTGTAACCATAAATGTACCATGCTTAATCACATTTGGCCTCCAAGATTAAACCTGTATGTCTCATAGGACTGTTTTAAATACATGGCAAGATAGGAATGAGACTGCTGTTACTGCTTTTTGATATCCAGAAATTCAGCTCAGATCCCTGCTGAGATGGACGTCCTTAGAATTTGTTAAGTGTTGGAATTCAAAACAGTTTTATTCATCTGCCTTTAAAATGTTGAAAACTTTTGATGTGAAACAGCTCATTTAAAATGTGACTTTGCTGAACCTTTCTCTCTACTATTGGGAACACAGAGGAAGGAGCAGTCATTTCTATTGTACTGTGAGGAAATCTCCATATTTTTTATTTGATTATTCCTGAAATGCCATTGAACCACTTATCCCCTGGAATTTCCCAAGTAAGAAACTAATGGAGGTTGATCTAATTGGTCAGGATCTTCCTTTTACCATATAATCTATTTTTCTGAATAAATAAGACCTTCATGCGCACCCATTTCTGGCACCTATTGTAATTAATTCATGCCAATTAAGGACTGCAGAATTTGGCCTGTAATTAGGATATGACAGCCTATGGTACCCAGAATTGGAAATTTGATGGAGTCCTCAGCACAGGAAAGACATGGACCTGTTGAAGAAGGTCCAGGGGAGGGCCACAAAGATGATCAGACGGCTGGAGCACCTCTGCTATGAGGACAGGCTGAGAGAGTTGGGGTTGTTCAGCCTGGAGAAGAGAAGGCTCCAGGGAGACCTTATTGTAGCCTTCCAGTACTTAAAGGGGGCCTACAGGAGAGATGGGGACAAATTTTTAGCAGGGCCTTTGTGATAAGAGGGTAGATTTAGGCTAGATAGAAGGAAGACATTTTTTACAATGAGGATGGTGAAATACTGGCACAGGTTGCCCAGAGAGGTGGTAGATGTGCCATCCTTGGAAATATTCAAGGGCAGGTTGGATGGGGCTCTGAGAACCTGATCTAGCTGAAGATGTCCCTGCTCATTGCAGGGGTTGGACTAGATGACCTTCAAAGATTCCTTCCAACCCAAACTATTCTATGATTTTATGTTTATAAATTTTGCAGTTTGGGAGGACTGACTGAGTCCTTGATTGTTTTGATTGTTAGCACTGAAGCAAGTAACTGAGTCTTTAAAAATAGATAAAATAACAATCATTAGAGGAAAGAGCATGTAATGATGGAACAAGCAGTGGCTCATTTAGGCTGACAATAGCTTCTTCTTTTAACTAGAATTCCCCAGTCCTGTTTCAGCCCCAGACCTCTTAATGGAAAAGTTGTAACTTTGGAAAGAGCACTTAAAAACTGACTACTTAAAGACACAGCATATACCCTTAACAACACAATTAGAACTTACCTAGCAGAGAAATCAGCAAGTGATGCTCCAAAGGAAAAGGCTATTTTCTGACACTGTGGATGATATGAAACATCCATAGCTTTACAGTGAAGGATTTGAGGCTGGAAAGTAAATGGATTCACTGTCAGTTTGAAAACAACAGCAAATATCACAACTCAGTTTGATTCCTGGCATTGGAAAAAGCTGCAAGAACCCAGTGGACTACAACACTTTGCAGGAGCCAGCATAACGTACACAGCAGGGATAGAGAGAATTATAACACCATCTCTGGACTGGATGAATTCCTTATGAAATCATTGGGCAATATTTCAGGAGAAGGTGAACAGGCCATCAGCCTGAAGTAAACAAGTTATTTAATCATTTTCAGTGAGGCAAAGTTAGCTAAGCATGGATGATATCTGAAATAAATATAACAAAAATTAAAGAAGAGCAGTAGAAAATCAAGATGAGAGAAGGAACTGTGGCTTATACTGGCTAGATAACTGGAAAAAGGTGTAAGTTTGCAATATCAGTAAAACCCAGCCACCAGAAGACCATCAGGACATTATTTTTGTAAAGAGAAAGTTTTTACTGGAGGGTCAAGAGGTTAAAGTCTGAAGGAGGGATTGGATATGCCCTCCAGGTAAAAGGGAAAGCCAGAGTGAAATGGTTCAGCTGCTCCCCAGTTGTGTCCTGGAGCAGCTCCTCCCACTCTTCCAGAAAAGGGTCTGGAAGTACCCGTTGCTCCGTCAGTCAGAGCAGAAAGAACATTGCAAAAGGGGAATACTTACCTCAGAAGACTAGTTGGAGCAAAGCCAGGCAAGTCCTCAGGGAGGATACACCATGTCCTGGGTTCCTGCTCTCAGTCACCTACTGGAAGAGAAATTTGCCAGTTAAACAGGGGCTCTGGAGACAAGTTTCTTTAAACTAAAAATCTGTGAACTCATACCTCCTTTTTCTCCTCAAATATGCACAAAACCTTGGTTGGGTACTAACAAATACCCCAGCATAACCACGCTGCTTCTACGTCAGTGAAAGCATTTTGCTGAGGCCAGCTGGCACGGAACAACATATGTCTGTACCGGGTTGCTTTGCCTCCAAAAAAGAGTAACAACAACCAAACCACCTGCGTGGAAATGCTCCTCGGTGCACTCTGGCTACTGAGCCAAGTCTAGGAACTGTTTGGGGAAGCCATCATTGGCATAGGCCAAGGTCGGTGAGGGACAACTTCTAGCCATTGACCAGCGTAGGTAAAAAAGACTTTTCAGTGCTCAGGAATATCCCGTGTTTCTGATTTCACTAGTACAGCTACTCGCACAAGGCTCCTGTTCGTGCTTGCCCAAATCCCCTCGGGGGAAACTGTTTCCTCAGGCTGCTACTTGGATGCTATTTGGTAAAATTCACTGGTTTTTTTCAGAGAATTTAATACATTCTGAATGATTCAGAAGGTATGTTATGTATTAATATAAATTGTTTTGACCTCAGAAAAAAAAAAAACAAAACCAAAAACAGTAGGGGATCAGGACCAGATCGCTAAAAGTCTTAGAAAGAGGGAAAATTTTTGGATAAAGTTAAGAAACACACAAAATTAAGTTTCATGTAACAGAAAAGACATAACCAAGAGAGATATTAATACTGCAAAATGTACAGAGGAATGGAAGATAGACTGAAACCATCATTCCATGTGCTCTCACAAAAAGAGTCAAAGGATTAGAGGTGTCCTTGGACCACAGATGTTTTTATGGAAATGCATGCCACATTCTATGACTGAATAAAAAATATCAGACTCCAACATTAACAAATATTCTTATAGATGCCACGCAGAAGCCTTGGAAAAGAATTTCAAATTATTTGGGACAACACTTACAGGATTAATGTTGTAAAGGAGAATTATAAACTTAGGACACAGAGGAATGATTAGGAATGATCCCCTTAAAGGATAATTTATCAGGCTGTTCCAGTAAGTGGTATATAAAATCAATAAATATTGATTTAGCAGTAGCCTTTTCTTTTTACAGTAGAATCTCTGCCTGTGTTTTTTCTTCCCCAAAAATGCATCTTCTAGCCACCTTCTATCACTTACTACTGCACTAGGTGCAGAATGAATGGATAAAATTATAGTTTGACCATTTTCTTTTTTTCTTCCTGTACCATATCTGTGGAAAAACATATGGTGAGAATGTGCGTGAGAAAATTTGTATACCTTTGACTTGTTCAAAATGCATAGCTCTGAAGAGCCAGCCAGTATGAACCAATCATAGTAGTAAAAAAGTACTTATGCCTTTCATTTTCTGCTCAAAAAAGAAAACCAAACCCCAAACAATAAAAATCCATGGAAAAAATAGCAACCCAAAATGTATCACTCGCATCAAATGTAGTTATACAGGTCACTTGACTTTGCATCTACACTCAAGGACTTTCCCTCTGGGCTGAAATCTTAGAGTAAAATACTATGTTTTCTGGTTTGTAACATGTAAAGGGGAATTCAGAAAATCAAGCTCTTCGTATTTGTTATCCACTGGGATTAATAAAAAATTTATCATGTCTTGATGTGCTTTTCAATGTATAATTTGTTTGTTTGTCAATTACTCCTGAGTGCTAGGGAAAAAAAAAAAAACCACAACAAAAAAAGGCATTTATTTCAGCATTGCAATGCAGTAACTTTGACTAATCAACCGCTTTATAAGAAACACTTCCTGATCATTTTTCCAAGTCTTAAGCACTGGGTATATTTATCCCATGCACCTTTGGGAGTGTAGCATTCTCAGTGCTATTTTTTACCCTCTTTTGCAAGATTGTGCATTGTTTGCCAGAAGCTCCTGTTTCACAAATGCAATTTTGTGTTATTCCACAGGGACATTGAAAAACTAGCCAACAAATACTATAAATGACTCACATTCAATCTGGAGGCAAATAAAGTCATCTTTTCTACTACTGTAGCTACTAGTATACAATTTTGCTGTCATTGTCACTGGGGTAAATTGTTTGTGACTCTACTGAGTTCAGTTTAATCTCTCTGGAATTACAGCAGTGTGACAGAAAACCTGTTATCCTCCACTTAATACAGTCTGAACTTTGATCTCTGTGAAGTACAATATTTTTAACTGTCTCAGAAATCTTAGGGGGTCCACATTCATTTATTCCCCTAACAGTTTATGAAAAACTGAAAATCCTAAGTCTCACGGCTTAAGGTAACCAGTGAGTGTGGGGTTGCATCCTGCAGTTAGTTCAAGATCAAAGATCCCAAGGTTCATAAGTCTTAAAACACATTACAGGATCCTTAAAGACTGAGGAAACGTAGATCTGACTGCCTTTGGAAGACTGTCACTCTCTTCTAAGCCATGACTGCTTCTGTCCCCACTTTTGCCCCACAATAAATGTGAATTAGTTTTCTTCACTTTATTAAAACGTGAGCTGCCTTGCAGCCGCCACAGGGTATCGGTGTGCTAGTTGCTTCACACTAGCTAACCTCATTTGATTCCTGACCCCTTGTTTGAGCACTCAGCCCTTCAGTCACTCTGTATGGTAACATGTCTTCTGAGGAGCGATTCAGGAGCTATGCTGGAAAGGCAGTGTAGTTTTGGACAATGTGCCGCTGTACAAATAGCTATGCTCCTTGTTCACGGCAGCCTGAGCAGCACCCACTCCAGAGACACCCTGGGCTGATGGTGTGTCAACCTTGTGCCAGTGCTCAGTCAATCGCTGTCTTTCTTGTTAGAAGGATGAGAAATCAAGAAGTATTCAGGAAAGCCACAGTGTGCATTCCACATTGATTTTTAAATCCCCAAAGATTTGTTTAGATGAGAGGATAACCTCTGTTTATGCAGCGCACTCATCAATACTATCAGAGAATAGAAGTGCTGTCTTAAATACAAATGTGTATGTATAAGATATCAGAAGCCTTGGGAGACAGTCTCACACTTGGTGGAGATGCAGTGAGCTGGAACTCAAAGGCTGGTTATTTTCCATTCGCCCTTGATTTGATGAATTACAATGTCATTTAGCAGCATACAGATTTATGAACTGTTGTTTGACTCACCCATCTAATGCTATTAATTTGTATTGATAAGTGAAATGTTCATGCTCCTCTCAGCCCTACAACACAGAGAACCTTGAAATGATAATGATACCCCATGCTACATTTTCATTGAGAGCTGGGATGTGGTGTCCATCGCTCTTTGTTTTTGCTTACATACTGACTGTATAAATCCAATGCAAGTACAAGGGTGCCTTGGCAACAGCAAATTCTCTCCTGTATTTTGCAGGCAGAAACAGCCTGAGAAGTAACACAGGTAGCAAAGCAGGAGAGCTCAGTCCCCATGATTCCTGTGCAAGTGATGCTGGCTCTGAAGTGTGCACTTCTCAGCTCTCTTACATGAGGCTGATGATATGTTGATGCTGACCTCAAAATCGTTAGTAGCTGGTATCTCTTGCTTGCAGTCTCATAAGACAGACATACACAGGTGCATTATTTTCCCTGAACCACTTTATTCATTCCTCCCTGCACCCCACTTTCCCACTCCATCCCTCCATTCCTGGTTGCCGCTAATTTCTGCTCTTCTGAGGTGTTGGCTCCATGAGTGGTTTGAAGCTCTGTGCCCTTTGCACTGATAGGCAGCCTCCCACAGCTGGAACCCTTTCAGATATTATTTGTCTTTCAACTTTTCACCTCACGTTGTTATCACTATGTCATATCACCCTGTCAAAAGCACTATTTTTCCAAGATCCATTCCCATCCACTAAGCAGCTCCCCAACAGACACACATCGGCATCAACTGCTTTGTACTCAGAAATTTAGTTTCCTAATATTGGGAACAAGTTCTTGAGAAACACGGCAAATGATAAACATATGACACAGTAAAGGTGACCGATTCATGAACTGTGTAGAAAGAAGAAACGCTGAAATGATCATGCATCGGATATCCTGGGGACATCTCCTCCTGCAATTACCTGTGCTTTGACAGGAACAGCTCAGAACAGAGAATATTTGCTTCTCAGAACCTATCAGATTTTCATGTCCCACCTCTCTTAAAGAAAATATTGCTTTAGGGAAAAGGAACGGTATAATATGACAAATCAGAAAGAGATTGGAGCGGGTTTTGTCATTTATTGGCTCTCAATGAACCAGAGCGATTCTACAAAGTTGTTTCTGCTTATACTGTGTGATTCTTACCTCTGTTTGTTTTATTCTGAGCATTTAAATGTGCCAAAACTGTGTACGAAACAGCTTTCTTATCCAGGGAAAGTTTCTACAGTTATAAAAAAAAATCTTATTTCATGAAGAAAACCATAGGATTTCAGATATGCTTGTCGGCAACCAAGAAATAGCTCAGAGCCTGTAAACAAAAAATTTGCTCTGAAGTTTTATTTTTTTCCCGTACTCCTGATCTGATAAATATTTACATTTGTACCTAAAATGTAGAGTTCCAACAGAAGACGGAAATTCAACTTACTAATAACTTCAGAATTTTATATATTGTCATATGAGTGAAAAGATGGATTTACGATCCCTTTTGTCACATCTCTTTTCCACTTTACAGAAAATGGTTTATAGGCACTTTTCAGCAGAAAAGTTAAAATACTGGAGAACTTGAACTTCAAAATAGTATTTGTCTGAGTAACCTAATGTTTACTATTATTCCATGAAGAAACCAAAAAGGCTATCTCTGATGAGAAAAAGCTAACACTCATGCGTTATAATTCTCCAAAAGCAGAGCATATCCTCAGGGAAATATTCAGATCTAAAATGATTATTTCCTTTCGATCATGAAGAAAAACAGAAAACCCAGATTTTTTTAACAAGCAAATATATTCCAGAACAGCATATTTCTATTAAAACAGTGCTATTTCACTTTGAGAAGTTTCTTGAAATTTTACTTTGATCTAAAGCCAAATGTTTTGCCCCATTTCATATATCACACATCTGCTACTTTTTATTACAGAATATGGCATTATATTAAAAAATTTTTAACACTAAATATTTTATTTAGGATAATAATGATACAACTAAAAGTTCCCTAGATTTTTTTTAATAATAATAATAATTTATTTATTTATTAATAAGCAATTATTATTATTATATATGGTAATTACTAACATATTATCACAAAATAGTGGACAGGAGAGTGGTGAGGAAGGAGGGGCAGAGGCATTGCCCTGTGCATCAAGAAATGGATAGAGTGTGAAGAGCTGTCTCTGAAGAACAGCCATGAGCAGGTTGAAAACCTACGGGTAAGAATAAGAGACTGAGGCAACAAAGGGAACCTTGTGGCTGGTGTCTACTCCAGGCTGCCTGCTCAAGGGGCGTCTATTGATGAAGCCACCTTACTCCAGCTACAGGAGGCATCGTGCTCACAGGCTCTTGTCCTGCTGCGGGACTTCAGCCAGCCCGACATCTGCCAGAAAAGTAGTACGGCGAGCCGCAGGCAGTCCAAGAGACTCCCGGAGCGCATCAAAGATAACTTCTTAAGCCAGGTAATAGACAGCTCCTCCAGAGGAGAGGCAATACTAGACCTGATGGTCACCAATGCAAGTGAGCTAATTGGTGACATCAAGACTGGAGGCAGCCTGGGCTGCAGTGATCCTGCACTGGTGCAGTTCACAGTCCTGAGGGATATGGGTCAGGGGAAGAGTAAAGTCAGGACCCTGAATTTTAGGGTTGAGGGATTTGATTCTGACCCTATACTCTGCTCTGTTGAGAACCCACCTGGAGTCCTGCATCCAGCTCTGGAGTCCTCAGCACAGGAAAGACATGGACCTGTTGAAGAAGGTCCAGGGGAGGGCCACAAAGATGATCAGACGGCTGGAGCACCTCTGCTATGAGGACAGGCTGAGAGAGTTGGGGTTCTTCAGCCTGGAGAAGAGAAGGCTCTGGGGAGACCTTATTGTAGCCTTCCAGTACTTAAAGGGGGCCTACAGGAGAGATGGGGACAAATTTTTTAGCAGGGCCTGTTGTGATAAGACAAGGGATAATGGGTTTAAAGCAAAAGAGGGTAGATTTAGGCTAGATAGAAGGAAGACATTTTTTTACAATGAGGATGGTGAAATACTGGCGCAGGTTGCCCAGAGAGGTGGTAGATGTGCCTTCTCTCAAAACACTCCAGGTCAGGCTGAAAGGGTCTCTGAGCAACCTGATCCAGTCGAAGATGTCCCTGGTCTTTGCAAGGGAGGCTGGACTAGATGACCTTTAAAGTTCCCTTCCAGCCCATACTATTCTATGATTCTATGAAAACAACTCCACATAAAAACAGAAAAAAAACTTATAATTTGTCAAATGACTAGCAGTTTAAACTCAAACCAATATTACATCTAAGTTATAGAACATTTTGAACCCTAAGGAAACATAAGAGCTCCTTGGAGTTGCCATTGCAGGACAGTGCATTCAAGACTCCATGTACTGTGTTGTAGCTCACCCAAGATTGTAGCTTTGCTGCAGAGTCTAATGGCAATACAATAACTGTAAGGTCTTAGTGTCTGTGATCTGTAAGAGGACAAACTGTTAAGAAATGTTTCTAGTGGTTTTATAGGGATATTTCTGGGTTGCAGACTCATTCTCCTGTTTCCAACGTGGTTGCTTTGCCTTTTTTTTCTATAGTAGTGGCATTTCTCTTATCACATAGGAAGAAATCAGTAAAGTTGGCAGGCCAGTGCCTTTTCTTTGCTCTCCTGAAGGACCTGATGATTTTATTCCTTGTCTCAACACATTTGGAATCAAATTAACATTAATTGTCTGACAAAGATGATAGGCACTGAACTCCATCTCAGAAAAAAGCTACATTACCAGTGTTTAGAAGAGAAAAATAGAGCACCTGAAAGTTTTCTAGACATAGAGGCTGCCTGATGCTCTCTGCTCTGTGCTGGTCCAAATACATCCCTGGAAGAGCTAGCTAGATATTTTGCCAATGGCATTTAGTGGCTACAATGACTTAGCACATATTATGCTTTACTGTCACATTCCTTCTCCTTCCCTTAACCTCACTATCGCAGCTTCATGACATGGAGAACGTTCCCAGTCCTGATGTTCTGTTCAGAGCCAAATTTTCTGCATTTCAGAAAACTGCTGCCTTTATACATATAGTTGTGTTATGAAACCAAAGGTGAAATACTTCATCAGTTTTGGCTCAGGCCTATGCATGGTAGATGTGACAAAGGAACTTCCTCCCCTTTCCCATTCGCATTACAGGTTGGATAATTACTCCCCACCTTTTCCGATGGGAAAGCATATGGCTATAGGTGTCTGCAAGACAGGAGTCAGGGGATCAACTATAAGTGCAACTAAGAAACATTGGCACTGAATCAGGCATTCAACAGAACTTTGAGGAATCAGAAAACAACACGGAATAACAAACCAGTTTGGTGTATTTTGAGAGCCACGATTCAGAAAAGCAAGCAAAAACTGATTCTTAAACCTACTATGCACTATTATGGTTTCAAAGAAAAAATTCTAACTGCATTGCCGATATGCCTGGCAAACTTCCTTACAATGTTTAGCAGGAGACCTGAGTGACCATTTTGGGTTTTTTTAAAAGCTCTTTAGGACTCAGAAGACAGCCCTGGATCTGAGGAACTTAAATCTCCACCCAGCCCAAACCAACTCAAATCAAGCCCTTTAGACTACTCGGGGAGGAAGGTATTCTTTGCAAAAAAAATTGTGGGTTTAAGAGCATTTAGCAGAAAACATGAGGCTGACCTAACATCTTGGGCAGATTTCAACACACTGGTCCCCCAACTCCAGAGGTAGCTGTAGTCACCATCAGCATTAAGAAAACTGCTCTGGGGAGCTGGTGATGCCTCAGCTTAAACTTGGAACGTAATTTATGGCACACCTGCTTGTTATTTAATGGCTCTAATGTCCCAGTGCTCTACGCTTTGGCTAGCATTTAGAATACTAGCGTACTTGTCTTCCAGAAAAAGTACAGGGAACCCATGCCTTTAAAACAGACATGTGAACCCTTTCTGGAAGCTCGGTGATTATCATGCAGATAACACTGAGAATCAGGAGGTGTTTTTCGTTGGGGAACGTTTTATTTCAGCCCTTATATTTTCAATATCAATCTTTCGAAAAACCCTACGAAGCACCTTTTTTGTATGTTAGGGAGATAAATAAATTATAAATCTGTAATGCATGCATACAAGACAAACTTTGACCTGTGTGTGTCACAGCAGCTTTGTAAAAGCTGAATCTACTGCCACACATCCTGCTCTGTCTAGTTATTCAGCAGGGATTCAAACCAAAGTTCCCCAAGGCTTCTTTACGTTGTACATCATTGCTTCATACAAACTGCAAGCCACCAGCAGAACCTGATCCTGTGAAATTGCATTAGTGGATAGAATTACTGTTTTACCCATCTCAAAAAAACAAAGAAAACAAATACAACAGGGAAAAAAACATAGCATGACTTGAGCCAGCCTTCTAGTTGTGCAAGAAAGCTCTTTTTCATTTAAAGGCTCTTATCTTGCAACTTTCAAAAAGAAATTGCCGCACTTTCAAATCTGAAAGTTTATAACTCCCAAAAAATTGGTTTAGATGGCATTTAACCTAGAGAAAACATCACTTTAAGTGCTCTTATTATGTCATGGATTACATTTTGACATTTTCTTGAATGTAATCCCTTCATTTTTCATTTTAGAATGATTTTGGGGTTTGATTTTTTTTTAATAATAATATCAATAGTACTTGAGACAACAAATAAAGTTTTTGATCTTATCTAAAATGTATATTTCAAGTGTTCCATGGGAAATAATAAAATTCTTTGTTTTCTTATTCATTTATAACAAAAATCAACTCTGAAATTGCACAGGTTTCTTCCTAAACGATAATGCTGACTTCTACTCACTTCTGCTTTATACTGAGATATAACTACAACATAACATGGGTTGTAGACACAAAATAAGAGGTTAATATTTCCATTCAATGTATCCAAATCTTCCAAATACTTTTCTAAACTTTTAATATCTACAGATTTGGCAACTGTTACAGGGGAATCCAATAAAATATAACATTATTTTTTTTTGGTATCATGAAAATGGAAGTGGTAAATTTTATTCATATTCCTTATGGAACGATTCTTATCACTGGGATTCATTTATACACTTTGATGGAAAGGATTTGAGTTCTATCACAGCATGATGAGTTGTATTCCAAATATGAATTTTTTGTGGAACTAAAATGTGGTTTGGGAGAATATCATAGAATCGTAGAATCATAGAGTCTTCATGGTTGGAAAGGATCTTTGAAATCATCAAGTCCAACCATACACACACAAAAAAACCCCCTACAATCTCTGCCACTAGAGCATGCCCTGAAGTGCCACATCTAGACGTTTCTTAAACACCCCTAGGGATGGTGACTCAACCACCTCCCTGGGCAGGCTGCTCCAGTGCCTGACCACTCTTTCAGTAAAGTCATTCTTCCTAATATCTAACCTAAACCTCCCCTGCCGCAACTTCAGACCATTTCCTCTGGTCCTGTCATTATTCACCTGGGAGAAGAGGCCAACGCCCACCTCTCTCCAACCTCCTTTCAGGGAGTTGTAGAGGGCAATGAGGTCTCCCCTCAGCCTCCTCTTCTCCAAGCTAAACATGCCCAGCTCCCTCAGCCTCTCCTCATATGCCCTGGTCTCCAGACCCCTCACCAGCCTGGTAGCTCTCCTCTGGACACGCTCCAGCACTTCAATGTCCCTCTTGTACAGAGGGGTCCAGGTACAGGTTGACCTCTATCACAGTTCCAACCTTCCTTTAAAACAAAGATTTTTCTGTATAAAGGAGCAGGGTTTTTTTTTCATGTTTTGTATTTGGGGTTTTTCATGTTTTATATTAGATCCTATGACTTCAGAGGATTCTTAACATAATTTATCTGCTAGTATCTCGAAACTGCACAAATTACTAAAGATTATTTTTTAACTCCATGTGTAGGCAAATAAAATCTCTCAAAGACAAAACAGTGTACCCAAAGGCTAATTGAATACCTGCCTCACATTTACTAAAGGTAATTTATTGTCAAAGCTGCCTACATTCAATTTAGTAAAGCATTGTTTAATGACCAGCTAAGCAGAGAACATGACTACTGGTCTTGCAGAGAGAGACTTAAATATTTTTAAAAAGAAAAATCTTTTATTTTCATTTAAGAGGGCTGGACTGTCTGCAGATTAGAGAGGGAACAAAATTAATTTTACACTGAAAAAATTAAGCTTCTCTAGATCCTTTGAAATGTTTCAAAGGAGAGATTAGCTAAAAGAGCTAATGCCCAATAACAAGAAGGAATAAAAGAGAGGCAATGCAAGGCCTGAACCACTATGGAAGTGTACTCTGAGGTCTTTGCTGATAAGCAGTGTCTAATGGAGCTCTGTCTTATAGGTATGTTCTGTGACAAAGCCTTAACATAGATGTAACCTGAGGATTAAGGTAAGCGCAAAGCACAGACCTCATCTACGGGTGCCAGGAGACAACTGTGCATGAGAATGAAGTATATATAGAGAGGGGGGGTCTTTCTGCAGTCATAGAATCATAGAATCTGTTGGGTTGGAAGGGACCTTTAAAGGTCACCTAGTCCAAACCCCCTGCAGTAAGCAGGGACATCTTCAACTAGATCAGGTTGATCAGAGCCTCATCAAGCCTGGCCTTGAATGTCTCCAGGGATGGGGCCTCCACCACCTCTCTGGGCAACATGTTCCAGTGTCTCACCACCCTCAGTGTAAAGAACTTCATCCTAATGTCTAATCTAAACCTACCCTGAGCTAGTTTAAAACCATTGCCCCTCGTCCTACCGCTACATGCCCTTGCAAACAGCCCATTCCCCAGCTTTCCTGTAGACCCCCTTCAGGTACTGGAAGGCCGCTATAAGGTCTCCCCAGAGCCTTCTCTTCTCCAGACTGAACAACCCCAACTCTCTCAGCCTGTCAATCTGTGCCCTCAATCTTAGTGCCCCAGTTGATTGTAAAATATGCTTAGCCCTCACTGCTCCCAAAGCTTCCAAAAAGCAAGTTAAAGTCATCCCAAAAAGTTTGTCACCCTCAAATGTTGGCACACAGTAGCAGAGGGACTTTTATAAAATTCTGGTTTATCTGTTCTGCTGTGTCACACAAAAAGAGGCCAATGATAAAGAAAATGAAGGTGAAGGATTATTTTTCATTCCTCAGCCATCAGGTTGCACATGTCTGCTGACCATTGAACTTGTTTTATTTGCAGGGGCAGCAGGGAACAATAACAGTTCTCCAACAGAAAGGGAAATAGAAGAGTTACAGAATCACACATAACACTCCCCAACATCCTTTTTACGATCAAAGGGAAAAAAGATCCTTGAGATAACCAGATTACATGTTGGCTTTGTTTCATTTCAGATCTGTTTCATCAGTTTTGGACACTATTGCTTATCTTCTACTTTTCTTAAGCTATTTTAAATTACATGTAATTCAAATTCTCCAGACAACAAGGTATTTCCCACCTAATACTGTAGCAGCTTGATATATTGAGACTCTGGGATACCTTCAGAGGCCATCATCTACTCAAACAAGTAAATAGTGACCAATGGATACAAAGGATGCATTCTGAGCTGCATAGATCTATTGAAAAACAAACAAACAAAAAACCACACAGCTCAGTAAACAGAAAAATATCTTCTGGGGACCACTGGTGACACCAAAGTTGACATCTGTAGTGTGACATCCTGAATTTCAAGGATGGCAATGTCCCTAATCCAGAAATGAAAGGGAAGGGCTATATAAATAAAGCTGCCATTTTATTTCTCTGAGCTCTGTATATTTAGCTCAGAGATCCTGGGCATAACAGGAGCTAATCTAGACATTTGTGTGTCTGGTGAATGAATGGTGTGTTGACTAATATAAGCAGCTTAAGTGTTAATTAGTGAAAGAGAAATCAAAACAATCCCATTTCCATGCATATTACTCAGGTTGGTTATCGTTCATTTTATGCTTCGTGTAGTAATTCCTCTGATAGATGAAGCTATAAGAATATCCTTGAGGGGAGTGAACTGGACAATTTTGTTATTTTGAATGCTACATGCAAAGTGACCACTTTAATTTTAAATCTGAAATTATGTAAAGAGGAATGGAGGTGAGAAAAAAATGTTATGAATTTATGTAAGCTTCCAATATTGAAAGTAAATTTGGAAAAGTAAAAGCAAAAGATAAAGCAGATAGAATTTCTCCATACATATAACTGATTAGACATGTGTACTTGGGAATTGAATTTATTGACAGAAAAAATATGTACAAGTGCTTTAATTAATGACGCTAAAAATAGGAGGCAGGAGAGCTAAGCATACCTAAGTATGTTCACTCAAACCTATGAGCCCCATCCAAAAAGACAAATCGACCCCCTGCAGACTCTACCACTGGCTAGAAGGTTGTCATCTTAGTTTTAAGCTAAATGTCAAGACACTTTCTGTAGTCAGTGGAGACACTGGCATGTCCTGCATGCATCTCACCTGCCTTAGATGGCTACCATAGGATGCAATGAATCATGCTGTCCTGGTTTGAGGCCTAAACCACGACACATGCTTTAAAGGCATTGGTCTCAAGTGACTAAAAAGGTTATCCAGAGGACTAATTTAATTGTAGACAACTGTATTTTGTAGAGTGGAAGTTAGGTAAGATGCACCTTAACTTATCATGTATTGTTGTCTATTATGTGCATATGAGCACCTAGAAATCTCAGTCAAGTTCTCCATGTGGACTGTCCTATGCTTGCATACATATAATAAAACCTGAAGCGTTTATATTCTCAGTACCGAATACAAAGGAGTTACTGTTATCAATTAAAAAAAAAAGACATAACTCAGATAAAGGCAAAACCATGGTTAATTCATATGTGTATTATGCTATAAGCATCTATTTAGTATATTCACCCTTGTAAAAACATAAAGAGGTTTTGAAGAAGCCTTTTTAACAGCACTGTGCACAGCCAGCCCTGATGTGAGCAGCATGTGCCTTGCAACAATCCCTCTCTGCCACTGTGCCTTACCCAGGGCATTGAGTGAAGGCAACTCCTGGCTACTGCACAGCCCAGATAATCTCCTTCCAGATAAGGGAGGCTGTAAATACATTAACATTTTGTTTGGAGTAGTAGCAAGGTCAGGAAGCCAATCATCCTTATTTCATAATAATTCAGTTAGCGTAGCAATTTTGACATATTCAAACTAGGTTCATTCCAAAGGCAACTATACCAGAGATTCTACTTCAACTACATATCAAATACTCTCTGAATCCCAAAGGAAACATAATGATTTGAACTGAAGGTTGGTAAGTTGAGTCAGCTGTCATCCACACTCACAGAGAGAATGTTTGGTTCTGATTAAGTTCGTTCTAAATTAAAAACCCGAAACCACATATAGTGTAGATGTAGAGTCTAGCTGCCTCACTCTTCTGATCTGTTCCTACTGTACCAAAGCAATTCCTACTGTAGACATAGCTAGAGACTATTCTGGGATCACTCAAGACACTGTCTAAGCAGTTCCTTCTTCTAGAGTGGGATCAACTATATCTAGTTGATATTTCTGGCAGAGTATGTTTAATATACTCGACAAATCTCTACAGCTTCCATGGGCTTGCATTATTCCTTTCTGCTGTTATTGTCCCTATTTTTTTGTAACCTCTAAGCCGAGTCATTCCCATATTCAAATCTGTTACTTCTTTACCCATGCACATGGAAAACAAATTATCCAGCTCCTCTTTATTGGAGGTTTCTACGTACTTGAAAATTGTTAGCGTGCTTGTCTCCCCCATAGTTTTTGCCTTGGTATTTTGCACAACGCCAGTCCGTGTAATGTTTCTTAAGAGAAGCAAATTAAGAAGAAAGACTCCAACAGATTCAAGAGTTGAACCCATTTCTCTAGGTCTCGGTCCAATGCTTTAATCACAAGGCTGTCTTTCCTTCCTGACATGGTGACTGCCTTGCAAGGTCATTGTGTTCAGCTTGGAAGTAATTTTAATTTTTCATGTGAAAGTTGCTGAGCCTTCAAAGGAAGTATTTACACTTGAAATATTTATTTTCAAAGTAATTTTTTAGGGTTTTCATTTTTTTTTTGACAATCCAAAACTAGTTGTCACAAACATCATGCTTCAGAAAAAAAAAAACCAAACACAAAAACCCCAAAAATATTTGAAATGAAAAATGTAAACAATATTTTTTTAGTCAGCTTACAAGTTTTTTTTTTCCAACCAGATAACATTTCATTTTTTCCAAAAACTCAAAAATGTGTAGATATGTTTTTGTAAAGAAAGCCCTGGATCTTCTAATCTGGAACTTCTAAATTGCAGTTTATGAAAACTGAATACTATTAATCTTTCTGTTTTAAATCATTTTGCTTTAACGGCTCTATCAAAAGATATAGAGACATTCATGCAGTGGGTTTGATTTTGGAGGCCTACATTAACATTATAATGGAAATTACAGTTTGACCAGCGGTTCATATGCCCTGCTGTTTGTCGTTTCTCAAAGTTTGACTGGCCAGATGAGAAAAAGCCCATGGGACAGAGCTCCCAAGCTCTGAAACATAAAAAAGGAACTACAACTGAGGAAATCAAAGTGTAATACCTAGAATTTCAATTTCAATTTCAATTGTCAAAACCATTTACTAATTAAATTATGTTTAGATAGCTAAGTGAAGCACCTCTTGAATTAAAAACAGACACGAACGCAGCGTATTCTAAATATACAAAGCCTGTTGTAATTGGCAGAAGTATAGCAGAGAAAAATGTGATTCCCAAAGAGAACTGTTCAGAGTGTTTGAGAAATGAAAAAAAGTTGGAAGGATGTATGCTTGTGTAAACTAAGTATGTAACAGCCAACTTTTTCTAAATTCTGCAGATTTTTTTGTCTCCAATTTAACAAATATACTAAGGGGTTAAGTTATAGGTTGACTAGAAACTTGCATAGGAGTTTGAATTTTTTTTCAGATCAGGAGAACGAAAAAAGTCCCTTTAGATAGAAGACGATCTCACAGACAGTTTGTCTGCTAGTTCCCTTTTTTTGACACAATCTCAGAGCTCTACAGTAAAGTTTAGATGCAAAGATCCCCTTGTGAGCCGCATGATGCCCCCTGAAATGTTCTTTTTGAGCAAACATCCAAACGTGCAGCTCTATGTGGGCTGCTTTCCTGTTTTGTAATCCAGATCTCTAAGGGAAAGTCATCAGGGACTGTTCAGGCAAACATCACTGATCATGACGGAATAACTAACATGTCAAGCCAAGAACCAGCCTGCACTCCATACCCTTGGAGCTGCTTGCTGTCATTGCATGATGGAAGCTGCTCCTGGATCATAGTTTGTCCTTGAAGATCCACAGTATGTACCGTTCCCATTGGCCTTTGGCCAGAAGAAGATACTGACCTGCAACTCATCAGGCCAGAAACACAGGGTAGTCTGATCTACAAGATGTGTCCTGTGCCTGATTTAGGTTTATGGTTTGGGATAAATCAGTGCTGTTGGGGTTGTTAGGTTGTGTGTTTTCGTGATGACCCAGAAGGTGACCAGGAAGCAGACAGTGACTCAGACATTGTCTCATCAGCATCCTCCTGGGTCTGAGGTGGGAGGAGCACATTCATTCCTAAGGGGACTGTCTCCTATCCAGAGAGGAAGATGTAGAGACAAGTTCTGCAGAAAGCATGTTTCCCCCATGCACAACATAAGAGGTACCTGCAATCCAAGGAGGGGATGTATTTCTGCATTTACCTCTGTAAATTAAGCCACAAGTCACTCCTTTTTTTCTATTAGAATAGCTGGCAAAAACTCTGATGTTTGTCTCTTACGATGCCATCGTTTGTGTCTCACACTTCTTTGGGGCTAAAAGATTTAAGAAACACAAATCTGTGGTAATAAGTATGCCATTTATTCCTTTCTACTTGGAAGATCCATAAATTCATACATTTCCACTCCCTGCTAGAACCTCTAACCACAAATGAGTTAAATAAGGCATTTAGAATTAGTTTAATTACTGATGAAACTGAGGGAAAAAGGTTAAGGGTAGACCTCACGCTGAAATTTTCTTTCAGTGCTTTTAAACTGAATTCCTATTCTATTTTTACTCGCCCTTTTTGTTTCTGCTTCAGCTTCTAATAATTATGGGGCTTTTTGCAAGGCATAAATAAAAGCTCTTAATACACATGGCAACGACTCTGTGTGAGAATAACTGACATTCAAGGGTTTTAACATTTTCTTTCTTGCTACCAGTTCAAAAGCATATCACCATCCAGTTTAGTACAATGAAACACACGTACTAAAGTCTGATTGCAGTGGATTAACAAAACTGCTTCTAACCAGAGCTCATCCATGGCCTTATTCCATTTGTGCGCTGTGCTCACCTATGTTCCTATCCAGTCAAGTCTCATTTCTCAGCTTTTTAACTTACATGAGCACTGAAATTAACTTTAGAAACCACACTAACAGAACAAAGTCTAGCCAGGCCTGTTCCATTTTGTTCTTCTTTATTGAATTGAGCCTCAAAATTGCCAGTTGCATAAGAATCCGTGACTAGACTGTCACATTGTGGAAGCCTGTTTGGTACGCATCTCACATCTTCCCCAGGCTTTCTATCACTTCGTGCTGACAGCATGAATGGATGCAAAGATTTACTGACTGACACTGCAAAGTTGCCGTTGTCAGGAGAGGCAGACGCCCTAATGATGTGCAGCGTTGCTGAACCTAAAAGGGAGAAGGAAGGGGGAGAGGGAGAGAGAGAGAGACATTGTTTCCATGGCTACACAATAATACTTCTTCCATACCTCCTCTTCTTACTGCCTTGCCATCTGTGTCCCTTCTGCAGATAGCAGTTGATTATGCCTCATTAAAATATTTAATGATTCCCAAGTTATTAATTAGTGAAGGTTCAAATAGGATTGTGCCTTGCCGTAAACATTATTCATACAGTAATCTTGAAAAATATTATGTAAAGCAAATAATATCTTGCTGTACCTAATTTAACCCAACGTATATCAAGACACCTTAGAATCTATTGCAATACAATGACTCAGTAGTGAGTTGTCTGCTCCAGAGTTCCTTGCAACGTGTGTTGTTCATTACAACAGGGCACCGAAACACAGAGGTTCTTGGGCTGTATGTTAAAGCATCTGGTAGTAAAACTAATGACAGCTGAAATACAGGAATAATAAAATTAAAGTAATTCACCTGTTCCAGTCTCAGCCCTCGGAAAAATGCATACTGTTTATTTACAAGTATTAGGTAACCCCCAAAATCAATGGGTGCCAGTGTGTGTACTCAGTCAATGGGAAAAGGTAGGCAACTTCCAGAACCAACTACACCCAATCTTCTAGAACCAAATACACACTCCTGAGTGGTAAAACCAAGCTGAGGTATGTATAATGGGTGGTCTGACTCAGACACGTACCTTCCAAAACTGTTCAGTAACCTGTTGCCCAGCACTCACAGCCACTATTGGCTAGCTTACTATAATATAAGCAGTACTGTGGCAACTAGAGCAACTATGTACTTGCAGAATCAATAACATGAAATAGAATAGCAGATTAAAGCAGATGGAAAGCTAAAAACATGAGGGGCAGGGGTATCCAAATAAAGCATCTTCACATTTTGAAGGTGAAGGTGACTCATTTAGGGATTTTGCCTTTTGGGGAGTTCTTTACTGAGAAGGCCTTTTACATGATTCTAAGGATTTGAGTATGTTTAGCAGTACCTTCTTCTGCATTATTCTGTATTTGTTTAGTTGCAGTACCCTGGAGGCAACAGCATTCATTCCTCAGTATATTTGGGGAGGATATAACTAATGATTGCAAATAAAACAGTATAGGTAGAGTTAAATCATTTGCAGTGTGTATATATTCTCTTTCTTATCAAGTTGCTTTACACTAAATGACTTTACTTGTTTCCAGAAATTTAAAGGCATATGGATGTTTGTACATAAAAGATACAAATCAGCTTTAGGCTGAAAATGTCAAGATGTAAAACAACTGAAAGGACTTGAATAATGTCTTCTAGAGATTACGCATACATTTACAGCACAATTTCCTTTAATGCCACTGGGAAATTCTCCTGTGATAAGAGCCAGAGAGCTGCAGTTTTGCTACAAGATATGATTAATCTTTAATGAAGGTATTTGTGGCACAGAAATACATGTGTCCCAAGAGTTACAGACATAAGACTCACTATTCATTTCCCTGCTGAGCAAAATGAACTTTTTGAGGCCTGATTCTACAACTCTTACTGGTATTTTGTAGGTCTTTAGCTCAAGTGAATCATCTCAGCATACAGTGAATCATCTTCTATGAGAGCTGCAGAAGGGGTTTTCAGTTGTCCACTTGTTGAGAAAGACATGAACAATTGCTGAATAGATGCCCAAAAAGACCGTTGTGTACCCTGAGTCCCACCATAATTTTGTGGCACTGTACATATTCAACAAAATCTGCCCCTGAATTCCCAAGAGCCAAGATGGTGACACCCTGCAGTGATCCCTGCCTCAATTTGATTAACCAAACGAATCATAAGCACAGTGTGCATTTTTCAGACAGTGTAGAATTTATATGCATAATTTGCAAATTAACATTCAGGTTTGTGAAGACATACGGTATGGCATTTTGAGTTTTGCTATGCAGGTTTATGAGCAGTAAGACCATGAGAGTAACAGCAAAATTGGTCTCTGATTGGCATCAGACTCCTTAGACAGAATAAGAGTTGGGCTTAAGTTCTCAACTAAGAGATTATTTGCATAGTGGTTTTCAGTCCCTCTGGTCTAAGAAATTTGAACAATACAACTTCCACTTCCACTACACTTATGTGTAAGATGATTTTCTCAATATGGAAACCTGAGAAGTCTCATGATTCTATACTACTCACTTCCCAGGGACACCTAAAACATTAAGGCATGCTTCCATCTTTACAAACAGCATGAAAAAAAAATCTTATTTTAACCTCGTATGGATGTCCTCATTAGACAAACTACAAAATACAATGGAAAGCCTTTCGTGATTTCAGCAGAACTTTCTAAAGTTCCTCAGAGAATAAGGAACCTTACAATCATCTGGGTGCTTTGGGAGATGTATGAACCTCTACGTAGCAATTCATCCAACCTCTCCTAAGAAGCCCTGGATCATACTTTGGAAGTCCCCTCATATGAAAAATAGATAACAGCCTTAGTCTAGGGATTTGATTTTAAGACAGACAAACTTAACTGAGATATAATTCAGGCATTCAGTTCCATTTGAGGAAACTTATCCTTAACCCCAAAATCTTTCTTGAAGACAAGTACAAAATGTGTTATCCAAGACTGCATCTATTGTTAGCATTTTCTGCAAATAATTCAGGTATGTGGCATACTCAGGTGATTTGTTCCTCTTCAGTACTCCATTTTAGTCCAGAGTATTTTTTTCTTCTGGGATAGTCAGTTCCTGAAAGAAAGATATCTAACAGTCCAAGGATTAAGGTGACTAGCAGAATTCAATGAAACAACCCCTATAAAGGACATACATTCAACATATTCGACACATGCTTACAGTTACAACTGAAAAATACAGGCATTTGAGTAAGTTACCTTAATAGAAAACTGTGTATAATCTATATTTGGGATACAAGTATCAGAGCAAAAATCTGTTCTATATTTCCAGCCTGAAGAAGCTACATGTCTCCATAGTGAAGTGAAAAGAGCCTAAAGGGATACACATCAACCAGGAAACTAATTCCTAGCTGTTTATTACTTTGTATATAATTCAGAGGAATAGTCTGGGGGGAAAAAAAAAAAAAACCACACGCAAAAAAACCCCAAACAACAAAAACAACCAACGAAACAAAAAAATCTTTCCTTTGAAAGGCTGAACTGTACATACCTTGCTGATAAGGTTTTTTTTAATTGCTACTAATTAATCAGAGACTACCATTCAGTCCATTGCTGGCTTGGTTTCTGCATTGCAGTACTGAAAAGCTAGCCGCACTGCTGATGCCTTAAAATAGGTTCATGAGCCTCATTAACATTGTTCCCAATTAATTATGTAAAATATTTCTCAAATAAAAGAATGGCTTTTTGAGTCAAAGCCTTTAAGAAAATCAGTGCACATTGGAAAGACAGAAGCAAACACGGTATCTAATGAAAAGAAAGCTTTGTTTGTGCCCTGTGGCATCTTCACAGATGAAAGTTAGTTGGCATATCTAGTATAAACCTAGCTCCAACAAAGTCTGCTTTGTTAGCTTTGGAGAATTTGTCTTACTACTACGTAATATCAATTCTGCAGTTCTGCTTACCACTTGTACTGTCTGTGTTTAGAATCTCTTTTCCCTGTGATAAAGACCAGTTTGTGAACCATCACAACACCAATAATCCAATGGCATCCATACACTCTACAGCTGGAGGATGTAACAACCTTTTCTCTTTGGGTGAAGTTTTTTTTTATTGGCAGCTGCCAGGCTAAAATCAAAAGAACTGATTTTTAATACATTCTTTGTTTTAGAGGGTTGACTTTTTAATTTTCCTGCTCCCAGATCTCACAGCAATTTTTCTGCATATGAAATTTAACTTTGATACAGGCCATGTATCAAATACTTGATACTTTCTTAGTTTTAATTTATTATAATGAATTAAGTCCAAATATGTTAGAATTTGAGGAAGTATGCCCTCAGTTTTGGATTTCAATTTGGAACATTGAATGCTCTGGTTTGGATTCTGTCCAAAATACATTTAGAATGAAAGTAAGTAAGCTCAAAGAGAATTAATGTTGAGTCACAGTACCCCTTCTACTGGTTTCTTTCAGCCTGTGTGTCGCAAAACCTGAGATTCCTTTAGGATCGTGACTCATTATTTAGAACATGATTATTAGAACGGCCTGATTCAGACTAAAGGTCTATCCTGATTCCAAAAGGTCTATCCTGACTAAGGCAGACTCATGCTGAGTATAAACACAAAGCAAGCACACAGGGTACTTTTCCCTGACATTTTCCCAGTCTCTGCTTTACAGCACAAGGATTTTAAAAAATGGAGGTGTATTCTATGCATTTAGTAAACTAAATGGCTTTCCAGGAAATTACTCCACCTCCTCTAGAACACATGCAAACTGTCGGAATCTCTATCCTTATTTATATTTGGGAAATCTGGACTACGTTTTATCTGTATCTCAGGTCCTTTAGGGCAGAAACAGTTAAAATTATCATACAAAATAAGCAGAGTTTCACCCTCCTCCAGCTCCGTATTTATTGGAGATTTGGATACATTGCACCATAGACACAAATGAAGATAAACATACTTAAATTAGACGGGCAATCATAACTGTGCAGCTATGGTCACACAGACTTCAGCATGTGCTGTAAAACATAGCCATGAGTTCATAGGATCATGAGATCACTCAGGTGGGCAAGGACCTCCGGAGGTCTAGAGTCCAACCACCTGCTCATAGCAGGGTCACCCGTGGGGTCAGACCAGGTTGCTCAAGGTTTCATCCCCACTCCACAGGTGGGGATGCCATTACCTTTTCAGACAACCTGCTCCACTGCTGGGCTTTCCTCCAGGGCAAAAAGTTTTCACTTTTTACTTTACTTTTAAAGTATGAACCCCTCCTGGTTAAACTTATGCACATTGTTTCTTGATTTCCAGGTGGTGTCTGTCCCTGAAACTATTTTATATGGTTTTTAATCACAGCATGATCTTTTTTCTTCACATAATAAGGGTTTGTTTGCTACAGACTCGATAATTTCAGAAGACGTATGGTAATGCTTATTTCTGAATATTTCATTTATAGAAAACAGTTAATAAGTTTATTAATTTTTCATTCTAGAGATTATTTCAGAAAACAGTAAGTTGATTTTTGACTTTGGGTTTCAAATCCAGGCATGGAAAACCAAAAGACTTGTTTCATCCTAACTGGAACCTGCCACCAAAATAACGCAATCGTGTCCTCAGGAAAGATTTTGCTTTGACTTTTCATTCTTACAATATGAAGCAGTGTGGTACCGTATAAATTAAGTTAAAAAGAAAAAGATTCCTTGTATTTTGTTTGTGAAATGGAAGATGGTTAGCACTCCTGATAGCTGTTTACTATAAAGGTGTTGACATGTCCAGCTCCAGACACATATGGAGTTAACAGTCGGTCAGCAGGCTGTGGTGTACACCAAAAAAAATAGGGCTACAGCGTGCCCAAGCTCAGGCTAACTGTTGCTGTCTAGAGCTGGGGTAAGAGCTAGTGGCATCCCACAGAAATAGTCTCTAACTCTCTCAGTCTAGCCACCAAAAGAAAGAAAGAAGCCTCCCCAGGACCCTCCTCTCTCCCTCAGCCCAGTTCCTCCCCCTCTTCAGCCTGTGTGGCAGGAAGGCCCAGCTTTGATCAGGCCCTGGATCCTTATCCCTGGAGCAAGACGATTCAGTTTTGCAGGGTTCAGTTGTGCTTGCAGTGCTGACAGCTGTGACCCAGCTCTCTACGTAGGTGGTGGTTCTTCCCTCACTATATTTATGGTGCCGACCTCAAGGTAACCTGAAGAGTTTGTTTGGGTATGGAGAGGACTGATGTTTCTTTAAGTAAGGAGAGCAGATATAGAATACCTAATTAAAATGAAATATGTCAGCTCGGGGTCCTAGACAAATCTAAAGCAGAAACTAAGATGACATTGCTTACTTCTTTAAACACAGCAGTCAAACTAAATTTCAGTCTGAATTTAAAGACACAAACTCTTGCATTTTAGAAGTGCCTATTTAAGGACCATTGTTCACCTTCTTTGACAGTTTAATATTTGGCTTTATTTCTTATCAATATCTTGCTTTAGTATGAGAGTTGCTCTAAATAACAAAGTTGTCCACTGGGAAGTCTATTAAGGAAAGAGATACAGTAAAAAGTGTCAAACTTAATATCCTCATTTATCAGCCTTAAAAAACAAACTAGAACCAGAACAAATAAAAAATGACATAATTAGCACAGTTTTGTCCCATGTACTGCAGGATTTATATGAGGGACATTTTTAAGCATATGTTTCACCATGAATTACAATCCAAACGGCTCCTAGTATCATACAAGATGCAAAACCAGCATTACTATGGATTTGTACTGCAACCAGCTGCAGATTCCCAGATAAAAACCCCTTGGGCAAAATATGCTTGTCAAGAGTATGAATAATATTCAGGATGAGTGTGGTTGCATTAGGAAGACTTCCAAGTCCAAGTAACCTACCTGTCTGCCTACAATTAAAAATTTTTACTAGCAGCTAGAACGGCCTGAATAAGAAAACAAAAATATCTGAAATACAGAATTTCAAAAATACAGAAATATACGTACACATAGATATATAAATTATCGCCAACAAATGAAAAATTAGTAAATAGCTGGGAGGACAATGCTTTCAGAACAGAGTGGAACCCATCTCACCTAATTTGAATTATCTAAGAATTGACTATATAGTTTCAGATAATGATTTCAGATTCTCTGCAGTTTAAAGAAAGGGAGAGGGAATGGTGTCTTCATCCTCGAACAAGTGGGATGAATCACCCTTTGGAGGCACCTCTTCCTATTTAGACTAGAGAAGGATGAGATACAATAAACATAGACTATATAGTCTATAATAAACCTATAGACTAGGCTGGTGGGACAGGATGCAATTCAAGACATTTGCGTTTAGGTGTCAGCATAAATTAACTTGCCAGACTAAATTTAGCTTGTCCAGAAGCTTAAAAGCTGTCTAGGCTCTCATTACAGTCAATGAAGATATAATCAATACAGACATGAGAGTCTAGAGCAAATTCAGGTGACCAAGTGAAGGTGGCAACAGCGACATGAATTTGTCTGGTCTCTACTGACTTTATTAACTGTATCTCTATAAATGACAACAACAGCTTAGACACACGGTTTACCTATGGACACATGAGAAGGGACAAGAAGGTGTAGCCTCAAACTGAACCCTGTCACTGCCTTTTTAAATGGCCAAAGCTAGGCTGGGTGGATCACACAACGTGAATTGGATTGCTTTGGGAAACTCACCTATTTAAACAAAATGAAGATGAAAGGCGACCAATAGCAAATTTAGATACCTGAGAGTGAGGAACACCAGCCATAGTGATGGTGAGTATAGGCCCTGCTTTCTGTCATAGTTGAAAAAATAGCTTAACTGGTGAATGCCGCAGGCACCATCTAGTTGGGTATATCTGTGTAACTGGGTGAATGTCCAAAACCGAACTTTTGAACTCTCAGGCACAAGCCTGCTACTTCCTACATACAACTGGTAGGGACTGGCTGTAAATTTTTGTAACACCTGGACTAAACATAACTTACACATCCTAAATCCTCCAGTTAATGAAGAGGTACGGGACAGAACTACCAATTAATTATAAGGCTGATCAGACATTTGCTTCTGCAAAGTTTTTCTATTTAAACTGGGGAAAATGGGGGTTTGGGTTCTGAAAGGAAGAGGCAATGCAGAAAAGAAAGCTTCCTGAAAAGTGGTCTTAGAAATCAGGAGGTGAAGATGCCATCTAGAGGAAAGGTCACAGAGACGTATGGAGTCAAGTGTTGGGGATGCCCAGGGATTTTGACCAATAACACCTCAATTAGGTAACTCTGAGCAGCTGTGCAGCAGGAACCAATGTGACTTTCTGCCCAGCCTTCCTGGACCAACAGTGATCTCCCTGCTGGGGAGACAAGTTGAGACCTGTTGTCCTGGTTTGGGGTGGAGCAAAGCAAACATCCCGTTCTGTGAGAGAGGCCCTTGCTCACACTTGCCATGGCTACCAGGGTCGCCTGACTGGGTTGTTCACCCTGCGGAAGGGTTACACTTGTGGGCAGGTCAGGTGACCCAAACTGATCAATCAGGTGTTCCATCCCATCTGCCATGCTCAGTATAAAAGCTGAGGCAGCAAAGGGGTCAGGCTGACTCCTCTTGAAGGATTCTTTTCCATGGGCTGTTCTTCTTTGGATCTTCTCCGGTGGGCTCTTCTTCAATGGACTGCTTCTGCAATGGCTCTCTTTCTTCCATGACTGATGTCTGAGGAGGACCCCATCAGCTCATCTGCATTTGGATCCTGCTCAGTGTGTTCCAGTTCCCATTTGTCACTGAGTCCAGTCTGGAACTTTCCCAGTGCCTGCCAGTGATGTCTTCCTGGAAGCTTGATATGGTTTTGTACATATTGTACCTATTTTGTTATTTCCTTTTGTTATTTTATTATTAATATTTCATTAAAGTAGTTTAATTTTTTCTAAAGTCACAAATCTTCTTATCTTTCTTCTTCCTCTCCTTAGAGCGAGAGGTGGGGGAGAGCATCTGTTGCCGTGTCGTTGGCCAACATGGCCCAAACCACGACACCTATGAGCGTAGTGCGGTGGGAAGGAATGAGTGAACACATTAAATAATCCATAGAATCATGGAATATCTCAAGTTGGAAGGGACTCTTAAGGATCACCAAGTCCAACTCCCAGTTCCGTGCAGGACTACCCAAAATTAAACCATATGAAAAGCTGTAATCTTGTTGGTTCTTAAATGAACGCCAGCACCCAAGCCCATTTCAGCCTGTGGCTTACTTTTTCTTACCTGTAACACTTTGGAAAACAACTCCTAGGAAAAGGATTTGTATGTTTAGTGGACAATTCAGAATGAGTTTGCGCTGCACTTTTGTGATTCAGAGGCATAGTGCAATTATACAAAACCAACAGAAAACAAAACAAGATCAGGAGGTGATCTATCTTCTTTTTATAGCATTGATAAAAACAAAACTAGTAAAAGATACTGTAAAAACAGTGTGAAAATGATTGGATGATAGAATAAACTGCCTCCAAGTGTGAGATTTAAAGAGTTCAGCTTACCAGTGATGAGTGCCTTTGTAATGCTAAAATGTTGAAGTATTGAAGAATATACCACCTAATGCTGGATGCTAAGTAGTTAGAATCAAAGCACATGCTGTTTTATGGGGAGGAATGCATAAATATACATATATATTAGTGTATATCTTTGTATACATATGCAGGTATGTTGTATATATATTATACACAAACTGAACCTACTGGTGGAAACAGAAATCTGCAGAGATGTCAATTTTCCGCCCCTTGATATGTTCACAGCAAGATCAGATGCCTCTTGGGACCGTATATTTTTTTCAAACTGAGATTATCGATCTGTAGAGGCAGTAATTAGGTAAAACTGAAGAGCTTCAAATATTTAAGCTTCACTGGATTCCTTTTTGTTGTCACACTTTGTGACTCTGCACAGGATAGATAGTGGGAACATTCCACAATGGTTCTTAATTGGACTTTAGATATGTAATTGGAAGTGAAAACTTCTAGTAACGGGTGGATAACACCATGAAAATTCCTAATGAAACCTTCTTTGGGCTGGGTCGAGCATCCTTCCCTGGGGTGGCACAAGGAGCAGGCACCTGGTGAATGAGGGACAGCTGGGGGACCATAAAGGACCCTCAGGTGCTACCTCAAGGGGGGCTTCTCCCCTGCATGTGCTTGGCTGTTCCAGGGAGCATCCTGGGCACATGCAGCACTGGAGCACCTATGTCTCCCGTGGGAAGGGGGTGCAAGTAGGGGCTGCCCGGACATGTATGTGTGCCTGAAAACCATACAGCCTGTGTCAGGATGCGTGTGTGGGTGTGTGTATGGGTGTGATTAAAATTCTGGTAGTTTAGTTACAGCAGGTATTTCAAAAGCTGCAGCTGTTTGTCCACGTTTTGTCTCACACTTTATTTGTTTTACCACCAAAAATTATCCTGAATGCATGGTTCACTAATTGCCAGTTAATTATGTTATTAATAAATCAATACACTTCCAATTCTGATGTGATTCGAAGTCCATGAGAAAAGCATTTTTCACGTGCGACATCTGTGTGTGTGTCTGTGAGTGGCACACAGCTATGTAGGTCCCATGGATACAACACACAAATGTATGTGTCTGGGCAATGTACACGGCCTAAGCATTTGGGTACCTTTTACTGTATATATGCAGAGAAAGCTACTAAGACCAGCCATATATTTCCCATAATCAGGAAAAAAATCTTGCAGTTGAAAGCCTGTGGATCACAAAAATAACTCAAAAAAAAAAGAAAAAAATTCTGATGGGAAGAAATTTTAAAATGGATGACTAACCTCAAATAAAGCCACCTTGAAGGACACAAGCGGTATTGTGGTACCACAATATTCAGTGGTATTCAATCTGAAGGACAACTTTCTATAAGAAGCGTGCTTACTAATGTAGAATTAGTGCACTTCTCTTTTTACTCAGTACAAAATGACTTTCTTTGATTATCCTCCCACTCTCCTTTTAAAATAGGCCCATGAGTTATAAAGCTTCTAAATAGCTAGATTAGGTATTTTTAAAGGTCATAGTGACATCTGAAAATAGTCCCTTAACATTTTTTAATGTTACGGAAGCTTAAAATATTACATTGGAATAGGAAAACAACATAATTAAGACTATCAGGAGAGGTACATGCTAAATAAGCATAACCTTACAGCCTTTCATATGGATTTTTAGTATCATAAAACTGAGTGAAAAAAATCAAAGGTCAGTTTTAGTAAGCTCAGTTTTAAGCTGAAAGAAGTCTCATTGTAGTTTAATGAAGGTTTAAAGTAAAAAAAATAAACAATAAAATCACTTATTTTTGGGTCTCTGTTAAAGAAAGAAGACCAAAAAAAGAAAAAAAACCTATAGCATCATTTCATGTAGCTTCCTTTGTCCTTCTAAATCCTGAAAATCTTTACACAGCCCGGTAATACAGTTTTGGAGATATTGATGAAGAAAGGATAGGAAATCTAGAAGAAATCTTTTTCCAAGCAATTTGAAATGGGTAGGGAATGTCTCTCATTAGCCTTCAGTCCGTCAGTATATTCAAATATATGCTCAACTTCAAAACCAAAACCAGTGCCATCCACTTGGTCTACCTTAGCACACTTTAAGCCCCTGGCTCTTAAAAATGCAGCTGAACTCTTAAAAGTGAAGCTGAGCTCTTAAGGGCTGTGTCAGCTAGACATGCAATCACTCGGTTGGTGCTGCAGCAGCAGTGTGCAAGGCGTACCGAGGGTCCTCTGGAGATTGTAAGGTTTATCGCGGGTTGTAGGGGTTTTTCAGACGAGGGCTCTGTTCCTGTTCCACTGAGCTAGATCCAGGTCTGGGCTTCAGCTGCGCAGTTTTAAAGCTCACCTGTTGCCTTTAGCCAAGGCACTGACTGTAATTCTAATAAGTCCAGTATTGCCAGGAGGTAAGTGGTGGTTTGGAATTTTTTTCCAGGCGTCAGTCATTGCGGAAATGCCTAAATGGAAAACATGTGTTCCTATTTCCCTGAACAGAAAACTTTAAGAAAAGGAATTCTGGTGCCTAGAAAGACAGGGGAGGATGCAACTTTTCAGTAGCATGTTGTACAAAATGTGCTCTAAAAAAAATCAAGTTTCATCAGAATGTTATTTATAATTTATTCCTACACACTTTGGTATGTACTTTATTTAATTGTGAAAATGGCAAAAGATGTTGCTGTTTTAAAGACATAGAATAAATATGATTTTTTTTCTCCCCTAGGCTAAGAAGATGAAAGTTTCAAAAGAAAGAAGCAAAGAAATTTAGCCTGTGACAAATCTGACTAGATTTTTATATGATGAGTAGCACTACAAAATAAGTAGTACTACAATTATTCAATGTGATTATTATACGAATGGATTCAGTCCTGTTTGTTTTAAACTATTTTTAACCCACATACATATGTTAATTATTTATATCTGAAATTGCTAAGGGAACATAGAAAGTGAAAGAAACAGGCTCCTGGAATTTTTGTATTTGACTATCTGCTAGAAAGTAATGGCAAACTTAATACTTGAGCAGAGCAGTTATTTAAATCTGAAAGTAAAAATTGAATTCAGCTATATTCTGTCTCTACAATTTAAAGGCTACTTTAAATTTAAAATGTATGCATTACCACAGCTTTACAAATGTTATGTATTCATTATTTTACATGTTCTTTCACTAAAAAATTGTGCCAATAGAGACTGCTTGTAGTGGAGAAATGCATCATAAAAAAACAGCTTCTCTCTCTCTAGATATTAAATGTGAGCATTCCTTCAAAATTAAACCATTAAAAGGCACTTTCAGTGCCTTTAAAAGTTCATTTTCAAAGTTTCTCTGTGCTTACCATAGCCAGTAAGAGGCAACTATGATTTCTTATACCTGAAAGACTGGATGCTGGAAATAATGTATTTCATGCTGCGTCGCCATTGCTCGTCTTGGAGTACATTAAGTAGCAGAGGTGTTACATTAAACTGTAGACATGCTAGCTCTCCGCTTGTGGAAAAGACACTTTTATAAAAACTTAATGACCTTTTTTATACTGTTTCTATGAACTCATCAACAAACAAAGTTCAAATTCTTGAAAGCATCCTTCTTGTGAAACATTCGTTTCTATGAGTAGCCATAAAAGAAAAATTGTCAAGTCCCTGTAACAATTAGATCTGCTTGTACACGTTGGTGAAATCAGAACGCTTCATCTCAAGTGCTTGCAAGTGCTGGGAGGAGATCCATGTAATTGAATTTCGCCCACTTATGGTAAAAATTCAAAGTCAAGAGTCCCTTCAACAGAGGGCTCAGCTATTCCAAATATGTAGACTAGCCTAGGGTCTGGAGAATACAATCACCTTACCAACAAGTGCACCAAAATATAACAAGAAGCCTGAATTCAAAGATTTTTCAAGATTCAAAGCTGAGGAAATGTTTATGGGCCTTTACATCTAAGAGATTGTGCACAAAACTAGGGTTTTGTTGTGGTGGGTTTTTTTTTTGTTTAGGTTGACCAAACCGGAATGCACAGATGCTTTACTTATAAAGTATCATATGCATACCTTACAATGATTTTTCTCTTTAGTCAACTTTGAGAATTAGTTTATCTCATTTACATGGAATTCTTTTCTCGTGGAAATGTTCTTATTGAGTACAAGGACTAAGATAACCACATACTGGTATGCAAACATTATTATCTGATTCATTCAAGTTCATTCTCTGCATTCTTTTCTTTCTCTTCTTGTTTTACACTCTGGGCATATTTGTTATGTTAGACATATTCTGTTACACAGCAAACAGCTATGTGTGCTGTGTAACATTTATTGATTCCATCTGTTTTATTGAAATCATGGATGGTCCAAATGTTAGTTAAAATCTGTTTGTTATCAACAAACTGGTTTTATGAAGACACAAGAATGTGTGTTCTTTGTTAAATGCCTCAAATGATGTCTTGGTATGCACAAAACAGGTACAAGGATATTTATAAACGCAAATAGAACAGTAACGGTAAAATCAACCACATCTTTATTACAGCATTGTGATGTCACCTGTATCCACAGGGGTGAAGGCACTCTAGGCAAACAACAACAGAAAGTGAGGAAGACAGATATAATGAATGAAAATAATTACGCAAAGGACCATGAGATAATATATCATTTTGATGAATGCTTTTACTATATAAACTCATAAACAAACACACCTACAAGTATCTTTGTGGGCTACTGTAATTTAATTTTGTGGGTGAAAGACTATATTGGTTTAATGAATGGCATGTCATTTCTACCTGCAAAATTCAGACAGGATTTGTTGGTGTAAGCACGACCGCCACTGTGTGCAAAAGAGTGTCCTTTGCACACACTGAATGAAGTTTTAAGGCTGCATTTGGAAAACCTGTCCTGCAGTTTCTACGCAGAAGAGTGGGTTATCAAGGCTGTTCATATTCACCTACAAGGACCTTGATTATACCAGTTATGGCTCTCTAAAATTCAGGGAACTGGAATAGTTTGTGAATGAGAGAACAGATCTCATTGAAGGGTACTTACCTAATCTTCTGTCTTCCAACAGGATATTGTAGACTTTGCTAATGTTGAGTCTTAAGGGATATCAGGAAACCGCATCTTGCGGATAGTGTGTCTGTGTGTGGTTGGTGGTGGGATGAATACTCCTGAACTGATGACTATTCCATGATGACTGGAACAGTGGGGACTTTGGATGTGGTGATGCTCCCTTCTTGTCTTACATCTGTATGATGAAGCATACAAGGCAGAATCTTCATTGCTAATATAGCTCATGGCAGTAATGAAAGTCTTCCTTTATCAAAACAGACCTCTTGCTGCTATTATGCGTTTTATAGCACAATATTACAGTAAGCATTTTCAGTGCTACCAGTAACAAAACTCTCAGCCCAATGAAGTTACAATTAGAGAACTGTAATGTGCTTGGGTTTTAATGGTCACATCACAGAATGAAAATATTTAGACTGAACCAAAATTATTCTTTCTTTGGTCTAGATCCTGGGAAGAAAAGATTATTGAAATTGCTTACATAAAATAGTTTCTGTCAAAGCAACACAAATTATTATGTAACCTTTATTAAAATTTAATTTATGTACATTTACTATCAAAGAATCTTTTTTTAAAAATAAATAATGTTTTTCAACTAATGTGTTTTGACATGAAAACATTTTTTCCAGTTGAAACACTTAAATGAGCTGAGAGGCTGCTTTAGTCGACCCAGATGAGGATTTTTTCTAAAGAAACGGTTTCACCTGACAAATTTCACCCATCCAAGGGATAACCAGACTTCAGGTATTACACCAACAGAAAGCAGGGAAGCACAGACACCGTGACAGAAGGGATGCATTTTGCAAAGATGCACATGCAAAGGGTGGTGCGAAAAGGTACAGGCTGGACAGAAGCACAGCAGTGATGTTCCAAAAGGACTCATGAGACACTGCAAAGAGCAGAGCAGGCAAAGCCAGGGCACAACACAGCAAGAGGTGAAGCTGCATTTGTGCTAAACCACAGTGCTCTGATGAACGTCCTGGTGTGGTGTTTAGCACTCAGCCATATGTCCATGGCCATTTGTGTTGGGTTTATGTGGCAAGGTTTTGGTAGCAGGGATGCTGTAGGGAAGACATCAGAAGTTGCTCCCATGTCACACAGAGCCAGTTCCAGCCATCTCCAAGATGGACCTGCCACTGCCCAAAGCCGAGTCAATCAGCAATATTGGCTGCACTTGTGATAATATATTTAGGAAAGCGCAAAAAATACTGCATGATGACTGAGAGAGGAATGAGAATATGTGAGAGAAACAACCCCGCAGACACCAAGGGCAGTGAAAAACAAGATTCCCCTGCAGCCTGTGGTGAAGACCACAGTGAGGCAGGCTGTCCCCCTGCAGCCCATGGAGTTCCATGGTGGAGCAGATTTCCACCTGCAGCCCATGGAGAACCCCATGCTGGAGCAGGTGGATGTGCCCTGAAGGAAGCTCTGACCCTGTGCAGAGCCTGTGCTGGAGCAGGCTCCTGGCAGGACCCACACTGAAGCAGTCTGTTCCTGAAGGACTGCACCCCATGGAAAGGACCCATGCTATGGCAGTTCTTGAAGTACCTGTTCCTGTGGAAGGCACCCCATTCTGGAGCAGGAAAACAGTGTGAGGAGGAAGGAGCAGAGAGATGAAGTGTTATGAACACCCGTTCCTTTTCCCCCTGAGCCACTTGGGGGGAAGAAGTAGAAGAGTCAGGAGTGAAGTTGTGCCTGGGAAGAAGGGAAGGATGGGAAGAAGGTGTCTTTAGATTAGATTTGTTCTTACTTCTCACTAGCCTACCCTGTTTAATTCTCAATAAGCTAAATTAATCTCCCCAAACTGAGCCTGTTTCGCTCATGACGGTAACTGCTAAGTGATCTCCCTGTCCTTATCTTGACCATGAGCTTTTTGTTGTATTTTCTCCCACTGTCCTGTTGAGGAGGGTGAGTGCTGGAATGGTTTGTTGGGCACCTGGTGGCCAGTCAGAGTCAGCCCACTACACCATTTGATGTATTTGCTAATTCAGAGCAGCAAGATGATTCAATTATTCCTGTTGATGTTGTTCTCATTCCCTTACAGCACATACGTAGTCACGCACAAGATGAGTGAGTCCCATTCAGTTCAGAGAGGCTGCTTGGAAGAAGGGGTCTGACTTGTGAGAGAGGGAAAAAACAATAACCTCATTTGATACTACAGCTATAGCTATGCTCTTCATAGCAACATGTGTGAGGGAGAAGGTGAAGGCCAAATCTCCCGTCTGTCATTGACTGTCTAAGCTGCCAGCAAAGAAACTTTTGTCTGAGCTGCTATAAATTGCCTTTCTGCACATGAGCTGACCTCTTCAGGGAAGGGTCCCAGACAAACTTTCTGCTGCCTCAAGGATGTGTGGGACACCTGAGTGGAAGCAAAAGTGGGATGACCATGACTGTGCCCCCCTGTCCACACTTCAGGTGTCTTGTCTTACCTTGTTCTCCAGGTTCCAGAGGGTAGTTTTGTGTCAGTTGGCTTGGAACAAGGTAAGTTTATACTCAAACATGGGTTCACACCACTGCTGGAAATGCAGGAGCGACTCGTTCTTTAGCCTTGTGAATAGAGCAAGTTGAAACCAGTGGAAATATTCACAGTAAAGTTAAAAATTACTTCTATCTACAGTAATGGAAATCCACCTTTCTTTTTTTTTTTTTTAATTGAAAACACAGCTTTTCTTAGTGAACGCTGGAATATTACAATTGAATTATCAACTAAGCGAGTCAATTCAAATTAAGTGCGGTTTGCTTTTATACAAACATTTTATGTAGCTCCTGGTGTATATATATGTTGTCCTTCTCAGTGACCATCTAAATGGCAAAAAAAAAAACCCACTAAAAATTTATCATTCAACAAATATGGCAAATACTATTCTCTTGGTTCATGATTAAGTACTGTGAAACGTGCTAATTTCCTGCATGGTGCAAATTGCTGGCTAATATACAGATGTTGACAACAGACAAAACCTTTTCTTACTCCTCTATTTCAACTGAGCAGGTTTATTCCAGAAACATGAAAAGGTAGAATAATCTAAAAATTCCATATAAAAAAATTCTAATTAAACCCATCATGGCCTGCTCATCTGTGTGGTCTTTCTGACAGTTTCCCTCTCTGGTCACTGAATGGCTGGAATATTAGAAAGACAGGCATACAGGCAAGCAGGATGGCTGATTACCTACTAATCCAGTTCCTTGGGTGAAAGTGATGTGGGGGTTTTGGTACTACTTTTTAAAATTAATTTCTGCTTTGTGCTTTTTACTCAAAAATGATGAGTTTCAGGTACCTGGGTATTACCTGTGTTGACTATTGGGTCTAAGTGCAAAAGAAAAAGAAATTAGACATTCAATACAAATTTAAAAGTACAGTGAGGTAGTGTGAATGTATATAGAAGACTCTGTTACTAAGTGCAAGAGCTATCCATTAGTCTTCTAATCCGCAGATAGGTATTTTGACTATTTATAGTAATTTCAGTTGTCCTAATGACAAGGTCAATGCACTTGCCTTCTATCTTCTTTCTTTTCTCACCATGTATTTATTTTGTGGTCAGGAAGGATGTTTGGAGTGCGGTATAAAACTGCTGAATTCTCTGGGGACAGATTTTTTATTTTGGCTCATCACTAAATGCCAGTAGCATCTTCTCATTTCCTTTTGTTGCAGATATTTCTGTGTTCCTCCATCAAAACCTTGTTTGAAGGGCTAACAGTCTGGAACAAACACATAAACCATACTTGGGTGGGAGAGAGAAATTACACTTACAAAGGAAGGAAGAATGAACACAGCTGTTTCTGTTGCTGACTCACTGGCCAGCAAATCCTCTAAAACGAGAACCAGTGTGTTAACAGATTATTTCCTTGTTTGTTTTTTTTCCTTGTACAGTGATAAACAAAAGCTTAGAAGCAGTAACATGGGTAACACAAAACATAGAAGAGGATAAAAAGTGAAAAGTGAGACAAAACTTTAAGGTCCTTCTAAGACAGCAGTTAAAAGAGTTTTCCCATTGAAGCTAAGTAGGAAATATCTGTCTGAATATTGGTAGTTTGTTTCTTTTCTACTGATTATGTTGGTAAAATATGATGACTTTTTTTTTTCCTCAAGAAATTTTAACACAATATATTATCAATACATTAAGGAATGGCTTTTCTGAAGAGGTAAAATTATATCTAATTATACCATACTAAGGGGAAAAAGCAAGCCAACAGACCTTAAGGACCAAAGGGTCCTTAAAATAGATCTGGGCAAGTGATGACCTTGCCCAGACAAGGATTGTACCACTGTGTTATTCTACCCAAGACAAAACATCTATTTTCAGAGCCAAGAAAAGATACTCCTAGCTCTTTTCAGACTCTCTCCAATCACCTCTACTCTTCTCCCTTGTTAACTGTTGTAGGTGCAGATATTGCACTAGAGCTGCTCAGAAGTGTTCTTGAGGAAGTATCAGAGATGGAAACAACTCCTTCACTTCTACAAAAAGGTGTAAAACCTCTAGAGTAGTGCAACCTAAAGCTGAAGGAGAGTGAGCTTATTACAAGAGGTTTGCACCTCCCACTTGCTTGACCTCCCAGGCTAGAAAAAAGTAAAACATAAGAAACGTCCACTGTTCAGAGCCCAGGACAAATAAAAATGTCACAGATTGAAAGGGGTGAGTAGCGATGATTGAAGAGAAAACTAGTACAAATGAATATCTATTTTAAAAACATTTTCTAACTCAGTATCACTGACCTTTTTCTTAAGTACCCTGGGCAAATTAAATCCAAAGCCCTTCCCATGAAATTAGGAAATCAAAACAAATAAGCAAACTAATGCAATTGTTAGCAGACAGTCAATTTCTGGGATTGTTCCTGCACTTCTAAAAAAGAATGAATCTTTAATAAAATGGAGAAGAGCTGAATTCACTCCCCCCTCATTGCCATAATTTGACTTAGAATTGCAAATAGTCCAGAAAAGAGCACTGAATCTAGCTTATTAGTCCTATACTTTGCGCTCCTGAAGATTGTGATCTGAACTGCGTGGCGTGAGATCAAGTATTTTTTTGGATAATAAAAGTATTAAATTATAAGTGGGAATGTGTAAGAGGCAGACAAATCCAACAGTCTTCTGCACTCTTGGAGTCAGTGAGTTTAAGTTTTGCCTCAGTGAGCTGCTTCAGTGTATTCTTATAACTTAGGGACTTCTTTAAAGCCTCCAGTCTTAATTGATGTTAAGTATGTGCTTAAGTATTTTCTTGAACTGAAGCCTGAAGACAAAATCTTTTGTAAGTGTATAATGAATAAGCATAAAATCTCATCCTCTTATCTGATAGCATTTTGCTCCCACCCTCTTGGGTGTAACTGGCTGTCCAAGGTCAACCATCTGCCTGTTCTTCCTCAAAGACTGGACCTCAGAGAGTGGTATAATTGAAATAGCCTCATTTGAGGTTCAAGCAAAATTTTCTTCTGTAAATATTCCCATGTGGTATCATTGGTTGGCACTATCCTTTGGAAAAACTCAGAATATTTTTTGCATTAGTGGTGCTTTCTTCTTTGTATAAAGTCTATCACTTGACTGCTACGCTGCACCATAAATAGACATGTTTTTACTCTCTTCTCCTAATCGCACAGCTCCAATATCCATATTAAGGTATGTTCTTTATCACAGCTTATGATGCTTGCCTGGGACAGTTAAGATTATCTCCAAGGCAAAACATTTATCTGTCCTTGTGAGAAAGAGAGTTTCTTTAAAACCCTCCTGATACTCATGTGCTAGTGTACTACCTAAATCCAAGAACTTGTTAGAGGTGACTAGTGGAAAAGGTAAACCAATGACACGGTTTCCTTAGGGAACAAAACAGAGGAGCCATTAGCTGGGAAAAGTCCCAACTCAAGTTCCACCAAGGTAATATGATTTAAGTTTTCAGGCTTGTGAAAAGCAGATGAGGGTGAATCCTTGACCTTCTGTCTGATGCTGGAGAGGAATGTTGGTACCCGAGAAGTTAAAAAGCGTGTAGGTCAAATAAATACTAAAGCAGAGCTTTTTCTCGCTATTAAAACCTGCCTTCTCAAGCCAGAAATTCTACTAACTTTGATAAACAGGATCTTACACATGCTCTACAGACTACATCAAGAGTATTCAGTAAACAAGTACTTAGTATTTTTTTCCCCAGTAATTCTTTACCATACATACTGTAAAACTATAAAATGAGGACAATTAATCTTTATTTTGAAAATGCTTTTGTCGCTGCAAAGTCTCGTGAGTAAATTAATTTGGGGACCACTGGCTATTCAACGTTTACATGTGTTGGGAGACCTGAGACCAGGAGCCAAATCTCTGTCTTATCTGGCCTGCATAGGTGCTAAAGCATAGCTGAGATTCTTGGTCCACTGATCATCCATATCTGCTAGACACATTGGATCCCATCTGGGCATCACATTCCTGACCATAAAAGAGAGCATGTGGAGAAAAGGGGTGGGTCATGCTTCCATACCTCCTTTAGGTGAAATTAAGGCTCAAGATGTGCTCCTGTATCCACTAAGTCAGACATAGGGTGATTGCATCATCTGGATCTAAATATTGGGAAGAAAATGTAAGAACTTTGATAGCTGGCCTGAGGAATGCACCCCTGGAGAAAAAGAAATTTAAGAGGCAACTCACTTGGTAACCATGAAAACCGTGTTCATTTCTCTAAACCATATTCCGTTTTCTAGGAATCAGTGTGTTCTGTGACTCTTCTGCTAGGTGAGAGGTCATTTCTGTTTGCTAGTGTAATGATGGCACTAACCTCTCCTTACTTATCCTGTCTTTTTGGCAAGCACTTTTTAAGGTGTTTTTTTTAGTCTTTGCAAGCCAAAATTGTGCAACCAGGGTTCTGTTGTTGTTATTGTTCTTCATTTTCTTCTGGTTATGCCTCCTCCTTCTGTCCACATAGTGATGTTTGTGTCACTTCACCTTTAGGGGCATTCAGAATCCTTTCCGGTTCCTAGATGGATGTCAAATACATTGATTGTCAGATTTTCTTCTTTCATAAATTTTTAAAAATATGGCATATCACTAAGGTAGTTAAACCTTTGAGGTACTTTCTGTCTGATTTAAGGCCTATTTTAAAGAATTTTGTGAAGATTCACACTGGGCTTTGGCATGTGTTCAAATATTGATCATGCATCACCAGTGCACACTTCTAGGAGAAACATTGGCTTCAGTGTGGCTATTCCCAGCCTTGTGTTCATGGTGTTAAGGGTTTTTCCATAAAAATTCCTCTATCCCCATCAGCTGCAAGAGGGCCTGGGTTCTGAGTGCAGCATTCAAATTTGAGCTCTTTAAATAAACTTCAAATGAATGCAAGATCTTAGCACACTGAAATTTTTCTCGTGTGTTCTTGACATTTCCACAGAACTCTCTCTGACATTTCATTTTCAGAGCTGGAAATGTGATGAATACTCACCCTCCTTCCATGAGATATTATTTGCAGTGATACCTATAGATATAAAGCCTGGAGAATGTAGTGGGAAGTTTGTATGCAGGGAGCTGATAACTTTCAGGAATGTCACCTGAGTTTCTGTGATTTACTGCTTTTCAACCTATTAACTAACTGAATGGAGGTAAAGGAATTTAAAAAAACGGTATCAGAGGTGATGTTGTCAAAACCTACTCCTCACTAAAGTGTTCTGGATGAACACATTTGTCATTTGGTTTAAGTCAGAGGTTTGAGAATGCAGAATGTAAAAGTGAATCTTTCAGAGTCTCTGATGATTTTGCACAGCATGTATGAATTTTATCATCCTACTTGCCTCATCTGGCAAGGGCTTAACATATAAATATGTCAGCTTCAAAGGGGTCATGTGAAGGCTCATTAAGTGATCTTTATTAACTGTCCCATGATGATAAGCTCTTTGATGAAAGTCATTATAGACATGTGAATTTCCCTTTTACAGGCACTGAATTAGCCCTCAACTCCTCATTTTAAAGTAGCTGAGAAATTCAAAAGTGTATTGACAAAACACAAATGGAATCCCATCTGGCCATACGCAGTGGAATAGTCATCAAAATAAAACCTATAATTGTTTGTAGAAACAGCAGGGGAAAATATGACTTGGTTTTTTTCAAACTACTAAATGAACTGACGTGTTCCTGCTGCTGATGTATATACTTTCACATGAATTTCGTTGTCATCAGAGCAGTAAACCTGAGAAAAACAGGGTCCATGTTAACAACTGAAAATCTATTCCAAGCTCATTCTTTGTATATGGGCAGCGTTTTTCATCCCTATGCTTTATAGACACCTAGAAAGAATAAATCCAACATCAGAGCCAGTACATGTTTTCCCCCATTTGTCGGTGAGGTACAGCACAGACAGAAGCAGCAACTCACTAATGTCAGAAAGTGAGATTATGAGCCGGCTGTCCCAGACATCAGACACAAAGCTATTATTCTTCTACAGCAGTTCTTTAATTCGCTGTCAATAAAGAGATTGGGACTGACTGTGCTGGCTGGTAAAAAAGCTGAAAGATGCAGCGGACCATCAGTTTTCACCAGCTGCTGCTGGAATTCGTAACGGGGGAAGGATTCCGAGGGCTGCACAGCAAATGGCAGATTAAGATCCTCTGACATATATTTACTACAGAGAAAAAATATAAAAACTTAACCTTCTTGCCATAAAATGGATTCTTCATTGCTGAAAGTGTGCCTTGAAGTATAATTCTGTGTCATTCTACTGAAGTTTGATGGTTCTGCTTACTTTTATGACTAAAAATGTTTCTCACATGATGGAACTAATGCATATATATTTAGTTTTCATTTTATGGAGCTGTATCTTACACGATTGCACCTATTTACCTTTGTTTTCCAGACCTATTGTTCAGCAGTTATTCAATTATTTCATGAAACTGTTCAGCATTTGCCAGGTTTTTCACATCTTGCCCTTCAACAGTATGATGGGAAATATTTTTTTCTCTTCTTCATATTTTATTCATATAAAGAAAAAATATGAGGCTGCTCTTGACACTGGCAGTTTAATATACTTTGTTTTAAGTAAACAATAGAAAACAGAGTATGCAAAGTTCCACAGGGAGGAAATTTTTCCATTATTTTCTTAACAACCTAGCTTCTAGAATAGCATGAGACTCTTACGAAAACAAAACCGAGAGTTTTGATTTTAGGAGAAATGATGAAAATTCAGGATATTTACCACGACCTCAACTCTGGGGTTACACTTGTACACGAGGGCGGAATACGAGAATCAGAAACTGGGACTGGGAAGAACCTCAGAAGGGGCACTTGGTCTTTCCCCCTTGAGCAAGGCAGAGTCAGTCTGGCCTTCCTTGTAGAAACTGTGAAAAAGAGATGTTTTTACAAGCTTCTTTCTATATAGTGATTTCTCCTAGACATGCATCACTGCGCAAAAACAAATTTTGTTGTTGAATTCAGCTTTAAACCCAAATTATTTCAATAAGTGACACAGTAATGTTTGTTTTGCTATAGAAGATTTTTTAAATGCTGTGACTGAAAAAAACTCTGCATAAGCATGAGAAATGTGCCAGGTCTTGGTTTAATTCCACTGGTGAGACAGCAGCTCCCAGGATAGCAGCAAATAAGGAAGGACAAGACGAAATTCAGACAGATGCTGAATGGTCCCAAAGCTGACAGCACCTTTTCAAGCAGCTTGGCATTCATGCCCAAGCATGCACACAGACCTGGCCGTCATTTTTTGGCATCTGCACCCTGGCCAGACTAACTGCCACTTTCAAAATGACTGTTTATGAGTACGTAGATGGTAGGCTTTCTTGGAAACAATAGCAGCAGTGGCTGTCCAGACCAGTGTCTATTGTGCATCAGGGGGCTCAATATTAATGAAGATTACTGAAGCTGAGAGAGTTGGCATTGTTCAGCCTGGAGAAGAGAAGACTCTGGGGAGACCTTATAGGAGCCTTGCAGTATCTGAAGAGGGTCTACAAGAAAGCTGGGGAGGGACTATTTACAAAGGCGTGCAGTGGTAGTACAAGGGGTAATGACTTCAAACTGGAAGAGAGGAGATTTAGATTAGATATCTGGAAGAAATTTTTCACTATGAGGGTGGTGAGGCACTGGAACACTTTGCCCAGAGAGGTTGTGGATGCCCCATCCCCGAAAGTGTTCAAGACCAGGCTGGATGGGGCTTTGAGCAACCTGGTCTAGTGGGAGGTGTCCCTGCCCATGGCAGGGCGGTTGGAACTAGATGATCTTTAAGGTCCCTTCCAACCCAAACCATTCCATAAATCTATGATTTCCCGCACCTCTACCTAGTGCTTTTGTCAGGGCGCGTTTCCCCCCTGAGGGAGCTATGGGCTTACTAAGCACAGGACTCCAGCACATCTTTTCCAATACCTCTTGACATTCTCATCAGGCAGGGTCTACACAAGGCTGGAAGAAGAGTGGGAGGAGAGAGGACTCAAGGGGAACCTTCAGGTACTTCTTATTTCTCTTGCTGCTTCACAGAGACTAGTCTCCAGGTGGAGGTGGGGCAAGGCCCCACATCATCTGGTCATTAACTCTTACCATTAGCAGGTTCATAAGTGTTTCATCTGAGATCTAAAGGGCAATTCAACTCTAATGCCATGATAGTCACTCTGTGTTTCTCAAGTGGGTTATTTAGCAGAAGCTGTAAGAACTCCTGAAGGCAACTTTCCTCTCTGGTGGTTGCTCCTTCTTCATAAGCGCTTCTACTAATGAAGTTTCATCTTATTCCACAGCCAGTTACATCTGCTAGATTCTGGCTTCTTCATGAAGCTTTCCTATCCCATTATTGATGTGTAGTGGATCCATCTTTCCCACCAGGGACTGGATGGCCATCATAACATCAGTTTCCAGCCTCGGGATTCCTAGGAGTCTGTACCACCCAACACAGGTATTTAAGTTAGTTGTAAACCATGATGTTAATAAAGGTAACAGATTTGAAAGGGCACTGAAAGGCTCTTTTGTTTGCCTTGCTAGAAGAGGTTCCTGTTGAAAGAGACTTTAAATGTTGTTTGAAACCTCTTGGGTTTTGCCGTCTTTAAAAATACGGCAATGCTGTTTTCCTTTGAAAAGCTTCATTAAATATATGTTTGTGTTTTGAGATAGGCTTACATGCAGAAAGATGTATTACTGGGGTACCTAGCTGATGGCATACATCAACTCTGTAATAAAGTTAGTTTCAGGGAAAAAAGAAAATGTAAGGAGGAGAGAGAGAAAGGAAAAAAGAAAAAAGAAAACCCTCCCCAGTGGCCATCTGGGAAGAGAAGCAATTGGCACCCCCACTGAGCATCTCCCCTGGGCTCCTCTCAGCACAGCAGGCAAAACCCAGCAATCTTTTTCCTTCAGTACTATATAATTTTCATCAGGACCTACTCAACCCTTGTATTGGTTGTTGCTTCTGATGCTGTTAGTGCTGGCTGGAGCACGCTTTCACACGGGCTGGTGCTGCAGAAGGGGTCATTGGTAAGGTATGTGCTTGCATCTTACTGGCTCCCCATAACACAACCTAAAAGCTACAGACGAAGGGAAGGGAAGGGAAGGGAAGGGAAGGGAAGGGAAGGGAAGGGAAGGGAAGGGAAGGGAAGGGAAGGGAAGGGAAGGGAAGGGGGAAGGGGGAAAGGGGGAAGGGGGAAAGGGGGAAGGGGGAAGGGGGAAGGGGGAAGAGATTGGATTCTGATTCTGGAAGCAAATTGTTTCCCAAGAGAACCCTCCATAACAGGCCTGTTGGTGTTTCCAGGAATAAGGCCGTGGAGAATAATAGCACGAGAATAACAGCATGAGAGCAACAAGGGAAAATCACTGCCACAGCAGCCTGGGTGAAACATTGCAGAGACTCAAGGAAAAGGCAGGCTGCAGAACTGCAGCTAAAAGTCCCTCTGCTTTCCAAAGGTGAAGGCACCTAAGGCACTGAGCAACACTTCTGAGTTTGAAAAATGGTATATTGTGCATTCCCTTCCACTGATTCACTTCCTGCTCTGATAAGTGTCTGCAGTCTCTTTTCCTCAACTCCTCCAGAAGCTGTTCCATCTTTTCCCTCCGTTTTAACATTTCTGCCTGCTCTTACAAGTGCGTTGTCTCTCAAGGCTAACACACACCTGTGCCCTGCAGCCAAAAATGGTGCACCTTTGCTTTGCATTGACAAGTACTTTCTTCCTTGCCTTTAGTGGACACTGTAATAGAGAAGTATCTCACCTCTCACTGCAAAAAGCCTCCCTTTCGCCTTCCTAATTATCTGAACAGTAAAAGTAATTTTTCCTACTTATTAAATAAAGCAAATCTGTCAGCTTTGGTGCCACCTGGCAGAACAGTCCCTGTTCTCTCTTAATGGCCTCTTTACTGATAATGAGACACAGTGAGATATCAAACACCACAATACCCATATTGGTGCAAATCCAGTGCCAGCTGCGCTTGCGAGCAGCACAGCCTCAGATGAGGGTTGTGGGGTGTGGGTACACTATTTACAACTCTAAAGCTTTTCCATTTTGCCCTACACACAGAAGCTGGACTTCATACACGACCACATTCTGATCCCATTGGACTCAGAAGTGCAAATAGCTCAGCGGTACGTGCAGGATCCTGCAGCGAAGGGTGAGCTGCTTTCTTTGCTCTGTTACTCAGCAACAGTCAGTAGCTGATGCAGTGACATAGGACCTTGTCTGCAGATTAAAGACACTTTTCAAATAAGTTGTATTTTTTAAGCAAATACCCAGTGAGTATATTTGAAGGCTAGAAATTATCCAAAATTACTCCCATAGGAGCGTTGGTGTGATGTTTCTTGTCTTTTTTATTGGTGCCAGGAAGAGCTCCCTGAGTTGAAAAAGAGGATGAAATGATATCATGGATTCCGAAGCATCTGTTTAGGCTTATGAGACAACTGTTACATTTCCTTAGTCTGATTGAAACTAAAAATTATTGGAGAAATTACTAGAAAACTTGTTCTCCTGAAAGTTTCAATATGTTTCTTTTTAATTAAGAGGTGAGGCTATGTTTAATAACACCAAATCAAGATATGTGTGTATAAAAAAATACGGTAACATATTTTGAGTCCCAAGAAGCAGTGACAATACATTTGGGCCCAAATTTCAGGGGGGAAAAGGTTGTCGTTACCAGTGAATTAAATGATGCCATTACCTGAACATAGGTTCTGAAATTTCATCACCCACACGGTTAACTTGTTAGAATGGCTGAGTGTTAGTTGGTCCTCACCAAATCTACCAATAAGAGGTATAATAACAGGTACAATAGCAGTTCACAGGCACAGTCCAGGTACTTTCAAAGTAGACAGCTTGGATGCAATCATCCTGTACTGGAAACCTAAAGAGTTTAATAGCATGGGCTTGGCCAGACTCTGCCTGTTAATATCAGTGATAAAAAAAAAAGACCTTGTACCACTTATTTATCATTTACAATTATTTTCAAGGGACAACAAAGTATTATGTTTGTTATTTTCTCCCATGAATATCTAATATAGTCATCTCCCACCTCAATCTTATTACAGATAAATTAAACAGATTCAGCTCCTAAAGTCTTTTTACAAGGTGTTTTCTTGGACCTACCTAAAATTGTGCTTAATTTTTCTTCTGCTCATGCTCTATTTTATTTAATTTATCTTGGTAAGGACACAAGATATTAGCAAAAATATGGAGAAAGGAAATACTACACTTCCCAAATCCCACTTATACTGAATAATTATTCATTATATGATAAGAGAACATAATATTCTGTTAGTGTCTGAGACGTGCAATAAGAGTTTCAGGTTGACTTATTTCTTCACTATGGTCGCTCAGTTAGAAACACTTTTTCCAGAATTAATCCATCATTTTGTAGATACAGCCTCACCTCACACCGGTGAGTATGTGCTGGGGTCATTCTGTCCCTGTCATTTCATATCACTATTTATCTTTGCAGTAGCCTCATATTTGTGATATTTCATAAACTGTTTGCACAACCTTAATACCCTGCTAATTTCTGTAGTAATTTTTAATTTCTTAAAAGTTTTCTACTCTACTGGTTTACATTAAGTTTTTCTACAATCAGAGACATCTCTCAGGGAGCTAGCGGATGTTATGGCAGGGCTATCTTGATCCTCTGCCAAAGGACTTGGGTGTCTGGGGAGGTCCCTACTGATTGGAAGCCAGCCAATGTTATTTCAGTTTACAAAAGGTGTGAGGGGAGACCCAGGGAACTACAGACCTGTTAGCTGAATGTCCATTCCTGGAAAAATTATGGAGAAGATTATACTGAGTACTATTGAAAGGCATTTGAAGAATAACGCAATCATCAGGTACAGTCAACGTGGGTTCACAAAGGGAAAGGCTTATTTAACTAATTTTATAGCCTTCTATGATAAGATCACACACCCAATGAATGAAGGGAAGGCAGTGGATAGTTTTTTCTGGATTTTAGTAAGGCTTTTGATACTGTCCCTCACAGCATCCTTCTGGACAAGTTGTCCAACTGTGGGATGAGTGGGATCACAGTGTGCTGGGTGAAGAACTGGCTGAAGGGCAGAGCTCAAAGGGTTGTAGTGAGTGAGGCTACATCTGGCTGGCAACTGGTCACCAGCCGTGTTCCTCAGTGCTAGGGCCAGCTCTGGTCTATATCCTTAGCAACAATCTAGATGCAGGATTTGAATACACCATTAGCAGGTCTGCTGATGATACCAAACTGGGAGGTGCTGTTGACGCTCTTGAGGGACAAGAGGCCTTGCAGAGGGTTCTAGATAGATTGGAGCATTGGGCTATGATTAATGGGACAAAATTTAACAAGTCAAAATGCTGGATTATGCATCTAGAACTGACTAATGCCAGGCACGAGTATAAACTGGGAGAGGAATGGCTGGAGATGAGCCCTGCAGAAAGGGATCTGGGGCTGCTGGTCGACAGCCAAGAGGGCATCCCGTGTCCTGGGGGGGATAAAACACAGCATAACCAGCTGGTCAAGAGGGGATTATCCCACTGTATTCAGTGTTGGTGTGGCCTCACCTTGAGCACTGTGTGCAGTTCTGGGCCCCACAGTTCAAGAAGGATGTGAAGGTCCTTGAATGTGTCCAGAGGAGGGCAACAAAGCTGGTGAAAGGGCTGGAAGGAATGTCCTTTGAGGAGTGGCTAAGGAATTTGGACTTTTTGAGTTTGGGAAAAAGGAGGCTGAGGGGTGACCCCATTACTCTCTACAGCTTCCTGAGGAGGGGACATGGAATAGGAAGTGCTGATCCAGTGATAAGACGCATGGGAATGGTTCAAAGCTGCACCAGCGGAGGTTTATGCTGCACATTAGGAAGCATTTCTTTGCTGAGAGGGTGGTCAAACACTGGAACAGTCTTCCTAGAGATGTGATTGATGCCCCAAGCCTGGCAGCGTTTAAGAAGCACTTGGACAATGCCGTTAAGTAATATGCTTTAACTTCTGCTCATCCCTGAATTGGTCAGGCAGTTGGACTAGATGATCATTGTAGGTCCCTTTCAACTGAAATACTTCTCTTCTCTTCTCTTCTCTTCTCTTCTCTTCTCTTCTCTTCTCTTCTCTTCTCTTCTCTTCTCTTCTCTTCTCTTCTCTTCTCTTCTCTTCTCTTCTCTTCTCTTCTCTTCTCTTCTCTTCTCTTCTCTTCTCTTCTCTTCCCTTCCCTTCCCTTCCCTTCCCTTCCCTTCCCTTCCCTTCCCTTCCCTTCCCTTCCCTTCCCTTCCCTTCCCTTCCCTATGCCTTTAAAATAGTTTCTTAAAAGATTTGAGCAGAGGAATATTATGGCAAATTACACATTTATTTTGAGATTACCTATTATTTAAAGGCTGGAAGAAAGCATTAAACACCCATGCAGGCAGTTTATATATAATGGAAAGCAGTAGTCTGGAGTCACTGTATTTCAGAAATGCCATTAATATTGTTTGGTTTGGTGCCAGGGAATTAGGGCATCCGTGTTCTTGTCGTATTCTAGTACTAATCACAAGACTAGAAATACCACAGCTGAGGAGGTGGATTTTAAAAGTAGCAAGTGGAAACAGGATAATCACCATTCACACTGATAGCAGGAATATGAATGCAGCTTTGCTCATCTGTGTAAGCTGGGTGCCTTTCAGAACTACTGCGTTTGAAGAATTTTAACAGCTTTCTCAGGAGTCCAGAAGCAGCTGCTTTATTAGTCATTATTGCTTAACATTTTGCAGGTTTCTTCCCTTATCTTGCCAACAACACATAGTAAAACCATCCAGATTGAGCCTTTTTACAAACCTAGTGATATTTGGGTGTTCATGCTGAGTTGCAATAAGCTACCTGCCCAGAAAGTCCTAACCCTATGTGAATGTTGGCTAGAAACAGGGCGGGGAGTTTGTCACTGGGTATTAAAAGTCAGCTTATCTTTTGACCAGCCTGGAAAATCTGTGTCTGAAGAGTAGCCTTATTTAAGGTATAGATCCCCAGTATCAGTATTTCTATGTAACACTCTGTTGAGACTAAAAGAGCAGGAGAGCACTATGCTAGCCTTCTGCAATGAACAAGTTGAAGTCTTTCCAATGAAGTGTTACCACCAGACCTGCTCAGTCAAGAATCCAAGAGCCCTTGGCAATAAATCTAAATGATTTATGGGTTTCCCATATAACAGTTCTCCAGTACAGACTATAGGTGACTTTGTGGCTCATGAGCCTGGAAAGGCCACAGGCGGTGTCTGCTCAGTGTGATCATGTAACCTGTGGCTCGCATCTGAAGACCCAGGAAGGGAAATATTCCCTTGGCATGTGGATTCCAGTGATGTGGTGTCATGGTTTTGGCCAAATTGGCTAATGGCCAGTGATAGATTCTTCCCCCCAGCCTCTCGTGCACAGAGAGGAGAAGGAGAGATAAAGAGAGATTTATGAGTTTAGAAGAAACTAAACTACTTTAATGAAATATTAATAATAAATTAAAAAGGAAAATAATGAAATAAATACAGTATATACAAAACCATATTAAGCTCCCAGGACGACGTCACCGGTGGGCACTGGGGAAGTCCCAGACTGGACTCAGCAACGTGTGGGAACCGGGTTCCAGAGCTGGAGTCAGGAACACATGGATCGGGATCAAAGGCAGATGAACAGAGAGGGTCCTCCTCGGATGTGGGATATTGAAGAAAGAGACCTGACCCTTTGATCCCTGAGCATTTATACTGAGCATGGGGCAGATGGGATGGAATACCCTGTTGGTCAATTTTAGGTCACCTGTCCTGTCTGCTCCTCCCTGCAGGTGGGACCCCTCTACGCTTTTCTGCTTCCGACCCTCCAACGGGGCAAATAACGAAATTAGCTGACCTTGGTTGTTATAGAAATAAGTATAAGCAAGAGCCTCTCTGCGTACCATTCCTCAGCACAAACTGTCTTATCACTCTGAACAAACTGTTTTAGACACAACACGCTGTTAATTTCAGAGAGTTAGAAGAGGCCTAACTAAGAAAATAAAATTACTGAACAGAAAGTTGGTTCTGTTTTACCTCAAACCAGGATATGTGGGAATGAAGTGGTTCTCCACCATGTAAGCTTGGGGCCTTTTCAGGTCGATGAAACAGGGTGCTATGGGAAAACTTTAACAGCTGTCTCAAGAGGCTGGAAGCAACAGTTTTATTGTTAGAAGTTATTATTTATTATTTAAGCCGGGTGACTTCTCAAGGACTGAAAAACAGATTGTGATCTGTGAGGTATCCCCAGCAAAACCAAATGCATGAAAAGACAGTCTACTAGCATACAGACTTTAAAAATAAAATAAAAAGATGAACAACATATCAGGTATGATGGAGAATGAGAGATAACTCCGTAGTTAGTGCTTTAGTTTGTGCAAAATGCACAAATGAATGCCACGAGGAAGAAATTGGTTAGCAAAACAAAGAAGATGAAAGGTTCTGGGAAAAAAAATCAAGTAACTGGAGCATGAAAACACAATACTGGTAATTAATACAAGAAGGCACTGGTGAAAAAAAGCTTACAGGGGAAAAGAATACATAAGTCACTCAAGCTGTGCAGAGTCAGAGTGCCAATGAAAATTCAGCAGCTAACACAGGGAAAGGAAAAATCAAACTGTGGCTGGAGGAACTTGAGATGTGCATTGACAGCACAACTGCGAGTAGGCAGATCTAAAAGACGGATATATCTTCCTTTCTCTGTGAGGTCATGCAAGGACATTGCTAAAGAAAATGAAAAAAAGCAAGATCTTAAAAAAAAATAGAAAGGAACACAAAACCACTGACCGTACAGCCTATTGATTATAAATTTCTTGAAACCATAGAGGCAATTAAAAATCATAGACAAAAAATTCTAAATCCTGAAGATAAAATTGGACTGTTCTTAAAAAAAAACCCAGATGACATCTTACTAAAAAGCTCAGAATTTCCTTTTTTTTTTTTCTCTTTTTTTTTCCTCTCTTTTTTTTTCCCCCTGAGGACAGAAGACTGCTTCTCATCAAAACAGCAAATGAAGTAATTTTCCCCTTCCCACTTTTGTAAAAATGGTTGGGTGAGAAGGGCAGAACAGTAATATTCACAGGAGATATTATTTTTGCAATAATGAAGGAAAATCGGATTTTCTCACAAAGTTAACTTAACCAAGGAAAATCTCAACATTTACCTGTGATTTTGACAGGCACTTCTGATTAGTGACTGTGTGGAATTGTTCTGTATTTTCTCCTTCAAAAAGTTCTCTTTTTTGACATTTACCTAAAGATGGCAAGGAATGAAATTTGTCTGTGGAATTCCCAGTGGCATCTAGTTATTTCTTTCAAATCATTACTACATCTTAAATATCTGCTATCTGTCTTTCCCTCTTTCTACCTCTTTCTGTCTGCTATCTCACGTTTGGTAAGAAGCACCTTATTTACAATATCTTGGACAAGAAAGTTGATTATAAAGAAAATGCTCGATATATATTGATAGTTATTTATGTGGACTGTCCATATTTAAATACTCCTACATCAACTGAATCAACGCAAATACAGGAAACTGTCTTAAAGCACTTGTCCAGCATGTGCAGCGAGGCATATGAGGAAACAGAATTTTAGTGATAAACTGTGCTAAACAGTAAATAGAGGAAATCCAAACTGTCATTTAAGTAGACGCTCTCGTGAAGAAATAGTAGTGCACAGAAAGGCCGCTGCATGGCTCCCATCTGATACACAGATTTGCTGAGATATAGCTGACTTAATATGACACTTAGCAGAAAAGCAGCAAGCCATTTAAAGTACTTTTTAAATCCTTTCAAGGAATTTAAGTAGGAGAAAATAAACAGAATAAAGAATGTACATAAACTGAATTGCCATGTCATGAAATTAGCAATATTGTGCATATTTCATTTCCGTATTCTGTTCTTGACACTGTCAAAGTGCTAATCAGGCAGACCTTGAAAATAAAATAGTGCCTTGAGTGAATATTTTAAGTGCAATGTTGCAGCCATTTGTAAGATTTATTTTCAGAAGAAATGAAAGATAGGCATCAACTTACCACCTGCGCAGTGCACCTACTCTGGCATTTTGGTGCGTGCAGCGGTTTAACTTCTATTTACATGGGGAATGCTCAGTTTGGATGAGAGCATAGCATAATGAAGTAAGAAGACATCACAAGCAATTTAAGTTCTATGAGTTAATTAATGCCTCGAGCTCCATGTGGATGTCAGGCAGCAAAATTTGTGAGAACTGTGTTGAATCTGCTGCAAGCTAGGATACAACAGAAAGAGTTTACAGATAGGAACATACAGCAGACACGTCACATTTTTATATACTTACAGGAACATTTAAAAAGTGAATCAGGGTGCATTAGACCTGGAAGGGAAGCTGTGAGGTTTGGTTTATGTCATGATATTGCCATGATACACGCAAACTGTGATGGAGACTTTTTGAAAGCAGTATTTATAGAATCATAGAATGGTTTGGGTTGGAAGGGAGCTTAAAGATCATCTAGTTCCAACTCCCTTCCATGGGCAGGGACACCTCCCACTAGACCAGGCTGCTCAAAGCCCCATCCAGCCTGGCCTTGAACAGATCAGAAAAGCCGATGGGTTATTGGTGTGGATGCAGAAGTTAACATGGAGACCACAGTATATATTAGATTTTGTAGCAGAGAAGGAAGCTGATTCTACCTCAGGTTTATCATTTTCAAAGATATAATTTTCATTTCTAGGCCAGCAAAGTTTCTTTATGGAGATCACAGAGTTTTCTTTTTATTGTTTCTTAAGATACAACGTGTTCCCCCAGTATTAAAGTATATATTTTATTAATTTTAACATGTTAAATCAGTCACAGAGCTATGACTCATCACTATTTGTGGAACAGTTTCTCCATTACAAATCTCTCCACTAATTTTCCTGGGTAATTGGAAAGGGTAATGAAAAGTTGTATCAAAGTGTGCCCCTACTACTAGTTCAGAATATTGTCATTTTCAAATCCTCTAAAGCCAGGGAATGCCTCTTCCAGGGCTTTAGAGCAGTCTATATAATGTTCTATTTATATTCTTACATGGCCCTTATCACTGTGGTGTCTGACTACCTTCCAGGCTCCTGTTATATGATACAACTACCTGACTTCAGTTGCAATGCTCTTACATAATTTTTCCACTTGGAAGAAATGGAAGAGTGTTATTTTTAAGCTATTTAAAACTGCCTGGTTTGTGTGTTTATTTTTAGCCAGAGAGGTGCCTCTTGCACAAGGAAAATGATGCTTTCAAGCAATTCTTCATTCCAGCGAGCGCTTATTGTATAACAGAAGACTATTACAAAACCTAGGGCCTAAATAAATGCCTGCTCCACAGACTGGGACTCAGTTTGGATATAGTTTGCAGGATGTGCATTTTTCCATGTCCTGAAACCAGTCCACTATGAAAGATTAAACTGCTGGTAGTTATGGAGAAACTTTAGGTGTTCTTTGACAGAAGTCATGGAAATCCTGGGGAAAAGAAATTACTCATCATGTTCTAGGGAGGCCAAAAGATATGAATGGGGTATTGCAGTCACATCAACACATCATCTCTACGAGAAAATTAAGAGGAAATTCTTAATAAGTACATACTAAAATGAGGGTACTTATGCTGAAATGTGATGTTTGCATTAGATACATTAGCAGCAACAATGACAGAAAATCTGCATAAGGTACACTAGCAAATTTCCAGTGATAGTATTTTGTTTAAAAGCTATTCAGTGTTCTAAGTACTACTTCAGTTTTGCATGCATCACATATTTGTTTTACTCAGAAATTTTATGGTGCTGTATCTCAGAAATTCGAATGAGAATGATTATCATCTATTTATGAAGATTTTATATACAGCACCCAAAGGTTTATTGCTGTGTGACACTTTCCACAAAGAAGTAGCCCTTGCTGATGCTTCTGCAGAGTCTAGAATGCAATAGCTCTGTCTAGTGTCTCTCTGCCAGATAACAATTGTAAAAATTTATGGAAACGTTTATCGTGTGTTTCTGATGAGCATTAACCTACAGAAAATAATAATCAATAGTGAAAGTTTCCAGAAATCAGATCTTTTTCATTAATTCAGTTTGGCTTCAACCAACCAGTTCTGCAAACCAAGTTTACTGTCAGAGGCAAATGCAGTCATCAAGATGCTAAGTAAGGGAATTTGTAAATAGACATAAGCTGACCTGGAAGAAATAAGAAAAGATGGCAGTAAGTTCCAAGAGCTGAATGCTTACTTGCCAGATTGAAAGGGCACAGAAAAAAACTGTCACTTAATCTTAGTGTCCAAATCTTGAAGAGTAAGGGTTGGAAGACACTGCCTCTATCCCATATAGGCATTGTGTCAGTGCCATGTATAGCCACTGGCATCTGAAACATAAAAGCAAGTCCAAGATATTGCTGAACACCTTCTCCCAAAATCCAAGGTTGCCCTCTCTTCCATACTGGCTGCTGAAGTCGGGTCAGTATAACGAAACAATGACAACATGTGGTTCGCCACCGTTGTCAGAGTCAAGCTGCTCAGAGCAGGAGTTACTGTGCAGGCTGCTTTTCCCCGTTTGGTCAGGAAGGAGTTTTAAAAACTGCAGTGATGCCCCCTAAAAATTATTAAAGTCACAAATGATGTTGTGTATTTTCCTCTTGTTCCACCCACTGCCCAAAGCGAAAGCAATGGCGTGCCCTCACTGGTGTGTGTCATGGTTTGCTGCCAAGATCTGTCTGTCATGCATGCCCACAGTTACCTTTCATCACGCCTTGGGTACAAAGCTTTAATTGTGCAGAAGTTGTCAAATACCTTGTAGATTCTGTTTTCTTTCTCACAGGACCGCCACAAACAGAGCTTTTTGGGAAACCCGGCAACGCACTTGTAAGAAAAATATTGTCCTGCAGTTGTGAACAATCACAGCTATTGCTAGTCACTGCTCTGAGCTTGATACAGATGACCTTGAAAAGGCACCTCCACTGAAACTATACTTATGCTTTTACAATCCATAGAAAAGCTACCAATAGTGTGATGCTCCACAATCCATAAGGCCAAGAAGCAGATAAAAGCATAAATACCCACTGTTGTGCTTTCTCTGCCTGTCCTCTCAAAGCAGAGCTGTCAAAGCAGCTACAGTATGGAGAAGAGGAGCTGAAGAAGCAAAGGCAGTACTGAGCATTCGTGGTTACAGCCTGCATTGATGGTCCCAGAAAGGCTTTGAGACAGATTTCCTCCAGGACCCCTGTGAAAATGGCCCCAAGGGTACAACTGCCAGAGCCTCCTATCTGCTTTTCTACCCAGGATCTGTCAGATGCAGAGGACAGTTAGTTTATTTCTTTTCCTATAATCTTATTGCAATTTGTAGCTGTAGTCCTAAACTGTGGGTAGATGTAGATTGCACATACATTATTTTGCAGCAACCTACTCCTTCCTCCTCTTGCCTGATGAATTCTGGCGTGTAGAAAACATCTTTTAACTCCTCTAGGGAGTAGAGGAAACGCCTGCACTTGGTAAAAAAGATGCTTTCCCACCATAGCAAAGACATAAATAAACAACAGCAGCTTGGTTCCGCTCCCCCAGATATCAGCTTAGAGAAAAAGATGTGGTTTTCTTCAACATAAAAAGTAGAAACATAAATAACCAACTGAAAGGAGCCTCTGTTCCTTTAATGTTGATAAATGATTTTTATATATATATCTTATCTATAGTTTCATTATCTTTCTCCAATCTTCTTTTTTATCCCACTTGAAGGACCTCTGTGCTCACTATAGAATCAGTTCTTCTTATTAAGAAGAGTGAAAACAAGTCATAAAGTGGTAAATCCTGTTTTATATGGAATCCTGTCAGTCCTAATCCAGAGGGAGGTGATAAAAGAGTTTGGACCACTTCTATTCTTTTTAGGTTCTTTAAAAAAATAAAATAATCAAAGCAGCTGAGTTTAAAGGCTTAATAGGACATAAAGTCATAGCTTACACAACCTTCCAGAGAAATTTTCTACAGATATTTTCTGTTCAGCAGTTCATTTACGTTGTGGTAATGCAAACTTTGTACTGATTTTGTGTGAGAACTGCCCAGAAGGAAAAGCCCTTTCAGCACAGAGGGACTGTAACCAAACTTGTTCAGGCCGAGACAGGAAGATTCATCTTATTTTTTATGCCTATAAGTGTCAGATGGCCTATAAATACACCAGAAAAAGCAGTTCTGTCACAAAAAAATCTGCTTCCAATTTTGTAACTGGAAGCCTGAAAGATTTTTTTTTATATTTTTTTTTTTCCATTTTCTTTTATTTTATCACTTCTAAGATATGGGATAAGGCAAAGGGGCTTTTTTGACTTGACTCCTCTAAGGGAGGAGTTCTGTTGGGAAAAAAAAAAAGTCTCATGAAAAAAGCTTTGGCCTTTGCTTACAATTTTATGCTTCAGAGGGCTCCACAGTTCACATACCGTTAGCTGTGAATTCCTCTCACCCTCTTTGGTAGCAGTCTCCTGGAATTTAAAGAATCAATGAGGGGTTTTGACCTGTTGGAATGGAAAGAGATGATAGGAACAGAACTCTTGGTTCCTCTAGAACCAGTCACCACGCCTTTCTTGCCTCTCAAACCTCCCTTCCACACAGTTTTTATCAAAGTGCCACCTAAATTTGTTTCAAAACACTGCTCTTCTCAGCTTCAACACTCTGAAGCTTCAACGCTTCAATACTTCAACACATACAGGTGTGCAAGAATGAGGACTACTTTCTCATCTCTGTCCCCAGGGCTGAGACCACCTGTCCACAGTGGAATACGAGCAGTCCTACTGGCACAATTTTTACACCAGTTTTATCCCATGAGCTGTCAGAAACATAGTATGACAGCTCTTGCAGAGAATTATGAACATGGGTGTGCTGAAGATGATTCACAATGTTCCTCTCTAGCCCTCCTGGGCATGAGGGAGAACTTATTGCCCTTTTCACAGCAGCTTCTGCAAATTGCAATTGGTCCAGAATCTCCCACTGGGGTTTTGGTCCATTTCTTCTCCCACACTGACTCCCACCAAGATGGGAATCTCTTGGCAAAGCTTTTCTGTGCACCACGTGCTATGCAATGTTCCCTTCTTAGACCACCTCTTAGTTTTGTGTATGATCCCACTTTGCTTTCATCACCACCCCTGGTTTTCTTCTTTATATCTGTAACAGAATTTAGCATATTTCTTGTTCTGTCCCTCTCCCTTCCTGGGTAATAAAGGTTACCTTTTGGTTTTGGGTAGCCCTAGGCCATCCAATATGCTTGTAATAAATGGAAATTCCAACATTCTGAGGAAATAGAACATAAAATTCCTTTTTGTCTTCATAATCTTTCACAGCTCCAGAAACATTGCACTACTTTGTTTCAGAAATGTTAAAAATAATTTATAATGGTAGAAATTAATGACAGAACATCTTCACGTAGTCTAGCTTCAATGTCCCACCTCATTCCGCCAACTTTGTATGTACCCCCATCTCTTTCTTTAATTATAATTTTGCAGTTGCATTTCATATTAAGTTTTAAAAGAAAAAGAGATAACAAGTTTGTAAAATACTGATGTATATCTCAAGTTTGTTACACGCATAAGTATTATACAGTATAGGAGATTCTACACACAGCAATAGAAGTTAATATATATTATCAAGTGTTATAATATAGTTATGGTGTTGTACAAGCAAGCTATCAAACAGTCTAAATCCAGCATCTATTAACATTTCATCCAGTATCTATTAACATTTCATAAACTGATGATCAGTGGAGCCCTAATCTATCATGAGACTATTTTTCTTGTTTACTGCCTACATTTTCTAATGCAGTTTGGCATATATTTTTTACAATATAAAACAAACCGATAACCTTTATCCCAATCTCTTTCTTAAATAAAAATGTCATACAATAGAAAACTTGCTGATCATCACCAGTGACAAACCCTTAGTTGAAACAGACTGTCCCAGTTCAAGGGGCATAAAAAGACTGATGTCCCAGTTTGCCTGGCTTTGCAGTGCAATCGGTGACTCCCTTTGCTGAGCACAGAAGAGCTTTATGACCTTTTGTACCTCCTGAATTTTCTGAAAAGTTTGAAGAAATGGCCTCTACAATGCATGATAAGTTTAGCTATTTTTTTCTCCAGCAATCATGAGTTGTATCTGTCTGAAATTTGTTCAGTTCTGGAAGGGATTGTTGCACTTATTCAGCACAGTAGATTTATAAAAAAAATCTATTCAATGTGGCTGTGGAAATTAGTCAGACTGAATCCACAAAAATGGCATGTAGGTAATTCACCTAAATCATATCAGAAAAACGACAATCATGCATTTAACATGGCACTTCAGCTCAAAGCAGGACGCATCTACAGGTAAGTGTTCAGCAAGGTTCACCATCTGCTGCAGGACCAAGGAGAACATGGAGTTCTGGTAGTTTTTGCTGTTTAGTCTCATCCCTCATTTGTTGTTTCTGCAATTACAAGGCCAAGCTCATAAAATCTGATGTACTGTATTGCCAGACCTATTTGTTAGAACTACGAAGTTGTCTTTACTCCCATAAGTGATAAAAAACATCTGAAGTGTATTTGCAAGACTCCTCCAAAAGGACTCAGATTAATCTATTTTCTATTGAACTAAATGCAGGTCTAGTAATCCATAAACTCAAATCTCCTCATGTTTCTCTTTCAGTGTTTGTTATGAGACAGGATTATTTTCTCAAACAGGTGTGTTTAATTGTGACATATTTTATTAAATTCCTGTGTAGGGAATGCATAGTCACATCTCTGCTAAAGACAATTTGTTGCACTACTTTATAGGCATAATGATTTGCGGGTTTAGGGCACATCATGTATTTTTCAGGATCAAGTTTTTAGGAACAGGGGTAATGAGATTAATGACATTTATATCCTTTTCTACAAAACACTAAGAGCTTCAAGATTTTCAAATTTTGCCTTGATGCTGTTCAATTGAAAACCTAAAAGCTTCTTTCCGCAGAAGAGAGAAGAAAAACATTTCAAGACTAGTGAAGATGCAGCATAAGATAATGGGATTTGGGTTGGTTTTGTTTTCTTTGTTGTATTTTTTTAAGGAATGGAAACAAAAGGATTGTTCTTCCCGTGAAGTCTGTGGATGCTTACACAGTGGATATTTAAGACAGGGTAGGGCTGTTTCATGATCCTCACCGGCTGCAGTCACGAGAACAGTTTGCAATCTTTCTTTCTTTCGAAGGTCTTTGAGTTTCTAGGAAGGGACAGTGCTGCGTACACGGGGCAGCGCAGCTCTGAGGCTCAGCAAAAAGAATTTAACGACAGTGAAAAAGGAGCCAACTTTTTCTGGTAAGATATTCCTAAAATAGCAGGTCTGTTTCAGAATAATTGTTTCTTTGTCTTAGGCAGGGCCAGTCTGTAAGCTGAAATCCCATTTTTAGGAGATATTTTACTCTGATCTCCACTTGGTTTGCTGACAGTAAGAGAAGATCTTTCCAAACCACAGGCCAAAACCTTCACATTTCTGTCATTACATCTCAATAGTTACTGAATGTATTCATTTGGTGTTCCATGTCCCATTGCCTCCCCCCCAGCCCCCCTCCCGCCCAGATAATTGCATAAGATTTATTCTCTCTATTGTTATTCTATTTGTTAAAGTCCAGTATATCATTCATCTTCACATCAGAAGGAGGAGTTAAATATACTCAGCTGTGAAAGCAGGAGATGAAAGCTTCCAGCTTATACTCGAGCCCCACCTTGAGTACTGTGTCCAGTTTTGGGCCCCTCACCACAAAAAAGACGAGGCACTGGAGCGTGTCCAGAGAAGGACAACGAAGCTGGCGAGGGGTCTGGAGCACAAGTCTTGTGAGGAGCAGCTGAGGGAGCTGGGGGTGTTCAGCCTGGAGAAAAGGAGGCTGAGGAGAGACCTTTTTGCTCTCTAGAGCTACCTGAAAGGAGGGTGTATCCAGGTGGGGGTCAGTCTCTTCTCCCAAGTAACAAGTGATAGGGCAAGAGGAAATGGCCTCAAGTTGCGCCAGGGGATATTAGGAAAAATTTTTACACTGAAAGAGTTACTAAGCGTTGGAACAGGCTGTTCAGGGAAGTGGTTGAGGCACCATCCCTGGAGGTAGCTAAAAGATGGGTAGACATAGTGCTTAGAGATATGGTTTAGTGATGGATTTTGTCAGAGTTACGTTGATGGTTGGACTCAATGATCTGAAAGGTCCCTTCCAACCTAGGTAATTCTATGATTCTATAACATCTTAAATAGACATCATTCCCAGCTCACCAGCTAGAGAGACGGGTCTGTGAACACACAGAACACACTGTAGATGCCATAAATACTCATTTACATGTTTTCTTCATGTTTTTTCACCTGCCCTCCGGATCCACAAAACCAACAGTTTCAGCTTCAAGGCTGGCCATTCAAAATCCTGCATACATATATTAAGAAAAAATATATTTGATTCATGAATAACTTAAAATATATCTAGTTTCAGATTTCTTGGGAACATAAATGTACCAGGTAAGAGCAAACTCATTTCCTACTGTGTCACCTTAGCACAGTATCAACAGCTCTCATGGTTTAATAACACGGGATCTTCAACACAGCCTCCAGGACTTGGGAATAATTCTTTCTTCACTTAACTAGAAAATAAAGAAATCTAAGTAAATCAAAGTCCGTATGGTCAGAGAAATTTAAAAGTTAAAAACAAACAAAACCAAAACCAAACCAAGACAAAAAAGATAAAAAACCACACAGAGTAAGTATATATTTTTTAATCCCACAAATTGTAGATTCCATTCTTAGTTTTGAAAGATGTTTGAATTTCTTAATACTGACAGTTCTCTGTGCAAAAAGGAGAGTATCTCTCTAGCTGTAGCCCTCTCTAGCTACAGGGCCCAGTATGCACTGGAAAAGCAATTGTCAATATGTACTAAATAAGACGCTGCCCTCAAAGAATCTAGAACAAACAGCCGAAGAGGAAGAGAAATAAAAATAAGTATATAGTTTAGACTAGATCATAGGTCTTGGCTAGTAGCAAAACACTTCTCTAATTACCCTCAGGGTAGTCCAGAAATCACTTTTATCACTGTGCTGCCTGTTTTTCTGAGATTATGAGAGGAATGCGATAAAGCAAATAACAACACAAGGAAAGCCCCAACTTGCATTCTTCCTATAGCCATTCAAAATCTACTTCTCAGAGTATAAGAAAAGTAAAGTTTGGGGCCACAAAGCAATACCACCTTTTTGTTACCCAATTTCTGGATCGGGTGGCCTCTGTGAGAAATAAATGGCTGTCGTCTTATTCCTGATCTCTTTGATTAAAGTTAATTCATGCAGCCTGTATGTCTCTACAGAGTAATCAGTCTATTTGTAAGGACCTGCTAAAAGCTAACACGGAATTGTCAGGAACAAATCATGTCAAAACAACCTAATTTCTTTCTGTGACAGGCTAACAGGCCTCGTGGATAGGAGAAGAGCAGTGGATGTCACATATCATGACTTTAATAAGGCTCTCTGACATGACATTTGCATAAGAGAACAAAAGCACTAGAGTGTGGGTGAGACAGCTGTAAGGTCAGTATGCAGTTGGCTTGAAAATGCTACTTGACAAGAGGATATCATTTGTTTATCGACAAAAATGGAAGAAGGTAGCAAGAGGAATTTAACATGAGTCTGTCCTAGATCCAGTACTATGGATTATTTTACTTAGTAAGCTGCATGATATTGATGTTTTGAGTTTGGAGGGAGGACCACCACTTTGGAAGGCAGGATTACATTTCACAATCGTCCTACTAAGCAGAAAACTGTGAAAAATTATGGTGCAATCCAAGGCAATTAATTGAAATAGCAGAATTATTAGCAACATGAATGCATACTGGGGAACAACTAATGAGGTACAGGGATATCCATAAAAAAGAAACAAAAGTGAGAAGCGATCTTGAAGACATTACAGTGTGAAAGGCATATGAAGAGGAAAGGAAAGGAGATGATAGGAGAACAGTCAGGTATGTCAAATGTTGATAGAAAGGGGAAAATTACAAAACGTTATCGGTACCCATTGGGACAGGATGGAAATGCCCTTGCCTTTCAGTGAGTCAAACATGTTAGGGTGCAGCTCACTGGGACAAAGCAGGGCTCTCTGAGCCCCTTCCAGTCCTGTTTCCTTTGATTTCTGTGAGACGCAGTTATTCCAGTTAAGAGTCCTATAAGAAACTTAACTGTTCAGAGAGCAACTTTATGTCTGCCATATATCCTGATGCTTAGAATATCCCATCTTCCACACTTTATCTTCCCACACACGAAAGCATTCCAGTAAGGACCATGACTTCAGCTACCCTGTTGAAAAAGGAGAAATGAGAAATGGCAAATGTGTGTATTGAGATTGATAGAGATTTTGTGGAGACAATCCATTATAGCTTAAACACCCTAGACTGCGATGCTACCCCACACTATGAAAGCAGTAATACCAACAGTATGATTTGATCATGCCTATGTATAAAATTTAACCTTTAAAATTTCTTCTCATGGAAATTGGGATTGGATTCCTAGGAAATCTCACATACATCTCTGAAACTTATAAGACAACTGAGTAACTTTAGTCAATGCCAAATAGGCTTTTAATACTATTTAATCTTAACAAATACAAATCAAGGTTTAAAATCCATCCTAGACTAGAGTCAGCATGTTTTTAATGGACCAATATTTTTCAACATAAAACTTCTCATTTAAACATAAATGTCAATAAATTTATTGAATACTCCACTCAACAGTGTTTTCACAACAGATAAAACTTAAAAAAAAATTTCAGTAAATAGCTGAATTTCTGGTTTTGTATTGTCTGTGTAAGATCTTTCAGCCTCAATCAGTTCACTTCAAAAGCACTTTAAGAGTAAAACAAACCATTACACATCAACTCTGTACTCTAACTGGACTTTCTGAACCATGTTACCTTTGCTACTTTCTGCTTCAAGGTAACTTTTCTGCTTTCAAAGTCAAGATGGAAATATCTTCTATATTTTAATGCATATTTTATGCAAGAAAAAATAATAGAGTGGGATAAGGAGCGCTCTAAAAGTAACATGAATCTTCATGCAAAATAATAAAAGCCAATGGACTGATTCTGTAGCATTTCCATTCTAAAGGTATTCATGTGGCTCTCATTGCCCTAATGCCTCCCAGTCATTAAAATATTTATCCCCATAGGTCACAGCATCCTTTGGTGGAATGCAACTACTCACATTTCACAGATGAACAACCAGGGATCTAGGTGCACACATTTGGCGTTGAAGCGCCAAAATTTTAATTATCCAGACATCTCGTGGAATCCACGACCCTGGTTTAGATAGGCTGAGTCAGTGTAGCATAACAAGCCAGAATATAGGAGAAACAAGGTCTGACATAAATTTATACCAAAGCCATTGATACTTTTGTTAAAAATGGATCAGATCTGGAATACATAGTCCTCAGTGAGAAACCATGGGCATCTTAGTGTGCAACCCACAAAGCATACTATTTCCTAGAATGAGGAAAAGGGGTTGAGTTACCTATTGTTATCTGTCCACCATTGAGGTTCCCAGGCTGACATACTCCTTTTTAGTTTGGAGGTGAAACTGGGACTGCCAGAGATCAATTTGTCCCCTCTGCAGATAGGTCACAAAACACTGTCTCTTCTGTTCCCTTCAGCTCTCATGATAAGCACTTTACTTGCACACCAGCTGGGTCTGCAAAAACACTTTAAATCTGTCTTTCTTCCTCGTCTCCCACATGACTCGTCCTGCCTTCAGACCATGAAATTTTATTGGTGAGAAAGAGTAATTCCCTCAGTTTACTATTGAAGCTGTTCTAGTTTGTGTAAATCCCAGACTATGGGGACTAGAATCAAGGTCTTTTTACATTCTCATTTGAGTGCTATAACCATCAGATTGCAGAATCAGTCTCCTGCTCACCATCTGTCTCAAAGATTATTTCAATATTCAGCTTTGAGAGCAGAGGAAAGGAGAGTGCCTTGGGAACACCACTGATGGTAGAATTTACAGGGACCAAGAAAATCCAGGGGGCTCTGCAGTTAGACAGCAGCAAGATTTCGAGGATCAATGTTTTGGATTTAAGCAACAGTCGTTGGCACCAAAAACTATTTTGTGGACATAGCCTGAAATGCCTTGTTCAAGGTCACAGTATGCTGAATTTGTTGCAGAACAGGGAATCGGTCCTGGGTTGACTTAATCCCAAAACAGCATCTTCATCGTTGGGCCCTCATTGTGTCCTGAGTTGCTGCTTCTCTCGTGACTCATTATCTTTTCCTCTCTGCACAAATACGTACAATTTTGAAGCACTCATAAGACAAAACAAAAACACGACAACAAAAAAGAGAGATAAGAAAGCAACTACAGAAAGAAACCTTTCACTACAACTCCTGCTGCTGTTACCCCTTAAAATGAAAGCAATTATTACAGTCTCACCTAGTCGATGCAGGTTATCATCTCCATTCAACCAATTTCCTTTTCTCCTTTTCTCTGGAATTAAAAATATTTTTTTATCGTTTGCAATTTACAAAGCATATTAAAAAGCCTTTTGAATCATCTGTAACAAGAATTACATCAGAAAATTGTAATAAGTGTTGTGAGAATATTCAATACACAAAAGCTCAGTTAAGACTCTGAAAAACAAGCATAAAACCAAGAAAGCTAATCCCAGTCTAATAGCAAACCACAAGATATTTCTAAATACAAACTGAATCAGTGGCCTCAAACTCTGAGTTGCCCATTTGAAGAGTTCTTTTTTTATCATAAGAACAAGTAATTAGAAATTTTGTCCATTTTTCTGTGTTTTATTCATAAATTTCTTTGCAATTAATTTTTCACTTGGCTATTGAAAGCATTTCTTTGGACTTATCTTTGCACCATTGCTGAAGCGTTGCACATGATTTCAGGAAGATAATTTGGGGTTTTCTAATCTTTATCCATTGGTTTATGTTGAAGTTGTATATGTGACAATAGCTTGAACAGGGAAGCAAAATCCAGTGCACGTCATGCTAAATTCCCACCCACAAACAGAAGTCACTCTAGGAAGTGAAATTTTTCAGGAGTGTGAGTGTATGTCTAGAGCCACGTAAGTAGAGGAAAAGGTCTTTCTGTGCTCTATCAGGTTGATGTGAGGAAGACATAAACATTAAACAGGCTGACTGCTCAAACCGGGTTTGATTTTGTGCTTGCACCTAATGCCCACAGGTTTGACGTAAGCTTGGTGGCCCCATCTGCACCTTAGTGGGTGAGGAGACTCACCCCAGTGAAATGCTGTATAATCATTACTTCATATCCTTCAATTTAAGGCAAGTATAGTTTGTAAGCGTTATGGCCTGAAAATATAAACACTCATTTGGCTTCAGACTCTGGAGACAACGCTTGGCTTAACTCCCTACTCCGGCTTGTATTTTTGCAGCTTTTATTATAGTTTCATAAATCTCTATTGCATAAAGGAGTTTAATTGTTTTTATGTTTGGGATGCCTGAAAGGCTGATATTCAATGTACTAGCATCAAAGAAAATTCTATTTAGTCCCTACCAAAACACGAACAAAACTGCCCCTGCAGTGTAGGCTATATTTACAGATCGGGATTCCTCCTGCCTGGTTAGATAAAACCCTTTGTCAGCTGTCCATAGCACACCACGCTTTTCAAGGAACAAAACTGCCACACGCAAAGATGGTAAATTCGGCAACTTCCATCTTGTGCTAGACCTATTGCCATGGGAGGCGAGAGTTCAGCTCTTTGCAGGTCTGGCCTCCAAAAGGGATAGAAAACCTTAAAAGCAATTGTGTCCTTGTAAAGTCTTCACCTTTAAGAAGCTGATGTGTAAAGTCATATGCATTAAGCTGTCCAGAAATTAAGGTCCATGGTATGTAAACAGAATGGCACGTGGGTTAATCTTACTTCCATTTCAAGTACAATATGCTGAACATCCTTTTAAGAAGCTTCACTTCAATTTCTGTGTTACTGGAAAAAGGCTCAGAATATTCAGCCCACAGAGCAACACCCGTCTGACCACCCGCCCTGGTCGTGTTACCTTGTACTGATGAGATGGGGCAGAGCCAAACGAGTATTTCTGATTTACCCAATAACATATCTGTAGTGAGGGTCTGAGCACAATAACATGTAAATGGAGGCTATCTCTGGTCATTTGTCTATTTTCTGTGTAGGTATGATGAAGGTATGGCAGGATTCGGCACAGGCCACTTGCTTTTGGAAGAAAATATAAGTGAATTCATAAGAAACAAACATCATACAAGGTATTAACCTTTCGGCCTGAGAGCTAAAAGCACAAACTGTATCCAAATAAGCTAGAGGGACAGCAGGGGCTCACATCTGATCCAGTATTTTAAGGATGTGGATTGGAAGGTGGGGTCTGTAGGTGCTTCTGAAGGAAACGGATGCCTTTGTGATACCACCATGCAATGTTATGCTGAGACTAACAGAAGCAGAAAGGCTGGGAGATGAAGGAAATCTCACTGCTGTTGAGACAGTCACCAATGGCTCAGATGCTTCAAGCCCTCTGAGAGTGTGCTGGAGAAACATGGCTCAAGATACCTCTTTCAGTCCTTGTGTCAGTTTCAAACAGATGTGCTTGCCTGGACCCAAACCTCGTCTCGTGTGACCCGATAACAGTAGCAGGTCTCAGGGGGAGATATTCTCCGTCACGGCATACAGCAGTAGGAGAAGCTGTCAGTCCCAAGCACGTTTTCTGCATGCTACTGGTAAGGGAAAGAGGCAGCAAATCAGACAGAGCTAACCTCCATGCAACAGCAACACTGGCCTATTTCCACATCATTCCCTGTCCATTGGACTGCAATGGTTGCAAACATAAGACAGAGATAATTCTCATTTAGCTTAATTTTTTCATGTTCTTATTCCCCCAGTAATGTGTATGCTGCCTCTTAGTGCTACATACAGCACAATAAAACCCTGAATTTTAAAATATTTGCCGTACACTTGTCTGGAGTTCTCATATGATAGCTATGATCCATCTAACTACCAGTGCTCTCTTGTGTAGTGGAGAATATTGCTTACTTTTAAACTATTAAAACCTTCTGATTCTTTTAAGAGATAAAAACAAACACCTATTAGCAGCAGTTATAAATTATTGCCTTTTTAATATACTTCTCTGTTTTTCATACCTTCTGTATTCACTGTAGAAATATTAAGGGGCAGCGTTGTGCTATTCCTCCAATAATGCATATTCCTGGCTTCCTCTATTATAATACGATGTGTCTAACAGGCTCTATTTAAGTTTTGATAACAAAAAAAAAAGAATAAAGAACAAATAGGCTGCTTCTCTGAGTCTCTTGTTTCTTTTAATATTTTGCTAGGAGGAGAACAAAACGGAGCCTTTCTTATCCAGACCTCTGCCCTATCGTGTCTCTTTAAATATGATTTGCTGCAATGCAGTATTTTGTTTACTCTCCAAGAAATGAAGTAAAGGACAGTGCTAAGTAGCTACAGACCCAGAGACTGCAGCATAAAGTCCAAATGCTTGTGATACCTCATGTTTTTTTAAGGTCTCCTGTACTTTGAAAAGAAGGTTTAGAAAGGTTTTCTGACAAAATAGCACAGCTGGCGAAGTGAAATACAGTTTAAGCTTCACATGGGAGAATAGACAAATTAGTCATTATAATTTCTTTGTAAAGGGAAGGGGACGGTAAAGGTAGGTGGTAACACCAAAGCTGATACAAGGCGTGAGGATTACATAAAGACTAAAAGCTACGTGTCAGTTGTTTATGTTGCTACTTTTTGGATTTTTAACTGATAATAGCAGCCAAGAAGGTTTTTGTGATGCTTTTTCACTTCTTATAATTACTTGATTTTTTAGTGATTTGGTGTACGGATGCTGTATGGGAAAGAACTAAGTGCATTAGTTACCGACGAGGCAAATATCCACGTGCACATAGTGTTAATAATGCACACATATACAAATACACATGCATAGGTAAATATTAATAAAATGAAGTTTTACGTGTTATATCAGGTCCAACAAAGACACATACATAAGAAGGCAGTTGCTGATTAACATTTTGTTGCTGTGTTGCTATTTACATGCTTTATTATTGCACCCAGTCGTACAGTGGAGATATGATCAGATGATGTCCTGAAGTCTCTAGCTCTACTTTCCAATGAACAAATTACCCATTTTATTTATAGGAGACATATTTTGCTAAACATTTCCAGGCAAATGTGCAGACATACATCTCAAAGAGTTAACTACAAAAATAGTCAATATAGATGGTCAATAGCCAAACACAGAGAAAAAGAAGAGGAAAGAGATGACAAGGGAGCTCCCAAAGTGTATGTGCAAGACCCAAAACAAGTAACAGAAGAAGCTCTCTTCTTCACCCTGTAGGAGAAAAAACAGCCTTAGCAAGTCTGATTTGCATATATTATTTTTATTGTTATTAATACATCAGTGCAGTCCTCTGCTGTCCGCTACGCTCTACTTCACAAATTAGAAGACACAATGTATGTAAATTTATTTACAAAAACAAATGGTGAAGAAACTGTGAGAGGTAATAGCTAAACAAAAGAGATCACCCTGAATTATAGTTGTCTCCAGTTGGGTGGGAAGCTGAAAACCAAGTTTTATGGAGGCTTTGTGTCTGTTTCTTTAATTTACTATACAAGTATCACGTGGTATGGTTCTGCTCCTGGCTTTTAACAGGGATATTATGAATTCAGCAAAGTTTTGAGTAAAACCTCTTTCTTGTTCCTTTTTTTTCCTTCCTTGCTATCTTTTTTCCTGTGGTTGCGCACTGTTTGTTTTTCCTGTGTTATTTGTAAGCTTTTCATCCAATCTTCAGTCTGTTTTTTTTCCACCTTCATCCTTTGTTCATTTGCAGTGGAGATATAAATGAAGAGTACTGGTAATATTTTTTTAGTAGGAGATTTACACAAGACAATCACTACCTATCATGATTTACAGAAATAAATAATTTATAGTCACTAGCCTAGGATAATATTTCATCTCATTTACACCCATCCATGTGAAAACATAGGCAGGAAAGTATAACTGAAATAAGAATGTGTTTCTGTCAAAACCTCAGCCATTGCACAGGGATGTAAGTCTGAGGACCATTATACACTCATGAGACCACACTCTGATTCCTTTAGTCTGTCTCAGTCATACACAAAGCAAATCAGAGCAACCAGGATGAGAAAATTTTTCTAATCTGACCAAAAAGGCAGTAAGTGCCACCAGAGGATGACTCAGAGCAGTGAAAGGTGCATGACTAATGTCTGTGTACATGAATATTCCTTGAAATGCAAAAATGAAAGTACAAATTTATGTGGTTGTAGATGCTTTCAAAAATTTCAGCTCACCATCTGCTTTGGATGGGATTCATCTTGCCAAACAAAGACTTTTATACCTGAGCTAGTTGTCCTTAACTCCCCTAAATGGAGAGGAAATGCCCTCCAAACAAATATTTAATCTCATCTTGAAGAAGATGCCTGCAATGGAGAATATTGGTGAACTACGCCATAAATAGGCATACTTCTTACCATTGACTATGAAGACAACCTTAGTGCTAACAAAGAGGTAGGTAGTTACACTACATGAGTCTAAAGTTAGGTGAGATCAATCCAGTATTTCAGGTCATAAAACCCAGATGCTTGGAGCGCTTCTCGTTTTTCATAGTCTCTTAATTGTCATTACTTATCATTAGTAGGGTTCCAGGCACAGTTGCAAGAATTCCTGTATTTTTTATCTACCTCCTGTTCTCACTTGTCTCTTGAGAAGCAGCTGCAGCATGCTATTGAAGTTCCCTTATGTACAAATGACTATTCAGTGTATAAAGCCATGGAATTATGTCCAGAATACAATAAAAAGGTAATAAAGTAATCTTATATTATATTCTGTAGAATATATTAGTTTTAGTAAAAAAAAACAAAACACCTTCTCCTGCTCTGTCATCCAGTTCACCTGATCACTCGTCTAGTCTACCCTAAGCAAGATGGCATGCAAATCCTCAGTAATTGTATTACTTGCTTGTGGTTATAAAAACCCTTGATTCTTTGAGTTAAAGTCATTATTTATGGTATTTTTCAGTTTAAGACTTAAGATTTTTAACTGTTACTCTTGAATAAGCAGTTAACTTTTTAAAGATTAATTAAATACATTTCTTTGTGGAATTTTCCTTTATACCTTCTAATTTATGTTTTTAATTTGCTGGAATCTATATTTACCCATGAATAAGCTGCAAAGAGCTGTTTGTACATTAAACAAGCCATAGGCTATTTTTTTTTAAATGTCCCTTGTTCTAATTTCTTTTCTCATTTTCTTTCTTCTTTACCTTTTTTATGAAGAAAATTGCACTTCTTTTAATACTGGTTTTGATGGCAATGCATTTTGTTGCTTACCACAGCAATAGAATGTAACAAATATTTTAAAAACAGAACAACAATTCAATTTTAATATATTTTGATCAATAAAGTTTTTACATTTAAGGAATATTTTTTGAATTAATTTATAGATCAAAGCATTTATGGAGAGATTGATGTATGTTCAAAAATTAAAAGGAAAGTTACAAAGTGAATTTAAGATGCATATAAAAAAAAGTTTTATATTAACAATTACTCTTAAATATGAATTTTGTAAAAATATTTTTTTTTCATTGGAAAAGAGAGACTCATCAAAACAAAACTATTCATAAAAAAGACCTGTTTTCTATTTAATAACCTGAACAACATTCTGAAAAATGTTGAAAACCAAAGGTTTTGCTCTTAAATTGCTTTTCAGCTTAAAATACTGCAAAGAAGTAATAAAAGAAAAAGCTAAAAATCAAAATGGAATTGTTCAAAACAATCAAAATGAAATGTTTTGACTAACCAACTCAAACTCTCCTGTTTTCTCTACCGGACACTTCAGAGAATCTTATCTTTCATCTCACTTCAGCCCAGAAACATTTTTCTATAACCTTGAAAATTCTTACAATTCTTACAAAAAAATATGAGACAAAAATTTCAAAAAGACAAATTAGTCACAGAAATGGACAGCTATTGAAAACAGTAAACTAATTTATGAAAATATCAGTACATTTTCAGAAAAATAAGGCAAATGGAAGTAAAAAAGACATTTATGTGCATGTTATCAATTACACATTCTACAGTTAAGAAAAAAGAAGCAAGAATTGTATACCTCAGTGAATCGTAACTTCTTCAGTTACAGTGAGCAAGTCTTTACTTGTCTAAAATTTGGGTGTCTAGTCTAAATTCTTCCTTTGAGGAGAAATAGCATTAATCATTTCAGCTTGCATTAGGATGAATTGTCTTCTTGGGAAATCTACTTTTTTTCTTTGGCTGTTTGGAAAATCTTGATAATCAGATTGAGTTAACTAGATAAGTAACTTTTATAAATATGAGATAATGTCACCTTTATCTAAGTGGGCCTTCAGCTGTTCTTACCTTAGAGTGCTTCTGGAGGGATACAGAACTGCTGGTCAAGAGTATCCTGACAATGACTAATGGAGTTATGTTTTCTGAGATGGATATTGATGCTTTGCTGGATTATTGCAGCTCTTCTATGCAAAATCAGTACTTTAGTTTGGGATCAGGGAGGGTCAAGACTCATCTAGGCATGTCAGGGAAAGAACCAGGTGTCTGATATTATAATGAAAGTAGCACCACAACAGACTGATAAATCCAATCTTCTTCAGAGCAGATTTAGATTAATGGAGGTTACACGAATGGGCAGGCAGATCAGCAAATCTTATTTGTTTGTCTTCAACCATGATTTCTTGCTCTTGTTATTGCAGAAAGCAGGTGATCTCAGCTGTATAATTACTTAGTTCAAATGGCAAAGGTATTTGTGAAAATTCATGGACCCTTCCAACACGAACCTCTACCTACAAGTCCAGACAGTCTTTATAAGGCAACATTTTCCCTCTGTCAAATCCATGACTTTGACTACTACACCACAAAATAATTTCATAATTGGTGAGGGAATAATATTCAACATTATTTAATGACAGAAGTACCTCTAGTCCTAGTCAATTTATATCAACCAGAAGTTACCAAGTGTTCTTTCAACATTTGTCCTATTTATCCTTCTACCCATTGCGAAATGACATATAGTGACCCACCATATGATGAGGGGGGTGTTCACATCAGGTTATGTGACAGAGCATCCATTGATACTGTAGACATCATGTATCTGTGGCACAAGATTTAAGCCAAGGAATGTGTGTTTTCTAGCAGGACTCTAGCAAGTCAAGACCAGACTCCAGAGTTCCTGGCTCTTGAGAAGCGTTGACGTTTCTGTTTGTCTTCAGGAGTCTTGTGGCACACCTGACTGCTTGGTGAGCTGGATTGCTGTAATTGTAATGTGGGTCTCCTGAGGGACACGGAGATGACATGTGAAGACACACATATGACTAGGAGGGTTGTCCTGGGCTCTGCAACAAATGAAAATATTTTCCTATTGACTCTTAAAGAACCACAGCTGTGGTGCAGTCCACAGATCACTCAGCAGCACCATGTCACTACCTCTTACATTTTTATTGTGCTTATTTAAAATAACAAAACCAGTTTAGAAATTGGGAAGAGCAGGATTGTGTACAGGGTGTTGAGAGCACTGTGGCATGCAAGGAGCCCCCCAAAGATTCCTTTTATTTCCAGGTGCAACTGAACAAATTCCCTATCCTGTTTTCATGTGCTGGCCACAGATGTTGCACAGGGAAAGGTCTTCAAACAAATACTTAATCGAACATGAAATGGTTAGTAAGCAATAGGGAGCCATGGTCCTATGGTAGAGTTGAATGCTAATGTGTCTTCCCCTGTTGGAAACACTATCTGCTGTATTCTGAAAACTCCAACTTTTACTGCATCCATAAACCAGCTACACAATTAATTTCTCTCTCATGGGGCTCTGCTATGTAGGAGACCTCATTGGAGATCCCTGACTTCTATTGCTGCCATCTGTAGCTTCAGCAAAGAGCCACAGGAGAACTCCCTTTCAAGACAAAATCTCTCTATAGCATATTTCTATGAAAGCCTCAGTGAAGGGGAATAAACAGTCCTTTCTGTCTAGGTAAGTCTCTCTTTCTCTCTCTCTCTCTGTGTCTCACTTCAGATTCACCACCTTCCTATTTCCAAGCTCGTGTAAAAATTGCCAGCTTCTCAAAATGTTACTTGGAGGATTTCTAAGTAGAAAGAAAACTCCCAGTATCTGTCCTTCCCTCTGTTTATCCATAGATGGTGGCAGGGACTCCCTTGCTTTTTATAGCTGCAGGCCAGGAGGTTTACAACCACACTGGCTAAAGAGCGTCTGCACTGTAATTCCTATATTGTACCATGATATTTTTATTTTTACTCTTTGAAGAGCGCTTATGAAAATCACTGGAGAGTGCTTAAGGAGCAGATTAGCATTTATCTGGCATGCTTCCCCTGAAAATGACATTTATAATACCAGCTTTAACCCCTTGGTACTTTTAAACAGAAGTGACATTTAGCCACAAATCCTTTCTGCAACAGTCTGCAAAAACAACATAACAGAGCTTGGAGGACTTCCACCTGGACTTTATCCCTGCCTCAGTCTAACAGGGACACAAGAACTATGTAGGATCTGAGGATGGAAAGATTGGGTTGTATCCAGAGACCTCGAAAATACACTATCAGAAGCCAGGATGAGTGAAATGGCCAGGAGGTTTTTGGATCCTTTCCTGATTTACCATAGAAAGATTTCATTTCAAACTTCACAGAGGATGACAGTATTTCTTCATTTCATAGACGACAAGAGGAGCGGCCACTCTGGGAAGGTGTCCTGTATGCTCCTGGAAAGCAGCAGAGCCAGCGGCTTTCCCTAGGCTAATGGATATGTGTGCCCTCAGAGGGTCTGGGAAATCTAAGGGCAACAGCAAAAGCGTTTGTGAAACCTTCCATTCATACGAGTTTTATTTACTCAAAAAGGTTCATTTATGTAGAAATGCCGCAACAAAAGACCTTCTTTTTTATTTACACCATCTGTATAAAAAGGATGATGAAAATCCTGACACCAGTTTGCCCACTTATCAGACACTATTTTCAATTTTTTAAGTCAATAGTGCATCTGGATATACCCCTGGAATTTTAGAGACAATACATTACAGAGGTGGCAACATCAGAAGAGTTAGATCGATCTGCTCTCCCGCTCCCACAGACCACACCAAGGGGACAGAACCATCGTCCATTCCTCTCTTACATCCAGGACATTTCTTGACAAACACCTCTGTTAAAATACTTGCCTTGCATTTGTCGCTCAGTTCTTTGATGCTAGGTATGTTTGAAATCAGACAATCCGTGTCCATCCATGTCATGCTGGAGCTCTCTCAGATGTTTTTTAGTTGGGGTTGCACATGTATTGGAAAAAACTATTGTATCCTTTTAAGCATTTCTCAATTAGTCTCACCTTTCCTCTGCTGGGCTTACCATACTTGCCATATATGCTGTGGACATTTGCAACCTCTTTGTGACTTTATCACCTGCTTTAGAAAAGCACCCTCACCCCTGTACTACTACTTCCAACAGTCAAAGTTTAATCATAATGTTAGGGTAGTTTCTTTTCTTTCCAGATCACAGTTCTTGGGTCAAGTTTACATGGGGAAAAAAAAAAAAACAAAACCACAAACAAAAACCCCTAAACAAACAAAAAAAACCTAACAAAAAAACCCAACAGACGTGTTTCATATACATAACTTTTTAGCCACCATGGTCATAGAGAAAAAGTAAATATTCACTTCTCACGGGTTCACAATCCAAAAGGAGTAAAGTTTATGTCAAGAGGGCCTGATAATTAATTTCTGATCGCTTTTGCCTGGCAGTGCTGTACTGAATCTACCCATGACCAAAGTTGCAAGTTCATTCAGGTCAGATTTCTGTAAGATTTCCAACTTTCTGTGACTGATAACTGGCCCTCTTGGGAAAGAGTTGTCACTGGTAGCACTCGTATGCAGGATGAGGGTAACTGAGCTCAGCGTGCTCAGAAGGTCATACATGTCTGATCATACATGTTGATTTATTCTCTTGAAGTGCTTTGCAGAGAGCAATCAATGAGATGAAAGATAAGGACAACAAATTCACCTTGAATAAGGCCCTTTAAAAGACAATAAAACATTCAACAAAACCTTCTAAGAATAAAAATCAATAGACTAGTGGGTGGTTGTATATAAAAAGGTAACATTACTGTATAGCAAGATAATACTTCATATATTGCTAGAAATACTGCACAATTTCTTGTTCCAGGACAGTCCTTTGATCACACAGTAATTAAAATGTTAATTTAAAAGAGACAACGGCATCTGTTCTGGACAAGATCTTCCAGATGGTCAATTTTAAAGTAGAAAGGGACTAGGGCTTCCTACTTCCATGTAGGAAGTAGGAATATATATACTGATACCTAGAGAGATTTATATAGACACATATAAGTGTATATACTTACAAAATCAGGAATTATGCCAAGAATCAAAATTATATACAGCCCTTACAATATGTTCATTCTTCTGAAGTCAGTCCTTCCAAATTGGAATTGAGATATAGCAAGCTCAGGTATTGCTAATGTTATTCTACCTGTTCCATAGGTGAACCAAGGATATCATACTGGGGGAAAAAAAAAAACACAAACCCTAACATAAATGTATAGTTGGAAGGAAGGTGAAGTCTGACAAGAATATACTTAACTAAGAGAGGGCATCTCTGTTCATTGATATCACACTGAACGAAAACTGTAGGTGTTAGAAGCTAGAAATCCTTAAATTCTGCTGTTAACCTATCCCTCCCTCCTTTTACAAGGAGTTAATTGTAAAGCTGCGAACATATTGCAAAGCCATCTGAATTAATAAAAAAAAACCCACAGTTTTCTGAAGATATCTGACATACTATTCACATGACACTGTCAGATTAGGAATAAGGTGAAAGAGAAACAGCATGGGTTTAGGTCAAAATCATAGAATCATAGAACCATAGAATATCTCAAGTTGGAAGGGACCCATAAGGATCATCGAGTCCAACTCCCTGTTCCTCGCAGGACTGCCTAAAACTAAACCATATGACTAAGAGCATCATACAGACACTCCTTGAATTTAGTGCTGTGACCGCTTCCCTGGGGAGCCTGTTCCAGTGACCAACCACCCTCCCAGGGAAGAACCATTTGCTAATGTCCAATCTGAAATTTTCCTGATGCAGCTTTATTCCATTTCCTCGTGTCCTCACCAAAGAGAGGAGACCAGCTTCTCCACCTCCACTGCCCCCCTTGAGGAAGCTGTAGACTGCAATGGGATCACCCCTTAGTCTTCTCTTCTCCAAGCTGAACAAGCCCAAGTGACCTCAGCGGCTCCTCGTAGGTCTTGCCCTTGAGGCCTTTCACCATCTTGGTTGCCCTCTTCTGGACACACTCTGATAATTTGGTGTTCTTATACTAAGGCACACAAAACCGCACAGAGAACTCGAGGTGGGTCTACACTAGTGCATTGTAGAGTGGGACAATCACCTCCCTCGACCAGCTAGCTATGCTGTGCTTGATGCGCCCCAGGACACAGTTGGCCCTTTTGGCTGCCAGGGCACACTGTTGACTCATATTCAACTTTCTATCAACCCAACCCGCCAGATCTCTTCCTGCAGAGCTGCTCTCCAGCCTCTCTTTCCCCGATTTGTATGTATAACCAGGATAACCCTATCCGATGTGGAGAGCTCTCTAGTCTCTCCAGAACTCCCTGTAAGGCTTCTCTGTCCTCCAGTCCACAGCTCCTCCTAGTTTAGTATCATTGGTAAACTAACTTAATGTACATTCAATTCCTATTTCTCTTTTAAATTACTCTAGTTATTCTTTCATGTCAATAGATGTCACTGAGGTTTATAAAGATTTTTTTTTTTTATCTGGAACTATGTGTATATTAAAAAATCCCATTGTTCAATAGCAGTAAATCTGCAGGACTCAGCATCCACAGTGCATGGGTTTTGAAGGTTTTATGTCATACTATGGTTACTCTGGTCACGTGAACTAAATGTCCATTAGAAGTTCAAGTGCACCAGGGCACCCCTGGAGTGCCTTTCCTTGTTTAATTTCACTTCAAAGAAATCCTGATCCTGTTCTCTGAGACCACTCTGTAATGCCAGCCTATGCATGATAATCAATATATTCACTTTAGAATCACATTCCTGACCCAAATGACAGTGTTAATGTGGATGCACCCTGTATCTGCTTACAGACTTATTTACATTGATTAAGGGCAACTATCATAATTCCTATGCTGATTGTCTCAATTATCGTCATTTACACAATGAACTATGTCAAGACAGATTCATCTCCTGCATCTAGTGATGATTCACTGAGGAAGAGGAAAACCTCCTTCTTTCTATGGTGATAATTTGCATTATTGCTATAACTAAGAGCCATGACTGCATAGCAGGCCTGCATTCTGATATAAATTGCACAAACCCAGAACAAAAAGCTGTCTTCTTCCCCAAAGGCAGTTGAGAGCAGATGAAAACAAGCAGTTGAGGCAGAAGGAGACAATATTGATCAGCAGGACAGACCTTAGTCCTAGGACAATGGCAGGTTAACCATTGTCATGCCTTTTTGTATAATTTACAAGAGCAATGGAAAGGAAAAAAATGGAATCATATTGTGCATTCTTATCAGGAGCTCATGTTAATAAAGGAGGGAGCCACTGCAGATTTTCATTTAAATAGTTACTAAATCAGTAAAACAAGCCATGTTTCATAACCTTTCTGTGACCTTTTGCAGACTATAACCACCACTTGTCTTTACTCACTTTTTATTAGGTCTCATACTAACTATGGTTAATAGGCTTTGTGGGGGGGGAAGTGCGGGGTTGTTTATGCAAGAAATTAAGGTGATGAGGCCAGTCAGAGAAGCTCTATAAATCTTTGTTCAAGTATCTTAAATGCTTCCAGTATTTTACAGAGCAAAAGCGACAAGTAGATGCAGATTTGGATCATCTGTTCTAGTCAATGCATTATAAACAATTCTGGTTATTTTTAAACTACTTAAAGTTAAATTAAATGGATTATTCAGTATATTCATGCTTTAAAACACATCATTGTATCAGGCTTTTATGCAAATGCAGCAGAAGATTTTTATTCTTAAGGGTTTATGGTCTTGTTAGCAGTGAGAAGGAAAAGGGAGGCAACAAGCTTCACAAGCTCTTACCATATAGACAATAATGGTTAGTATATGTGATATTTGCTAATAGAACTAAGTTTTGATGAATTAAAATTATTGAGGATGAAATTTACACAAAATAAGATCGAGAGCTGTGGATCTATGATGAGCTACCTCATTTGTGAACCGCCCTCTAGTCAACTGGCTAAACTAAAACATGCTAAAACATACAACTGAGTCCACAGTTTCAATTTCATACCCAGAAATTCCTTCCATTCACTTCTCTGAGCGTGAAAATTCATACCTTTATTAAACATAAGAACTATATTTTTTTCATTTGAACACAAGAAGTTTGGAAGAGGCCCAATTCTTGGAGCCTGGGGCGAGGCCCTAGAGGCAGTATCAGTACAAATACCGATGCCAATCGTCCTACGCCTTTTGTGTAGTGCCTTGGGTTCCTCTCATAGCAAGCAAATAAAAAAAAATAGCCCAAACAAACAAACAAAAGGCAATGTTTTCCTGGAGTGGGAGAGGGAAAGAAATGATGTTATGTAATGGTAATTTCCACGTTCCGCTTATGTCATCTAAAACTACAGTGAAATATTGAACACATGGAAAAGTTGCACAGCATCCTTATGTGAATCTGAGATGTGTTGCTCAGAAAGCACAGTATGTATCCCAGAAAGGTAGTGTTTGCCTCGCTTTGCCTGGTGTTTGCACTAACAGAACACATCAGTGATCTGCATTTTCTCTAAAACAGTGTTAGGAACATTTTTTATTTTTCACATATTTAAGTACAACCTCAGAGATCTGAACTTCATCATCTGAAGTAAGTAACTGCTGTAAAACTTCAAGTTCTCTCTTTTAAGTTGTATTTCAGAAAACAAATTACATCACTTAAATAATAATAGTTTGCAATTAACTGCTCAAAACAGTAACTCTTATTTCTCCGTTAGTCTCATAATATTCATACAACAAAGATTTTGATCAGCAGTATTTTTGCTGCAGAGTGATTCTGTGTATATGTACAAACACGTTTGGGTGTGCATACAAGCACATGGTATAATTATACACTCCTAGTGTGATTTCTGTAGATTATCAGTAATCCCAACTATTTAAGTCATAATCAGTCATTCCCATAACTTGCTGTTTGCAGGGGCGGCGTTTGCTCTGGGCTGACTAACGCGCTCATGCTCTCAGAGCACCTTTTCACTTACATGCCCTCATCTGCACCAGTGGCAGCATTTTATGAATGCCCCAAGAAGCGCTCCTGCACCCATGTGTCATGTTAGTTAGATTCAAAGGACCCTTTGGGGAAGGGCATCTGGGGTTTTTGCTGGGGACTTGCTTTGTTCATGACCCTGCCAGACACCATGACATTTTTGCATAACCAGACTGTTTACACCGAACAGCGTGTTTAAGAAACCAATCAATGTGCTTTTTGCAATCTATATGGATATTTGACACTGTTTATTCAACAGATACTTACTATATCTACTTTGACAGCATTTTCCTCCCACTTCCTTTTTCCAGGCTGAAGAAAATAAACCTCTCGTAACTATTCTTTATGATATTTCAAAGCACTGGAAGACTAGCCACAAGGGAAGTAGGTATTTTTGAATTGTCATTTACATTGACCCTTTTCAGGGTTTTTTCCGTTTGTTTAATACTTTCTCTTCTTCAAATAAAATTTTCTTCCAAAGTCTCTGACATTTTTTTTGCACTGTGCAGTCTCTGATAAACACTTTGCTTTCTCAGAAGACTATGAAACTTTTACACTGTAGATTGAACCTCAGACTGGAACATTGTGAAAAATTTTGAAACTCAATAGCCTAAAAATGCTGATTTTCCACATATGCTGACAAGTGCTGACTATTTGCATATGTTCAGAGCCTTATGCCTGCATTTTAAGATTACTTTGCACAATGACAGTGTTGAAAAAGGACTTTTTTGTAAAGGGGAATCAATCTTCCATTTTAGGGCCAGCTGGAATGAAGATGATCCTGTAACATGACTATAGAAAAAATTGTAGCCTTCAGTAATGCAATCTCTGAATTGGACCTGCTGCCCCTAATTAAACTAGACCATTTCTTTATAGACAGGTATTGAATCACAGAGATTTCAAATGAAGTTTGCACCCTTTGGGAAGATGTACAAATGTTTATTTGCTCTCATTGAAAAATTACTGTCATTGTTAAAATGAATATCATATTTTCAGTTTAAACTTTGCTGACTTCGTACTAATTCCTCTCAAGAGAACAATCTTAGCCAAGTGAGAAGGAAACTGGAACAGTTAGAGGATGACAACAAATACTCCCTGATGCATTTTCCAATGAAAGGATTCAGTGGCATGTTCAGACCACTAAGTTGATGCGTCTTAGGCTAACTAGACTCAATGGATGCTGTCTCATCTGCCGCTATGAAGAAGCAAGTACCTTTCAAGTAGCTGTTGGCTGCTAATTGATCTCTCCTTAGCTTCATCTTCACCTGACTAGGCATGGGCAGCTCCTCCAGCATGGTAGGTCATGTTCCAGTAGACTGCATCTCCCAGATAAACCTCATTTTCCTGGACTCTTCCTTTTTTATACAAGTCACTCCTGAACAGGGGTGACCGGAAAGTGGACATAGATTTCCAGGTGTGACTTCACCAACACTTTGTTGCACACAATAACTTCTCCTGCCTTACCTGCCATGATCTTCTTAATAAACCCCAATATGTAGGTTGACTTATTTATTGGCTCATGCTGAGCTTCACTGTAACCTCCTGGTGCTTTTCAGCAGGGTGGTACATATCCAGTCAGTTCCTAACGTATGCAGCTGTTCTTCCACAGGTGAAAAACACATTTCTCCCTCTTGAACTTTACAGCCCACTCGTCAAGTTTCTCAAGGAACCTCTGAATTGAAGTTCTACTGTCTGTTGTGCCAGCCATGCTCTGTAATCTCCTGAGGGATATCCTGTCTTATCATCCAGGACATTTATGAAGCTATTGGACAACATCAGCCCCAGTACAGACCCTTGGGACGCTCCTTTTGGTAGCAACTTCTAAAGAGATGTCGAGTGATGGATTAATATCCTTTGAGTCCCTCCGTTTAGACAATTTTAAACCCATCTATATATCAATCTAGCCATTTCCTCAGCTTCCAAATGTGAATACAGTGGTGGTGGGTGGGGTGTGTCAAAACACTACTGGAGTCTAGTCTTCTCTGGTCCGTTTCACAGTCCTCAGGGGACTTCCCTCAGTCTCTTGATTTTGCATAGATTCTAGTCAGAGGCTGCGCAATCACGTCAGCCAGTGCTTTCAGCACCCTTGGGGATCCCCTACAGCTCCGTGCATTTCAACACAAAAAGCATCTCTAGGTGGGCCCTAAACTGCTGTTCCTCAGTTGTTGTCTCTGTCCCTCTTTTCCACCTTCTCCTGGTATGTATAGGGATCTGGGAAAACTGAATTTGCCTGCCTGAAATGTATTTGATTGCAAAAGCTGTGTGGTTTTTTATCCTGATAAAAGTATTTTTCCCTTGTCAACCCAAAAAGGTATATCAAACAAACAGTGATTGCACTTGGAGCTTAATAGTCTTGTAAACAATATAACTCAAGTAGATGATCCAAGTTGCCATCACTTGGTAGATTCAAATCAAAAAAATTATGTAATTTGTCCTCTGCAGAATGATCTTACTGGTTGATATACTGTGTTAGGTACTACAGTGCACTATATTTAAGAACTACAAATTTCCTTTCTTTTCTCCCCAGGATGCTAGTGAATACAGATGATACTTCTTGGTCTACAGATGTGAGATCTCTCACAAAGAGCTTCAATAGGTGAAGAGTTTTCTAGAATGGCCTAGGACATATTTTTATATATATAATTTTTGTTTCCTACCAATACGCCTGCATTTAAAAACAACAACAATGAAATTTTAACATGCTTGGGTATTGCTTACAGTGTCTAAGGGAACCAGTGAAGTACTCAGTACCTGGGTACCATTATGTTAAGCACGGAGTACACGGAAAATCAAAGATTGTCTTTGAGATGAAAACTGTGAGGTCTGCCAGAAAAATTCAGGTTCCTGAACATGATCCCTTAGTGTCATCCCCCCAGTGGCACCCCAACGTACCTGCCAGGCCTGCAGCTGCTGCTCCAGAAGAACACAGGTCTCCCATAGTTTCTGTCTTGGCCAGATGCATGCTCTACTGTATCCTTGATGGTATTAACACCTATGTTTACACTCTTGCCTCTTAAGCTACCTACAGCACATGACATAAAACACACAGAATTATTCAGCTTAAACGTAAACCATCTAAATTTATTTTATATGCCAGGACAGTAACAATCCCAGCTCCCCTTACAGTCTGCAGAGATCTGGACAATACATTTAACAAAATTAGGCAGCCGTTCAGCTCAGCCTATTAGATAAAAGGGCCTCACTCCAGCTGCCCACAGGTAAGATCCTGCTGACTTTTGAGACACCCTTGGAATAGCCGCCACAGGGCTTGCAGAGAGGACAAAATCTGTAGTATCTCTGCTGGAGGCCATGTCAAAGCAGCTGAAAACACAATGAAAAACAATGTTCAGGTAACTGTGTCCTTTTCGTTATAAGTAAAGCTTGTGAAATACTTCCTTGGGTTAATTTTTTCTGAGTAGGTAGGGATATTTTTAAATATCTCTCTTTTATTGTCGTCATTCTCATTCATTTGATTGGTGCATTAGGCTTCCATTATATGATTTTATTCTATATTGTATTTTAGCTCTCCATCAACTTGGTTATTCATAAACTCCTACACACAGAAGGAACTAATATTAGTAAATCATTCAGAAGGGATAATGTAATTTGTCAAACATTGCTAAGCTATTCATGTCACCACAAAAAGATGAACATTTATTACTTTTTTAAGGGAGGCATTATGTTAAGTATTGATTAAAAAATAACTGTTGAACCTTTTTTTTAAAGTAAGACATCTTAAAACCGGTCTGGTTCCAATTATTACTACGTAGAATGGATCTAACTTAAGTAAAATACGCTTTCTAATTTTTTATTACTATTTCTTTTATTGCCTATTTAAGCGAAACCAAAATACAATTGTTATTTTTGCAGTTTAAATTTGTTTATGAAAGTTACTTCATCTAAACTCAGTGAACATAAACCTTACGTTGCTGTCTAACTAATCTCATATCTCGTGAGCAGTTGACAGACTCGTTGCCAAGGCCATACAGAAAGTCTATTGTGAAAGCCAGCTTTCTTCTTTTGACCTTTATGTCCCTCTATATGACAATTTCAGCTTTGCCTTTAACTAACATACTGCACAGTATAATAAAAATTATCTGTTGAAGACACAAGATGACTGCAGGCCATTCCACAAAACTTTTATGACATTATTTTTCAGGTCGGTTGACATAACGATCATAATAAAAATTCACCATTTTTATTGGAAAAGCCAAGATATAATTGTAACAGCATCTATTACAGTTTTTTTATATCTGCTTTTCACTTCAGAGATTTGTGATTTATTAGTTGCAGTACATTAGTTCTTTGTATAACTACAAAGATGTGGCTTGAGCCCCAGTTCATCTGGATTTTACTAGCAATTAAGCTGGTCTTCGGGCAGCATATGCAGCCAGAAAATTTGCTGAAGTGAAAATTTTCCTCATCAACTTTGCTTTGAATAAAAGTCTTCTAATCGGTAATTTTGTTTACATAAATTTCAAGACAAAATTATATTATGACTTAAACTATGTTTTGCTTTGACAGTGGTATTTCTTTGTTTTTCCTGAGAAGTACCAATAAGGGGTGATTTCAAATAATTTTGTGTAAATACTTTTTATTATTGCTTATGGCTTTTGATTCATTTACAAAACAGCTCTTAAACTTTCAACTTGACACATGAAAACATAAACTACTTGGCTTGTGTACTTCTCATCTAATTTCCTAAAACTGCTGTTTAATTTGTGTTCCCACAAAAAGATTTCCCGCTGAAGTGTTGCGCTCTATCTATATGTAAATTGAATAATCTTTCAAAGACAGGGAAAAGGAAGCACTATTAAACATGAAGGCTCATTTCTGTAAGAAATTAAGCACTATGACTTCCTACAATAATAAATTATGACCACAGAAGTTCATTAAGAAAGAACATGATGCTGTTTGTTAAACTGTTTGTCAGCAGTAAATAGGTTATCTTACATTTAATGGAGTCATAAACATGGGAAAAACTTATCTTCATTATCTTCTTTGTTTTTTACAGAAAATACCATGTGAAAATACCATGTGAAAATACCATACCTACTTTAATTCTCCCGATTTAATCTCTTGTATCAATAACTGATTCAAGTTATTGCATACGATTTGAAATAGTAGATAGCTAATGTCAATGGCTGTTAGTAAACAAACACCCTCACTGAATCAAATATGCCTATTATGTATAAACACTGGCTAGCAAAAATATTCAGAAAAAATATTCAGAAAAAAAATTTGCATAGATACATCATATCACACAAACACAAGATGATATAAGGTAAAGTTTGAAGGAAACAGATGTTTATGGTTTAATATTGCAGCAATATTAAGCTTTCCAATAATACAAGTTTTCTAAAAAAATATGGCTATAACCTGTCTTTCTAATGCCTGATCACACAAAAAAAATAGTATGCCAGTTTTTCTCTGTGAAATAATCTAATTTTGGATATAGATTTGCTATTATTTCCCTTATGTCAAAGAATATAGATGTCTAAAGGAAAAACAGGCAACATGACAGGAAACGTCATAAGACCATATGGTCTGCACAAACTAAGTCAAACTGAGATTTGTTCCAGTAATTTCGGTTTAAAACAAAATATATACTAAGATTTCCAGTTGTTTTCAAAATTATTATCAGATTTCAGTAAATGTAATTATTTTGTGAATAGAGTGATCAGCCTGACTACACCATGAAAATCTGCGTAGGTATGCAGGGAATGATGTACCATGCCCCAATATATGGTGGGACAACTTCTTTTCTCAGTTCTAGAGTCAATGAAGGTCTATTGCACTTCCCCTAGCATACTTCATTTGTCCTTTAATGAGGTTCAATTTTTTTGAACAAAAGTAAAATTGAACATTCTTTGTAACCTGAAACGTTGTCTTCCAAGGATGAATTGGGTGGGATTCACTGGATCTAATGTAGATGCCTCTAATGTAATCCTCTGCATCTGAGCTGAATAGGAAGTAAATGGACTTCTAGAGAATGGCTTGTCTCATGCTCAGATACGTGTTTAAATAGATCAGATGAATTGCAGAAGGGCTTAGATGTGTAGAGAATTGCCTTCCTCTCTTGGTTAATTATAAAGGCAACCTCAGATGTCTCACCTTTAAACATTGTACGTGATTATTATACAAGACAGATGAGATGAATCGCATCCATAGTGCCTGGCACCTTGGAATAATCATGAACGGAGTTCTTAAATTGAGCTCCTTCAAGATGGTCACTGTGTATTTGGCCTATATATAAACATGTTGCATTGCATATAAAACTAGACTCCATTTTAAGACCAGGCAGTAATGTCCATCTTCTGTCCCATAAGACCTCTTTATCCTATTGACTGCTCCTGTACAGTCAGCCTTCTCTATATAATGTATATTCTTGGAGTTTCTGCACGCTTACACCAGATGTATACCTACAGTCAGGTAAGTTCCGTTGTGAGTCTCGAAGCACTGTCAAATACAACTATCTCTCCCAGTTGACTATATGAGGAATTAGGTATGTACCTTTGGCAAATGAACTCATTAGGAGTGAGACCCCCATCATGGTCAGTACAGAAATAAAAACACCAAGTAAATGATTCATATCATCTGTTCTTGCTCTCTGAGTTAGGATGAGATGGATTGTTCTACAGAACTACTTATTTCTCTCCATTGCCAAAAAAAAGGAACACAGAAAGACTAGGCCAGATTTTTAAAAATCTACATTTTAAACATCTAGAATTAAGTGTGACAAATCTAAGAATATTAAAATTTGGTGAAATTATTAAATTAGGCAAATTAAATCCCAGCACTAATATAAAATTGAGTACCGGAAAATTGCTGGAGTATGAAATGGAACTAGAATGTAGGCCTCTATGTAAGGACAGTATCATAGGTGTACGTCCAACTATCATAACTTGTTACTCCAAGTGTGGTATTATCAACTTTTCTCTTGCAAAAATAAGGACGAATTAAAGTTTGTCCATTACTCTCCATAGAAAAACACTGCATGGAAATCATGAATTGTACATTATGGTCCAGAGAACAGACATTTCACATTTCATATTTTAATAATAGGATCATTGTGGACCTTTTGAAATATCAATAATAAATAGCACTATGAATTCTTCTTTTGAAACAGTCAGTGCAGCTGCTGGTTTTTCTCTATCAAAACTAAGGTGTGTCCTTCATATGACTCCATTGGCTTCATTCATCTATTTTGAGTGCCTGTTAATGTAATTTAGCAGTGGAAGCAAAATGGTGCAATGGCTACTATATAACTAATAAACTTCACACAAGCCACCAGCTGCTGGCCAATGGATCAAAATGTGTTGCTCAATTTGCTAGATGAAAGACAATTAAAACACAAGAGCATTTACATATACACACAAAATACACACAAATTAATGGCATTGTTTTAAAGTGCATGACTTAGAAATTAATAGATATATTGTAAAGTATCAGAAACTTAAGCATGTCTTTTAAAGTACATCTGTAAGATCTGGGAGAAGATTTCTAGGGGAGTTCACTAAAAATGGTCTTGGAACATATGTTGCAAGTGGGATCACTTACAGTGATACAAACACTAAATAATGTTAATTCTTTGGATTGTTTCCTCTGGCTCAATAGAAGGACAGCGCTAGCAAAAAATTGTAATTGCACAGATTTCTGAGGAATTGTCAAAAGATAAAAGGATCAAAATATCTGAGAAAAATTAGGTGGCAGCAAAGAGAAAATGCAGCTAAAAGAGATGTGACATACAAGATTAATCAATTTACTCGCAAATTAGTTGAGGGTGCAATTGATCTCACCAAATATAGACATCTACAGTGTAGTATCTATATCAGATCTCAGCTACTAATCTCACTTAGAGAGCTGGAGAAGCAGGGAGAAATAAACATTTCTGGAGCAAAACTGTCTTGTCTTAAAGTAGACATCCAAAATAGGTCAAAGGAATGGTTCCCTGAAAGGGAGATTAGCTCAGATACGGACATCCACATTGTTATCTAATGTTAAGCAAGATGAATTGGACCTTTCCGCATTTCTTTAAACCTTACTTAGGATCAAAAGGTTGGGTAAAGAATAATACCTTCTATCTAACTGCTAGGCATGTTTTATGCTCTGACCTATTCCCTTGGGTTCTGGTCTGCTTTATCTGGCAACGAAGAGAATATTTGAATTTATGAACCTGCATTTTTTGGAAAAGTGGTCATTTTTTTGTTTTGTTTGGGTTTAGGGTTCTGTTTTGTTTGGATTTGGGGGGGATTGAAAGGAGTTTCTACTTTTCATGGAAGATTTTGAAAAAATAACAGTTTCATAATGTGGAGCTATCAGTGTCACAATTAATCTGGAGTGAACAGATGGGCATTCAAATTCATATAACGGATGTTATGTGGATCAGTGCTCATATAATTAGTTGTGTATCAGTGACAGGACATTAGGTCACTGGGTAATTTTGCTCTACGCCAGATGATTTGCCTGCATTCAGAATGAGCATCAATCGAAAAAACACGCATCACATTCTGATAAAAGGTATAGACAGACTCCAACAGTCATCAGCTAATCTTTGAGTTGCAGCAATAATACTACTTTTTTGGTCTCAAACAGTAGTAGCAGAGAAATGAGATGTTAGCTCTGCAAGGTTTTGGATATTGATGTATGGCTGGGACAGAGACTCCCTTTATCGGGGACACCAGTGACGTCTTCACAAACACTAATTACAGGAACTGTGCTCTTCTCACCTCAGATGTCTGTCATCTTTTCTCACATATGTGATAACTGTAAGAAACAAACCACAGAGAGTGGTGGTTTCCCCTAGTATCAAACATGGAGCTCTGTAGGAAGAAAGGAAAACAGACTGTTGTGAACTTTTCTTCCTTCCTTCCAAGCTTCTTATTGAGCCACTCTTTTTATTCTGATAAAAAAAAAAAATAAAATCAGCAAATATATTTGAGACAACCTCTTTTGGTCTCCCTTTCTTTATGAAAAAATCTTCAATTTGAGTTAATATTACTAGTGCAATTGTTGGGCAAATTCTTGCTTAGAGGAAGGACATTAGGTTCCCTTATCTCATTCTGGCAGTAGGCCTTGGGAATGTCAGAATCCAGGTCAGTAATATCCAGATGAGTCCACAAGCATTAGCAGCATTTTCTAAATAGAGGTATGCCAGACCTCCAGCCTTACCGCAGAAGAAAGTCAGACAGGAGGTGGATGGAAGAATGACATGAGCTTTAAGCAAAGGAAGGGGACCTGGTTCAGGTCCTGGAAAGCAGAAGCTCTGTCTTGTGGATTGGCAGGTGCTTTGCTCTTCTGTTATGGTCAGCAGAAAATTAATGTACTGTTGTGGAAACCCAGTAGGTGAGCGTGTATCCAAACTCCAGTGTTCATCCAAATTGACTTTTCTTCCTCTGGTCATTCCTCTTTGGTGCATCAGTGGATAAATCCCCACCTTTCACCTTGATCCAGATGGGGCCAACTGATGCCTGAAAGTTGAATTTTGCCCAGATAAATGTTATGAATGGTCAAATTACAAGATGGGCACTGATTTTCAGTAGGCTTAGGGTCTCCTAACTACAGCTACCAAATCACTTAACTAGCCAGGAGAATCAGGATTCAACACCTTAAAACTTAGTTTGGGTGTAGGTATTTGCAAATATGACATTAACACTGCAATTCCAATGTTGTGGGATTGGCAAGCCAAATATCTTCACAAAAAGTGAAGTACAAAGCCTAGGAAATAGGCCCCTGCTCTCTTCTCAGAGATTGTTAGGAACATATACTCGATACGTAAATGTCTACTCTGCACGTTTCCTTTCACTGTGCAGACTCTCCTGTGCTGTCTCATTCTTCCATCAGCTACATTTCTTCCAAGGACTCTCAGAGTTTGCAGCATCCTATTTAAAGGTGAATGAATTCTTAGAAAACCTTCATGTGCTTGCAGCACTGGGCTTTCAACATCTCTTTACTTGTCTTGTAGACTTGAAAGCTCAGAGTAGCATCCAGGCTGTAATGTTAGTACCCAGAAGTAGCTCAAACAATGCGCAACTATTTCAGATACTTCTGCTGAAAACTCTTGATACAAAATACTCTTTTTTTATATGTATTAGAAGGAATATACTCTGTCAATAAAGAGCCCTTTACAAAGTCCACATGTTCTCTTACATTGTGCACCGTCATAACACCATGCCTGTTCTTCTAGAAATCCTTCAGAGATAAAATCCTCATTTTTACTTTGACTTTTTTCTGCCATCAGGCTGCATAGTTTCCATCTTATTGATGATAAAATTAAATAGAACAGAATTTGACTTCTGCTGCCATGTGTTAAGTTTCCAGTGGTACCAAATTTGATGAGGTGCTGTATGTAGTCCCTATAGGATTTTGCAGTCACTGTAGGGATCCAGTGACTGCTGGGTTATCAAACCACATGTCTGAGGAAAGATTAAATTTTGGTATTGGTTTCATATCTTATTGACTTTGGCTTGAAATTAGTCAACATTTGAAAATGGAAATAGTAAAGAGTCACAGAAAGTTCAAATTCTTCTCAAACTGAAAACCAGGACTTAAGTACAAAAGCGTTCCCGTCATCTAATAAAGCTGCTCGATTTCACTTCCAAACCAGCCTTGACCCTGCGGCACCCAAGTTCCATATCTACAAAAACACACATTTCTTTACAAACACTGAGTGGGAATCTCTGCAGCACTCTAAACGTTCAAAGGTTTAACGCGGATAATGTCTACTGAATTTGGTGGAAGGTTGGTGCTTTAAATACTTACAATATCTGGCCTTCTTTCTTTTTGTCCTCACTGCCAAGATTTCAATTGCATACCTGTAAAAACCTGTTAACCCACAGATCAGATTAGGAGACAAGAACTCTGAACTTCTCACACGTGGGTCTCTAAGCTTATTCTTTTTCACAAGCCTGGACCAGATAACTGTGTGTTCTGACCAAGAAGTGACAAATTAACACACTGCAAATAAAGCGTACAGGCTAAGATGGGAATGAATAAAAGCTTCCTCAGCGTGACAGCCAACTAATCTGAAGAAGCAGAGGTCTTAACACAACAGATAACTTTATTGCTATCACATTGTGAATATGATTTCTCTTTCAAATTAAGAAAAAAAACTTAAGCAGAGATAGGCAGAGATGGAAAGGATAGAGCTAAGCAATGAAAGAGCAGCAAGGATGGACTAAGACCTCCTTTTTTTCTAGCAAAATGAAAATGGGAAGACAAGAATATTTTTTTAGTATTTTTCTTTATTCCAAGGTGTGTATCTTCCATCTCCAAGCAAGCCTGTTTTTCTGAGATTCGGAGAGGAAAAAAGAAGCTAAAATATTTTGTGGACTTTGGATGAGGTATTTGGCTGCTTTCCACTCCCGAGAAAGCCTTGGCTTGTCAGAAGGAGATCTCCTGATGCCTGTGAGATCTGCTGCTTTGCTCACACAGGGAAGCAAGCACGCTGCTTACACATCCAAATGTGGATCTCTGTTCTGATTCCTGTTACAGCTTGCCAGGAACAGACCCCTAAAGCAGAAAGCAAGGATAGGCTGGACAAGCGCAATTTAGTAAATGTTTGATGGGAATTGTTGTTTAACAATTTTTCTGCTATTACAAGTATAACATTACCCCTTGAAAGCAAGAAGGGACTCGCAGAAAAATACTATCACACATAATGTCACATATTGTCTGAGTCATGCTTCCCAGGAGTATTCTTGAGTGTGTGCGATTTATGCCCACGGGTGTATTTAAAGTGTTCATCAGAGCCACCTGCAGTGCAAAGCCCTCCTTATTCCCTTGCCAGCTTATGGTGCTCGGTAAGTAATAACACCGTGGTCCCTAAGGACATCGAGACTCTCCAGTCTATTACTTTTCAGGAGCTCCATCTCAGGCAGGGGTCTAAAGAATATCATAAATAGTTGTCCGAGAGAAGTAAATTGGGGACAGTTTAAGATCTGCTGTGGGCAAAGAGTAAAGCTACTGACCTTCTTAGACATCTAGTCTGGATGTCTTACATTGCTCTGGACATCTTTGTCTCTCTCAAAAAATTTTGCATGTCTTTCTGTGTAATAGCTGTGGATGCCTCCCACGGCCAGCAGAATGAGCCTGAATTGTTCAACATTACCTGCAGGAGCACCGGGGAAACTGCAAACTAGGCAGAAAAAGGCACTGTGCTGTGAAGGCAATTTGCTTCAAAGTTTGTTTATTTGAGAATTTTCATTCTTGAGTGGAGCAGGATAGAGTGTAACTATTTATTCCCAATTCCCTAGGAGACTACTCAATGTGAAGCGATAAAATAAATCCCTGGCTGGTGTAAGACCCATTGTCAGTAGACAGGTATTTTCTGGGTTTACCCTCTGCCATTCGTGAAGCGTTGCTGCTCATCAGTTCACTCCACATCCCCTCGTCCAAGGGGTTGTTCCCCTAACATCTCCTCAGCTACTGTTGCTTCATGGAGCGCTGGCAGAAGGATGCCAAGAGCTTTATGTTTCTAGCCCAGAACTTTTTCACCGACAACATCTGCGAGCAGATTTGAAATGGCAATGGTCACTCAAAGGGGAAGAAGGGTGAAGGAAGCAGAAGACTCTTATGATCTTCATCTACAAACAGAGGGGTTTGTCTGATGACAAACAAAAAACATGTTCCATGAGCAATACATTAGATAAGTTAACTTTGAAATACGAAAAATTTTCTATTTGTTGGTTAACTTTGTCAGTTTTCTTCTACAGATTGATTGTCACCGATTTTCCGCTTCAGCTACATGGCAAAATTAGCTGGAGGAGTTGTCTTTCCATTGTGACTCCTGAGACTTCCTGGTGGGACTTAAACCACATCTCAAAATAACTTTGTGATTTGTGTTTGTGATTGTGCTGGTGACCACTGGGTACCTGTGCAAATGGGTTCCTGGAGAGAGCCCAGGACCACACACACGCAGCTGTGTGCGCCGCACACGTTACCTGCCCCAGAGCTTTCCGTAGGCTGTGCCACAGTGGCACAAGCTCCGTCATCGCGCAGGTGAAATGCTGCTAACTTGCAATGCCACGCAATGCTAAGATTGTCAGAATATCATTTAAAAAAAAATAAATAATATGTTTCTGGCGCAGCCCAAGCCCCAAACTGATAGTTTTCTTAGATTTTGAAGAACACGTGAACAAAAACATGATTTTTACTTCTATATCACACTCTCTCAGTTTGCTCAGACACTTCATGATCATTCATCCTGTATTTTTGTCATTGTATTTGTTGTGTTAAAATGTTTTCAAAGAGGAATATTAACCAAAACACATACGTTAAGTGTGCGTTTTCAACACAGTGGCTACCATGGCATGCAACAAGGTCACGATACTAGATGACTCCCGTAATAAAGGTGTGTAGTGCCATTTGCTGACAGGTGACATTTCTGCAACCTTTCTTGTACTGGCATATCGTTACATGCCCTGTGCCACAATGTCCTCTGTGCTACAATCCATCATTCAAACAGGTCAATGCAGCTCCTGACATTTGGAACCACCTTCCTTTATCCCACAGGTTCATTGATTTGTTAGCTCAAAAAAACCATGCTTCCCTCTTCTCCACATCTTCATTTCTCTCTCTAACATTGTGTTCCTCCTTTGATGTTTTAATTGCATAATATGCTTAGTAATACTTTTTACATAAAAGGCAATAAAAGCATGAATAAATAAATGTTCTGTTCTGTTGATTCTATTTTTAGTTTTTCATTAGACTATCAGTTTTGGTCCGCTGATAGATACCAATGCTATCATGTTATTCTGTGAACTGCCTGCATCAGCTCACGTGTATTGTTTTAACAATACTAGGTGTAGAAAATTAGTCCTCACCTGGTCCATATCATCAGGTAAGCAGCATGAAGTCAGCACCTGGTACAAGGCAGGATTAGTTAGAGATAGGTCAAACTGTGTAGATAATGCTCCCAAAGAACAAGGATTTTTTTTAGGAAAAAGAAGCAGTCTGTGAAAGATCAGAAATAGGTGGATTATGAGATGGAGTTCTGGGGTTAACTTATTATCCTTACTTACATAATTCACACAGATGTTGAATCACAGGTAGCCTGCTATTATGCACCTAAAAATACAGCAATTTATTAAATCTGGTTACTCAGAAAGCACTGCAAAGATCGCACTGGAAATAATTAAGGCCTGATGCTGTAGAATTTGAGCAGAGACTGTTGAAAACTTTCCATCAAGTAACAGGTCTTTTCCAACCAACCTTTTCAAGAAAAGAAAAAAAAATAATTTTAAAAATTGCAAATGAGATTAAAATCGAATGAGGTTAACTCTGAAGCTGCTGTGGTACCTCTGCAGTTTAGCTCAGGCCCATTCCTTCCACATACCCTGGCTAGGCAGGGGTGGCGAAGCTGCCATCACATCCACTTTCCGCACCCCACCAGGGCTGGCCAGGGCACAAGTCAGTGCACCTTGAAGTGAACGCCTGAAGAGGTCAACAATGACCTCCAAAACATCACAGCAACATTTCAGAAAGTAAATATTTAAACTTTGAGGGCAGGAAAAGGAGATTCCCTCCCCCCACAACCCTTAATGGGAAACTGAGGCACGGGGGGAAAAAAGATCCTTTTCTTAAACTGCTCTCACAGATTGTCCTCAGCTTTCCCCAAAGGTGGCAGAAGTTCACTATTCATCTCCTCTTGCAGGAAGTGCCCTAAATATTGGTAGCTACTATGTCTTCGTTACTGTGATGAGTTTCTAGCCTCTGCACGCACAGAGTTGTGTATCAGCCTGGGCATCATCTAGGCACACGGAGTGAAAACTGCAACAAGCTATGATTGTTTATTACCTGGCATTTTTTCCTACCCAATTAACCATATATCCAAATACATGCTGCCCACCGTATTCAAAGATTTTATAACATACAGAAAGACACTCCTCCCAGTTTCAGGTGAACTCACCTTCACATTCAGATCCTAAACCATCCTAATCCTTGTCCTGTGAATGACAACAGTATGAAGAATTAAATTTACAATGGTTATCAATCTTTTCCAACAAAGCCAGTAAAATTTTTACCTTTAGATTCAGTAACAATGGAAGGAGAACTACATCTCACAAGCGCACCTTGCATTTTGATGTATGTAAGCAGAGAATGAGAATTAATGGCCGTAACATAGTGCCCATTCCAAAGACCTTGCCAAATAAATAATCCTCCATTCTTTTAACAGCAACCTTCTTAAAAGCTGCCCCAATATAAGGCACCAAGCAGTGAGGCTGAAGCTGCTAGCATAACGAAACCTGCCAAGGAACAAACATTTAAATGAGGCAAGTGCCTTCTTCAGGTCCTAGCATCAGAAAGGGAGCAGCAAGCCTCACGTATCCTCCCCTCCTTGCTACAGCCACAATTAGCAGCCCAGAGACAGCAGCTGAACAAATCAATCAAAGTTGCATTACGTTTCTTCCTTGCTGTAATAGACAAAGTTGCTGTCACTCTGTTTTGGAAAACGAAGTAAATGTAACCATTTTACAGGCTGAGTTCAGAGTGAGATGGTGAAGCCTCCCAGGAACCGGATCGAAAGTGCTGAATTAAGTTATACTTTTGTTCACGTGGTTTAATGCCAAAGTCACTTCCGCATAGTCTTGGTTGTTTCTGGTGCGCCTGGCTTGGTGCTGCCTCAACTCCTGCTTCTTTTTAGAAATACTAGATTGCCAGTGATGCTGCCCTGTCACTGTTGTTGTCTTCCACTTTCTCCTTCCTTCCATTTTCCTGTTCTATAATAAACCGTGGCAGGAGGTTTAGCCATCTGAGGTAATAATAACTAATTACACTATAATGGTATTTTATTACTTGTCATTTGTATAGCAGCCGTCATCTCCAAGGGCGTTTTACAAACAAACCACGGCAGGAATAACCTTTTCAGTGCTGAGAGTCACACACAAGCTTTGGGCTGCAGCCAGCCTCCAAGCTGCCACAAGTTGTTCTCGAGGTTCCCCAGGCCCTTCTCCCTCACAGGCAGGGTGACACCTTGCTGGAGCTGAGATCCCCAATGAAGACCACCATTTTAAGAAAGCCCCGACCACTATGGGAGTCACAGTCGCTAATGGATGCTCTCCTTTCCCTCTTGTTCCCGTGCAAAGACAACCAAAAGGATGTCATGGGCCAAACAGAAGGCTCCCCAGAAGTACAGCTGGCAGACAGGTCACCAGCTGGAACACACTGAGCCAGAGTAAAAGAGGTGAGTTGTCAGAAACTGAAAAGTTGTGTAATCTTCACAGTTATGACAGCTCTTCAGAAAAGGATGCAGCTACTGACTCTTGCAGACAACACTGAGCACCCCATGTCGGTTTTCATACATAGCTATGGGAGTGATGCCCGACGGGTGCAGTCCATAACAACTATCAAAATCCAGCTGTCCTCTCCCAGCGCTGGGGACGTCTGCATCTCAGAGACAAAAGGCAAGATTTCAGTTCCAAGTTTGGAGCTGAATGTAAGTATCTGTGCGCACACCGGTGCCTAAGCTGCCATTGCAGTCGGTGGAGAACTAGTTGAGATTAAATTCACCTCCCACTGCAGGTGAATGAGCAGCTTACATGGGAACACCTACATGTTGACCCCCGTATTTAGCTGTCTGAGTCTGGAACTGAATCTCACCCAAACTGTTCTGCAACCACATGACAAAATGACAGTGATGCACCTGTACATCCCCTTATAGGTCACTATTCCACCTCACCTGGGTAGCTATCTGGTTTCTGGTACACGCTTTACTCCTCCATCAGCTGTTGTCTTGTATCTGCAGAAAAGTAGCACAAGTCTTTCCAACCTCTTCTGAACATGAAGGCTTTCACCTGGCCTTCACGAAACTATTTTCTGTGGGTGACTAAAATTCAGAAGACTCTTGCCTGTTCTGGGTGGCTGGGAGGGGTGTTTGCTCTACCTATTGAAGATGTCACATCCAGGTCCACTCAGAAGCGTGCTTTGAAACACAAGCAGATTGGCAGGATTTTACAAGAGGAAGGCCAAACTGTCATCTCTCCAAGAAGTTCTGCATAAAGTGGCTCTTTTAGATAGCTATCTGGCATAGCCCGCAAATGTTTTGCTGTTGCATTACATTGTTTATTAGCCATGTCCAATTAATTCAGTATGACAGTTCTTATTCAAATCTTTTTATGTTCTGTCAGTTATCTAGAGATAATGGGAACCTGGAGGTTTCTCAGATGGCTCTTGAAAGAACAAGTAACAGTAAAGTATAACAAGTACACGGTCTTAATTATTTGAAGCATTATTAAGACTTACTTCTCCATTTTATCAGAGGCTGCTACTCTTGAAGCTAAGTGTAAATTTCCTTTTGCCCTAGGTATAAGCTGCTGTAGCTCAAACCAAAGGTCGTGATATAGGCATCGTGCATAATTAATTTCCCTAGCAAATAATTAAGCCACCTTTTGATATTATTACACTTGACCTATCAAGAAAACAGATCTTTCGTGCTATGAAAAAAAGCCAAAAATGCACTGGCATAAAATTCACAGAATCACAGAGTGCTGGAGGTTGGAAGGGACCTTTGGAGGTCATCTCGTCCAACCTCCTTGCTCAAGCAGGGCCACCTAGACCCAGTTGCTCAGGACCATGTCTAGGCAGGTTTTAATATCGCTAAGGAGGGAGCTTCACTCAGTTAGTCATGGGGCAAAGACACTCCATCAGCTTGCATGTTGCCGAGCGAGATTCAGCAAGCATGTCTTAAAGCTCACGGACTTAATCTTTTTCCAGTTCCCTCCTGATGACTAGTCAAAGGCTGCGGCTGCATTAGTGGGGAGTAAAACCCCTCAGACAAAACAAATCCCGCAGAGACGTGGGGTTTGTTAGCTTCAGTTCAGTGTAACACTGCTGCTGTCTCACAGGCTCTTGTTGGCTCAAAAAATGAGCAAAACAAGCTAACTTTGACCTGGAAAATACTGCTGGAGCCAAAGAAATAAGCTGGAAAGAGCTGTCCACAAGGCAGGAATCTAAGTAAATCTAGGGGAATGGGACTTGGGTTCAGCCAATTCCATGAAACGTTGTGTACATAGAGAAAAGTGGAAGATAGGAAGAAATATAAAAACCTGTAGCAAAAATCCAGGCAAATCCATATTCATATGCAGAAAATAAAAGGGAAGCAATATTTGTAGAGGAAAGACTTTATTTTTTAATAAATTTCCTATTCAGTGGTAAGAGAAAAAGTTACTGTTTCTCTAATCCTTCACCACAGTCACATTAATGACATGTCAATATTGTGGAAAGTTTTTGTTGCTGTAACACTAAATAAATAGTGTCAGGCCAATCTTTTTCAACCTTATTTGCTTTTTTTTTTTTTAGTTCAGGCACATTTTTAGTCCGTACACATGTATTGGAAACAGAATTTAAGAAATATATGTTTTCTATTACCACTTACAATACAGGCTAAACTTTCCAAACAAAATTGCAGACAGAGAAGCTATAGTAATTTCTAATATTAAAACATAAACCTAATAATTATCTTCAAAGATGAATGTTTCATGCTAAAAGTTGCAAACGATGAGCACCCGTGTGCACCTGTTTGTGTGTAATGCAAATTCTACTTCCAAAGTAAACTGTCAGGAAAAGATACAGGAGAGGTCTTATTGCCGCACACTTCAGAATAACCCAGGAAACAGACATATACCACACACTTTAATTGCCATTCCATACCGTCTGCAGGCAATGGAGAACACTGACACCACCTCTGCAAGCACCTACCTTTGGTGCCCCGGTTCCCTCTACAGTCAGCAGAGAGAAGTGTGTGCTTCCACTCAGCAATGAGAACCCCTAAATTCAAAACCTAACTGCTTTCCAATTTAGGCACCCTGATTTGCCTTCCAGAGACTCTCTTGACCATACAGGCAGCTTCAGCTTCCACCTTAATATCCTCTAAATTTAGGTATTTGGTATTGGTATTAGATGTTTCGTGAAATTACTGGTTGGCTGTGGAGCAAAAAAAAAAAAAAAGGAATAATTTAGAGGGGACTTAAATCCACCAGGTACAACCCAGTCTGACTTGAAATGTCCCTCAGCATCAATTGTTTCAGTCCTGCTCGTGCCTAGGACTACTAAACCCAAATGAGAGAAAAAATGAGGCCCTCTGAAGAAATAAACATTGCTCATGGCACATGAGGGTTTCAAGAATGCTATTGAGGCTAAATTGATTTTTTTCAACAAATCCATAGAATACACCTATTCTTCTCATATAATATTTGAATGCATGAATAGACAACATAAAAGGAGATCAGTACTCACTTCCCTCCTTAAAGAAATGAGGTTCACTATAGTCTCCAAGCAACTGTCCTAACCACTAAATTGCCACCTTGTTAGCTACCATCCTTCCCTTTTGGCTTTTTTTTTCCCCCCTCTCAAGTTCCTTCAGAAAAGTATTGTACGTAGAAAAGCAGGTAGTTACAATAATACAATAAAAAAATTAACAATAAAACCTAGATGACACATTCACTGCTCTGTTTTTCAAAGGTATCTTACATCCAGTTAGTATATATAAAATAATACCTTCTCATACACATGATGTGAAGGAATCTCTTTGGGAATAATTGTGTGGAAATAACCTATCACATGTATTTAATAAAGGGAATTGAAATCTCAATCAAACCATCTTCTATTGATTTTTGGAGCTTTACTTGCATACCATCTTCCACAAGCAAATGTTATTCTTCAAGAAGTAGCTCTGAATTTAATGAATTGGCCTTTCATTTGGGAAAGAATTTTCTCTAGAAAAATCTGAATTAAGAAGTATGAGTTGACAATTAATTAGATTTTTTTTTTTTTTTTTTTTTTCTGAAATGAGTACAGACACTTTCCAGAACTGATTAAAATTCCTCAGGAAGAAAGAGGGTCATATGGGCACACATATAGGAACCCCGTGAATGCTGAGTTCTGTTAAAATCATTTTCCTTGTGGCTAGAAGCAAAAAATTTTGTTGCTCACATTTTCTTCCTCTGCAACTCTGCTTTCTTTAGGGGGCAGAGTCAAGAATGTCCCTACAAAAATTTATTAAAAACAATCAGTTATTATTAATATTATTAGAAATGTGCCTTTGCATATTAGCAAATTAAATAAATATTCAAAATTTCATGTAATAATGTTGCCATTTGAAGAATGAGCTATTACAATTATGCAATAAATATTCACTCGGGTGACACTTAAGATATTTTCCTAAATATTTAGACTTTTTTTGATTTGTCTCAACATATTTTGTTTCATTGACTTTTTAGTCACAATTAAAACAGAATTTCAGCTCCTACCTTTCCCTCCAAGGACTGAGAAGACACCTGAGGAAAAGGATTGCATAAAAAAAAAAGGTGAAACTAACCTTAAAGATACGGGTGGAGGGTTTCCTATCATGAGGGCAAAAGCAATTACAACTCTGCTCTATATGCATCAGCAAATTGAATATTCGTCCCATGCACGCACAGAAGAACATCCCACAGAGGTGCTTATTCAATTACAGTTGACAGCAGTCAGTATTTCAAACCAAACAACGGAAAGACACGTGTCCCCGTAATCAGTGTGATGGCAGAGAGCCATATGCAGCTCTTCGAGCGAAGAACTAGGAGCAGCAGTACCCAGCTAGCTCAGCCTGTGCTCCTGCCACCTCTGCTAAGAAAAATACAATGCCCTTGCAAAACCAGCCGAGAGCAGCAGCACGGCAGTAAGAACAAGCTATAAAAGTGGATACAAAGAAGTGGTACCACAGCTCAGCCCTACCTCTGCAGCATTGTATCAACGAGACTTTAACCTCCGTAAACGGATTTTGCAAAACATGCCACGAGCAGTCCAGATTCCAGTTTTCTCTGCAATAATATTAATGAGTTATTGAAATGCTACTGACATTTAAAATACCAACAGCTTTCCTTGTTAGCACCAGATTGGGTGGTCTCTGTGTTCCTGGAAAGAGCACATAGATTAATCATGATAAATAGAAGGAAATAGCAGTGTAGTGGTGTTTAATGTGAATTTAAGATTGTTAATCTTCATTATTTTGCCTGTCTCGAGGCCTCTTTTGAAAAAAAGTTTGCTCCATACTATAGGCTAAACAGTTTCAAAAGATCTAAGCTCAACAGTTGTTCCCCTTTTATAGGTATTGAAGGTATTTATAATAAAGAATAAGGAATTTTTTATAACACATAAGAAATTTTTGTAATTCCATATAAGAATCTCACTTTTACATGTTTTTCATCCATGATGTCCTGAGGTAGGGTTCTTATCTCATTTTGGAAATAATTTGCTTTTTCTTTCGTTCTGCTTGCCCTCAGTGCAGCATGGCAGGTCCATTCCCAGAGAGAATTCTTTTGAAAGTCCTCCAGAGAAACACAGGAGATGGGATTCCCTCTGCCCACATCTCACACTTCAGGGTCGGATATCTTCTTAGCAATCTCACTAAAGTGAGTGTCCCCTGGCAGTCAATGAAGAGAGGTTGTTCTTTTGGAACCGAGGAAGATCCTAAGTTTAGTTCCCTTGAAGACACTTTCCCTGTCTACGTAAGAAAGTGAGTTGCTTCAGAAGGATTATTTCACCCGGCATATAAGAATTAGGAATAAATTAGGTGCTTTAGTGAAGTAGTCTGAAGTCCACTATATAAAAAATGTGTGACTGGTGTCTTAATCCTTGATCTCTGTCTCAAATGCAGACGTAACAAAAACGTCTTTGGTTTTCCTTGTATACAAAATTAAAGAGAAATTTTAAAATAGCAGAAATCAAACTGCACCAGAGGGGCTAAGGTACATTTATCTCTAATGATATCTGGGGATTTTCACAATAAACTCCATAAAAGGTGTTGTTTCCCCAGAAACATTGCAAGAAATCAGGATAGTGGGCAGTTAACAAGTACCAGGGAGAAGATCCGCATCAGAGCAGGGAAAGAAACTCCAAAGATTTCACTGTTTTCCTGTAGCTCCTTTTTCTGTGTTAGAGGAAAAATACGTCTTTCTGTGTTTCTTTTCCTTCCAGTAAAAAGCTGGGAGGAAGAAAACTCACAGCTCCTTTCTCTGAACTACAGAACTGTGCATAATGCATGTTGTACCACAGAAAACCATTTCTTCTCTGGTAAAGAGAAGAAAAGTGCAAGAAGTGAGTACTCACAAAACCATACAACTAGACCGAGACACGGGTTGGATTTTTGTCAAGAAATTTCAGCGCATTGAAATGTTTGCAATGTGCTCATCCCGCAGTCACATAAGTCTCTACCCGCTGCTTGAACAGCCCCAGCGATGGCCCTATATATAGCCCTATATATATTAGCCTATAATTACTGGCCATGTATGAAGAAATCAGCCTGGTCCCGCTGTGGCAGGGGGGGATGGTCCTGTGGGAGTGGAGCTGTTGCAAGCTAAACAATTTCTGAAGCTTTTCAGGGGTTCCCCAGGTGGTATCGGAGACGTAGATTTGGGTCTAGGATTGTGGCAGTGCCAGGATGGAGACAGACGCCAGTTCTTTCTCAGACAGGTATAAAAACAGATGCAAGAATAAAGACATGGCCAGTAATTATAGGGAGGAAGAAAAAGCTATCTTACCTACTCCCAGAAATTAAGATCTAGTTCCTGAGATTTTTATTTCCCAGGAAAGCAATGAGTGGAGCTGTATTCTGTGAGCTGTGCATGCTCCCCATACACATGCATCCACACAAATTCCTCTCTAAGCTAAACACCTTCCTATTCCAGGAGATTCAGCTGAAGTCCCAAGGAGCCAAGTAAGTCCATAACCATAGTACAAGCTACATAACCTTTCTCCTCAAAGAAGTGTTTCTTTTGTGAGAAATAAAAGAAATTTTAAAGAAATCTCAAGAAAAAACAAAACAAAACAAATCAAAACAAAAACACAAGCCTCAAGCAAGAATTTTCCTCTGAAAGAGAGGTGCTAGATATTGCCAGATGCTCCCTTAAGTCTGCTGTAGCCAGATTTTTTTTAAAAAAAGTATTCAAGACGTTTAAATGGACAGTGGGAAAAATTCTCAAAAAAAAAAAAAATCATTAACTCTTTCCTCCTGGCTCTATCATGGTCCCATTTCTGACCAACAGGATAACAGAGCTCCATCACCCAGGGAGACGGAGACCCAGAAGACAAGGACTGGTTTTCCTCTGTAAAGGCTCTGTCATGCACCCATGCAAATTACCTGTTCAACACATTTTTAATTATTCAAAAGGTCTGGATGCTATAACCTCTCTTTTCTCTAAGATACCCCTGGAACTGAGTGGGTACAGTGTGGGTGAGCAAAGTGGTAAAGCCCAAAAGCACCAGTGGTGGCAAAGATAATCAAAGCTCCATTCGGGTTCAATATTGCTAATTTATTTTCCATTCAAAATGTGGAACCTGTGGCTGACTTTGATATCTTAGTCACTCCAGGCACAGAGCTGAAGGGAGTCTGAAGTTAAAAGGCAGAGGTGTGTAAAACGTTAAATTGTTACCGACTGAGGAGATTACTTAGGGTGATATATGAGGCTATAATTAGGATGAAAGGAAAAAGCAGGCTGTCTGTCAGGGAACAAGCTGAGAATTGCTAGGCCAGAATATTCTACCCACAAATCAGATTGGAAAACCCTGGAAAACACACTGCACATAGTGATACCGGTCACGAGACTCTCTCGTGCGTGTCACAATACGTGTCGTGCTTCTCACACCGCCAGCTCCTGGATCCCTATCAGGAGATCCCGAGAGACAGCCAAGTGTTCATTTCCACTGAGGGTTAAGGAACAAGGCTTGTACAGGCAGAGCAAACGAATGATTTGAACTCACAAACAAGCAAGCACAAATACTATTTTTAAATACGATTTTTTAAAAGCCCGCTATAATGGTTTTGAGTGCTGGCTCACCGATGTGAGGACGTGGGGCTGGCAGCGCAGCGTAAGCAATCGTGCTGGGAGGACAACCTCAAACACGCTGGTGAAATCCATCCCCATCGTTACGAGGGAAAACTGCTGGTGTCACCTGCCTGCCTGGGCAGAGGAAACGGGGTGAAGCAGGAGGATTACAGCAAAGGAGCGGATTCAGAGTGCTCAGCCTACAGCATTATACATTTTAGCAGAAGTCAAAAATTACACAGAATTGCTGATGGTTTAAAAAGTGAAATTATTTGAATCATCATATTTAAACACAGATAATGGCAAGTTGCACATAGAATTTCCAGTAAGAGAACAGATGGTTAGAGCTGACTGAATCTTTTCCAGAATTGATTTTTAATAAAAATTTTCCTGGACATTTCAATGGAGATAAAGTTCCGCGGAAAAGGTTTCCAATATAGGCAGTTATTTTTGTTCATTTTCGTTTCACCTCAGTTCTTATAGATCTGTAAAGTCGAGCTTACATTAATTAGCTGCTGAATCAATTGTATAAAAACATTATGCATTTTTCTTCGTGGTGTTTCTCCCCAGCAGGTCTTTCACCCATCAGCTTCCTGTTATATAAATAGGTCTGCACTGGATTTTGTTATGGACCCAGGCAGCTCATCAGTCCTCATCAGTCTCAATGGAAGAAAAGAATTTTTTCTACTTATTCAATACCCATCTATCGGATAAGATCTCAGTCCCTAAACACATATAGATCGTTACCATGAACAAATGTTCTTTCCCTTTCTTCAGCAGGAAGGTACGGATTTCACTTGCAATTTATCATGGTGCTAAGCATAATTAAGATGTGGAACAGGTTAATGAGTCCAGTTATGGAATGCTATCATGGTTAATTTTTAAGTAGAGTTTTGATAAAAACCCAGTGAGAACAGCCTCACCTTCATCGTGGAGACGGGATTAGATGAATTCATGGGGTCTGTGATTGTGCCCAAAATCTAGAGTACTATCAGCTGTCAGTTGTTACCAAAAAAAATATCTCAGAATAGAATTACTGGAAGTAAAGAGAATTGTTCTTTGTTTTCACATTTTGTTACACTCAACTTCAGAGAACTTCCTATATATTTAAGGTCATTTATAACACTGAAAAAAACTGCTGTTGATTTGTGAGATCTTTCACCCCAGAAAAAGGGAAAGGAACAGACAGAAACTAATTTTACAGTGAAAAAACCCTGCAAATTGTTTTCAGGGATGAGAACAGTACTTACAGATACTTTTATTTCATTTTGTGCAAATTATTAGCCTTCACTTTGAAGTCACTCATTGAGAATGTTTCAAAACCCTTGCATTGACTTTTTTTTGTTTGCTTGTCATTTTTGTAGAGAAAATGTCCAAATATATAAAAGTCAAAATTTTCTGTGGTCACTATTTCATTCTTAAAGGAATGTTTCATTCTTAAAGGAATGGATGGCTGGAGAGAAGCTTCCCTAAATATCCAAGTGGATAATCAAAATATAAGAAGAGAAAACTGTTTTTACACAGTGCTACATGAAAGTCTCTCTTTATATTAACTTGTTTACAGTGGTTATCAATGTTAAAAGACAGCAATATTAGATAAAAATCAATAGAAGAATTTTAGGCTAAAAGTATGTTTAGCAAAAATAAAAGATATTTTAGACATATTTTTCTTTTTTTTTAGACAACTTTTCTATTTTTTTAATGGATGTATTTCAACATTCCGGTTTCATCTCATAACATCAAAACACTTTAGAGAGGATTCAATTCTTCTAGTTTTAGCTTTATAGAAGTTAAACTTCCAGTGAAAGTTAATTATCTTGAGCAGATATTTGTCTACCCCACTCTTAGATAATGTGGGCTTGAAGCAAACTTACAGTGTGGGTTTGATTATCTGAAAAAGTAACCCGACGTTGGCATTATAACTCCCTGTGTGGAAATAAATACATTCAGAATAAGACCAATCTCTATTCATACAGTAATGAAACAGTTTATTTCCAAAATCAGAACTTTCCAGAATTTCTGTCAAATGTTAAAAATGTCTAAAAATAAGGCATTTGCTCAAAGTCAAGAAGTATTCTTTTGTTGTTTGTTTTTAAATATCAATTTTACCCAGGGGAAAGAAATTAAACTTTTAAAACTGGCTCTGGTACAGTCTACTCAGTGCTTAATACATCTTATCATGCTCGCATATCCTTCTTACATTTTTCAACCTTTTCTTACTCAATTTTACTCTCATTACACAGTGCATGAGAATTCATCTTTCAGTGACGGAATAGAGCCATGTTCTTGTTTTCCCATAAAATACAGCATAGGCACCTATTTGAAAGGCAAATTACAGATTTGCGAGAGGGGGGAAGAGATTTTATCCTAAACATAGAAAGACAAAGAGAATAATATAACCGATTCATATTATAAATGTGATAGAAGGAGTGAATGGATTATGTGGCTTAAAATATGAAGTCTTTATGACTGTTTTGACAGGCAAAGCTAAAGAGCAGACTGGACTTTCCTACACAGCAAAATACTCATCTATCTGAAAGCCAAAACAATTTCTGTCTGTCTTCTAAAGTCATTATGGCAGACCTAGTACTGGAGTCAAGCTGACGCTGATATTTCTGCATGTTCAGCATAAAATTAGCTCCTGGCTGGATCTCAAAGATAAAATCTCAAGACGCATTATTAAAAAAAAAAATAAATCACTTTGCTTCTTTAAATTTTCTAGATATTAAATAAACGTTCCTAGACAATATATTTTGCCTTTAATCTTTTGCAAAAATAGCTTCAATTTACTAGGTCTTTTCATATCTTCTTCCTTGCCTCTCCATCCCTTCCTCTGCTCTGACCCCACATTATCAGTCTCCTGACTCACAAAATCAGCTCTTCCAACTCTGAATGGGAAGTTCAGCAGGGGCATGTCTGCTTGGGGCACCCCGTTGCCTCTGTTAAACATTCATGTTGGCCACAGACATCTGTGAACTTTGGTGCATTGAATGACAGTCCCATTTTGTTATGTTTGTGAGGATCAATTTAACTTTTCCAGTAATGCATTGTGGGATCGAGGTGTAGATGAGCTGCTGTGCTACCAGTCCTAGCATTTTTAATATCCACGAGCTTGGTGATTTGGTGTAATACATTAGAATTAATGTAAATATGGCAACCTCATTAATTTCTCATGAGGTTATCATCCTCCTTAAATGAATTGCCAGCTGACAAACCACTTGTCAACAAATACTGCAAATGGGAGAAGGTGCAGCATATGACCTGTATGTCATTAATGAATAAATCAGGACTCACAATCCACCCGTCACTCATCATCTGCCTGGCTCAAGTTTGCCCCATATTCGTATCTTTATTGTAGCACTTTAAAGTTGTTGCATTGATGTCTGTTGTGTTGTGCCACCAAAGGGAATCAGTCATGAGGGGTTACTCTTAATTTCTGTATCAATCCCAGATGCCTTCAATCTCATTATGTGGCGAGTTGGCCAGATGGCCTGGGACCAGACTACTTCAGAAAAGCAGGTGGTTTCAAACCCATGGTCTTGGCAGAAATTTAGATATAAATAAAATATATCCTAGATGATAACAAAGAATCAAAAGAACATATTACAAGGGTATCATGAAGTGGTTCACAATGCCTTGTACATAAATACCTATGTTATTGTGCCTTACTTATATGTACTTAAAGCTACTTTTTAAAAAGCCTCTCAGGAAAAGTGATCTCTTCCTAATGATGAGTGGTGATTCTGCCTTACTTTTGTGGGAAGAGAAAGTAGAAGAAAGTAGTAAGTTTGCAATTCTTCTGTATCATGAGGCACAGCTGCTTGGCAGAGCTTTCTGAAGACAGCAGTTTAAGTGTGGATGTACTTTACTGGGACTTTACTTTAATCCCAGCCCTACCTGTGGTATGGCTGCCATCCACATGGTGGTGTGAGCCAGGGTTCAGATAATATAGCCGGGCATCAGTGTGGTGCTCACAGATGCGCTCTCAGATATGTTGGAGTTGTAAGTTCTTCCAAAAAACATTGTACCGGAGCAAGAATTGAGAAGGGGGTTCAACGTGACAATTTAGGAAATATTTTTAGACAGCAGCAGAAACCTCTGAGGTCAGGACATGAAGACAGCCCAAGTGCAAGGGTTTGACGTTTCTCTCTGCTGGTGGTGGAACAGTAAGTACAGCTTAAAGCAAGGCACCGCTTTAAAGCCTTGGGCTTTAAAGTCGCACGTGGATGGGGATCAGACTCCCTGCTTATATAAAAACTTAGGAAGGTGAGCCAGTTGGAATTATCTTTGGAGGTAACCTCTGCAGTCCTCTGTATTATAATTAATGTTGAAGGATTTCATTAGATGCTACAGCAGAAAAGAGTAGCCCAGTGGGTTTCATGCATAGTCTCCCTTGAAGACTGTGAGAAATACAAAATGAATGCACTTCTAAAGCTGTGCTGAAGATCTGCTGCCAAAGGGAGCTGGGACAGTTTTCTAGTGTGTGTGCTAGGATTTAATTCCTGTCAGACAGGAATGCAATGCCGAGGTGGAGTGCTTCAACCACCAATCTTCTTCTGGAGATAGTTGCCTGAGTTAAAGCAGTCCCTTCTTATGAAAATAGGAAGAAAGGCACTCTTACGCCAATGCGGCAGCAGCATCTTGTGAAATAAAATTCAAGTCCAAGCGTAGGAATGTAAAAAACAGCTTTGCAAAGCCTCAGCCCTTCAAGCCTTTTACTTCCAATAAGACCCAGAAAATCTCCAAAATCTTTTTGCCACCTGTTTGGTTGGCTGTTCACCAGATGGGGCCTCAAGATTACACAGAGCCCCGCAGGTGGAATGAGCAGAAGACCTGGTCTGAGAAACTGCTGAGGTTTAAGGTCAAGCTTCATGTAGTTTTTTGACACCGCCAAGAATAGGAAGCCACTGTAAATGGGTTTTAAAGACTACAATAGGGTTTAAATGTTCTGCATAGGTGTTTAAAGTAGCAGTTTGGGCTGGATAAACAAAGGAACTTTTGTTCCTTTGGGTCCTACATCCTTATTTACAGAAAGGACTCCAAAAGACATAGATTTTAAAGTTCAAAGACCGTAGGTTTCACATTTCTCTTTGAAGAAGGTTCTTAAATTCAGCATCACATACTTATGTAGTTTAGCCAGGCTGCATCAACAAAGATTGGGAAAAAAATGATGTATTACACTGTTCTGTCAACTAATGATTAATTTCCCTTCAAAATAAAGAACTAAGTTGTGTTTCATCAGCCTCAAACTACTATTTCCATTTCAATATAAATCATAGAATACTTATGTAAAACACACACTTTTTTTGGAAAGCTTCCATCAAGGAGGAGTTAGGAGGCAAATCAATAGCATTTTCTACTTTCAAAAAGCCAAATACGATAAATATGCTTCCAGTGGACACACCTGTAAACCCTATTCTGCTCCCTTGCTCCTCATTTCAGTGCCTGTACAGTTCGTCAGATTTAAGTGAAGACATAACCCATTGTAATATACACTTCACATACATACACATCAACTGGTTATTCCACCCTAAAAGCCTTAGACAAGCAAAGGAGATAATGAAATCTTCATTTTACAGCTGGGAAACTGAGTCAGGGAGCAACATTAAAAGATTGTGCAGAAACCTCATGATGGAGTTAGGAACTGAATCCGTGTTTCTTGAATCCAGCAGTCTTAATCATAGTACTATATACAGCCCCAAGAAAAGTGACAGCTTTTCCTGGAACTGGGGGCAAAACCACACTTTGTACTTTGTTAAAAAATTGCAATTTTTGTTAACAATATACATACATAAACATATACACATATATAGCAGTTTATTTATACGTACTAGCATCCCTTCATATTATATACATAAAAATTGGAAGCAGACCAAAAAGTAATATGAAAAAACAGAAAATAGAGCTATGCCAAATATACGTAATTATGATGCCGTGCTTTGGTCATGAAAGAGCTTTGGCAAATGTGAGCAAAAAGTTATAAAGGTTGTGCCTGTTATGTTCAAATTAATATTCAGTAATAAAATTAAGTCAATTAAAAAGGCATCTTGGGAGGTAGACTAGGATAGCCAAAACCGTATCAACTGCACGACAACACAACTCTAGCAACAGCTGAGTGGCTGCCAAGCCGTATGCCAGTGTGAAGTGCAACAGAAACGTGTGAACAACAGATTTGGAAAGAAAGGTAGAAAAAAAGACACCTGTGTTTCCCATTCTAGCAAGAAGATAACAGCACAAGATATATGGGAAGGCCTTGGTTGACCTATTTCATTATGTATGGAACACAGCTTCAAGGATATCTACAGGTTGTGTAAAACCTGGAATGATTTCCTCCTGTTTCACTAAAAATTATCAAGTTTTGGAACTGAGATTAAACAGGTATCCTTCTATTTTATTTTCTTCTTTTGGCAGCAAATCCTCTACCTTTGACAGCGAGCCAGCAAGGATCTCTTAATCTCTACATTGCAACTGGGACTAATTTAACACACCAGAGAAAGCACAAGATAAATAAACTTTATTTAGAAATCAAGGAGAAGCTACTGTGAAATTTCTGCTTTTCCAGCGCTCCTGCACTCCAGCGTGCACAGATCCTGGGGCTCCAGCAGAGTCCCGGCACATGCCAATGCTCTGGCAGCTGTTGAACAAGAGAGGTTTGTATCCCTCTATACTCAACTTGACTGGGGGAGCTTCCTCCTTCCCTCACTCCTTTCCCTCATCCATGAAGGCCATCTACTTTTGAGTGCTTGACAAATAACATGATTCCTTCCATTGTACTGTCACTGGCTAACAACAAGTGGGAAATACATTTGAATTATTGCACAAGGGAAATAGTCTTGCTGCGGGTGAGTTTGCCTTACGTAACTGGAACTAAGCCGCTGGTCTCAAGAGAACATCAAGTGGAGGTCAAATTGCTACTGTATGTTTTAGGACAGTCTCTCTTGTGGATTTCAGTCGTTTCTGCCAGGGCACGGGAACACGACAACAACTACATTTGCTTCTGTGACTGAAAAACATTTTCACGGTGCTGGAGTTGGCTGAGGTACCGGCAGGAGCATACGTAGCTCAGTGTTGACCTGACAGCCATCCAGCTTCCACTGAACGGTATCTGAGCAAACTCATTTGAAGCTAGGTCTAGCGTAGCTTTGTGGCAGTGCAGTAGCAATGGATACAGACGGCTGGACTGGAACCATCTACAATACGCATTGGAGTACGGCACAGGGACGACCAAACAAGAAATGTCCAAAGTACTGTGAAAACTGGAAGTACAATAGCCAGATATGTTCTATTCTGTGTGTAATATGCAGCTGATTGGAAGACCTGGCCAAAAGAATTGCATGAGGTTTAACAAAGAGAAATGTGAAGTCCTATATCTGGGACAGAATTATACCCAGATGGGATTGTCAGGCTGGGGTCTGACTGCCTCGGGGGCCTGAGCAACAGCAAACTCAGCACGAATCAGCTGCGTGACCTGGCAGCAGCGGTGGAGGCAAAATGTGTCCTGGGCTGCATCACCAAGAGTACAGCCAACAGATAAGGGATGTGATTATCAATCATCACTTCTCAGGCCACACATTTGTTACCCCCCCAGGTTCCAAAAAGACATGGAAAAACTGGAGAGGGTACAGGGGAAGACTACCAAAATGATCAGGGGGTTGCAGGACTTGGCATGTGAACACTGGCTGAAGGAGAAGGGTTGTTCAGCCTGGAGAAGACAAGGCTCAGTGATCTAATCACAGTCTGACAAAATAAAAGAACAGGCAGGCAGGCTCTTCAAACGGCTGCATGGTGACAGGGCAAGAGGCAATCAGAACAAGTCGCTTCAGGGGACATTCTGCCTGGCTAAAGAAAACTTTCAGTCATCCGGAGTGACCAGCTTCTGTGGGAGGCAGCATACTCCTCACCTGCGTGATGGAAACTCCCCCAGAAAAAGCCCTGGCTCTGCCACGGTCCTGCTGGCATTTCCCTCCTTGTGACTCACTTTTTCATGTCCAGACTATGACTATGAGAGGAAGATAGACTAAAGCATTAGCATCCTGTGTGAAGTACCTTGAGATCTGAAAATACTGTGCTGGAAATAGGTATGGGGTTTATTATTCATTAATATGGGGTTTATTATTATTAATGAACAACTTACATTTAAAATGTAAATGTCTCTTTCTTGAACAAATATCTATTTAAGAAGCAAGTCACTAAATTGCTCTGAGTGACACCTATTTTAAGTGGTAACAATCACTACACAAGCATTTGTCCCGCTCAGTCCGAGATCGTTGTTCATTTACACCATTTGTGAGTAAAAAGTAGAAGTGATTTGATCATGGCCATGAAAAGCTGGCACCTTTTCGTATGCCTTTGGTACTACTGGCACTGGGAAACACCACACAACCTGCAACACGTGTGCAAAAATGCCAGATATGTATTTATGGCTCTTTAAATATTGACAAACATTAAAAGCAATACCTATGAACTGGAAAGGGGGAAGGGACCAGTATAATATAGTTTAATACTTCTGAAAAATTGTATTATTGTGTATAGAGGGTTGAGTTTAATTAAACACTCATAGGTCCATTTTTTCTTTCATAATTTTGCAACTTTTTGCTTAATTTATTTCGGTTTAAACATAAGAGGGATCTAAGATCCCCAAATGGCTATGTAAAGTGAGAGCAGGGAAGACCTGAAGCAGCTGGTGAGCTGCCTAGGGCTGAATAACATCTGTGAAAAAGTTCTTGCAATGTAAATTTCACCCCATTTTTCTCTACCTACAATCCCCGATTCAAAGCTTAGCAAAAGCTCTATAATTCTTCTACAAGTTTCACCCATTGCATTTGTAATGAAGATCTCATTCTTCAAGGAGATCTGTTTTGAAGACAAGTTTTGCCACTCTACTCAAAGATCTACCCTTACTAAATGAGTATGTTTTTATACTAAGGAAATTGTTTTCCAGTATTTTGGTACTTTTGATCTTGTTTGTGAATTAGTTGTTTGAAACATCCTTAATTTCCTCTGAGTTTTGGGTTCACACCATCTTAGTTCTCTTTGATCATTCATCCCCAAGCACTTCAGCTTCCATCTAGATTACATTAGCAAATCCCACTATATTCCCATAGCTAAACCTCTCTAGGTTTAGCCTCAATTGGCTATGAAGTCAGATAACTTTCCACTTTGTCCTCTGCCTGTCCCCCCTGCCCTTCAGAGCAGAGACCCAGATTCAAAGGACATTCATATTTCGGCTTGGCCCGGAGCCCTATAGCTTTGCTTACGGCCCTATATGGGGCACCGGTTTTGTTTTTCTAAATAAAAATATGTGAGTTTGAGTCCTTTGAAGCTAAGACCCAAAACCCAGTTTCCATACTTCCTAGGCTAGTGCTTTAGCCTCTGTGAAGTGCAGGAGAGAGAAAGGTTTTCAGGAGCACTTGTCCCTTTTTCTTTTACTGTTTGCTGGGTTAAATACCCACCTGCTCTACAGTTGCGATTCCCCACCCTGGGCACCCAGATAAATCTGTTTTCCATATATGGATTTTAGGCTTTCAGCATGAACATTTGAATTTCCAGTCTGGCGCAGGGAAGTGTCTCTGAGTATTGTCACATTTAATCCTAGATCTACAAAAGGTTCCTTAAAAATATCCCGTAACCCACATGAGACCTCTCCAGTAGAGCAGAGGAATCACCCCAGCGTAGCAGCTTAATCATGGCTATCTTTACCTCCTTTTAACTCTTTTCTCTAGAGACGTGCTCAAATTTGAGTGTGAGGGGCCACAACCCATGTCCCCACCTGTCATTGCTATTGGTTGGGAAAAAAAATGAAGTAAAAAAAATAGACACAAATCTTCAGACCTAAAGTGAAAGGTTGAACAAGTAAAGAACAATCACTTCTCCTTGTATTTTAAACAGCAAATCGTAGCACAAAGAGAATTACATTTAATAACATCAGATCGATATATCTTCATGAATGGTAATATGCCACTACTTAACAGTCTAGCTTTGCCACAGCATTGCAAATGCATTTTAATGCCCATATAATGTCACAAACTCTTTCTATTCTAGTTGATCTTTCTATAACGTTTCTTTAATCATGCAGCTCCACTTAGCTGAACCTTTTTCAATAGCTGCTCCTAACTGTGGCTATGTTTTGTGCTATGTAATGTTGATGATATATGATAAATATAATTTTCCTATGAAATTTCACAGCAAGAATGATAATTGCTTCCTTTTTTGTTTTTCAGTACAGCAGATCAAGAGTTGTTCTGAGGAATAAAAATCATAGTTGTTTTGTCTGTGGAAACTAGCCATGAATGCAAAATTCAGTTGTAGAGAACACTGATCTTTTAGAAATGTTAATTATTTCCAAATTCCCCATAAAAATTATCTTCAGGGGGTATTTCATAGAATTCATAACCTGTCTTGAATGTTCTGGTTCAGATCACAGCTCCCAGCATTGGTAAATTAGCCATCCGTATAAATATTCATCTTTGCTTCAAAGACAAAGGATTGATATCTAATGTGAAAATGTAAAGGTAATTAATAGCAACAGAAGTGTCACTATTCTACAGCAGGTCTACAGAAAAGGAAAAATAATCAGAAGTGAGACACTGGAACAGGTTGCTCAGGGAAGCTGTGGATGCCCCATCCCTGGAAGTGTCCAAGGCCAGGCTGGATGGGGCTTTGAGCAGCCTGGTCTAGTGGGAGGTGTCCCTGCCCATGGCAGGGGGGTTGGACTAGATGATCTTTAAGGTCCCTTCCAAACCAAACCATTCTATGATTCTATATTCTATGAACAATGGCTGCTCTAATCCATACATTTCTCTAAAAAACTTCCTGCCAGTACACGGACAGAAGTGTGATCCATTCAGTGTGATCCTTGGCAAATGCAGAAACCTCCGCTCCCGCAGCCCCAGGGACACCTAAGGCAGATGCAGATGCTGCTGATGCAGGTGCTGCTTTCCCAGGCCCTGAAGCTGCACCGTGGCTGCTGCTGCAGGAGTGCCAGCCTGCGGTGGGCACTGCGGCTGCTGCGGAAATCCTCCGGGACCTGCAGAAAAATGCACACGCAGAAAAATCTGCCAGTGGTTCAGAATTGCCGGCATGTGACAGACAAAGGTGGCTATTGCACAGCCGCGGAACACCCACCCTGGAGGTTTTGTACCAATGGATCTCTCTCTTTTCACACTAGGATGTATGATTCCTGCCTGGAAACATCCAGCTGCTGCTAATTACACTGATTTTGTAGAAAACAGGAGAACAAATATATATATAATACTCCTGTATATATATATATAGTGTGTGTGTGTATATATATATACACAAAAAATACTCCTGTACTCCTGTATATATATGTAATACTCCTGTATTTTTTATATATATGTAGTAGTCCTGTATATATGTAATGTGTATATATACACATATAAAATACTCCTGTACTCTTTATATATATATAATACTCCTGTATTTTATATTTATATAAAATACTCCTGTGTACATATATATAGTGTGTGTATATGTATATATAAAAACATATATATAAAATATTCCTGTACTCCTGTATATATATATATAAAAAATACTCCTGTAGATATATATATAGTACAGGAGTATTATATATAGAGAGAGGAGTATTGCATATATAAACATAAATGTATATACATATATAAAAACTATGCTCAGTCTTACACATAAAGAAATGTACGTAGTTTCTCTCAGAGGGAAATATATATACTCCTGTGTGTATATATATATACACACAGGAGTACAGGGGTGTTTTTTATATATATATATATATATACAGGAGTATTTATATGTGTGTGTGTGTGTGTACATATATGTATATAGAATCATAGAATCATAGAATCATAGAATCATAGGGTTGGAAGCGACCTCTGGAGATCATCTAGTCCAACCCCCCTGCCAGAGCAGGGTCACCTACAGCAGGTCACACAGGAACGCGTCCAGGCGGGTTTGGAATGTCTCCAGAGACGGAGACTCCACCACCTCTCTGGGCAGCCTGTGCCAGGGCTCTGCCACCCTCAAAGGAAAGAAGTTCCTCCTCATGTTGAGGTGGAACTTTTTATGCCCAAGTTTGTGCCCATTACCTCTTGTCCTGTCCCCGGGCACCACTGAAAAGAGCCTGGCCCCATCCTCCTGACACCCACCCTTTAGGTATTGATAAGTGTCGATAAGGTCCCCCTTCAGCCGTTTGTTTTCCAGACTGAAGAGACCCAAATCCCTCAGCCTTTCTTCATAAGAGAGGTGTTCCAGTCCCCTCATCATCTTGGTAGCCCTCTGCTGCACCCTTTCCAGCAGTTCCCTGTCCCTCTTGAACCGGGGAGTCCAGAACTGGACACAGTACTCCAGGTGTGGCCTCACCAAGGCAGAGTAGAGGGGGAGGGTGACCTCCCTCGACCTGCTGGCCACACTCTTCTTGATGCACCCCAGGATGCCATTGGCCTTTTTGGCCACGAGGGCCCATTGCTGGCTCATGGTCATCCTGTTGTCTACCAGGACTCCCAGGTCTCTTTCCACTGAGCTGCTCTCCAGCCCCCAACCTGGACTGGTGCATGGGGTTATTCCTCCCCAGGTGCAGCACCCTACACTTGCCCTTGTTGAATTTCATAAGGTTCCTCTTTGCCCAACTCTCCAACCTGTCCAGGTGTCTCTGTATGGCAGCACAGCCTTCCAGTGTGTCAGCCACCCCCCCAGCTTTGTGTCATCAGCGAACTTGCTGAGGGTGCACTCTATCCCCTCCTCCAGGTCATTGATGACTATATTGAAGAGGACTGGACCCAGTACTGACCCCTGAAAATATAAACCATGCTCAGTCTTACACATAGAGAAATGTACGTAATTTCCCTCAGAGTGAACAGGAATCTTTTCAATCTGTTTCTCTGCAGCATTTGGAAGACACTCTGTTTTATTAAATGACTTTTTTCACAGGTATGTTCATATGGCGCAGCTCTTCACTTTCCTGTAAATCTGAAGCCAATTAGCCAGACTGCCTTAAGCTGCACGTCAGCCCTTCTCTTTTCCCCTCTTCCACTTTCCTCCAGCATCTTCATTTCCCTGCCTTGCTGCCTGCTACAGCTCACAAGCTATTTACCCTGCACCTTTGCTCAGTGCTGGTCCTTCGCGCAATTTCTCCCTAAGTTACACCATGTACAAAAGCTGAAATTTGTCATGTTTAACCTCTCAAGTCTTTGCTTTCACCAGGTGCCATTGGCCGTGGCTCCCTGCAGGAGAGTGGAAGAAAGAACATCATGTGTTAGTCAAGTCCTTTAAAAGAGTGCTAGGAAATGCTGAGATGCTATAGGGCTGAAGCACAACATAAGAACTTACACAGACCAAGCAAAGCATGGACACATTTTCACCATCATCAGTAGTATGCATTTCATCCTCCACGTACAAAGCCAAGGCACTTGGTTTACTCTCACGCCATCCGTGCAATGCTCATTACAGGTGGTGATTAGGTGACCCGCAAGAGTCTCTCATAGAAGATTTGTGTGTAATTACCTTAAATATTTTGGAGCTGGTTAAATCTTTGGGGTAAACAGTGCACATTAAAAAATACTAATTGCATAATATACATTTTAAATACATTGTAATTTAAAAACAGCCTACTTATTAGCATATCTAAATTACGCATTTTTATGAACTCTAAGTAGATAAAATGAATTTTAATTAGGGCATTTTTTTCTGTAATAAAAGGGAAAAGACTTCTAAAAGGATGTAACTTTTTACTAATTTGTTTCCTTAATTCTGATTTCTTAGCTAAATAATGAACTATATTAGAAAAATGCTTTATTACATATTTTCCCAAGAGACCTGAATGGCTCAATAGGAACTGCTTATTCTTTCAAAGCCAAGTCAAGTTAATTAAATTCCAGGCTAAACTAGCTCGTCCAGGTCCACTCCAGCTGAATTTCTTCTCAGAACAGAAAGTTCATTAACTCTACTCGTTCATCAATAATTCCCCATAAATATCATTACTTACACAATGACATTATGCTCTTCTTTAGAAGAGCTATGAGGAATATGAGCACAGGTCCACCTGACAGGTCCCACTGCTTGATCTGGTCCAACACAACTCCATGCTGATTGTGGAAAAAACCCCAAAAACTAGGCAGTATCTCCTAAGTTGCCTCCATGATGCAAGTGGGCAGAGCAGAAAAAAGCTCCGGGGAGGCTGAAAAGAAATAAGCAGGGACTCAAGCTCTGATCTCAAGCTAGGTGAGAGCAACACTACTTAGTGCGGATGCTCTTCTTCCACTCTTTTTGATTCCTTCCTGGGAAAGAATGTTTATTGGAACTCCTCTGCCCTGTTCCCAAAGAATAATGTCTCAGAAATAGGTTAAATACATGGCATGCAACAGTTCATGGATGCAAATAGCTCCAAAATGACTGTGCCTAAACTCTGAAATATTTCCATTCATGTTTGTGCTGGGGTAAGTCCTGGCTACCAGCTCCTGTAACATCCTTTCCTTTCTCCTCCTGACACCCTGGGAAGAAAGCTCACTGTGCTATCCAGAGGGAGTTCCTCCAGGAAGGATCCGGTTGGACGAGAAGATGCCCAGGACTCCAGGTAATACCACAGCACAACCTCATGGCACAGCGTAGCCGATTGTGTTTAAGCCAATGTTTAAAGCTTTTTTTGAACAACGCTTCTTAGATTTGTTGGGAAGTATCGCTAAGGGGCAAAATCAATCTCTGCCTTCAGACTAACTTACTAAAAGGCAAATTCACAAAACCACAACCAAGCTAAGGTCACGAAGCATTCGTTCCTGCAAAATCTCACTTCATACAGCATAAAGTGAGTTCTCATACTGGAAAAGGGGATGAACAACTTTATAAAGATAAAAATAGTAAACTTAATGATCAGGATGGCATTGGATGTTTTGAGGAACCAGTTCTATGAGAGAGGAACTTCCAGAACACTACCCTTTGATTTCTGCTTCTGATTTCTGACCAATATATTTGTACCCTTCTGCATCATTACTGTGATATAAATATCTCTTGAGTCGACCTGTGAGATTATCTGCTGTGAGGACATATGTCATTTAGTACAGCAGCTGCAAGTGTGAATGTTTGGACCAGACTTAAGGAAAAATAAAACAAAACAAAACAAAACAAAATGACACTTTGGATTTTGCCTTTACTATTTAAATTCAGGACCTGAGATAATATTCTATGTCATTGACAAAGCCCCCGTTATCTTCTATCATGAAGAATCAAAGTGTTAAATTGTAGAAATTGTGTTAAGAAGAGGGTAGAGGACATGGTCAACATGGACTATACCAGACAATATATCTTCCTCAGTTTTATGCTGCAGAGTTTTTATCTTTTCAAAGCCTACAATTCATAATACCCAAGTTAAGTCATTTCTGGTTAAAGCACTAGTTCCACAGGTGATTAATTGCGGCCTGAATAGTCTTTCAGGACACAAGTACAGCACTCTAAGCAAGACAATGCTAAAGACCTGTGTTTGAAGACCAAACATTTTTAGACCATACCATTATCTTCTGATGTGTGAATCAAAAATACTATTCTCCATGGAGTGGGATGGAGTCTCCCTGAGTTAGTTTTTCGATTTCTAGATTTCTATTTCTATTTTCTAGATTTCATATTCTTATTACTACTGAATCCTGTTGGTTCAATTACTTTTTGTTTCATCACACCGGAAAGAAAATTGGCCAGTCTTCCAGCCTGATAAATGTAACTTCATAATCACATGTCACTAGGGGAACAGCGTCGATTGTGATTACATTGCCTAGTCTGAGCATCTCAACATTTCTAGATAAGATCTTTAGATATTCCTATAGTGTTTAAAATAAAGTTAGTAAACCTTTTTCTGTAATTAAGATGAGATGAGGTAAGAATTAATCCTTGGTTAATATACATAGAGAAGGGAGAAATGCAATTGGATGAAGTTGCAGTCCAACATAAAATGTTGCCCTTAAACTATATATTTTTTAAAAGGAGTTGAGTCCTCAAACATCTGCTAATGCCTCCTGTTCTCAGAGAGTAACCAGTTATTGACAAACAACATAAGTGATTTGACAAAACAGCCTGGAGAAGGTGCATGGCCAGTTAGAACCATCTTTCTCTCTCTTAGCCATGCAGCCAAATCTCAGTCGTAAACTGCTGGAAAACTTCAATGGCAATACTAATTTTGATTTAATAAATTATGAGACTCATTCTTAGCAAAACTTGCCATTGATCTTCTCACTCACCTGTGCTGGTATGCTTTCATTTAATACATCCTTATCCTGAGCACAGTTTTATCGTTGGCTTGATCTGGCTTGATCCAAGTTCCTGTGTATTTCTGGCAGCTCCACTGAATTCTGCAAGAAAGATTGAGAGCCAGGATATCAGAATTGGGCCACAGAAAGAATAACAGTGAAATTAGCAAAACTATGGATAAAAGTAACTCCTTAGAAATTAAAATGTTAGAGCTCCGGTCTTAGTCTGTAATCTCTCTACAGACAGTTATAAGAAATGTTTTCTACAACTTGGTAATGTGATATGCTACACTACAGGATGTGTGTTCACCATGTTCTTTGAAGGGTAGTATTTTTAGAAGATAATGGCACATGTCGTACAAGGACCACCCCGAGCAGCAAGCAATAGCTGGCAGCAGGTGAGGCTCATGCTTAGAAAAGCCATCTGCTCCTGGAGCCTGCATCAGCGCTCACCAAGCCACATCCTTCTGACTCTGCAGGCAGAAGCGTGTGAGGTCCAATCCTTCGCCAGCGCATCTCTCCATGGAGAAGCTGTGAATGCCTTATCACCCACTTGCTTAACGGTATCAGATTGCTCTTCCAAACTCACCAAAGTTTCCTTGTTCTTTTAGTTCTCCGAAAGAGGAAAATAGACTAAAGGTGTTTTAGTTCAGAAAGGGAAAACCTATTGGTAAAAAACTGATGCAACTTCACTGAAATAAGTTAATTTACTGATATTCATATGAATTCTTGACTCAGGAAGTGACTTTTGTTGAGGATTCATTTCAAAAAGAGACGTGCAGAATACAAATGAGGTGGTGAGAAAGGATAATTAACATTTGTGCCATCTCTGATATCAGGATGTAAAAGATGATACCTACATGTCAGGTCATACCTTGGAAAATGTGAGTTGCCAACTTGGTTTCATGTATTATTCACCAGTAACAACAATTGTATATGACAGTTGTGAATATCTTAATTGAAACTAATTACTTAAACTTAGGAGTGTTTGAAGAACCCATGTTCACCAATTACCAAGATCATTCAACATAAAAGGAGTTCTGTACATGACATTCTTTTAGGAAGGTATTTTTAATTAAATTTGATTCATGGACTAATTAGCAAACATACACAATCTAAAAGTCTATTGTGTGTTCAAAGAATAAAAGCAGTAATTTGGAGGATGTTGCTGCACTCTGTGTGGATAGCATAGACATTGAATCCTGCTCTTGGATCAAAAATCAGAGCAACCCTGTACATGGAAGAGAAAAGCCACCATAATAATAAACACATCACAGAGATTGCATAACTTTTGATCAGATAAATAGATGCATGTTACAATTCAACAGCACTACAATTGCTAGAACACAGCAAAGCTGTCACTTCATATTGCTCAATCATTTTGAAGCCCTGGAGCTGGTATTGTTGTTATCCATTCTTTTTCTTTACCTTTTTTGCTGCAAGAAAACGCATTAAATCACCACGGTTACACCATATTCCTGTCTCTGTGCTGCATTACAAATGTGAAGCAGGAAATCTGAAGTTTATCAAGGACACTAGTCAAAGCCAAGATGTAAAAACTGGATTGTGTCATATAGGCATGAACCACAGAAAGCCATGTCATATAGCTTTTGGGAGTGTAACATTTACCACTTGGGAAAGGAGACCTCAGAGTCATCGGTGACAGGTCTCAGAAATCATTGGATCTGTGCGCAGCAACAGCTGCAGTAAGACAACATAACAGTGAGCAACATAAGGAAGGATATTGAGACAAAAACAGATCCTGTATAAAACTTGGGGACAGCCATATCTTGATTATGGTGTGTAGTTCCAGTTTCCACATCTCAGGAAAGACAGAATGGAGTTAAAGAAATTACAGAGAAGGGCATCTAAAATGATTAAGCAGCTGCCTTATGAGGAGAGACAAGAAATGCTGAAACTTCCATTTGCCAAGGGGAAGACTGGAGAATGATATGGTCAGGATTTACAAAGGGCATGAATAGTAGAATAATTTAGGCTGGAAGATCCACTATATATAGAAGACCTGAGGAGGTCATCTTCTGATTTTCAGAAGTCATCGAGTCCTACCTCCTACTCAAAGCAGGGCATCTTCAAATTTAGAAGGCTGTAGATGAGGTGAGTGTGGAACCACTATTGATGAAGTCCAGTAATGTCACAAACAGAGACCACGGAAACTGATTGGCAATAAGCTTAAAACAGAAGAGAGTCTTTTTTTACATAGAGAGCAATAAGAATTTCTGTTAAGATGGGTTACAGAGGCTGATAATTTAAGCATGTTCAAAAAGCTGTCAGACAAATTAATGGACAATAGCTGCATAGTCAGATTGCGAAAGGTATATGCAGGGATGGACCCTGTAACAACCCTAATCTAATTTCGGGGGACAGCAAGGGTGACGGCTTGGAGAGAGTGGAGATGTTCACGCTCTCTTCCCAAACAGCATCTCCAACAGCCACCCTTGGGAACAAGATAGATGGAGTAATGGAGTCACATTATAGGTAATTCCTGTATTCCTATGCTCTCTTGAACAGCTGAACAGCTCTGTCGAAGAGCTTGTGTGCAAAACAGAGAACAGAGTCAGAATTTTTTTTTTTTTTTTCTCCCTTGCCTGCCATACGCTATGTATGTCTGAATCCCTATTTATCCTAGAGCTTTAGAAACAGAACACAGGACTGTATCATCACAGGTCCATCTCCTTCCCCTGCATTGTTCAGGGCGCCAAAAGCCATGAGGCTGAGATGTGATGCGATACTGTGTTCTCAGTTGTCTTATGTAAGTTATGAAAAGACAGTGGATTCATCCCAGCTTTGCTATTTTTGCAACACGCTTAAGTACCTGGCAGATTCTAATCCTAAATGAAAAGCAAATGACTCTCCTGCAAAGATTGCCATTTCCTGTTATTTCCAAAATAACGTCTTGTTTCACAGAGGAGTCAGTGAATATTTTTTTAATACTGTGAGATCTGGTCATTTCAATTTTCATATATAACACAGATCTGCTCCTTTTGGATACAGCCTCATCCACACTTCAACTGCCTTTTGGATATGCATTGACTTGCATCTTGATTGATAAGATTTAAGAGCCTGTTCCTTGCCTTCTTGCAGAAAAACATTTAAAAAGCTGTGATAAATGTTCTGTGTCTCAAACTAAAAATGATATCTCTCCTGCATGTGGATAAACAATTTCCTAGGCAACTCACAAAAAATGTTACATACAGAGATAATACTGAAGGCTTTTAATTTCTTTAGAACTTTCATGTTTTCTTTCTTAAGTAGTGAAAACTTAAACTACATCTGGGAAAAAGAAAACAAAAAACCAAACCAAACAATTAAAGCATAAATCTTGCAGAAATTCTCAATACTGCAATGGAATTTTTTATGTATTTTTTTTCCCAGATTGTGTTAGATGAGTTAAAGTCCACAGTACCTTGTGGGTGTCAGACAGTACTGCTTAATATCTTATGATATAATCAGTATATATAATATAAGAGTATATTACATATAATCAGTACGGTTAAAATAGATATCTAACTACTAATAAATATTTTTATGATGAGAAGTTAAGTTGAATTACTGGCTAATAAAACAGCGCTTGTGTCTTTGGGCAGGGGAACTTCCACCTACTGCGTAGCAATCTCTTGATGAATATCTTCAAAGGCACCGCTGGACACATATACTCTTCAGCACACAAAATATATGAGCATTCCCTGAACGTTAGGACCTCTCCTTTCCCTTTTCTCTTCTTCCCTTGTTCTGCCTGTCTCACTGGAGGACAGAAGCCCGCTCCCATTGCTTACATTGCTTTGCCTTTGGGTTGCCAGTGACCTACTTTCAACAGATGGAGAGAGAACAGCCCATCCTTATCCTGGTGTTTAGCACACTCCTCTCTGAAATAAGCACTTTGCATTTCAATGCTGCGAGTTCTCTGTCTCAGACAGACCTAAAATGGAGGTCTCACATTCTGGTAAGTGGTTTCAGTGGCAGGCTGCACAACCCCTAGGTGGCTGTCACCACCTTACAGGTACCTGTGGAAGTTCAAGCTGTGAATCCCACACGCAGCTGCTGCCAGGCCGCCGGCCGGTGTGCGAGCCCAGCAGGCAGCTGGGTGTCTGGACACAGCCCTCTGTCCTGCAGTGCCTGTCGCCTGCTTTAGCTTCAGTACCTACCTCAGCAGTACGAATTCTGCTCCCAGGGCTCTCAGCGGTCAAGTCCGCAGACCTCCCTGCAATAATGTCTCTTTTTGAATACAGCCCATGGGTTTTGTTGGCTTAAGTTCCTCTCTAAAACATCAGAATAACATTAGGTTCCTGTCACTTGGGTTAACTACATTAAAGATAGTGAGAAACGCAGCCACTGTGGTCCATTCTTGTATGACGATGTACAATCTCAAGATGGCTAGACTACCTGTCTATTCCTTTTTCATGCTAAGGAACTGGCCTACCAAAAAACTCTCTCGGTCCAGCTAAGCAGTGAGGCATAATCGGCCACTTCAGTGAAAGAAAGAGGAGCCCATTTTCTGCAGGAAAGCTTTGTCACCGACCGAGCAAGAGGATGTGCTTTCCTCAGTGCTAAGCCAGCCTGCTCCAGAACGCTTTTAGCAAGCCCTGTGCTGCTGAAGGTGCCCTCTGGAATTCTGTCATGGTTTAAATCCTATTTCACATGTTGCTCAGTGATAGTCTTTTTGGGTCAGCATAATGCTGTGGGGTTGGTTGTTGTTTTTTTCCCCCTATGATATCCATGTTTTGAGTCCTCTTTTTATTCTTTTGGCTCAGCTTTACAAAGCCATAGCATGAGCTTTTGTAGCTATGCAGATGTTCTTTGATCTAATCTCCTCTTCTGCCTCCTACGCTGCAGTTTCTACTTTGACCAACTGTTCTTATTCAGTAATGTGTATCCTACAGCTCTACAAAGCACAAGCTGAACAGAACTAAAGTAGCAACTATAAGATGATGCAGCTGTTCAGCAAGTGCTGCGTCCATGATGATCTTCTTCTGACCCTTTTCACCACCTTCCTAGGACTTGGGGAAGAATGACAAAGCTTCATGTAATTTGCTAAAGCTGTCATCTGAGAACTGGTTGACATTTATTTATTTATTTGTTTTTTTAATGTTCCAGTGGAAAAAGGGAACATATTATGGCCAACTCTGGCTGCGATCCCCTTTGATTTTTGCTGTCTCTGATGTCTGTCACAACACAAAAGGTCACTGATTAAATACCAGAACTACTGAAGATTTTTCTTCTCTCAAGATAGGCAGAAATATACACACTAGGGGAGCCTGCAGTTTTTACCATATCACAGATGGGTTTTCATTTAGAAGCTCTGTCTGGACTCCTGATATTTCTAGTCAGTAAGTACTTATTCTGCAAACATTTCTGTGAATTACAGTGGAAGCAATTCTGGAGTTCAGTACCAGCTAATGGGAGGATAGCCAAGGATGCTATGCGGTAGGATTATCACCTTCCGTAGGTTTTAGCCAGTTCGTGTAACCGATGAAGAAATAAAAGCAGCCCTCCCTCCCCATTCTTACTTCTCTGCAAGAATGGCCAGCTGAGGTGTCAGAGCTGTGCAGGGCCCTGGGAGCCCCAGCAGCCTCCCACGCTCAGCCAGACGTGTGCCTTAAGGGGCCAACCCAGCCCACGTGAACCCTCCCCCGCATCCCCCGCTACCGGTTTCTCCCTCTCACTGGACAGGGAGAGAAGAAGACTACAGACGAGGCCCTGAAAGACCTAAAACAGAGTGAAGGCAATCCATGCCTTAAAGTTCAGAAAGGTGTTTTCAAAGAGCTCTTGAACTCAGCCTTAATTTGCAATTCAGGGGCTACACTCATTTGTAAGTGTGTGACTGCAATTTACTTGGCAGATGATTCTACTTGAACGAGCTACATTTCATAGCAGACCTAAGGAAAGTGTCATGGTTTTGGCCAAATTGGCTAATGGCCAGTGACAGATGCTCTTCCCCCACCTCTTGCACACGGAGAGGAGGAGGAGAGATAAAGAGATTTACGAGTTTAGAAGAAACTGAACTACTTTAATGAAATATTAATAGTAAAATAAAAAGGAAATAATGAAATAGATACAGTATATACAAGACCATATCAAACTCCCAGGATGACGTCACCGGCAGGCACGGGCGAAGTCCCAGGCTGGACTCGGTGTTGAATGGAAACCGGATTCCAGATTTGGAGTCAGGAACACACGGATCGGGATCAAAGGCAGATGAACAGACAGGGTCCTCCTCGGATGTCGGCCATTGAAGAAAGAGGCCTGACCCTTTGATCCCTGAGGTTTTATACCGAGCATGGGGCAGATGGGATGGAATACCCTGTTGGTCAATTTTAGGTCACCTGTCCAGTCCACTTCTCCCTGCAGGTGGGACCCCTCTACGCTTTTCCACTTCTGACCCTCCAACAGGGCAAATAACAAAATTAGCTGACCTTGGTTGTTACAGCAATAAGCATAAGCAAGAGCCCCTCCACGTACCATTCGTTGGCACAAACTGTAAACGTTGGTCCTATCACTCTGAGAACAAACCTTTTTCGGCACAACATGCTGATAATTTCAGAGAGTTAGAAGAGGCCGAGATAAGAAGTAAAATTACTGAACAGAAAGTTGGTTCTGTTTTACCTCAAACCAGGACAGGAAAGAGAAAAACTTTTCCTCTGCACAGGCTGTGTCTAGGAAAAAATAAATTAACCTCTTTTCAAAAGAGGTTTTTAAAAACATAAAATGTTTGTTGATATGTTGTAAAATGAACAAGTGTTGCATTAGCCACAAAATGGTGTTAAAAATCATTCTCAGAAGGTAGCCACAGAACAGACAATGAAAGGAAACATGAAAAAAGAGTTAAGCAAGCCCAGTCACAACTTTTATATTGCTCCCTTAAGGACCAGTCATTAATTAACACCAGATATAAAACAGTCTGCAAATATCTTCCTGCAGAATTTTAAAATGAATAACAGCTTCTGCGCTGGGGCAGGCTACGAATTCTGCTTATGCAGAATTTATGGTTTTAAAGCCTTTCTGAATCATCACTGGATTCTCTCTCATGACCAAGGCCATATGCTAAAGGGATAAAAACTGGCTATTCCCCGTCTCCGCCACACTGAGTTCCTGCCAGGCTGAGCAGGTGCGTGGCTCTAAGGATGTTGGTGCCCTCTGGAATAGCTTATAACACAACTAACAGCAGCCCAAAGGCTGCGGTGAGTTACGGCAGGGGCTCAGAGGCAATATATAACCACTTCAACTCGGAAAAACACAGAGAGAGGGTGTACAAGAGTCGCCTCCCCCTGCTAGGAACTGAGATTCTGGGGGTGGGCAGGGAGGGGGAAGAAGGAGAGGATGGTGTTTCCTCAAACTGTCCCTTAGCTTTGCTGCAAAAGAGCATAAGAGAATTCATCGCTGTAAAGCAACCGGGTAACAAGAATCTTATTCTTTGTTTAGTGGAGTGAATTTAGGAGCCCAGAGGCAAATGAGCAGGATAACATCTGTCGTCTTCAGAAGATTCAATTTCCATAACCAAGAAAAAGCACTCCACAACTTTCTACCGTGAGGAGCCAGGACATTCAAACCAGCCAGAGCTTTGTAGGGATTTGCTGTTCTCTTTAAGTGAACACACCAAAAATACCAAGAGAGCTATGACTCGCTAGGTCATGATTTATGACTTTTTAAAGAGAGAAAGCCAAAGTGGGACAGACTAAAATAATAATAATAAAAAAAAAAAAGTCTGAAAATAAATCTCTTCCCTGCCTATGTCCTTGAAAGTTGTGTCTGTTTCTCCAGCCTTGAGTCCAGCAATTTTTTGAGGCTTCCTGAGCTGCAAAAAACTTAACACAGTCCCTTCTGTAGCCTTTTGAAAACCCCTGTGGTCTAGCTATGGCCACTCCCAGATCTTCTCAGAAGTTCCCTGGTCTCTGATTGTGCTTCAGTCTGTTTCCTCATGTGGATCACCCCACCTTCCCACCCCACGCTGAACATCAGAAGTTCCCTCTGCAGAGCAGAGATCCAAACCCTTGCTCAGCAGGGACAACCCTCACACTGCAAAAGCTGGCAATCTCTTCCCAGTTTTTCCTAGGATCTCTGTCTCCTCACCTCCTGCTCTACAAGCATTTCCACACAGACGGCCAAGTTCATTCCACCTAATCAAAATGCACATGCAGCATCGGAATTTACGTGGTAAGAAATGTCATCTTGAGGTGCTTTTTCCTTCCTGATGACTATAGAGGGAGACACAGATAACTGCACTTCCAGCCTAAATAGTGCATTCCTGTGTCTAACGTTAGATGAGATTAATTTTGGCCATATTACTTAAATATTCCAGAAATACATCTCAGCAGGAACATTACTGCATTCTGTGCCACATCCACCACCCATCCTTTAATCAGCTATTTTCAGAGTTGGGGAGATCCCTCTGGATACAGTTATTCTCTCAGAGGTTTAAGTACAGGCATGGCATAACATATTTGTTCTTTTTTTTGCAGCATATGGCTTTGATTTGCACATCTTACACATATCTTTGAGAAATCCTGTCTAAGCTTGAATACTGAGGTGTGAGGAATGCGGTAATTTAAGGGTACATATACAAGAATAGCAAACTGTTGTGGCACCTGTCACTTCTCCTTTTGACCCGTGCTACAAGAGTTAGTCATAGAACCGTAGAACCATTTAGGTTGGAAAAGACCTTTAAGATCATCGAGTCCAACCGAAGCGCTGTTGAATGAAGTTTCTCTGCACAGGTAACATCGCAGCACCATCAGAAATACAAGTACTTGCTTTGATCTGGTGAGCACTGCGAGTGATAGAAATTGCGTCTAACTCCTCACCGAGTAAATTCACCCACCCTCAGGAGCAAAGTGGCTTTTAAACTAGAGCCTGATGTTATCCAAGGATTCTTCAGTAAGGCCAGCTTTTTTAAGTCAGTAGAATACACCAGGATCTCAAAAGGTTAAGTTCAACAAGAGCTTTAGGCATATATCTGACATAGTAAAAAATGCACTTCCAACACTCACCCCCCAGTGTAATCTTCCACTTGCAACTCCCCCAAGTCCTGCTGGTGCCTATGTCTATGCTATAAACATAGAAACGATTAATTCTGGATTCTCCCTGCCCCACTCCCATGTGAAACCAGGTGAATTACATTTTAAAATATCCTCAGATTAAACCTTCTGCAAAAGATCGTGATGATTGACCTTCCAGGATCACTCCTGGTAAAACACCCGTTTTACCAATTGCCAGAGCATTTACCTGGCAGGGAGGTTTTTATGCCTTTTCTCCCTGCTGGCTTCAAAGCAGACTTGGCCACACACACCAGAACAGATTTCTAACTCTCCAAATTCTTGGGTTTTTTCTGAGAAAATTTCTCTGCATCCTTCATTTTGAGATTCTTTCACTTAATATCTTTAATTACTGACAGAGCCAGAGAGAAAGGTTGCGACTTTTCAGGCTCTTGGTCTAGAAGTACTACGAGTACTGAGACAAAGAATCAGATTCAAGTCCCTCTTCCAGGGATGAATTAAATACCCGAAGCAGAGCAGTTTCCATAGAGTTATTGAGTGTTGTGTGTAAGTCCCTGGGCTTACAGCACTTCCTTACATACACTCTTTTCAGCTATCCAGAAAGTCTGCTCAGAATATGCAGCGGTCTCTTATCATCCCCCATGAACTCCCCTATGAGCCACTAGCTGTATACGGATTTTGCCCGGGGGGAGGTTTATTTTTGTGGGTTTTATTTGTGGGTGTTTTTTTTTCCCTGCTTTGAAGATTGAGCTCCGGAAGAATTTTAAACCGCAGCACTAAGCAATTCTGGCAAATTATCACTCATTTTATTGCTTTTATTTTGCCTAGATGTTTCGCTGTAGATACCAGACATTGGATGCTATACATCAAGATTTCCACGGAGCAGAACACCCAAGAGTTAAGCATTTCAGCACTGAGCTTTGTAATGCTGAAGTTCCTTTGCAGATTTATCTTCAGGCGTACTGTGAACTTGGGTCCCCTATAGCCTTTTATAAAAGGCTATAAAGGAAATGCGGTTTGTGAGATTCTGATAAACAAGGAAAGCTGTGTACTAAAATCTGAGCCATGTTGAAAAGTGAGCCTCTGGGAATACCATTAAAACATAAATCTAAGACAAAACCCAAACAGTTCTATAATGCTGAGATAAATATTCTCTTAACGCAAATAAAACGTCTTTTTTAAATGTGTTATTCTTTTGGTCATGGTCTTCTGTAAGCAAATCTGAGAAAGGAATACCACCAAAAACTCTGATGAGCTGGAAATGTATAGATATTGGTACTCTGTTTTAGACAGTGGTGCCTTTAAATGTACCTCCTTTAACAATTCTTTGGAGATAACAATAAACAAAAAAATTTTCCAGTAAGCTCTGTGATGAGATATAACAGATGGGACTGCATAACGATTTTAGCTGACACTACACAAAAGCACCGCTCCCCGCTTCTTCTGAGCAAGGAGCCCATGCTGCCGCGCAGCTTTGCTGATCTGGCTTCCAGGGGGAAGCGAGGAAATGTTCCTTCCTCGGAAGAAATCCCAGCCGCTATCATTTCAAAACAAAACACTCATTAGCAAGCAAGCTCCGAAAATCCCTTTGCATTGAGTTTTGAAGGCTTTCCAAAAGATGTTCCCAAAACTTTGAGTTTTCCCTTGTTTTCCCACTCTGAACAAAACAGCAATACATTTTAGTTTCAAGCAGCACTGGACAGACAGACGATGTACAAGCCAACGCGCAGCCAAAATGGCTTTTCAAAGCTTTTAGCTTCTGTGCTGCTACAGCTTGATGCAGATGTCCCTCTGACCCCACTCAGATGTCCCTCTGACCCCACTCAGTTTTTATAGGCACAACAGCTCATGGGGAACCCGCTCTGTTCAGACACGGAGGAGAGGCAGAAAGAGGGGTCATGGTCTGGAGCCTTCCTCCCACCCTGCCTCTGCCCTTATTTGCTCCTCTGCGGAATTCTATTCTGTCAACAATTTTTCCTATAAGAGAGATAAATCAAACCAAAACCTTTCCAGCTTGCCTTTCTCCCTCCGTTTTCTTGGATTCCGGATTTTTGCATTTTTTTAGGTGCATCATCTGATGTAATCTTTCTGAAGTGATTTTTCATTCAAGCTATACCTTGCTTTTTAATGCATTAAAAGCTATACTTTAGGACCTGGAAAAAAACATTTTGAACTCAAATGGAGGATTCAAAGTGAGTATTCCAGAGCTTGCTTCTCCTCCCATTTCCTTTGATGTGATCCAGGAATAACTCAAGGGGAATGGAGTTGCATTTTACCAAAGTTAGCATAAAAAAGGTCAGAGGCAGAAGGTCTGAAATGAATATATTGGTGCTTAATGTAGCTAGCAGAAAATGTTCAGTAGATTTGGGTTATTATAGCAGAGGGACTTGTGATGACTGTAGATTGTTTGTAATAGAGGAGCTATCAGAATTTTGTGTCGTATTCTTTTAAAGTGCCGGTGCTTTCTTAGCCTCTGCCTCTGTTTCAATTGCTTCTGCAGTCACACAAGTGTCCTTCTGATCACAACACACTTGGTAGTCAAACAGGTACAATGATGTACCACGAACCCAGGCCAAACTCCATGCTGTGAGGGGGATGTTCTGGTCCTAACGTCAGATGGGAGAAAATACAGCAGAGCCACAAGGCCAGAGGGGCACAGCAGGCTTCAAACCCTTCAGAACAAAACCAACTGTATTAGTTCCATGAGATGAATTTAAATAAAACAACTCTTAGTAGAAGAATTACTTCCACATGTCTCCAATTTGTAAGCTGACAATGTATCTTCTTTAACAAAAGTCCGTTTCTTCAGATTTTTACTGTCATGCACACATGAGATCAAAGGCAGGAGCTGACCTTTAGATGTTGACGGAGGGGACAGTGTAGGAATTGGGCTGGGAAGAGATATTAATAAGGATCTTCATTATTTCCTCTGCTACTCACGGTAGGGCAGGCATGCAGAAATCATCCGGCAAAATGTTGATTACCGAGGACATTGAACAAGCTCATAGATAACCAAGAAAATTCTCATATCCCAGATTAAAGCTTTTATTAATGGTTCCTATAAAGACCTTAAGAGTTTTGTGGTGGTTTGGAGGTTTTTTTCTTTGCCAGGTACCTCCTCTTGTGAGAGAATAAACGTGAACTCAGTAGTGCTAGTTACCTAGCTGGGACTGAACTCCTAGTTACAGTGAAGTTCTTTTCACATTGCTGCAGTAAGGTGGGAGTATCGTACCTGCCTTAGGCGCCTTTATACAGCCAGAGACGCTAAAGACACCACAGACCAAATGTGACTCCAGCCTTTATTTTTCAATCAGTGCATTCCTTCTCACAGGACTGACATATTTAAGACAACTCTGACACGCTCTCCAAGTGCCCTCCTTTTCCCTTTCACCTGTAAACTTCCTAAATGCACTATAAATACCCACTGCCTTTTTTCTTTCTGCTTCATCCCAGTGTCTCCCCAATCCATCTTATTCCAATAACATTTAAATCAAATTATTCTTGTCAATAGAAGTTGCCTAAATATCTTTTTCCGAGGGAAGGCATGAGGTAGGTGTTTAAGCTTCCATTATAGACAATGAATTGAATTAGTACAGTCAGTGGAGCCTAGAGAGAAATTCAGCTGACAAGAAGTTTAATTCAGTTGACTAAAACGTACTTACTGAGTGCTATTTTAGCTGCTCTAAGGAACCTGAGACACATTGTCATTAAGCTGTCGGATATGAAAAAGTATCTACAAGACACCACTTTCATCCTTGAGCAGTAGATGGAAACCATGTAAGATACCATATATCATATATCCCTAAATGCCAACATCTAGGCACCTGTAGCCTGCCCTGGCTGTCTATTTGTGAAATATGTTCTTTAAGCCATATTTATAATCATGTTGCAGCTTTTTTGTTTTAATTTCTATCTTACAAATTTTGAAACTAGGAAGCTCTTCACATTAGAAACATCAAGAGTTGACTGAAGGCTGCAGGAAGAAAGTGCTTTGCCGGGATGAAAACCAGAGACAGTTGTCTTGCATCAGCTATTTACACGTCATCTATTCAGACAATGATGAAGGAGAAACGCTTAAGGTTTCAGATGAAATGCAAACTCTGGGCAGATCTGTTCTAACATAGGACCGTGGAGCACAGAACCAGTCTACATCTCTTCTGCTAAACAAAACTGCACTGGGAGACATTCCCTGGTCCTTCCCCTTACTGGTATAGCACGATCATACCCATACGTTAACTTCCCATTTATAGCAGGGTAACTGCATCCAAACTGTGGAGAATAGTTCTTGTCCTGTGTTACTTCCCAAATGGTGCCTTAAATTGTGGGACATGCCAGTTGCCTGACTGCCAAACACTGTGCTAACAGTTTAACGTGTTCAAATTCCTTTGCTGAACTGAATACTGCTGACATCCAAGGCATAAAAGGAACTCTCAGAGGATACACAAGGATTGCAAAAAATTAAATGAATTTTTTTCATCACCTTTTGCTGTAGAAGAAATTGGGTGGATTCCCACATAAGAATCCTTGTGGGGGATGGTGTGACTGAGTAGTGAATTTCTCTGAAACTGAAGGAACAGAGGAAGTGAGTATGGTACAAATAGACCAAAAGAACTCTAATAAATCACCAAAACCACAAAGAATTCCTCAAAGTATTCTAAAAGACCTGAAGGATGCAATGGCTGAACTACTAAGAGCAGTGTAAAACCTCTCACCAAAAACTTCCTTGATAGCTGAAGAATGGAGGCAAGCAAACATGACACCAATTTTTAGAAGAGATTCCCGGGAAGGTCAGGAGAATTTACAGGCATGTAAAATGAGAGCTGAACATGACAAAGTAGCATAAACTGTAATAAAAAACAGATGTGAAAAATAAGCTCTGAGAAGAGTCGCCTGTAAAGGGGACACCTGCCTTGCAAACCTCTTGCAGTTCTTTGAATGAGCCAACAGGCACGTGGATAAAGATGAATTATCTGAATTTCCCCAGTCCTTTTGATAAAATCCCTTACCAAAAGCTTTTAAAAAAATTAAGTTGTCACCACAGAAGTGAACATTTGCTAGCAGAAGAGCTGGCAATTTCATATGGCTAAATAACTGACAAAAAGGTAAGAAACAGTTAAGGTTTCCTAATACCAGAGAGACGTCAACCGCAATTGAGGGCTGTGCTGTTTAATAATTTTGTTTTAAAAAGTGGAAAAGCAAGTAAGCTATGCTATGACAAAGTTTCACGATGTTACAAAGTTATTCATGCTAGGAAGAACGGGGCCTAATTGTGAAGAATTACAGAGGCCTTCACAAGATTCAGTACCTACGCAATTAAATAGCAAATGAAATTCAGCGTACATAAACTTAAGTAATGCACGCGGGGGAAAATAAATCCTAGTTTCACATTAAAAATGATGGGCTTTGAGCTGGGCATTACCACTTAGCAGTGAAGCCTTGGGATTATAATAGATAGTTCCTTGAAAACATCAGCTAAGTACTCAGTAACAGTCAAAAAAAACCCACCAAAAAAAAAAAAAACAAAAATAAAACCACCCAATTCTTAAGAATTGTTAGTATAACAATAAAAAAATACAAGAACAAATATGACTGTGCCACTATACAAATCCATTATTCACCCATCCGGGAACACTCTGTGCATTTCTGGATTGTTTCCCTAAGGAAGGGCATATTCAAGTTAGAAAAGACTTAGGAACGGATGGGCAATGGTGTGGAATTGTTTCCGTATGTGGAATGACTGAGTAGGTTGGGGGTCTTCAAACCAGAAAGAGAGATTACCTGGGAGGAAACACCAGAGATGTACAAACCACACGTGGCACAGAGATAGTGGAGATGAATTGGCTGTTTACTCTGTCTTCCTGCATGATTAATCCCAAAAGAAACTCAGTCTTTTGGACTGAAAGATTATACAGTTTAGATCAAACTGAAGAGTCAATCAGTGTAGAAAGGGCTGCCTAATATTCATTATTTATTTCACCTTTTTAGTTCTCAGTTCTGCAACACTTAGAAGATGCCCATTTTACTTTTGTGGAGAGAGAAAATGGACATATAATTCTTTGCATATTTCTTTTATATAAAATTCCAATATTTGGGCAATTGGGATCGTAAAACATGCTACATTAAGCTTATATTATGCAGCACCCTTTTGTGTGATGGAGCCACACTGAATTTTACAGGAAACTGGCAATGATGAAGCATTATTACTAACAGATTATTATATAATTCTTCAGCTTTCCATATTTCTGAAATAATTATAAAAGCAGGAATAAAACACAAAGGAACACTATATTTGAGAAAGAAAAATACGGAAAAAATGTGCATTATAAGTAAAGAGGAAAAAATACTTTGGCGAGCGTGCACACCTGCCTTTGTGGACAGCTATAGCTATGTTAGAGAGGTTCTGTTGCTCCATCTGTGATGCTCCAGGGTAAAACAAATATTATAGGCAGAGCTAATAGTTTTTATTAGACCAACAGATAAGCTCAGAAAAAGCAGAAAGGCTTTCAGGCACACAACCCTTACAGATATGAAAGAAGCAGACAGAAGTCTGCTTCCAATGCTTTAATAAAGCACCGGCTTCCGACAAGCTCTGCCTGCTAAAACCCGGACCCAAGTCAGAGTTTCTGGAGCTCAGCAGAAGGACACAAACGCTCTAGGGGACAAACAATCAGCGTGGCTACCTCCAAAGCCAGGAGAATGGAAGGAGAATCAGATAAGAATCGTTCCTGAAGTCCTCCCATCCTAAACTCATCCCTTCCATTCTTTTTTTTTGCTGGCAGAAGGCATCTTGCACCTTCCCATTAACGTCTCTGAGATTGTCCTGAAGAGTAAGGACACGCTCTGTTCTTTCAAATATGATTGTGCTGGAGAGGGCACAAGAAATTGAAACAGCATCTTAAAGAAATTAAAGGGAAAAAAAAATACAGACAGGGAAATAAGGCAAAATAAAATGTATTTGTTCTCAAGAAGAACTATACAACAGCTGGGGTTTTGTTAGAAAGACAGTTGTAGCTGAGGATTTACGACTCATAAACAGGTATGTGTGAAATCTTTTCAGAAAGGAATGTCACTTGCTCATTTTTATGTTCAATTTTATATATTTCTGCTGCAGAATTAGCTTTTTACTACCAAAAGTAGTCACAATATTCACATTTCTAAAGCTAATCCTTTGATTTGGCATCAAATTTATGAATGCAAATTGCATACAAACAATGAAATTTATAAAAAAAAAAAAAAAAGCTTGTCAAATACCATGAGAAGTAAACAAGAACATCACCATTTTAATACAGATTTTTCAGCACGATTCTTTTTCACAGGCTTGCCAGGTGGGATGATGCATTATGCCTCACTGACAGAAAGGGAAAAGCATCACCCCTGACCTGAGGAACACACTGTAGGCACCGTGTTTTCACTGTAGATAAGTTGTTACACTTTTCAGAGCATTAAACTGTTTAAATTAACCTTTGAAGTTTCTTTCCACATATTTGTCCATAAGCTGTTTAAGCTGCCACAGCTCAGTGCAACAACAAAAGGCAGAACTGTAAACAATTTATTTACCATCAGCATTTCTGCTCCATCTAATCCTCTAGGTTTTTGTTACCTTCCATCCATGTGAACGACGAAGATTTAGCCCTTTCAGAATTTCACTATTTTGTATATTAAAAGACATGTAATAAAAAAAGACAGCAATATTTATTGATTTTTATTATTTTGATGCTTTCTTTTGAAGTGCAAAATTTCCATCATTCCAGATCAAGAAATTCCGGTGCCAAAATGCAAGCCTGAGCAACCCCATTCTTCTTATTTTGCACCTGTTTTCTTGACTCATGTAGATGAAGATAGGACTTTTCCATACACATCCAAATATGCCTCCCTCTCCTCCATCCTCTGAAATGATAGTCCCCTCTCAGGACATGATATGGCTCAAAAAACGGGTATTTGAGGAAAATCTCTTTGTATTTTTGCCCTTGATTTACCTGGCTCCCTATGATGACAGTGTTAAGTGGAAGTGATTCCCATCTCTCTAACTGCATGGTCTGCTACACACCCCATACAAAGAAGAGGTCTCTACTTCAGAAATGTGTGCATTAAAAACAGGACAAGAGGTAATGGGCACAAACTTGAGCATAGGAAGTTCCACCTAAACATGAGGAGGAACTTCTTTACTCTGAGGGTGGCAGAGCCCTGGCACAGGCTGCCCAGAGAGGTGGTGGAGTCTCCGTCTCTGGAGACATTCCAAACCCGCCTGGACGCGTTCCTGTGCGACCTGCTGTAGGTGACCCTGCTCTGGCAGGGGGTTGGACTAGATGATCTCCAGAGGTCCCTTCCAACCCCTGTCATTCTGTGATTCTGTGATATGGGACTTTTTCCTATACTTCCCATATTTTTTTAATATGGGACGTAGGATGTAAGGTTGAAATAGAGGCGATTCTCTTGCTACCTGTTCCCTTCCCAGCTCTGCTCCTTACAAGCCCAGACATATCTCTTGGGCATCCGTAGTGGTGGGCAAGAAGGACAGATCCCCCATCAGCTTTCCCTTCTCCAGGCTAAGCCAGCCCTGCTCTCCCAGCTGTGGCACTCACCCAGGTCACTGGTTTTCTTTTAGTAAACATCACCATGGGCCAGTTGCTGGTCAAATCTGGCATGGTCTGTCTATCAGTGTGAAAAATTCCTTTTGTGGATTTCTGCAGGGATCCTGGCATGTTATTATGATGGAGGCAATGTTCAGAGTTCAATAGGACACTAATACTGTAAATGAAGACAGACTTTAAATGGGTTAGTCGCTATGGAAAAGGAAGAATGTGCACACCATTTTTGATTGAACCTCAACAGTTTTAAATAACTTGTCTGAGGTCAAAATGAACTGAATTACAAAATAAGGCCAGTGAAATGTCAACGCTAATTAGGGGTTGTCATTAAAAATAATAGCACCACAGATGAAAAATATGTATTCAAAGAGTTCAGTGATAAATGCTAACCAGGGGAAACATATTTGGATACTATAATGTTTTGATGATACTATTTAGAGATGAGTCTTGAAGAGCAGCTGCTTTCAGAATAATTTTCTTGACAATTAAGATCATTTTATGAAGTGTCCCTAATGTCACAACAAAAGATAACACAGAAGACAAAGGGGCTTCTTGCTATGTGGAATTTATAGACTAAGTGCTAAAATTAATTTCTAAGTCTCCGTTTTTCAATTTTGAAAAAAGTCATATAGAAAAAGTCAGTGAGAAAGGGCACTGTGTTGCAGTAGATTAAAAGCATTTTGTTTTACCATGTATTTCAGAGCAGTCTAAGCAATTAAATTAACAAAATGTAAAAAATCTCAAAAGTCATTTGGTGTTCTGTAAATGTATGGTTTCATCTTCTATGTTATTTTAGGGTTGTTTGGAAGGGTCATCACTAAAATAATTGAATTATATGCTCTTGAATTCTATGGTATATTCTTTTCCTGGTTTTATAATTGCAGATTTGTGCATATAGCTCAGGAACGCTTTCGTGAAAACTGAACCTGAAATATCTACTTTGATGCCCTGGAGTAGCTGATAACCAAACTGTTTCCTCAAGTGTCACGTCTTCCTGAAAGCTTCTTCTGCATTGACGGATTCTTTCATTCATTTGTTCATTCAAAAGATCAATGTTCATTTTCTTTCTCAAGGAGACGAGCAAAGAGGTGAACAAGGCTCTTGGCAGCCCTTTGAGTGCTGCCGCTCTTGCTCGTTTCTGTACAAACACAGGTAACACCTTGTTCACCAACATCAATATTTAAGACACATCAACCCAGAAGCTCTCCTTGTTAAAACATTTTTATTTAGTTACATTCATGGAGAATAGAGATGGGCTGTAGAATATTTTTTTTTTTGGCTTTTGGATTACATCAATATATGGCGTAAGACCAAAGTCACGTCAGAGGTTGAGAATCAGACTGAAATTTAATGACAGGCTCACATGAAATTTGAATCTTATGTGAAAAAAACTCCTCTTCCTTATATGAATAAAACTACTTCAAAGATTTCCATATTAAAGATTATCTCTTTTCCCTCCAAATTAAATTGAAATAAAAGTATTCAAAGCAAACTTAGATGTTTTGTTGATTGGTTTTGTTTCTCTCAGCTTGAAAAGGGGAAATATTCTCTTAGCTTTAGCTGTCATCTTGTTTCTTTTATCTTTAGTTATTGAGGGGCATTTATGTCTATCAGTGTAAAAGACAGCATTCAGTTTTCATATTGATCCAAAAATTGTTCTTGTATAAATGGTAATTTCCTCATCTCAGCAGCCTTATCTTTGATATATTTTAAAGTAAGTCCTACTGAAGAGAAGAAGGAGAAAAAGCAAGGGAACACGAACTGGTATGAACAGAAATGTCTGGAGAGATACTGTATTTCCTACTCAAACTGGCCAGACCCAGGAGTACACACCTTTCCCATCAGCTATAACAAACCATAGAAAGAAATCTGGCTTTCAAGATCCCTGGAAAAATGTGGTAGCCCAGGTATCCCCAGCCGAATACTTTGGAATACAGCTACAAGCTCCGGGGGTAATTGGGTGTGAAAAGGCGGTCACATCTAGCTGGAGCTTGGGTCACTTTGGGAGGTCACCCTCTAGCGCAGAGCTGGAGCGTCGGATCAGTGAACACTGACAGTTGTTACTTAACAACTAGGGTTTTATAATCTAGAAAAAAAACCAACAAAAACCCAACCACGTGGTGGTGTTAGATTATGTAAAGGAAACTCTTTAACCTCCAGTAGCCACAACGGATTTCTATTCCATTTGATGCAATGGCTTTAACCTTTGCTAAAAAGCAAAAGCGACCTAGTCCATATTAATTCAATCATGAATGCTCCACTAATGTGCTAAGCTCCGCACGTGTTTCACTGTGTTAAATCTCACCGGATGACACTGCCCTGACAACATCCAAAGTTATTTTGCCTTGCTGCGGAGCGGTAACGCCTCTTACAGAACCACAGGCAAGTCTCTGTCCATAAACAAAACAGGGCTGAGACTCAATCACCTGTGCCGTTAAACTGCGAAGCTGCTCCCTGGCCATTTTGGGCACTGTTCAGAAGGTAGCAGAGGCTGGGCAGCACTTCCAACATGCAGTCTTCATGTTTTTAAGGGTAAAATGATTTCATAGTACAGATGCGAGCTATTTTATGCTACAGAACGGTCCCACACTTGTTTAATCTCCTGGTACAGACATAGCCACAAGGTCTGCTTCTCTCTTCCTCCTCCACAGCTTGCCAGCTAGCTAGTTATTTCTCTTTCCTTTTAAATCCCTGCTTTCAAAACCTCTCCTGAAATATGTCAAAATGTGTCTTACCTGTTTAAAACAGGCTTGAGCCCTGGACTCATCATACTGCGGTGAGATTTCTTAAAACAACAGAACGGGTGTGAACCTGAATGTAAGGACACGAGCTCAATTACTATCTTCACTAAGGATGCTATTTGAGACACCGAGCAAATCAATTAGATTGTGGGTAACCCTTGTGTAGCACAAGATAAATCTGAAAATAGATTATATTCTTTGTATATTTATCTTGAATAAAATATATTATAATATATAATAACACATTGATGACATTAATAATACAGATCTGGTTTTGTATTCTGGTATTAAGCAATCCCTAATATTTTTAATGATTTTTTCTGATTTTCTGGACATTAGGAAATATATCAGATGGCCTAAATCAACTACAAAAACTATTTTTTAGTTTTGTAACTATTTAAATAGTTGCACGAGGGAGTTTCATAGAATGAAGAGAGATCAATGATCTCCATCATAAGAAAGCCAATAGGGCTTCAGTGATCTGAACTCTATTATGCTTTTAAACCCTTTAGAAAAAAAAACCCTTATATTGCTGATGAAAGATGATGTAAGACTTAGCAGATGGTCCTAGTTACAATTTACAGACAATCTCCCTTAAAAATGCATATATTTTTCCAAGTCTGAATTTCTTTACCTAAAGTTTCAGTGGCAGAGGAGCTTGTTTTCCTAATTTTGTGTATATTCTACACAATGTATTTAAACTATTTAAGTAATTAAAGCAAAACTTCCTTTCACTTGTTTTAGTCTCTGAGATGTAAATCCAGAGACAAAAAATCCAGTTGTGTGGATTCCCATGGGCACCAACAAGACCTACACCTGCAACCCGGAGAGTTGAGATGAACCTGGATGGGGCTTTGAGCAACCTGGTCTAGTGGGAGGTGTCCCTGCCCATGGCAGGGGGTTGGAACTAGATGATCTTTAAGGTCCCTTCCAACCCAAACCATTCTATGATTCTGTGAGAACCTTTGTGACAAGAGGAAAGAAACTTCATTTCTAAGTTGATTTCCCTACCCCAAGAGGCAGAGCATAGCCTGCACACCGTACTCATGCCATGCATCTGGTTGTAAGGCACTCTGTTGTCCTTTATATTTCTAATTTCATTATCGAGTTTTTGCTCACACATACAAAGGGAAGAACAAGCAGAACAGGTTTTGTGTTACATTTGTATTTTCCACGTGATTTTTCCAATGCGTTACAATTTGTATTTTCCAAGTGATGCAAAAAACCACCACCAACAACAACAAAAAGGAATACCGTAGTATTTTTCACATTTCTATGCCAATCTTGCTTGGTAATATTTTTGTAATTCCAGTGGGGGGGGGGGGAAGAAAAAATTATCTGAAAAAGCAGAGAGCTTCATATCCTGCTAGCGTAGAGAGGGCAAACCAATTCCCGAGAAATAATCAGAACTAGAGATAAGAGCTGGCAGGTTAACCTGCTTCACTCTTTTCGCTGTGCTACAGGACACTGAAAATGGGAAGGGGGAGCGGGAGAGGAGAGGGAATAGAAAAGAGTGTGGCAAAAACCAGGCAAAGGACTGTCCGTGCTGAGCACCTGCATCTCAGACAGTCACAGATGCAAACTAAAGAATGCTGAGGCTCTTTTACAGGCTTCCTAAACACTAATTTACAAAACCTTAAAAGCAAACAAAACCCCTGAATGTTAATATTATCCCTTCAATAAACAAGGGTGCAAAAAATATATAAACTTAAAACTTTTGACATTCTCAGCGCTTTCCCTGACGTTAAACTGGAAGAGTTCTTGCAAGTGCTGTATTTGATGAGACAGGACCAGCATGTCCTCTTTTGGGTTTACATCACGGACGAGGAATAAACACCTGGCTTTATTTTTTACTTTGTAAGATAAAAAGATCCACACATCATTTCTGGTTTAATATAAGTGCAAATATATGGTGAGGATGGACTGAGGTTCCAGAGCAGAAAACTACTACTTACCACAAAACTGGAGTGATGTACTCCAAAAGTGTCAAACGATAACACTACAGAAGTTAAGAATGCATATAAAGCATAAGCTTTATAAAATCTGACTGGTTTGACATCTTTTCATGTTAATTTTGGGGGAGGGAACTTAAAAATTGTAAGCAATAGTGGAGCTGAAGATAGCAATCTTTCAGGAAGAAAACATTATTAATTATTAAAATACACCTTTTCAACTGGGATGGGGCTTTGAGCAGCCTGCTCTAGTGGGAGGTGTCCCTCCCCAGGGCAGGGGGTTTGGAACTAGATGATCTTTAAGGTCCCTTCCAACCCGAACCATTCTGTGATTCCATGATTCTATAATTTATCTGAATCAGTCTTTCCCCAGTTCACTCCCACCAGACTGTAAGTTCCTAAGGACAGAGGCTGTGGTCCCAACTCATTTACTTCCTCAAAACATGGAATAATAATGTCTGCCCACAAAGCTCTACTTTTTTTTCCTTCTATCTTCTCTTTTTAGAGGATCCCCAAGGTTTTCTTTTCAACTCTCACTGGTTCTGCACTACTGTTAGTTCCCTGGGGTCTAGAAGATGATTTCTGGGTTGCTGTGGAGTCAGCCAAAAGCCAGGCTCATTAATTCCTATGAACTGTTTGAGTGAATCATTTCTCATACACTAAGACAGTTCATTCCATTGTTATAAGACAAATTTCAAATGTCACATGTAACATTTTATTTTCGTGTGAAATATTAAATTTCAGCAGATATAAAGCATCAAATTAAATCCTGCTCTAATTTAACTTGTTTCACCAAAAGCTCACCAAAGTTCAATTTGCCTTTCATCTTCAAGTGCTAGAAGAGATTAGTGTGATTACATGGACTTACATATGGAAAAAATACATATCAAAGTGTGGTTATGTGGTTGTTCTTGCATTTTGAGATACACTGAATCACAGAGCAGTTTTTAAAGGTTTGGGGGTTTTTTTTCCAGAAAATACTCATTTACTAGAACTGAAATTTCTTGCCAGTGTGACGTCTTTCACAATCCTTTCATTGGGACAATTTTCGCAAGTTTCACAACATAAAAACCCATCCATCATTTACATTTTGTTTTTTGGAACACTTTTTGGAGATATGAGAAAATCCACCTAGATTCCCTCAAGCCAACTGATGTTACACCTACGTGAAAGAGGATTTTGACACACTCTCTCTTTTTTCCCCATACCCAAGAATGAAAATAACCTTGATTTAATCACAGTTCAGAACAGGACTCTTTTTTTGAAATGCTGAGATATTACAAGACTATTTTCCCTTGAGACAAATAAGCAACAGGAAAAGTTTTTAAGAGGAAATTAAGGGTACTATGAAAGCACACATATCGATGTGGGGAGTATGTATATCAGGGGAGGATAAGCTTCTCATTCCCTTCACCCGTCTAGGATGTCCATGGAGGATAGTAGGCTAACTGCGAACTTATCGCTCTTGCCCACTCCAGAGATATTTCCCTTCTTAGTGAAAGTTTAAAATGTATCATGGGAACAAAAGCTTTGGACTTGGAGTCTACATTCAAGTGATTATAGTAGATAAACAACTGAATTATTATTTGACAACTTCTCGTGCAACTGTGCTGCTTCACTATACAAATTAAATGTGGAGCTAAATCAAATGGGACAATATGGGTTTATTTTGGGCTCAGTTTTCACCCTAACAGCATCAGTAGGTATTTTTTTCTGTGCATTTTATTTACTAAATTGGATGAACAATTACCACACGGTGGTTATTAGGCCATACAGACAATAGTGTCCCAACACCAATGCCCAGATCCAGGGCACTGTTTGATCTCTTTCTTTGCATAGATGTAGCTTCTGGGTCCCAATCATTCTCAGGATCTCTGTTGATGGTGAAAATAAAATCCCAAGGGATGACTGTTCCGTGCCAATGGGTGCTCTTTGACAGTCAGCATTACTTTTCTTTAGAACGATTCTCCTCCAAAATTCTGAAGGGGAAACAGAACAGAACAGAAACCACTTTGAACAGAAACCAGGAGAGGAAACAGACGGAAGACTTCTGTCACCTGCACACACATTAACCTTGTTACAGCTTTCACCTGACTCACTGATATTTGACATGTCTTTTCTTAGATTCTAGGATTCCTTTATTGGATGGAAATGCATGTCAGAGAAGTTCTTGGAAACAGAGGTTCAGCAGAAGCACTGCTTTTACGTGTCTGTCCCTTAAGGACCTCACTCAGTGCCCACTTGACGACATGACAGTGCACAGTAGCATGGTGTGTCCTTCCTTTCAGATGAATTGGTATTCTTGCCATTTACACTTAATTACATAGAAACAGGTTGTTCTTAGCTTCAAAAGAAAAAAAAAAAATCTATCTACCTAGAACTTTGCACTCTCTTCACAAATTATCCGATAAAAAAAAAACAAAAACAAACAGGTTATGACGGATAAGCCTTTCACCTTTTTGTGAAAGTAATGTTCATTCTTCCCTTTGCAATTTTCCTGCAGTCCCAAGAGTACAGTACAAGAAAATGAAGGACAGCAGCACGAATACAGCTAACGTAATCTGAAGAAGACAGCAGTGCATGCCTCGATTTTTCCCTTTTGTTTCAAGCATTTGAACCACATTTATCCACAAACACAAGAAGATGGACTTGCCACTCTCTTTCACCTCCGAGGACAAAAGCAAAAGTAAGGGCTTCTGCCTGTAGAAAGCGGCTTATAGTGATACCCCCACCTACTTCTGGTGACCTTTCCAGGAAATCTAACTTTTAATCCTGTCCAGCCAGGACATGCTGTGCTGTACATTCACTAACTGGGTATTCTGCTTCTTTTTGTCACCTGAGGCATCAGAGCTTTTCTAGAAAGACAGGATTGCCATGTTACTTTTTCTTTGGTGATCATTTGGATGTTTTTTCATCTCAATTTGAAGTTATCCTTCCAGAATATTTTTTTAGAAATAAAAGCAGATTTGTGTGTCTGAAGGCAGAGCCTTCAGAACTAACTGATTTCTCAAAAGGAAAGATGATTAATGATCTAGTCATGAACCTGCTTTTGAAGTAATTCCTTTAACATCCATGATATCTTGTTTGGTACCAAATTAATGATAAAAGTTTATGTATGGATATCAAGGGGATCACGCACAATGAGAAGGATTAATTGTTGTGACTTAGTGAAAGTGCATAATGCGAGGACACAAATTTCCTGAATCACTTCCCATCTCAGCATTCAGACATTTCCCATCCCTGAAAACAATCCTGTGACCTATTTGCTGTAATCCTTGTCCCTAACAACTTGAACTTCATTTAACATCCCATTGTATCCTCTGCCTTTCTCTATAGAACCTCTCTTGCTCTTTTCTCTCTGACCCATTTGCTCTCTAAGCTTATGGCAGTAGCCCTACGGTTTTTATTTTCTTGTTGCCTCTTCTGCCCCTGACTTCTCCCATGCTGTGCTCTATTCCTGCGAATAATGATCAGTGGCAGTGAGACAGGCTCTCCATTCAAACCCTGGCAATAAAGTTTCATCTCTGGCAAAGCTTGCTAAACCCTAATTCATATAAATATCACCTCATCACTTAGAAAGTTTTCAACTAAACCCTATAAATCTTCTCCCAGGTAGAGCTTGTCTACTATTTGATATAGGCAATGAATCTGTATGCGTGCCCATCATGTTATGTAGCACACTGAAATCCAACTAATTGATAACATGTATGAGTTAGATGCTATATGCATCTCATCTGGCTGTAGGTACTCAAAATGTTTTAGTTAGGAGTTTGATTGCCTTACGTATCTCATCAAGTCAACAGGGAAAGATGGACATCTGTGGAAATAAATCAACTCAACTGCAGTTTGAATTGTCCTCTGGAGACCCATTCCTGATGTAATGCCTAAAGAAGGTAGGAAGACTCTAGATTTATGAGACTGATTGATATCCTAATTGGCAAGTTTATTGGTGAAATAAATAAGTGAAAGATTAGAGTCTGTGTATCTCAGTTCTTGAACCGCTTCACTGTTTCTGAATGGGATGAGCAAACCCTCTGAGTCAGTCCTAGTGCCTCAATAGAAACTCTGCTGACTAACAAAGAGGCACAATTTAAAAAAAAAAAAAAAATAAAATTAGCAGCTAATTGTTGTGACAAATGACCTGTAAGGACGTAACAATCACTGAACTAGTTGTATAAATAATAGAGCTATACACTATTGGACTGCGAATTCCAGAGACAGAACTGGGTTTTATGCCTAGAAAATTCAATGGGGCAGTAATATTTCTAACATGCTTTGCATTCAAAATAAATTGTATTTAATTGAAATGTTTTATCAGCTTTTGTCAGCTGCAGCTTAGCCCAAAGACAGAGACAAGACATACTAGACTTCTCCCTTTTTTGTTAGAGTTATTTACAGTTCTTCTGCACATAGCCAGAACCGCAGTACTCTGAGCAAGTCCTGTCTCCCACCCAGGCCTGATTCAGAATTTGATGTTCCTCTGCTGTAGTGCAGTAGACATGATTATGTCTTCTTCAGAGCATATTTAACACATATGCTCAACATTCAGGGTCGAAAAAATATGCATGTACGGACACTTAAGCAAACAAAATCCAAAGAAAAAGATGGAGCCTGTCTTTTTTTATAACATCTTCATTGTAGTCAGAGCACTCATGCACGATAAGCTCAGTTGCCACCTCATCCTAGAAACACGACCCTCCCACGCAGCTCAGGCTCTGCTCGTTTCTGAAGTCAAGAATGCGACACTATGCAGATCCTGGACCAACAAGAGTGCGTGTAAGCAGCAACATCATAGCACTCATGTAACACAGAGTGTCATTTGGCTCTGAGCCCAAATGAGGATACATTTCTCAAGTGAGCTCCTAATTTCCCAGCTGAGACTAGTTTTTGCTTGCCCCGCTCCCCCCTCCCACCGCTCCTTTAAAATGCAATTAGTTTAATTTAAAATCACAGTGGTTTTAGCAGAGAAGCAGCACTATTAGTTGTCCTTCCCAACAGAGTCTGTTCTGTGAACGTCTTTGTTCTAGTGATGGAAAGTCAAACAGGCTTCAGCTGCAGAAGAGAGAAAATGGTGAAAGCCAGTGAGCAGGTCTCTCCTGAGAGGCAAAAGGACTCATCTCTGTTTCTACTGCCCAGCTGACACTGGTGTGGCATGAACACTTCGCCTCTTCTCTAGGGCAAGTTAAACAGATTAGTATAAAACAGCTATTTGAATCCATAATGAAATAAAACAGAAGCCCAGCATTGATTCCAGCTGTATCCGGTTATGGTTTCAACACTGTGCCTATAAAGGAACACCTCTTTACAAGCTTGGGATGCTATCGGTGCAAGTGCGTTATATCATCCTACTTGAACCCACGGAGATGCGTGGTGTAAGTGTCCCTTCAGACTGTTGGCTGATGGCTAGAAGCTAGAAGGTTGTGCTGTGTGCTCAAAAAATAAATGTGTAGCTTATACATATGTCAGTGGAAAGGCAAATTGTCCTGAGGCAACAAAACTCTGCGATGGTTCTATCCCAAACACCACTGCCTATTGTAAAAGCACTTATAAAATCCAGTGAAGGATTTTTTTTTTTTTTTTTCTATGACATGATTGAATTCAGACCAGAGAGTTTAATGGATGAAGTTGCAGTTTGGAACTGAAGCTTCCCTAAAGTGGAAGAACTGAGCACATCTCAGAGCAATTAATCCTTCTGAGACAACCTTAATTTAATGTCAGAATGAATGCATAACTTGATATTTACTATGCCAACATCTAAGGAGGTCCCCAGTGGCAAGACAGCATTACCAGTCATCATAAAATGAAGTTTAGTGATTCTAAATACTTTCAAGAAGTTGACTGGGTCAGCCAAATAATTGTATCTATCTGTGATACGTATCACTATGAGATTAAAAAAATTATTACTACATCTTTATGAGCCATCTATAATAAAGCAGGGGAAGGGAGGGAGGAGGAATTCAAGGTCTTTCCTTGCCATCACAGCAAGGAAAAGAGCGACCAGAAGCTTATCCTCTCTCCTCGCAAGTTCTTTAATCTTCATTTGTAACTTCCTGCATGAGAAGAAAGACACATTTTTTTGGTTACTCTCTCTACCATGTTCTTGTATATGCAGTATTATGGTCCAGCTCACAGAAGAGCCTCAACTCAAAGATAATCCCAGTTGGAGTGAATCCAGAGGAGGGCCATGAAAATGACCAGAGGAGTAGAAAACCTCTCCTGTGAAGACAAGCTGAGACATTTGGGGTGGTTCAGCATGGGGAAGAGAAGGCTTCGGGGAGACCTTATTGCAGCCTTTCAGTATAAAAGGGGAGCTTGTAAGAAAGATGGAGCCTTTTTACCAGGGCCTGTAGTAACAGGCCAAGGGGCAACTGTTTTAAACTGAAAGAGGGGAGATTTAGGATGGATATAAGGAAGAAATTTTTTATGATGGGTGAGACACTGGAACAGGTTGCCCAGAGAAGGTGTGGATGCCCCATACCTGTAATTGTTCAAGGTCAGGTTTGATGGGACTTTGAGCAACCTGATCTACTGAAAGACGTCCCTGCCCATGGCAGGGGCATTGCACTACCTGATCTTCAAAGCTCCTTTTCAATCCAAACCATTCTGTGATTTTATGAAAGATCACCGATATTGATGCAAGTTAATACTTCTGGCTTTAGTACACTTGGAGTGAAGCCTATGTATCCACTCTTCATGATGACCTTGCGTACTGCCCTCCTGCAGAGGAGGGAATTTGCAACACTCCCTCACACACTGTCCTCTGTAGCCCCTATAGGGAGGACATCTAAGCTAACAGGGAAAAGATACACTTCTTTAATGGATGCAGTTTGTTCGCTGTTCCTTATGCTAAAACCATACCTTGTAGAGTGAAGATACTGAAGAAAGGCAACACACGCTTCCAGCAGATCCATGGACTTGTCTCTTCTCCTCTATCCTACAGAAACTGCTTCAAGGCTATAAGCAGCATCCATTGAATTATTTTTTTGAAACTTGACCTTTGCAGAGGGACAAAGTCACTGTTAAATGGTAGATGCGGCAGTGTTTTGGGTTCTTTTGCTACAGGCCTCTTTCTTCTTCTGACCAGTTTATGCCTCTAATGAATTCCTGCCTGTAACTGCTGAAACCTTTCTCTGGTGACTTACACCTGGTTGGAATTTGACATGTGCTAACAGCTTCTTTTTTAATCAGGCAGTGAAACGTGTAGCTCTCTGGAGAACTGAATAAAAAATCCCGCACATACAGCCTGGCAATGGGAGCGTAATAACTCCTGCATCCAGCAGCCTGCCACTAAGCGAAAGGTGCGTCTGGTTTACCTGGAGAAATACTCCAAATAAACCTAAAGGAGCAGCAGTCTTTGTTTATACAATTTTTTTGCATTTACAAAGGTATTTCAGTTATATTAACAAAATTAACAAGTTTTCCTGCGGTCAGCCGCGGATAGTGAGGCACTCCTGCCCTGATTTGGCTTTCAGACCGGTACAAGAAAGGAGTAATGTCATACCACTTATCTCTTTGGCATCAGAAAAGTAGTGATACAAATGCTGAGCCCAATGAAGTCAGTAATGATCCTAGCAGCCATTCGGTCTATTGATTTAAAATGGGCTTAAAATATCTTTTTAAAAGGGCCTTCTGGATCACTTATTAAGCACGGACAAACTGGAGATGACTGCCTGTGGTATTACTCTGCAGCAGTCTTGAAGTCTAGTGCCAGGCATTTCAACTCTCACAGTTAAACAACATAACGTGTGCCTGAAATATGCCACTGAATTTACACAGGATGACAAGTAACTTGTGATCTTCAGCACTGTCGCGCTACGACACTACTATTGCTTTGGTACATGGCAGCACTTTCCATACGTGTAGCTGAAAGCCACAACTCCAAAATGCCCACCTCAATCAGAATACTAATTACAAAATCAGTCTGAAGTTTTAGAGGGCAGACTTACTGAATCTCTGAATTTGCAAAAATAACCACTTAGTAAAATGGGAGTAATTTCCTTTTTTGACTTTCAATTTTCAATTAACATATGGGCAGCATTTACGTATGCTTGTCTATGCTCATCAAATAGATAGGTCTGAATTGCCCTATATTTCCATAAAGGCATTTGCATTTGTTCTTGGCTTGGATTTGAAGTCAGAATCAAACTCCATCTAAATATCCTAACTCCTGGAAAGATTAGAAATATTCAGTTAAACTTTCTGCACTAAGCAAAGTTTTGCTGCTGCACGTTGGTCTTTGTCTCTTATTATTTTGGAGAGTGGTCAAAATCTGTAAAAATGGCAATAGTTTGAGAGAAGGAAGTCAGTCTAATTCATGTCTGATATTATAACCTACGTAAATTATGAGAGATCCCAGCAAATCTGCAGTGAAAGTATACCGTAAGAAGGCATCTGGGCTTAGATATTTTGACAGATAGGAAGATGCTGCTTGCCTGACCTGAAGACTGAGGTTTCTGACTAGTTTTGAGATAATGAAAAAAAAAATTATATACCTTAATAATACCAGAATCATTCTGAATCTTAGTAGTTCCTAGCTTCATCTGGAGGTCTCCAGCCCACAAGTCATCAATGGAAGTCTCAAAAATATATAAGAATACAAAAACTTTGCTGGGAAGGGGTGGGAGCTATCACTCGTAGCTCATGAGTAAATCGGGAGTGGTAGACTAAGGTATTGGCCTGTTTTTTAATTGCTTTTCACGGAATCACGGAATCACGGAATCTTCAGAGTTGGAAGGGACCTCTAGAGATCATCTAGTCCAACTCCCCTGCTAGAGCAGGATTGCCCAGAGCACATTCCTCAGGACTGCATCCAGGCGGGTCTTGAAAATCTCCAGAGAAGGGGACTCCACAACCTCCCTGGGCAGCCTGTTCCAGTGCTCTGTCACCCTCACCGTAAAGAAGTTTTTCCGTGTATTTGAACAGAACTTCCTATGTTCTAGCTTGTGCCCATTGCCCCTTGTCCTGTCACTGGGAACCATTGAAAAGAGCCTGGCTCCGTCCTCCTTAAACCCACCCTTTAGATACTTGTAAGCATTAATCAGGTCCCCCCTCAGCCTTCTCTTCTCCAGGCTAAAGAATCCCAGCTCTTTCAGCCTTTCCTCATAAGGGAGGTGCTCCAGTCCCATAATCATCTTGGTTGCCCTACGCTGGACTCGCTCCAGTAGTTCCCTGTCCCTCTTGAACTGGGGAGCCCAAAACTGGACACAGTACTCCAGTTGTGGCCTCACCAGTGCAGAGTAGAGGGGAAGAATGACCGCCCTCGACCTACTGGCCACAGTCTTCCCTATGCAGCCCAGGATGCCATTGGCCTTCTTGGCGGCAAGGGCACACTGCTGGCTCATGGATAATTTGCTGTCTACCAGGACCCCCAGGTCCTTCTCCTCAGAGCTGCTTCCCAGCATGTCCGCCCCTAACATATACTGGTGTTTGGCATTCTTCCTTCCCAGGTGCAGGACCCTACACTTGCTTTTGTTGAACCTCATTTGGTTCTTCTCTGCCCAGCTCTCCAGCCTGTCCAGGTCACGCTGGATGGCAGCACGGCCCTCTGGAGTGTCGGCCACCCCTCCCAGCTTGGTATCATCAGCAAACTTGCTGAGGATACACTCTGTCCCCTCATCTAGGTCATTAATGAATATATTGAACAAAATTGGTCCAAGTATTGACCCCTGAGGGACACCACTCGTTACAGGCCTCCAACTGGACTCTGTGCCGCTGATCACAACCCTCTGATACTTGTCAGTATCTGAATGATGGTGAGTAAGATCTCATCATGGACCTGTTGAAATGGGTCCAGCAGAGGGCCATGAAGATGATCAGAGGGCTGGAGCACCTCTGCTATGAAGACAAGCTGAGACAGTTGGGGTTGTTCAGCCTGGAGAAGAGAAGGCTCGAGGGAGACCTTATAGCAGCCTTCCAGTACCTAAAGGGGGCCTACAGGAGAGATGGGGAGGGACTCCTTATCAGGGAGTGTAATGATAGGACAAGGGATAATGGTTTCAAACTGATAGAGGGGAGATTTAGATTAGATATTAGGTAGAAATTCTTTACTGTGAGGGTGATGAGACACTGGAACAGGTTGCCCAGGGAAGCTGTGGATGCCCCATCCCTGGAAGTGTTCAAGGCCAGGCTGGATGGGGCTTTGAGCAGCCTGATCTAGTGGGAAGTCTCCCTGCCATGGTTGGAACTAGATGCTCTTTAAAGTCCCTTCTAACCCGAACCATTCTGTCATTCTATGATTCTAAGATTGTTTTATCTGAGTTCTATCACCTGTAGGTAACCCCACCACTCCAGTGCAGCCTACATCTGATTTGCCTTACCATGGTGTTACCTGGAACCTTCCTTGGACAATGGCTCTATCTCTGTGAAAGAGTTCCTGGGAATTTAATACTCGTCAACTCCTAGACATGACGTGGATACTTAATAACAACATTAATAAGTGCTGGGACTATATGAGATGTACGTTAGCTCAGCCTCTCTTCTTTCAGTTCAGGAATAATATGTTACAATAAGTCTGCAGATTCCATAAAAAAAGTGTAACAAATTCTATAGTTCGTAAAATTCATTTATGTTCCCCAAATGCATTTAGGATGGTTTAAATACTAACCACTTTACAATCTTAAAGTATGGAGAGGTTCCATTTTGAATTCTGAGATCAATAAAAATTAACTATGTTTAGTGCCACTATAGCCCAGAAGCTTTTGAGACTTAACGTTCATTAAAAAAGGAAGTCAGAAGTTTACTGAAGGAAGTTTATTAAAACTGTCATATCTCACTAATGCAATTTGCTTATCAGCTTTTCACCAAGCTTTTAATTTTCTAGAACAAACAAACGTATCGGCAAGATCAATTTCGGTTTGGCCATTTAAATTGGCAAGATTAAAAACCAGGCTCAAACAGAAATCATTTGCAACTTTAACTACAGAGAGTGTATCATTAGAGTGTCCTCTAGGCAAAAGACTCTGTCTTATATCAACATGATGTACGATGCTAAATTGTTGGATTTCAGTTCACAGGGGAAGGTATTCCTCACTGCAGTGATGGACCCTGAGACAAATGTGAGTTTAGTACGTGTTTAATTTTTAATTCTCCCTAGCAGGAATGTGAGACAGATAAAATAAAACTCCATTATGACTGGTAGAGTGGGATCTTCATTTTAAATAACCCCTTAATACATTAACTGCAGGAGAAACAAGATAACTTGATGATTTCATGTAGAAGTACTTGTTACTGTCCAAAGCCTGTCTAATAGCAGCTCATTCTTGTCACTGTTGTTCCTGGAATGACACTTAGGTCCCTGCTATCTGCTACAAGTTAAAAAACGCTTTCTCTCTGAGGACAGATTTGGCCTCCATGGGTTTTACATTTGTCGTTTTGTTATTAATCTGCATTTAGGCATCAGCGTGTGATTTTCTTTATTGCCAGCTTCTTCACATTCCGACTGTCTTTCAATGCCTGCCCCTGTGTCCTCTGCATTGCAGACAGTTGCTGTAGATTGTATTGATTTCAACTGATGCTGGTGGGTTGGTTTGCCTTAGTTCCCAGTGTAAATTACAGAAATGTCATCCACACCCTGTAAAATATTTGGCGTAACATTTCTACGTACATAAATACAGGAAGAACAGCATTTATATGAGCAGCAATATCAGAAAACACACTTTTCTTCTTCTTTATCATATTTGCTGTAGTTGCCTCAGTTTTCACAATCCTTCTTACCCAGTTTCATGTGAAACAGTCTCTTAATATGATAAGCCATGCCTAGTGATGAAAGAGTCTGCATTTTTTATAGGTTTGTTGTTTAAAATGTTAACACCTTCAGCCTTTGGGGGTGATCGGCCTAGTTTTAGCAATTTTCTTGGGGGTCTGCTGAAACTGGTCATATCTTCTATTAGGGAATACATTGGTAACAGTTACAGCAAAGTACATTCTAAAAACCCAGTGAAATTCATTTACGAGGTAGAGGTATTACATATTCCTGTGCTGGAAACTTGCTTTACCTTGAATTAAACTTGAAAAGAACAGTGTCATTTATTCACAGTCTTCATTTTAGATGCTGTTTATCCTTGAAGTAATGAGCAACATGGGAAATGTGCTATCTCTCAGTGTGTGAGACTGAATCGGAACGATCAGCCTAATTGTATAACTCTTTCCGTAAGAGTAGGCACATACATTTTAATTTTCCTTTCCAATAGACCATGCGGAATGCATTATTTTTCTTCAGATACATCTAACTCTTCAGCGACCGCAAAAAGCTCTGCCACACGCAATGTAAGTAGCACCCGACTCATGTCAGATACATGGGGCAGAATGCAGATTTCAAAATCCACTTTAAGCAGCTGGCTAAAACTAATCTCCCTACCTGTTTAGCATCTCTTTTTTTTTTCTTTTTTTTTTTCTTTTTTATCTTGAAGTCCTAAAAAAGTATCTCTGTGCATGTCAAACCACCTTACTGTGAGTAAGTGGACATCAGCTCAGGCCCAAGGTCCCTGAGTGAACAAACATCTCCCTGATGTGCCTCTGGGATTCAATCTGAAAAATTTCTCAGACCATATCAGATGCTGACAGAAGCGAACACCCTGCAGGACACATCTGTGACGGCATTATCCACCTTTTACCCTGCCATTTCTGTGTAAAGTGGGATGAATTCTCTTTTCAGCATTACAAGGTCGAATCTCCATCTCCTAACCAAAATAGGTAGCTATTCTTGAAGGTAGAATGAGGATGGAGGAACAACTTCCTACTCCTCCCCACTGAAACGGTCTTACCATGAGAAAATAGCTCAAATTTCTTTAGACCACAGGGCCGATAAGTAAAATTATGATTAGGGGGTTTACTTGGGGGCACAGAGTTGTGTCCTGGTCCACTTCCAGAAAACTAATCGTGCATTTTCTTATTAAAATAAAAACAATTCTAGGAACAGGAACTAGACCCAAAACCATTGATGGGTCCCTTTCGGCTGAGTGCCTACTGGCCAAATTTTAAAAAAAAAAAATTGTTTTAAACCCTTCCTTTCTTGCCCAGTGAGCTCTGTGAGGGTACTGTCTTCCTACACATAAAAATGGCCTCCTCAAGCGCTGGGAAACCCTCACTATTAAGGTACTTTCAAGTGAGATAGGAGAAGTTTCAAACTAAGATGAAGCAACAAATGAAATGTTCTACTTATGTGAGTCCTGTATTTATGTAAGTGTATATATGTAAAGGTGTGTGTCACCGCATTCAGATGTACTTTTATTGAGCAGGGAGGAAGGCAAGAGTTGGTCTCTGGGACCGTGTCAACATATCGTGTCAGCAGTCACAAGTTGTACTTTCCTCCTTCATCCCTGCTGACGACCTTCTTGCAGATAAAATATTTCCTGCACAGTTGCTTCCAGAAAGAAACTGTGAGCCCCTCTTCCCAGGCTGTGGAGGAAAAAGGACAAAGGTGCTCTGTGAGCCCATGTGAGATTTCTGAGACCAAAAAAGAGGAGCAAGACCTAAGAGGTGCCCTTGCTGTCAGCTTTTTCTCACCAGCTCTACGCGGTTTTGCTCAGCATCACAACTGGCCTATTCTGATGTAACATTTGATAGGAAATTAGGAATAGGTTCTTTGAAAAAAAGATGAAGAGAGAAAAATTTTGAATTTCAAAATTTCTTTTGAAAAAAAAAATAAAAGAAAAAAAATAACTCTCTTTTGGGAAGAGTTTTAACATTTGACCAGGGCCTTTACAAACCCCAAAACCTGTTTTTACAGAAGAACGTGATAGTTCTCTGTAATTGCTAAGTTGTAAACTTTTACCTATCTGCCTTAAATTTTTTTCCAGTGTGATTTACAGAGGGTGAATGGATTCAGCAGCACCCAGTGTCACTGTGGCACAGGGAGATTTCAGGAATTCAAGCAGGTTCAGTTGGGTGGCTCTTGGCAGTTTACTGGTCTGGTTGGCATTTTCACAGCACTTACAGAAAATGGGTAAGTCTGAATAAGTTGATTTGTGAGCTCCAGGTCAGCCAGACTTACAGAATCGCCTCACGTTTTCCTTAAGGCGATCACCAAAGATGCCAGGAAGCTCTGAATCTCAGATGCTGTTTGAGTTGAATGAAAACTAAGACAAATTCACTCTTCAGGTCCAGAGGACAGCTCTGCTCAGTGAGGTGGATTAAAATAAAAGCAAACTTTTCTCCTGTTCTCCTTGTCTTTCTTATCCTTGTTTTCAATGTATTTGGCACGAAAAAGCTCTGTGCAGTCCCATCAAAGACTCCTTGCTTTCATCTTGAAGCCTGGTCATATGCCTGCTCCTCTAAGAAATCCCAACGGCTTCTCCCCCTGCAGCAGACCACCCCCAGTGTGGGCTCTGCCTCTTCCTCCCTCAGCTCCAGAAGTTTCTCCTTTCCACTAACGCTTAATGTCTCCCCAGGAAAGAGCAACCTAGGGAGCTCCTCCTGAGGGCAGGAGCCACATGAAGGTAAGCTGGGGCCTCCGTGGCTGCCCAGACACGGCCATGATACCAGACCAGCTCATACACTATGCCTAGGATAAAATGCCAACAAGAAATGAAACACTACTCTGCCCTGGTGAGGCCACATCTGCAGTACTGTGTCCAGTTCTGGGCTTCCCAGTTCAAGAAGGACAGGGAACTGCTGGAGAGTGTCCAGCGCAGGGCTACACAGATGATCAAGGGAATGGAGCACCTCTCTTATGAAGAAAGGCTGAGAGACCTGGGTCTGTTTAGCCTGGAGAAGAGAAGGCTTAGAGGGGATTTTATCAATGCTTATTAATATCTAAAGGGCAGGTGTGAAGAGGACTGAGCCAGACACTTCTCCGTGGTGCCTGGTGACAGGACAAGGGGCAATGGACATGAGCTGTAACACAGGAAATTCCAGCTCAACATGAGGAGGAACTTCTTTACTTTGAGGGTGACAGAGCACTGGCACAGGCTGCCCAGAGAGGTGGTGGAGTCTCCGTCTCTGGAGATATTCAAAGCCTGTCTGGATGCGTTTCTGTCCAGCCTGCTCTAGGTGAACCCATTTTGGCAGGGGGGTTGGACTAGATGATCTCCAGATGTCACTTCCAACCCCTACCATTCTATGATTTTGTAATGTTCCTTTGACTATCCATTGCTCCTGGGCTGAAGTAGTGAGGATACACCAGCTTGAGTTAGCAGCATAAATTCCATCTGTGATTGCCCCGGGAGCTAAGTTTCAACTTTTAAGACAAGCTTAAAAACCACTAGCTGTTTATAACAAATAACGATTTACTATTATTTTGAACCTGAGTTGAGGCCCTTCCTTGTTATACAACGCTGACATGCCCTTTGCATTCAGAGGTTTTACTTTTTGGCTATAAGTGAAGTCAGCACACTTCTGTCCCTTAGCACATTTCTATCCCTTAATGCTCTTCTGCTCCTTAATGTCCATTCATTAATTCCTTAGTGCTCAAGTACTACTTCTTTAAAAGTAAGGCTTTTGCCGCAGTGCCCTGGCCAAACACCAATTTGGCGCTCGGAAAATTTTGCCTAATTCAACTGAAGTTTCTGCATGCTACGATGTGATTACTTGCTGTCTCAAACTGCTGCGCGGTGCTCTTCGCTGCAGTTCACAGCCAGCTGCTCGTCGGTGACGCTGGTGATTCCCCACATCAGTGTGAATTTACAACACTGCCGGGAACCTTACGGGATGTATATGGGTGCGCGTGTGTGTCTGTGGTAGATACAACATCTAAAAGGTTGTCTTGGACTAAGAGAGATCTGAGACAGCCAGCAAGTCTTCTTTCAAATTAGTTTTACAGAAGCAGAAGCAAAAACCTTCATTTAAAATGTACAGAAAGTTCCAAGGAAAGGTATTCAGTCCTCACACAATTACTTTTTGGCTGACCTTTGCTAGATTTTAGTGAATGAATATTAATGACTCTCCAGCACAAAAGTAATTTAATGAGAAAAACTTACTTAACTAGGCAATCTATTGCCTAACTGCCTAACAAACCTATTTGCTAAATTTTAGAGTAAAAACACAAATGTAAATTTAATGTTAACATATTACAGAATCAAAGAATCATAGAATTGTCTAGGTTGGAAGGGACCTTTCAGATCATCAAGTCCAACCATCACTATAATGGTATATTTGTTACAGGCCATCCTAAATTGGGATCTTCAAGTTGAAATATGCTTCTTTTAAGAGAGATTCAAATTATTTCATTCAAACCACAATTAGACTTTGTTTGGTTTACAAATATTGTTTCCTGGGATCTTCATAGTTTCTAATATTAGTTTCGTACTACCCCAAAATTATTTTGCCTTCAAGGTATTATTAGAGCATTTCACATTGTTGTTATTTAAGTAGGAATTATCATTAATAACTTTTGTCATGTTTTCATTATGTATTCTTTATGTTTTAATTACAGGAAGAACTGAGAGTTTACAGTTTAATCCCAGCTAATGCTGGTTTCACTCTGTTACAAAACGAGTGGCAGTGAAGCGCAGCCTAGAAGAAAACATCAGTTATTCTGATTGCACGTCGGGCCTGATCCAAAGTGCACAGACTAAATTATTGATGCCCTACTGACTTCGGGAGGCTTTGAACCAGACCCTTTGAGAAACCAATCAATAGCATCAACAGCAATTGGGAATGAATAGCCAAATCAGTTGGTTAATCAAGAAACAGCATTTAAGAAATGTTTAGATGGTTACAGAAAAGCCGAACAATGCCAAGGAATTTGGTAAATTAACATTTTGATGAGTCAGATTCCTGTGTTGAAGAAAACATTCTGATTGTTTTATTTTGTTAATTTTAGAAAAAAATCTTTAAAATCAGAATTAAATTGCCGATGCCACATGCAGAAGGTGTAGGATTTAAAAGCCCTTTTACAAGAAATGTGTTGAAATTGCTGCATGTTTAAAAACAGCAGAGACGTTGTAGGTGCAGAATGGTTGGTAGGCAGGGAAAGTAATGATTTATATTGACTGTCCTGATAAAATCCTTTTTCATGGCATTTTTTTTTTGTTTGTATATCCTCATCTCCTCTCACAAAAATTTCAGGTGCTTAACCTTCATATTACTTTGCAGGATCAAAACAAAATCATATCAAGTAGATTATATTAGAGTATTATAACTTAAAAGAAAATCAGTCTTTTTAATCTACTGTAAAATAACGTATAAGCCACCCATGAATCTACATTAAATTGGATGAAAAAGTACTTTCATTTTAAATTAAAGAATAGTTCATTACAGCTGACAAGTGCTACCTCCCAGGTGAAACTTATTTTCCATAAGATAAACTGCTGGATGATACCAGTTACCTTCATCTGCTAAATACTGATATTTTCTTATTCTAAATATGTGGGTTCATGTGGCTGAGTCTGTGAAATTGCAGATCTATGAGCAAATGAATAATTACAGAATATTTCTCTGTTTTACTGGATGTTGGTGTTATGCAAACAAAAAGGTTCCAAGGAGCGTAGGCAGCATTCACATCTGACCCCACTCAGGAAGCGCAGCCTGACCATTAGGCAGCACGAACACGATGCTTCTCTGCTCTATTTGTCCAACTTCGTCCAATTTGGACTCACAAAAAGCACATATTTTTCAGAAGTTTGTGCAAATGCATTGAGTTTTACTCTTCAGGGAAGATTAATAAGAGCCAGTCTTTTGAAATCTTATTTGCTGGTATTTATTTTGCCTCCTTTCCTTTCTTTCGTACTGCGTGTATGATTCCCAGTTCTACATTGTATAATCTTATCATCTTGTTACTAATAATCATTATTCATGGGAGCAATCCTGCAGCTGACGGGGGCAACCAGATAGTGATACAGGGAATTCAGCAGAAAATACGCATTAGAGTGAACCTTCTGAAAGTGCGCCTTGGTGTGGGTGCCTGGGATAATGTTAAGTAAAGGTTATCAATAAAAAATAAGGTTTCAAATCATATTTGCTTAGGCTTCTCCCCAAGGAAGGATGATAGTCATTCCGAACGGGGCCTTGGAAGGTGTTTGATGCTGCCAGCGCACGTCTGGGGACATTGTCCGTCAGCCTGCTTCGGAGAGAGACTGAGGACATCGGTACAGATACTCCGTTGTCAGTGATTTGGGGATCATTAAATGGACATCATGAATTTCTTGTCTTTCATAGAAAAAAACCTTTTCTGCTGAAGCGTCTTAGAAGCTACCCAGATAAATAACCAGGAAAAATAGCATTAGTATATGCTCTATATGAAAAATAAATGAGAATATAAACAAAACAGTCCATCTCTCTCATTTTCTAAGGAAGATACGAAAGGATTTAGGCTCTGAAAGTGCTTATATAGGCATGGCTGCGTGGTTAGGAAGTGCTGCAGAAACTGCGGTTGCTGCCCCTTTCACCTGGATTGTAACCTGGCAGCTCTCCTAGAACTGGTTTACTAAATCAAGAACGTGACAGAGAAGGTTACTAGTAGTTGATAAGATTGACAGTAGGGAGCTTGACGATCAAATCAGTTTAATCCCAGTCTTCATAATAAAAAGAATGGTCTGAGGCATGATGTTCCATCTCATAATAAACAAATTATAATACTTTCAGCTGTTTCCACAAGACCAATAGAAATTCAGCACGGCATTCAGTTGTGGATACAAAAGCATTTGATGCAGGTAAAGGAATAAAAAAGTAAAAAATCTTCCAATAAAAGTGAAATAAAAATAACATCCTTGTGGACAAAGATGATAATGTGAAGTAAGAAATACAAGGACGGGAGAAAAGAAGTTGAAGCCATTTTTCTAAAGTAATTAAATATGAAGGCAGTGTGCGGGAGAAAGCTTCTAATAGATTCAGTTACTACAATTTCATAGAGAGATGTATTCTCAAATAATGTGGTTTATCACCCAATATTGCTGGATTAAATATGTTCATAAAGATTCATAAAGAGGACCTTCACTCCTCTAGACATCTCAGGTCATCAGAGGGTCGGCATAAAGGGGAGCTGCGCTTCTGCTCCAAAACACTCATTGACTAGAGGGCTTAACTTTCAACTCAAGTCTTTCCTGTCACTGGAAGAGAATAATAATGCATCATAATGGGAGTTGTTCAACTGACCATTAGTCATCTTACTTTAACCACTTAGATGGGTGAGATAATGCTGGAAGAAAGCTGTGGTTTGAGCAGTGAGCAAGCGTGGCCCATGTCAGCGGGTCAGATGCAGAAGTATCCCACAACTGGGGTTGACGAGAGAAGCACTTCAGGCATATGACTGCAAAGCAACAAAGATATTGGCATTGTGACAGCTAGCAGAAATAGCATGGCTCAGAACACCATTTCCAGCTTAGTTATATCTCAGCTTAACAGCTTTTATTTATTTTTGTACCATCAGACTGAAACAAGGAGAACGTTTTGGAGACTCTCTGCTAGGTAAGAATCTATTGCCAGCTTTTTCCAACAGTAACATACTGTTATGACACCAGAATCATACCTTTTCTAAGCAGATATACTTGGATTTGATTTCTCTGTGGAGTGGATTTCAGTGAAACTGAGACTGAGTGCTTAGTTTCATATACTTCAACATTTACAGTAGCCTAGGAACTGAAGTGCTGAAACAGTCAGTAAGAAGTCAATTTTTTCTTCAAAAATCACAACTCATTATTAATGTCATCACCTAAGAGACTAATTCTCCTTCAAGAACTGACACTAACCTGAGATTGGGGTGAAGAACAAATTCTCTTGGTACATGCATAGCTCCTGCTCCAAGAGTCACTGTCCTCTCTGCAGAGTTCAGAGCTCAGTGACATGGGAATGCTAAAACTTCTTTATGTGCAAACTAAACCATTTGGAATTATGTTCAACAAGGCCACATGGAGATAACAACAGCAGTTATTACAGTGTGCATTTAAGAACTGGGATCTCAGAAACGGTATCTCAGAACACAATATATATGACCGCAGCAGTGACTGTAACACGTTCTAGCAGAAGTCGTTCCAATTTCTTCTGAAGCTCTTCCATTTTATACAAATACTTAAATATTCATGAGGGAGGAGATGAGAATGATGTAATAGGTTAAAGGCTTATGCAGTTATTGGTGTCTACTAGAGGCTGCCCGGTCAGGGGGAGCCTATTGATGAAGCTGCCTTACTCCAGCTACAAGAGGCATCGCGCTCACTGGCTCTCATCCTGCTGGGGGACTTCAACCACCCTGACATCTGATGGAAAAGCAGCACAGAGAGCTGTAGGCAATTCAGGAGACTCCTGGAATGCATCTTAAGCCAGGTAATAAACAGCCCCACCAAAGGGGATGAGATACTGATGGTCACCAATGCAAGTGAGTTAATTGGTGACATCAAGATTGGAAGCAGCCTGGGCTGCAGTGATCATGCACCGGTGGAGTTCACAGTCCTGAGGGATATGGGTCAGGGGAAGGGTAAAGTCAGGACCATGAATGTTAGGAAAGAAAAATACCAGCTCTTCAAGGAGTTAGTCAATAAGACCCTCTGGGAAACTGCCCTCGGGGACAAGGGAGCAGAACAGAGCCGGCAGATCTCTGAGGACGCTTTCCTTAGAGCACAAGAGGAAAGGAAAGGAGGAAAGAGAGGAGGAGAGGAGAGATCAGGAAAGGAGGGCAAGAGACCTGCATGGCTGAGTTGAGACCTGCTTGTCAAACTAAAGGGCATGCAAGAGATGCACAGGCAGTGGAAGCAGGGTCAGGTATCCTGGGAAGAGTATAGGAACACTGCGCAGTTATGTAGGGATGGGGTCAGGAAGGCCAAGGTGCAGCTGGAGCTGATCTTGGCAAGGGATAAAAAGAATAATAAGAAGGGCTTCTATAGGTATGTCAACCAGAAAAGGAAGGTCAAAGAAAGCATACCCCCTGATGAGCAAGACTGGCAAACTGGTAACAAGGGATGAGGAGAACGCTGAGGTACTTAACAACTTTTTTGCCTCAGTCTTCACTGGCAACATCTCTTCCCAAACCTCTTGAGTGGATGGACCACAAGACAGGTACTGGGGGAGCAAAGTCCCTCCCACTGTAAGAGAAAATCGACTTCGTGACCACCTGAGGATATAAGTCTATGGGACCTGACGAGATTCATCCCAGAGTCCTGAGGAAATTGGCTGATGTAGTTGCCAAGACACTCTCCATTAAATTTTAAAAGTCATGGCAGTCGGAAGTCCCTGGTGACTGGAAAAAGAGAAATATTGCACCCATTTTTAACCAGGGTAGAAAGGAGGACCCTGGGAACTACCAACCTGTCAGCCTCACCTCTGTGCCTGGGAAGATCATGGAATAGATCCTCCTAGAATCTATGCTCAGGCACATGGAGGACAGGGAAGTGATTCAAGACAGCCAGCATGGCTTCACCAAGGGCAAGTCCTGCCTGACCAACTTCGTGGCCTCCTGTGATGGAGTGACTACATCAGTAGACAAGAGAAGAGCCATGGATGTCATCTATCTGGACTTCTGTAAGGCCTTTGACATGGTCCCCCACAACAGCCTTCTCTTCAAATTGCTGAGATATGGATTTGATGGGTGGACTGTTCGGTAGACGAGGAATTGGTTGGGTGGTCGCATCCAGAGGGTAGTGGTCAACAGCTCAATGTCCAGACGGAGACTGGTGACAAATGGTGTCCCTCAGGGGTCTGTCTTGGGACCAGTACTGTGTAATATCTTTTATCAATGCCATATACAGTGGGATCGAATGCACCCTCAGCAAGTTTGCAGACGACACCAAGGTGAGTGGTGTGGTTGACAAGCCTGAGGGACGGGATGCCATCCAGAGCGTCCTGGACAGGCTCAAGAAGTTGGCCTATGTGAACCTCCTGAGGTTCAACAAGGCCAAGTGCAGGGTCCTGCACCTGGGTTGGGGCAACCCTGGGTATCAATACAGGCTGGGGGATGAAGGGATGGAGAGCAGCCCTGAGGAGAAGGACTTGGGGGTACTGGTGGATGAAAAGCTGGACATGAGGTGACAATGTGTCCTTGCAGCCCAGAAAGCCAACCGCATCCTGGGCTGCATCACAAGAAGCATGGCCAGCAGGTCGAGGGAGGTGATTCTCCCCCTCTACTCTGCTCTGGTGAGACCCTACCTGGAGTCTTGTGTCCAGCTCTGGAGCCCTCAGCACAGAAAAGACATGGACCTTTTGTAGCAGGTCCAGAGGAGGGCCACAAAAATGATCAGAGGGATCCTATGTCCTATGAGGATAGTCAGAGAGCTGGGGTAGTTCCTGTTCCTGGAAAAGAGAAGGCTCTGGGGAGACCTTATTGTGGCCTTCCAGTACTTAAAGGGGGCCTACAGGAAAGATGGGACAAACTTTTTTAGCAGGGCCTGTTGTGATAGGACAAGGGGTAATGATTTTAAACTAAAAGAGGGAAGATTTAGACTATATATCGGAAAGAAATTTTTTACCATGAGGGTGGTGAAACACTGGCCCAGGTTGCCGAGAGAGGTGGTCAATGCACCATCCCTGGAAACGTTCAAGGTCAGGTTGGATGGAGCTCTAAGCAGCCTGGTCCAGTTGAAGATGTCCCTGCTCATTGCAGGGTGATTGGACTAGATGACCTTTGAAGGTCCCTTCCAACACAAACTATTTAATGATTCTACGGGAAGCTGGAACAAGCAGCTGTCAGTTCCTGTTAAAATAATTACACAAAGTAGAACATCTGCAGTTGAATGACTGAGTAAAATACACCCACAGAGTATGACACCTAGAACTTGCACCAGGCAGGCAGAAGGTGAAGAAGTGATGTTTCTTGAGGGAGGATTTGAACTTAAGCCTCCCACGCATTGTTTAAGCGTCCTGATTACTCACTGAGGGCAACGCTCCTGGTCAGTGTTGTAACCGGTGCTTAAAATATAGTGCTGTATTTCTATTGTTTACTTTTGTCAGAAGTATCCACACTGGAAACAAAATGTTGTGTTTGATATCAAACTAAATGTTTCCTTGATCCAGAATGAATATTTCTCAGTTTTTCATTACCATGAGAAAAACTTTAAAAAAAAATCTGCTCCAAAAAGAAAACCTTTTTTTTTTTAAAAAAAAAAAACCAAACCTCCAATTCAGGCATTATTTTTCATGTCTGGCTCAGTGACCAAAGAAAAACATAATCTATTACACAGTTTTAAGAGAGATCACCCTTCTTTTAAGGAACCAGCATGACATAAATTGTCAGTAACTCCCAGGAGCACAGTAAGAACTGCCACAGTATAGAGTGGGACAAGCACGGCAACAACAGAGGCAGCTTCTTGCCATGGAAAGAAGGTCAGTACCACAACAGCCAGCCAAGAAATGCCAACAGGCTACAGCAGGGTCGGCTTGAAAAGCCCTTAGCAGCCCAGCAGCAGCAGCAGGAAGCACAGCAATGATAGATACGTGAGCAAAAGGCAGGAGAAAATAGTAGTTTAGACTTTTGAAAACGGCAGTTTTCTTCAGAACAGTAAAGCCCGGAGACAGAGAGTTGCATGGCAACATGGGAAGCAAGAGGGATGTTCATAAGGTTATCACCTCCCCCGATTTATGATGCCTCAGTGCCAATGAAGCAATATCAATTGTTATCAAATTGGGAAGCCTGATATCCCTGCCTTGAAACACAGCGAGAGCACTCGGTAGTCCAGAATAACTGTCGATGATAGAAAATCTCTGATATCCCATCTTTGGACTATTCTGAACAAGTTGATAGTATTTCTGACAGATTTCTACCCCGGTATTGTCCTACAGACAAGTATCTCAAGGGACCCATAAGGATCACACCTAGGAATCAGGCTGAATTTGAATTTTTTCCAGTGTTTTCTTTGCCAGAGAAAAATAGGTCAATGCAAAAAAATACTACAAGATTTGGCCCTAAAAAGACCTGGCAATAGCCAAGCAACCTCACATTTGACCTAACAATTAAAAAAAAAAAGGTGTCACAAAAAGGACTTTTTTCTCTCTCTTTCCCCCCGCCTCCCCCTTCCTTCAGAAAAATAGCAGCCTTAATAGGGTAAGTGGGACTGCATGAAATATTGCTGTGCTTTGGATTATTTTGTGCCATTAATGACATAGCTCATGCAGGTAAAGATTCATTCTAGAAATAAAAGCAATTACAAATACAATTCCTTGTTCAATATTATTAGTTCAGCATTTCAGTAAACGTTAAGGTTCCCATAATGAGTCCTAACATTGAACTATTTTTATTCCCTATAAAATCTAATTTCATTAACTTATCTGGGAAATGCAGGATATATATTATCCCTGTGCTATTGAATGTGAAAATACATTCAGCAGTGTGCAGCTGGAACCTTGTTTGTACATATTCCCGCGGCAAAATGAAAAGGAGGTGGAGAATGAGTATAATGAAAGACTTGATACAAGCTTGGACTGCTGATTTTTTTAATGGAAATTTTTTTAATGGAGGAGCACAAACATGTATTTTTAAAAGCTGGATGAACAAATAAGAATAGCTCTGGGCAGATCTAATCTGCACGGCTAGCACTTACAGTATGCATTAAAGAATTCAAGCTGACATTGACCTTGGCAGCACTTACAAAGGCAGAATTTTCACCAGGATGAAAACGTCCTACGCCGTGTCTTCAGTTCTGTGAACAGTCTCGGTGGGTTTTTTTCAGTATTAACTATACTTACTTCTCATACCTCCATTCTTTGTACCTTATAATTATTTTCAAGCAATAACATACTAAACACACAGGATAAAAGAAGAGTAGTATCGTGTAGTATACAAGCATAATTCAAGCCTTCATCATCTTTTTAAGAAGATTCTCTTCTGCAAGTATGTCAAAACATTTTTTCTACAGCTTTCCCCAATCCTAAAAGCTTTTTTACAGATATATTGCTAATGACAGGGTCTTTAAAAAACAAATAATAAAATATACATGTAAAATAGAACGATACGCAAAAAATAAGCATAAGACTATCCACAAATACTTATTTCATAGCGGCCAAAAGAAAAGTTATATTTTAATTCTCATGGCACTCTCCTTATGGCATTGGCTCCAAAATCAATACCGTGTTGAAGTTCCCTTGACCATCACGCTCCATAAGTTCCTAGAAACTGAGGATTTTGATCACTACTGGGTTTTTATAACCATTCCTGTTAATCATTCCAAAGCTGGGTGACTTGGAACCGACAGTGTTACCATAGGCCTACAGAGATGTGGTCAGAGAGGCATACTGAGACAATTCAGCACCAAGGAACCTCTCCCACAGTGAAAACAGTGGACAAGACCAGTAGTTCACCACAACTGGTCAGTTATGGTGTACTTCTGAGGCACAAGCATATAACTGGTAAACTTCGGCAAGCCCAAGAAGGTAAGTTTTGCTGTAGCTAGGCTGATCATGGGAAAGTCCAGCTCTCGTTGCTTTCCACCATGCTGCCAGAACCTCAGCAAATTCCATGAGAAAAGCAGCTATGGAGAGGAAAGAAAGGCAGAAAGAAGAATCATAGAATCATAGAATTGTCTAGGTTAGAAGGGACTTTTCAGATCATCGAGTCCAACCGTTAACCTAACGCTGCCAAAACCACCAAAACCATGTCCCTCAGCACCACATCCACCCATCTTTTAAATACCTCCAGGGATTCAGGGGTTTAACCACTTCCCTGAGCAGCCTGTTCCAATGCTTGATAACCCTTTCGGTGAAGAATTTTTTCCTAATATCCATCCTTAAGCCTCCCCTGGCACAACTTGAGGCCATTTCCTTTTGCTCTATCACTTGTTACCTGGGAGAAGAGACCGACCCCCACCTCGCTACAACCTCCTTTCCGGTAGTTGCAGAGAGCAATAAGGTCTCCCCACAGCCTCCTTTTCTCCAGGCTCAACAACCCCAGTTCCCTCAGCTGCTCCTCATAAGACTCATGCTCCAGTCCCCTCACCAGCTTCATTGCCCTTCTCTGGACACGCTCTAGCACCTCAGTGTCTTTTTTGTGGTGAGGGGCCCAAAACTGGACACAGCACTTGAGGCGGGGCCTCACCAGTGATGAGTGCAGGGCGACAATCACTGCCTTAGTCCTACTCACCACACTATTTCTGATACAAGCCACGATGCTGTTGGCCTTCTTGGCCACCTGGGCACACTGCTGGCTCAGGTTCTGCCAGCTGTCGACCAACACCCCCAGGTCCTTTTCTGCTGGGCAGCTCTCCAGCCACTCTTCGCCAAGCCTGGAGCGCTGCATGGGGTTGTTGTGACCCAAGTGCAGGACCCAGCACTTGGCCTTGTTGAACCTCATACCATTGGCCTCAGCCCATCGATGCAGCCTGCCCAGATCCCTCTGCAAAGCCTTTCTGCCCTCAAGCAAATGAACTCTCCCGCCCGACTTGCTGTCATCTGTGAACTTACTGAGCGTGCACTCGAGTTCCTGAGGGTGCACTTGAATGAGCTGATAGATAGTGTAAGGGGCACAAGGAGCTGGCTCCAGTGGCACATAAAACTTTGCTTGTTTGCTCCAGAAAGGTTCAGAATGTTTGGAATGGATGAGAAGAATAAAACTCAAGACCCATCTTTAGGCTAATGACCTTTCCCATGGTCAGCTCCCTGCCTGCTGCACATGTAAAACATCCTTTCGCTCATGCATCCATCAACATACTCCTCCAAATAGAAAAAAAAATATTTTAAAATTGAAAAGATTTCTTGACCTACAGTGTAGAAGAAAATCGAAGATTGCTCTTTTTGAAAAGGTGGGGCTTTTGATCATTTTGCCTTCATTAAATGTCATAGTAATAAGCAACAAACAAATTAAAGGTACATTGACAGACTGAAAAAACAAATTGTAAGATCTTTGGGACAGGAAGCAAATCTTTATTGCAAGATTTTGCAGTAAACAGTGAGTTTGTGACCAGAGGTCCTGGATGCTGTTGGAATACAAACCTTAGAATAACAGAATTCAATGCTGGAAAACACTGTAAACAGCTATCTATTTCACTCTTAGCTACAAATAATACATGAAAAAGATTTTTCAACTCTTGCCGTCCATCGGAAACACTGACTCTGGCACACGCTTTCCCTGCATTTCCTCACGGATCAATGGAGAGAGAAAGTCCTGTCCCAAAGGCAGCGCGGGTCCCCTTAGAGCCGTACGGTATCGACCGGGGTTTCCCAAGTCATTTCAATCCGTTTCCCATCTCTCCATGTGCAGCCATAACCTCTGCGCAAAACCGTGAAATACAGCATTGCCAATATGTTGCATTAGAGGCCTCCAAATGTCATAGTTAATGAGAATACATTTTGATTGTACTATAAAACATGGTAGGTTAATACATGTACGTATACACATATGTATCTCTCCATGCTGCTGCACTCATTTTTCACGTTTCTTTGGTGAGCTTTGCATATTTTTGCATATTTAAGCTTTGTCAGAGAGTATTTTAACAGAGAATTAGTCTAGGCATCTTTCTTAGGGCGCACACTGAATATAATTTGTATTGAATTTTCATTATGACTCCTGGCTAAAAATATGTTGATAATTCAAGGGGCCTTGCGAGGGGAAGATGTTAACTAACAAAATGGAACATACACTTCTTTTTAGCTATCAACACTTAGTCTCTTCCATCGCAGCATTACTCAGATCAAATATCAAATGGTAGCAATTATTTTATAAGAAGACTGTTTACTTTCGTTCCATTATCAAATCATGAAATTAATCAAAAGTTGTAAATGTTAAATTGCTGCATTTCCTATAGACAGCTGTCAGCCCTTCATCTGTCACCCAGACCGTCAATGGACAAACGTTGAAACCAGTGTCCTCATTTCCATTTTCACCTGAATCATACTTGTAATAAATGATTTTGAAAAAAATTAATTTTCCCAGGTATTTTTAAAATGTTTTTGAGTTTACCTGACAGTCTGTCTAGAAATGCTCCACTGATGGCTCAGCAGGAGCACAGCAGGTAAGGAGACCTCAGTGGCTTGGCTAGGGGACAATGGCAGGTACATTCTCCAGTGGTGTGCGGGAATAATATGGTGGGATGTCCATGTTGGGAGCGGAGCGTTATGATCAAAACTGGATGTGAACTGTAAGAGCAAAAGTTGAGCTCATCCTTAACCACAATGAAACTTTTCAGTAAAATATATACACAAAATGCCCTGGCACCACCTTACTTGATGAAGAACCTTTTATTACACAGAGTCATTCCAGCCCTGTCTCCGATGCCTTCCCTCAAACTTTTGGTGTCTATTCTTGTTTGGAAACGGTCTCTCAACAGCAGGAGTAAGGGCTTCATCCCCTCTTTCAATTCAATTCCCTGAAAGACAATAGCTATACTTCTACTATGCAGGTGCTGTTTTTAAGCTGGTTTTAACAATCTTGCGATTGTTCTCTTATTAATTGCCCACATTTATCCAAAACACACTGACAAGAGCAGCATTAGCTTTGCGGCCAGTCATTTGAAAGGCAGACAAAAAGAAATACATTCAATTACTATTTATTAAAAAATCACATGTGTTGGTGCATATAACAGAATTCAAGGCTTTCAGTAGGCTATAATTGAATCCTTTTGTATTAAATAAGCCATAGCTATATCTATTGTTCTAGCAGCTGATAAAAAATGATTCAGAAATTATATTCAAGCTTTTCTGCATAATTATTAAAGTGTAATGGCACTTAACATCTGCATTTCTGTTGCAGTCAGCATTACTAAGCTCAGCTAATTCAAAAAATATCACCAGGAACTGTGCCTGCAATGAAAAAATTCCAAATCTATACACAAATCTTTGCATCGATAAGATATGACAGGACATACGGCGGGATCTTCACTTGGCACGCGCCCGCACAGCTACAAAAGTCAATGGAACGAGGCCAATTTGCGCCACCGATTGACACAGCCAGGGACTCACTTGCCTCTCCCCAGTGTAAGATGGTACGTGAGGTTTTCCAGCCGAGGGTGGCCGGGGAGGCTGAAGCTGGCAGGAGGCCACCCTGGCCTTCCCAGCGCCAGCCCTTCCTCCGGGATTTAAGAGGAGGGCATGCTGTTAGCAGCCATCTCCAGCTGAAGGGTCAGTGGAGCATGAAGTTTACGTAATATCTCAGCTGGGCTCTTCCTTCTACTTGTCTGCATGATCCGATTTCTGTTCTTTTACTTGACTGATTGTCTGGGGTTTTGTGGTTGGTTATTTTTTAAGTTGGAGAATACAATTTTGTATTTCCCATATATTTTCCAGGATAGCTCGGGACATTCTTGCACAAACTTTGCACCGTTAAAGACAAGGAAGTTTGCCACTGAGTATAAATTCAGTATATTAAGATTTTTTCTCTTATTCTGAAAAAGTGACCTGTTTACCTCTGCATTCTGCACACAAGAGCTTTACGGTATTTTCATATAAAATCACCAGATAAAGAGACATTTTTTAAAAACAGGTGAGTTCACTGATTTAGAAATAAGCATGCTTCTGAATTCTAAAAATTGCATATAATTGAGCCAGCTACCACTTAACTCTTGGATATTCTGATAAAAGATATTTCCTATCTTTTATCAGACTTTTTGTATCTTAACTTTTTACAGCAGAGAAGTTCTTCATTGGAAGTATGATTTGCTGCATTAACAATGATGAGGTAATTTAATGGAATCTTTCCTTGAGATCGATTCTTGCAGATCATAGTATAACCTGAGTTTCCAGACATCCCAAATTTTAGTATAAGGTAGAAAATTACCTCGGTATTTCAAGGAACAGCGTATTCTATAGTTTCAGAATTGGCTATGTGAATGTTCATTACAAGTACCCTTTGGTGGGGTGACATCACCTCCATATGTGACTTTACAGCTTTTATTGATGCAACTGATTTCAGAATGATGAAGGCCATTTTGATGACTCCATGTTGGACACTAATAACAAAGCATCAGAGTTATTAGACCTCCACCCTCCACATTTAATACCTCAATCCCTGGACTTTACAAACTCTGATCAGACTGTGCTGTGGAAGCTGGTGGTCGACACGTGTGCTATGGTGGTCATCCTTATGCTGATCTGTGAAGTTTATGGGTAGTGGCTTTTTTAAGGTGGCTGACACCCAGTATCACCATGCTCGGCACACTGGGAGTGCCCGGTTGTGCTAGGACAGAAGTGGTATGCATATGTCCAAGCCACGGCCATCAGAGGTGCCCCACAATTATTATAAATGCAGTGCTTCTGTTGTATTCCCAAGTTTCACGAATGATCGCAGGACAATGCAGGAGGAGGATATGGGAAAATGGTTTTGTGGAGTAAAGATATCTTTTCCCTCTGGAGGTATAGGACAGGGAATGACACAGAGAGAGGTTTTCCCCAAGAGATCGGAGAATGTGTTGTGAATACAAAGGTATCATTCCCAAATTGTATGAAACCCTCCTATTGTAAACATCAACCTTTACAAATCTGATCCAGAGAAGCTACTGGTAAGACATCATTCCTGAAAGTCATTTCACGCTGAGCAGCACTCAGGAGGCTGTTTGCCCAGCTGAGAGGACAAAACTCGCGGGGGGACATTCAGCTACCTATGGAACAGCTCTCCCTGGTCTGTGTTGGGTACAGAATGAATAATAATGAGCTAAATAATTTTGATTAGTTGCTACTTGCTGGGATACAGAGAAACTTAAGCTGATATGTCTTACAGGGCACTGAGAAACCAGCATTCCTTTACTCTCTGTTCACAACTGATAAAATTGAAAGACCTCACACTTACAAGGGCTAAAACAAAGTATGAGGAAGACAAAATAGTGATGCTGAGTTGCAATTTTGGGCTTGCTACCAACCACAAGTCCACGAGCTCCTCCACACTGTCACCCTGATCTGTAATGCGAAGTTCTCCTCTCTGAGACAGGGATGTCTGCTGCTGATGGAGAAGGTGCTACAAAGTCTTGTCCATCCTGTCTCTGTTTCACCGCCTGACTGGGCTCCTCAGGCTCATTTGCATATTCCTAAGGGAGCTGATTAACGGCCCAGCCTGAGCAGCTGCTTCTGAATTGCTTCTACCTCTGAATTTGTTTTCTAGTTGCCCATTTGTGTAGCCTTTTTAAACTTTTACATAGATTAGGTCTACTGATAAAGGAAGGATAATTTCTTGTCCTGTGACCTCCAGAAATATGCTTTCCATTACTATGGACTGTCTTATGCTTGCATCATCAAATTTTTAATGGAAAGTTAGTTAGTAGTTTTACTGTTTAATATTATTTTTCAGACCAGGTGCATAGCATTTACTACACATTTTGGACAGCCTATGCTCCACAGATAAGTTTAGAAGCCCTTGTTTTAGAGCCAGCAGTTCCTAGAAACAAACACTCATCCAAAATTTTTGCTATTTCATATGAGAATAATAGAAATTATAAACCAAATTATAACCATTTTCTTAGATTTTATTGTCTCGTTGATTTCTCTCGACGTTGTGTACTGAATTTCCTTTCCTTATTTAGGCCCCTGATAAGCATACTGATATATTTACTATGATATATGACATATTCTGAAGGTTGCTGCTAAATAGATTAAACTGTGTAGTGATGTAATCTTTGCACTGTTGCTATAGATTCTATAGGATAATTCATCTATAGGTGTATTTCCCTATCAATTCAGCTTGCTCAGCTTTCCTTGTGTCAGCTCAACCAAATATTATTATTTGTACTGGGGTTTACCATCATTCCATTGCTATTCTGTAATTCTTGTTACAATTAAATTCTCAACACACTGCAATGCAAGAGATGCTTTTTCTAAAAAAATGTTGTGCAATCGCATCGATGGTTTAAAGCTTTCTTCTTTATGTCTGTTATTGGATTAATCTTGTTCTGACACTTCAGGGATTATTTTTTTTTCAGAATTCACCCATGTTTGCTTTTTGCTGTGCTCTTATTCCGTTGAAACCGTCGCTATTCTTTATTAAATGACACAAATACCAGTGTATTAACAATTATTAGCAGATGTCCCTACCCAATATCTGTATGCTTCAGATCAGCCCAAGTTTCCCCATTTTTTGAGCTATTTTGCCTCCATGTTATGTGCAATGGAATCAGTACCCTGAGAGTAAGACATTCTCTCTGTAGCATTTATGCTTCTCCCCTTTCCCAACTCTGCACTAAAATTCAGTTTTCTTTGCCTAACGGGACAAGTGCCTTGACTGAAAGTACATCAGAGGAAATGACCTCTGAAGCCTAAAACATAATCTTGCTATTTAGTAATCTCAATTTAGCTTCCTAAAATTCTCTTCTACACCTCTCTAAATATTTGTAACAAATCCCTTTAAAAATACTAATTGAGTTTTTTAAACTATATAGACACACAGGGAATTCTAAGAATGTTTGAGTATGACAGAAAACTTCAACTGTGTATTTTAATAGATGAAAAATACATGTCAGATTTTATTAATATTACATAAACTTTAAAAGGGCCTCATCTTTCCATTAAAACTTCTACTAGTAAACATTCATTATAAATCCCTTTGCTATCAAATATTCACAGGAGTATCCCTAAATAAATAACTAGCAAATACTGCAATATTAATATCTAAAAAAAACCCATAGACCACAAAGATCAAACTATTAACAAAAAAAAATTACCATAAAAACATTTCAACAGTTTTCAAGCAGAGTTTTCAACCATTTCAAGACTGGTAGAAGAATCCACTATGTCATTTCAGATAAGGGTGAAGCTGTTTGGGCCGAGCTTTTCTTGACAGCCCAATCCTGATGGGGCCCTTGCATGTTTTAAGAGGCTGGACTCTTATAACTTCATGTGACAGAAAGTATCCTATATTTTTAAAGAAAAAGAGAAATAAAAAGTGAAAGTAAACCCAGAATTCTATATGATATACACCAGAATTACTTACTGCTGAGATATGTAAATTAGGTGAACATTAATTGCAGCGTCTCAGTCCTTTACTACATCCTGTCCCATCTCCATTTAGTTCAGCTGTAGAGCGTCTAACATATTCTTTTCGGTTGAAATAATTGAAACGTTAACAGCTGGGTCACACGTAGATTCCTTCTAATTAGAGGGATCCTCAAACTAACATTACATAACTTTCCTAACAGACTGGCAAAGGTGTATAGTTTGATACGCATTATGATTCCGGGACAGAGGGGACGCGCTGAGGGGAGCATGCTTGAATACTTAGCGCTAGCCTGAGGGGTTTAGGTGTACAAATCCAAATTACAGAGTCAGGCATCACTCTAGTGGTGGTAATAATAATAATCCTCTTGTGCCACTCATTTTTACAGAAAGGAGGACAGGAGGATGTGGAATTTCTATTCCATAGTCTACCAGGTAAGGTATACACCATCTAGTAATCTGGAGTATGATTCAGTCATCCTTTAGAAACTGTTCTGTTCTGCATAAAATAATATGCTCACTGGGGAAGAATGGAAGACCTTGTAAACTAGACATTAGGACAATGAGTGATCTGGAAGAAGTAATAATCACACAAGAAGGTGTCAAATTTCTCAAGATCTTTTACAGTTCTATTTTCCATTATTCTACAAAATGCTGAAGCACTGAGGAATTAGGTAGGATATCAAATAGTGAGACCACTATTTGACCTAAGAGCCTTAGGCACTCAGCTGGAATCCTAATAAAGGGAGGAAAAAAAAATTCTCAAAGCCTTTCATAAGAATTTTAAATGACAGGACGAGAAAAACCACAAACCTCCATTCTTAAGTCAATGATGAGATAGTAGTGCTGCTATGTATTTTATAAGATAAGAGTCAGTTGGAAAAGGAACTGCATGCACTAAAAGTCAGTCAAGGGTTATGGGTTTATATGTTGCCAGTAAATCGTGGTGTGTAGTCATGCTGAATTGCAAAACTGCTGAAGTATAAATCTTCTTGTCCCACCTAGGTATCTCCTTTCCAAAACAGCCACAGTTTCTGAGACAACAGTCACTTCATGTGACCAAACAGTGGGATGTAAACCAAAGAACTCAATGTATAAAGCATGTATACAGCAAGTATAAAACCTGTACCTCCTAATCTTCTAACTGTGGGAGCAATATGCCAGATTAAGCCGCAGAGTTTTGGCAACTAAATTGGCTAAATTAACAGGCTTGGATTCCACAGCAGAAACAGAGTGATCGCATCCAAAATACATAACCAACCTAAGTCACGTAAGAGCACGTGCAATGGCTCAGAATCCTACTGAAGAGTAGAGGGAGACAGTCATACATCAGGAAAACTTCTGACATTAACTCCTTCTGACATTAACTCCTATCAATACAGTAACCACAGAATTCTCCCCCCCTCTCCCCCCAACAAACCCAGATATAGTCCTTGCTTCAGAATAATCTCTAAGGCAACGTTCAGTGTAAATGGAAGAGAACTGTCTCTGCCAACCATAGACTACAGCACAGACGCAATGTACCTCCTCAAGGAAAGAAGACACTCCCTATTTGCTATCAACTACAAATGATGATGAGGGGAACATTACATTTTTTCAGCTTCTTCTACTGAAATTCTATTTAGGTGCCCATTGATTCTGACAAAACTCTGGAAATAAGGTGTAGAATACCTTAGAAATCTGACATTGCCCTAGAAATCTGCATAATTTCTCAGCAATCATAGGGAAAAAAGAAGTCATTCATTGCTAAGGTTTCCTTTCAAATGTTTCTGGAGAATCTCAGACAGTAACTTAAAAAGGGCTGGAAAGCCATGTGAAGGGAATAGTTGCTGCTAATGGCAATGGAGAAAATGTCTGTTTTTCTTTGCCCTTGGCCCTGTGGCCCAAAATAACAGGGAAAGAAGAAAGGAAAGATGATCCAGGTTCAGTCATCTTCTGATCTTCTGCAGGAGCTACAATGTTCCGTTTAGCAAGCTCCAACACCATCTGAACAAAACTTCCAAGAAGATGCTAATATCAACCACCTTGTGCTTTTATGCATAATACAGCATTCTGGAATTTGAATTTTCCCTAAGCAATAAAAGCACCTACAAAAAAGTCAGAAACTAGAATCCACCTGCCACAAAACAAAACAAAACAAAAAAAAAAAGAAACAACAACACTTTATAGAGCAGTGATAAACAGTAAAAAAAGTAGAGCAGACAGCAGTATTTTCTGTAACATTTTGCATTTGGTATATGGAATATTATCAAAACGTGACATATCTTCAATGAAAAACAGGTGAAAAGAACACCAGAGGTCGTCTGTTAAGTGTTCGAGATTTTCAGTCCCATTATTTCACAGAATGGCTGGAATGAAGGAAACAACTTTCTGAATTCTCAGAACAGCAAAGTGTGCATCAGTTTTAAGAAGTGCAATGGGCAATAAAAGTGAAAATATGTGTACATGATTTGACTTAGTGAAACAGAAGTTATCTATAGCCTTTTCCTTACAATGTATTAGTATTTAATTTCAGAATAAATTAATAGCCTTGTTTTACTAAATGTTTCCAAGCGTCAGAAAAAAATGCAAAAGTATGCTTTTTGAAATCCTAACAGATTGATTGGCAATATCCTTCTGAAATGCCTTCCACAATGTGTCCAAAGCTACAACCCTTCCAGGAAAAGTGTATCAAATCATGTTCTCTTTGTAGTATATGATTGGACACCCAGAGATGTTTGTTACAAATGGCTCCACAACAAGTAAAAAAAGGAAACCCCATATTTTAGAGTTCTTTTCTTCTACTCAAAGAACAAAAAGGCTCATCTGCATGAGTTGCTCTGTGACCCAAGCCAAAGATAGGACAGCACTCTAGTAACCTACAATTAAACGTAATGTGATTGCTATAGAGAGAAAGCTAAAAAGGGAAGAAACAAATAGAAGTGTTTGATAAATAATTTTATTAGCACTGGTATTTGTGGTATAAATAACAGAAAAATATCACTCTTACCTCCCTCTTTCTGTAAATTATAATTTTGTTCCTTAAGAAGTGTCTGGCATAAAAAAGCAGGGTCCCATGTGTATGGCTTTCTATAAGCTGCATCAAAATTGCCTTAAAACAGAAGCATAAACACAACGCTTATGATTTTAACTGATTTCTATAAACAAATAACTAAGTTTGTTTCATCTAGTTATTAATTTGTGGTTCTTGTTGATGTGAGTAAAACACATGTGCATACGATGGGAAATATTCCTGAAGCTATGAAGTCTCACTCTCAGAAGCTTGTCAAAAGCTATATATACACCTCATAGTGGTCTCCTTTGCATAGATGCAACGATGCAGTCCTCTGACAACATACCATTTTCTCTACTTGGATCTTCTTATTCCAGACTTGAGCAGAAAAGTGAGCAATTTATCCAGTATCTGTTAGGTTTTCATTCTCCGGGGCAAGGCATTCAGGTGTGACTTGCAGCACATTATACTGTTAAAACTCTACTGAACTGAATTCTCCCCAGGGTTTTTCTGTGACACTTTTCTAATTGCTTCACAAACACTAATTACCTTCACAAAGCCCTTGCAATCTTCACTTCATAAATTTAAAACTGAGTCCCTGAGAAATTGACTTCAGATACCAAATTTGAGATGGCTGCATTTTTATCACAGAATTTACCATACATGACGAAATCATCTCTCTTATTGATTTTATTTGCAGCTGTGAGAACTCATCACTTCTGCAAACTGAATTTCAGATACAAAATCTGATAAAAGCTGTTTCAAAAGTGACTGAATAATTTATTTATCCCATAGAAGCTATTTGTAAAAGAAGGTACAGCATTCAACAGGTTTTCTTCTTGGTGTCCTTCCCTTACTCGTTAAATACCTCTTGATTCTGCAGCAAATGGGGTTGGAGTGTTAGAGCTTACAAAGCAGTTTCCCCACGTATTGTTTGAAGTGGAGATTCGGTTTCTTCAAGAAAAAAGAAGACTAAAAAAAGGCAGCATCTGAACTTTAAATAAATATACCTTTAGCAGTGCCTAAATTTTGTGAGTGCCTGGCCTGGAAGCAGAACCATAAGTGAGGTACATATGCTCCCTTTATGGTGAATGGAAAAAGTTAGGTCCTTCAAAATTGGATGCTATACAAGCAATGAACTAGGCAAGCAATGACCTTATGTCAATGCCATAAGAAAGATTAAGTGCAGAGTATGTTTAGAAACCTACTGCTGCTTTCTGAGCTTAAGATCCTTTGTGCAGCCAACTGCCTTCGCCTGTTGGGGATCTATGGCCCAGAATTAACTACTGAGGGCAGGTAACCAGCACATACTTTAGAGGAATACGCAAGAATCACATATGATGAGTAGTGCCTACCACTCACGAACATACTCATATGTATCTTTATTAATCTAATACATAAACTTGTGTTAAACTGCCTATGTTCCCAAACTAATGTTCTTTAAATAGAAGATATTAGTATCCATGGCAGATGCAAAAACATGTAAATGTTGCAAGACTAGCTGTTGTGTTCAATTACAGGTTTCAAACAAACCACAGAGATTTAACAGGTGAATGTTGCCACTGATCACCTAACTCCAGAAGAATTTTTTGCGATTATTTGACTTCTCATTACTGTGGCCTTCTGAATATTATGCAAAATCCATTTTGAAAAGATGAAGTTGATTTTCATGACACTAAAATAGTTGTCAGTAGAACACATCCCTGGAAACATTCCAGGTCAGGTCGGACGGGGCTCTGAACAACCTGATCTAGTTGAAGATGTCCCTGCTTGTTGCAGGGGGATTGGACTAGATGACCTATAGAAGTCCCTTCCAACCCAAACTATTCTATGATTCTATGACATCAGTTGTAAGGAAACAGTTGTCTCCTTTGTGAATATTTTATCATGTTTTAATTGAGCCTTTTCTCTCTGTAAATGTGCATCTTACTGAGTCTTCTTTTAGGGATTTTAGGGTTTATTATGATGAAATCCAAGACAAAAGAAATAATCTGTAATGGAATTTGCATTAAGACAAAGCCTGACACTGACTGACTGAATTCTGAGCTACAGCTGCTATGACAGAGTGTGTAGGTAACGGCAGTAGTGTGGGGTTTTTCCATTCGGCTACTCATACCAAAAGGTAAGTACCTTTTGTCCAACAAACCTTGTACAATTCAATGAAAACTCAGGTATTGTTATAGAATTATTTGAGTTGAGAAACACACTTTTAAAGCAAACCAAATATTGCCTAAAATTTAAATTTGCTTATTAACGTAATAGCCAATGATTCCATGTGCTTACCTTCTGCAATAGGTGAAGGCAGCAATTCTTCACTTGACAGTCTTGAAATACAATATTCCTTAGATACTTTTTGGTCTTCGCTTTCATTTGATGTGTTTTCATTTAATGAACTTTCCTTACTACCAGATATGTTTTGCCCTTCCATAGTGACACAGATTGGGGAAGAAATACATATTTTCTTTTGAGAAACACTTGTCACGTTTTCATCTGTCCTCTCAGAATTATTTAATTCACAATAATTGTTGTGTGAGTTTGTTTCCAAACTAGATAAATTGTTTTCATTTCCCTTGCTAATTTCATGAAACATATGTAGCTCTTCTAGCACTAAATCAAATTTTCTCTTCAGTTCAAATTTATATGTGGTTTTATTTTCTAAAGGTAAATGCTTATCTTTTACATCTTCAAGACATCCATTGTTCATTACAGATAAATGCATTTTTAATTTCTCTTCTGCAGCAATGAATGTTTTAGATTCGTCTTCTGAATATGACATAATCAAGTCATTCACTACAGCCTCACATTGACTTTCATTAGTTACATGCATTTGTTCATCACTTATCTCTTCCTGTTCTTTTACATATTCAAGATGTTGTTGCAAAGTTGCTGGCTCTAAACTGTCTGCCTTATTTGTCTGTGTGTGCCCTTGGAAAGAAAACTGCACTGTTTCTTTCGCCTGTAATTGCGAGTATGTGTCTGTCATGGCAGGGCTTCCTGTGGACGGATATTGTGCATTGGCAGGGATTTTTTCACTTTGTTTTTGTTTGTCTGCACTTGAGGGACTCCTGCAGTGTCCATCCTCACTTACTGCTCCATCTCTGTTGACAAAAGAGCTGCTGTCTAACGGCAAAGTGACAGACTGATAAACATTTGAGGAACTAGAAAATACATTTTCATAATTTAAGCAAGTATTTCCATCTTCTAGTTTTTTTTTTTTATTTGCTAAATATGGACTATATGTATCTATTTTTTCACAACATTTTTCCGTAGTTGTTTTTGACTGGTCAGGTAGAATTAAGACATCATTGGATTTGGCAGGCAAATTATGAACCTCTTTTGAACTAGTGACTGCATTTTCTTCAGGCAACTTGTTTTTGACAGCATTGTCTTGGTTTACAACTGGGATCTGGTCAAAGTCTTCAGAATCAGTAGTAAGGGGAATTTTTTCATATGTGTCAAAAATAGAAAAAGATTTTTTATAAAGAAAATTATCAGAATTTATTTGCAACTCTTTTGACTTAACACATTCTTTTCTATTAGCATCTATACAACTAGAAGCACCCAAATATTTTTTCATGGTATATGTGACTTCATTTGTGACTTCATTTGTAGAATTTCTGCAATTTCTAGATCCAGTTGTTTCGTGGTCTTTATTTTCACATAAAACAAAAGGGAAAGCTTTAAATCTTTCTCCATGAAAAGAACTATTAAACATTTTACTTGGTTTCTTCCTCTCCAGCTTTGCTGTAGTTACCAGTATTTCCCGATTTGTACATTTACTATTTACCTTTTCAAATTTCAGCTGTGAATGAGCAGGAAAGTAACTCCAAAATCTAAGATTTGCTCTTATCAGATGCTGTATTTTTGTGATATTGCAGCAATACATCTTCTCTAGTGAAGAACAATCAAAAGTGTCCTGCAGCAAGATTAGGCATTTAGCAACTAAAATTTGCTTTTTCATACCACTTTTGTGAGTGACTGACCTCAAATAGGTGCTAAGCCCTTCGCTCCCTCTGGATAAGAGGTGGTGGTGCCTTCCGACATGTCTTCCCTTACACAATCTACTTTTTTGGTTATGAAAGAGGGTTCCTCTTTTTAGGAAAGTGGACTCTTCTTCACCTAAAGATCCAGAAAAATGTCTTCTCTGGCATTTGCTATGTAACTCAAAACCAATGCTTTCCACAAATTTAGAACTTACAACGCCTGGATATGTTTCGGGTTTTTTATGGAATTCTGTGTTTTGCCTCAAAGTATTACCTGAGCAAGAGTTAAACTGAACTTGCTTTCTGCCAGATAAAGGACGATTCTCCACTCGCATAGACTTTCCTTCGGTTGGCAATAAAGTATTCCTGCTATTGAAAGAGAAAATGAGAATTGTCTTTAGCGGTTCCATGTTCAGATGTTTTGAAATACTAGTCAGCAAACAAATGTGTACTTTATTGTTGTGGCTCCTATTTATATTACTCTTTACTAAGTCTTGAGTATCACACTGCTCGTTTAATGTTTCGTGAAAATAAAACCGATGTGTAATACCATCATCCTGACATGTGGGCATATCTTTATATAAAGATTCAGTCCATGTCCTGACCCTTCCAAACAACATGTTTTGAAATGAAAAATTTAATTTGAACATTTCCTTTCCCATAAATATATTGCAATTCACGTTCTTATCTGGAAAATTCTGCACAATAAAGCGAGGACAATTACTTTCAAATACAATGTTTTCAGTTAAATGTCTTTTGAAATCAGGTATTGCTCTTGTAGATACTTTTGATTCTGCTGCATACAAACTAGTATCACTGTTGGCATCCTGCACACCGCAGCATATGTCTAACTTATTTTTCTCTAATGCCTCTGTTATTCCTGGGAAACTTGTATGTATAGGAAAAGTTGTCTTGTTCTCTTTATTGCCCTTCCTCCCCATTCTCTTCAAAAGATCATTACGGCTGACACATTTCTCATTCTGAACGTTTTTAGCACTAATGTAAATGTGAATCCTGGACTTCTCGTCATTATCACCGTCTGAATTCTCCAGCATTTTACCTTTGAAATAATTTTCAGCAAATATTTGATTACATTCAGTGTCAGTGCTGTTGTCTCTGAAATAAGTTACAGACACTTTTCCTCCTTCTGCCAAAGCGCTGTGCTCTTGTTTGCTAATTGATGGGCAAATCTTTTCTTTAAATTCAGAACCAACAGCTGATGCTGTTACACTGCTTTTATCATTTGGCAATTTTTGTTGCCCTATCTCAGGCATTTTTTGCACACCACATATCTGTGTAGATTGCATCAAAGATGGCTGGCCTTCAAAATTCTTCCAGTCTGTCTCCTTCAAGTTATTTGATGGCATTTTACTATTTATTTTATCTGAAATGGTAGGGAGTTGAAAACTAGGGATTTCCAGTGGTCGTATACTTTTAAAAGGTTTTAATGTTGGAATTACATATGATGGATTGTTTTTTTCTTTATTATCTCTTTCTGCAGTAGTTTCATTATCACTACTGGAATAATCTTTATCTTCTGTGGAACATAATTTTTTCACCAAATTATTTTTCTGATGTTCTGTATGTGAAAACACAGAACTAGTACCACATAAAAATGGAATTTGCAAAAGCTGGTATTGTTTCCACTTTTTATCAGAGACAGACTTATGACTTAACAATTCCATCTGAAACAAGTCTCTGTTTAAGGGGGTAACTGAAGTATTTTGTTTGAATTCATTATCACCATTTATTTTATTATTTTGTTCTATATTGTTGTTCCACTGTGCTCGGGGTGGATTCAGTACCTGCAGATTTTTACTTGTGTTAACAACACTCCACACACTGAGGGACTCTGTTTCAAGAGGCTGTCCATGGACATTCAATGAAATGTCTTCTGTAGTATCTTGGTCTTCATTTTCAGGACTCCATTTTTTGGTGAGCAGTTTATTTCCTCTACATGGTAATCTTTCATTACTACAAGTCTGAAAACAGAAAAAATCTCTCATACCAGTTTTTCTTCCTGTATCACAACTTTGCGTTTCTAATGCCCAGCTGTTTTGTCTTTCTGATAAACATATAGGTTCCTGTGGTGATGTTTGGTGTCTGTTCACACAGCGTATGCTTTGTTCTGGCTTTTGCTGCTCCTCTTTCTCTATGCTTTTTTGATTACTTTCTATTCTCATTCGCTTTGGATATAGGTAGTGCTCAGTTTCATCTGACGATGCAGACAAAAATCTTTCAGAAAATGTACTTTCCATGCTCACAAAAATAAATTCTACACTTGCTGAGATAGTCCTGAAAGTCAAAGAAATATTACAGTATTAGCTATAAATGATCTTTTAATTATTTCCAAAATGTACAGGACACAAAATCAGTATTTTGTGTATTCAAAAATCCTATCATGTGCACATTGCCACATTGATATTTGTTCTGTATACGTTACAGGCCTAAGATAAAGGCAGAATCACTGAACAACATTTAAAGCCAAGATCTAAAGTTTTAAGATAGGAATTGTTTCCTAAAGTTGCAGAGGTATGCAAAGTTAAAGTGGGTGATAACTTCACTGTGTCAACAAGTTAAAGAGGTTAATTGCATTTTTCATGCAGTTGTCACACTGTATTTTTGCCAAAAACGAATACTGAGAACAAATATCAAGAAAATAATGTCTACTGTGAACTAGGCTGAATCTGGGAAGTGGACCCTTTAAAATCATTAAAAGCTGAAAGAAATTGACAATTTTGTCTTCACCATGTGATAATTGGTAATGTGGAACTGTAGGCAGGTTTGACAAAAGACCTCAGGTACAAAGCACTGTGTAAGATTGTGTCTTCGTAACAAAGAAACAGTGGTGTCACATGCACAAATCTAGATTGTTATATATACTGGTGCTCGTGATGTTCAAGTGCACGTCTCTTCAAGTTAAATGCACCCAGCAGCTTAATTTAAGAAGGGACCTACCTAGTGTGTGGAACATAATTTGAGCAAAATGAAATTTCATATACTGATTGAGGGAATGTATTCTATTTTTAACAGACTGGTTCAGCAGTATCTCTGAACAATCCAGTCACCATGCAGAGTTGACCTCAAAGAGCCAACAGGAAGGCGTTCAAAATGACTGTATTTAAGTAAATAATCAACAAAATAAACTTTTTAACCAGGACTGCATCATTCAAGAATCAAGTAGCATCCATAATTTGATAGGTTTCCTTCTTTAATGGCACAGGAAAATCCATTTTGGCAAGGAACTCTTCTGCAGTTGCGGGATATACCTGTGAAATGCAGAGAGAGAATGAATCCTCAAGCTTGACCTCCTGCGCAAAGCTGCACCCTCCCCTCCCTGAGGCGGCTTCCCCCTTGCTGGAGGTGACAGGTCCCCTCTCTCCTGTCCCTGAGGTGGTTTCCCTCTCTGGTAGACAGCCACCCTCCTCCCTCCTCTTACAATCAGGTTTTACCGTGAGGGAGGCTGGTTTGTATAACGTCTTGTAAGCTTTTTGTTTTTTGTTTTTACTGAAGTCTTCCCCAGTGACGGCTTTTCCCCTCCCTGCAGCAGGGATGCTGCTCCCTCAGAGCCCCGATCCCACCCTGAGGTGCTTCCCCTCAGGGACGAGGGGATTCCCCCTCAGCCGACTTGCCCGCCCCGCCTCCGCCGCCCCCTTCGAGGGGCTGCCGCCTCCCAGGGCTCCGACCGCCCAGCACTCCGGCTGCCCCCTGAGCACGGAACACGGGTCCCTTCCAGCTGGAAACCTGGAGAAGGGGAGCACTGCCCCGCCGGCGACCTGACGCGGCGATGCCGCCCCGGCCCCGCCACTCGTCGGCGCCCCCACCCCGGGCGCCCCAAGGCGGGAAGAGCCGCCCAAGGCGGGAAAAATCCCTCCGCCACGTCCACAGCACCTCTCTGGTGAGGTGTGAGGCCACCTCAGGGGAGGCGTGTCCCTCCGCCTGAAAGGAAAGAGGCCTGTGGCTTCTCGTCGCCCCCGGGCTACCAGCGAGAAGGGCGAGTCGGGATTTATGTCCCAAAAGCTGCAGGTTGAGGCGCGTGGCTGTCAGGATGACGTAGGAACTGCAGTTTGGTTGGAAAATCCTTTCTTTGGTGGCTGAGCAATGAGGGTCATCGAGTAGAGCCAAGACATTATCTCTACAAACTGGATGTATTTTTCTAAATTGCCTAAATCCAAAAGGATGAGATCCTCCATGTGCAAATGCTGGTGTCCACGGCCCTTTTCCACGATCCTCCTCTCCCTAACACACATCAGAACAGACATTGCTCCCTTATCTTTTTCTTTTTTTCACAGTAGCAAGCGTTGATTCAGCCAAGGATTTTATTCCAAAAATAACAAGTATTCATACAGCTTTGCGCTTTTGAAATAGGTGTTTCCTCTCCAACCGCTAAAATTTCATTTCCAAAAGGTTATTTTTTAAAGTTTGCACTAAACCAGTGTGTTGCTTTAATACTGCTAAGGATGGGCAATAAAAATAGAAACATCCTTAGGGCCTGTTGCTGCAAATATGTATTTTTTTAAGTTTTATCATCCATACTACAGTGAACAAATCCACTGAAGCCCAATGGATCCATTGTTCAGGGTAGTAAATGTTACATGCAGAAATTGTGTAGAACTGAGCCTTCAAATGCCTTTTCAATATTTCTGCTTTTCTAAATAAATCTGGCTAATAACTGCTTTCTAATGCTTAAGAAATATATTAATTGAATCAATCTTTAGTTAACAAGATACGGTTCCTGTCTGTTTTTAAGCAACAAATAGTCTGACTGGAATTAATTAGATTACATTCACATTTTAAAATATTTAAAATACTATATGGAATGAAGGTCATAGTATAAACTAGAAATAGGGTTTTAAGGCATGTAAGAGAGATTCGCCACGGCGGTTATGTTTGCTACTCCTCTGCATTGGAAAAGCACCTAGGAAGCATTCCTGGAAAACAAATTATTGTATTTTCCTGAAGTGGAAATGCTGTAGTGCTCACAATTGTTTCTAACACCTTCTGAATAAAATACTCCCCCACTTGCCTGTTAGTGTGAAGCCCCTTAGTGTGCCCGGGAGGCTGCAAGTAAATAGGAGTCAGTTTAAAATTACTCATGTCTTTGAACAGTGAAAACAACCAGAATTACATGGAAAATAAAGAAAACTGCTTTTTCTTGCATTTACACAGCTATAAATCGAGATTGTTTTTTAAACCCCACCCAGTTGTTTTCCATCTATGGCTTAATTTCTGGTATATATAACTTAGATACCTAGCATAAGCTGACAGACTTCCACTGAAGCATACCCTGCATGCTCTGCACTTTTTAATTTGCAACTCATGAAAAAATAAAATATATTCATAGTACTTGTTTACTGATATTACAAATTGAATGTAGCATATTTCTATGACTGGAGTGGAAAAAGGACATAATTGCTTTCCCTGCTACTTGGTTCAATAATATTTTAATAGGATGTAAACAACACATTTTTTTGTTTCGAAATTTCAATAATTTCAAACTTTCACTTTCTGTCAATTGCTTACACCTCCATCACACGTATCAGGTATATAACTACCATTATACTATGTTTGCAAGTTGACAAAGTGGGTTGTAGACTTCTTGATGAAGTCAGCAAAAGAGTTTTGGGTTCTGATGCAGCAGTGAAATCTCAGGAATATTCCTTCACTTCAAATTTTTATTTAAAAATCTTACAAAAGGGGTTTTGTAACTCTTACTCTTTTTGGTTTTGGTTTGGTTTTTTTGTTTGTTTGTTTGTGTTGGTGAAAACTAGAAAAGAAAAAAAGCATTGCAAAAAATTAACAAAGAAAGGTAAGGAATAAATATTAAGAAATTAAGTTAAATATCAACTGAGACAGCACCAAAAATAATTATGCTCCCCTATGTGATCAGGAAGACACTAAAATTTGACAATCTTGATTTGTCAAGTGAAACAGTACCATTTGGCTCAAGGCCTTTATCACAATTTAGCTGCACTAGCTGAATGATTGCAGCCTTGTCCTTACAATTCATTGTAACTAAACAGCCTTTTTAGAACGTGAAATTTCAAGACTGAAGGGCTGATGTAATCCATCATGTCTATCATGAACTGTAATGCCAAAAATTTCCACTCTGAAAGTACCTCACCTTGTAACACTGATTCATCAAAGGTCGTAATTAAGATTCCAAAGGGAATTCACTGCTTTAGCAGGAAAAGGTTCATTTTGATACTTGTCTTTATGAACAGGATATTGGTCATTAACATTCTTAAAACTGTATTTTACAAATTATCTTTTTTTGTCATCTTACTGTCACATGTCACACCATCACTTCATCATTAAAAGTATTCCTAAAAAAAGTTGGTGGTTAAAAATACTTTCCATACTTTCTGTCACAACTGCTGTACCTGCAGCCCTGATTCACATACTTCCTATCGATGTAATTTTGAAAAAGCTTAAATAAAGACTTCAGTCCTTCTCTCTGTTTCCAAGTAATCCATGTTTTCCCCAATAACTGATACTGTTAAGCTTGTTTAATGTTCTTTGGTATTATAAAGATAGAACTTCAACTTTACCTGGTATACTTTAAATCATAAGGAAGCCCATGTGTCTCTGTATGCATTGCATGTATTAATTCCATATTCTCAGGAAAGTGTCCATACTAAGAAAGTAAAAGCATCGCGCAGGAGGTGCACTGTGTTACTGTCAGCTTCCATGTGTGTGCAACCAACAGCCCGGGAGCGATGCAGGGATATGTTGGTCCTTCGAAGCTGGAACTGTCCTGAAAATCACAAACTCCCTGAAAGGTTATTTAGTAAATGTTGACTAAATACTTAGTAGCATTTCTTGAGCTACTATTATTTTTATATTTCCTCCCATTTTTGTACTCCATTTTTTATTTTCCCTTTTCCTTCTTCTGTTATAAATGGAGACAACTCTTTCATGACCTACACAAAGTAGCCCTCATAAAAGGGGGCTGTTCCAAAACCAAAATTGTTTACTCTTGTAGCTTCATGCAGAGTTAAATTGAAAGAAAAATACTGCTGTAAAACAAGGGAAACAAAGCGTGTGAAGATTCCCAGGGAGAGATCCAGAAGACATTGTATCTAAAGCTCAGAGTAACAGGGAAGTGGCCCCTCTTTAACCCTTGGAGAAGGGAGTGTATCTGACACAGACCATCTTCTCCCCACACTGGTCTGTCACTGCTGCCTGGCTGCCACCAGGATGGCCTGAATTCTTTGAAGATGGTTTGGTGCTCTGATTTCTGCTGGTAATAGACTCTTCTGTTCAAAGGGAGTTCTTTTACATCTTGAAAAGAACGTGCTTAAGAGGCGTTGAAGAACTTAAGCCAGCCCTATTTAACAGTCGGGTGAATCACACCCCTCTCTGACCCCTTTATTTTGTCCGCTGCAGCGAAGTCACTGCCTGACTGCCTCATGTCCTACGCATTTGACAGCTGTCACTTTGAATAAAAACTGCTGTTTATTGGACTTGATATTTTGGACACATTCTCTTCCTATCACCTGATACACTGTTTGATCATACCGCTCCATTGCGGTGACCATATCATTCTCTACTATATTAACTCCCTGTACAGTCCCAAAGATGTTCTCATTTTCCAGCTGAAATACCTTGTTTGCCGCTTAATTCCAAAACAGAAGTAGCAGAAAAAGATATTTTGTATACAGAGCACTAAACACAGAGATACAAAGGATCCTCATCCAATTTTATCTGCCACTATCCATCTTCTTCATAAAGGACAGTGAAAATAGCTCTGCCTGCCAGACAGTTCAAAACCTCTTTGTTGAAAGTCTGCAGCGCTGCTGAATTCAGGTCACACACATCCAAAGGCACTTGGAACGCAGCATTCTTCTTTTCATGCTAGCAGGGCAATTAACTCAGGCCATATGATCCCTAAGCCTGATTTACTTTTGCTCAAGATACTGCACAGAACATACGGGCTTGTTCATAGTGCCATAGAAGAATTTAGGTTGGAAGGGACCTCTGGAGATCATCTGGACCACTCTGCTCAGAGCAGAGCCAACTTTCAAGTTGCATCTAACTTCAGTCCTTGATCAGGCAGCTCTGGGCTTTTCCAGTCAAGCTCTGAATATCTCCAAGTTTGGAGATCCCCTGGTGCCTCTGGGTGCTTGCTACAAAAAGCTAGTTATAGCAATAAACTTCAAGCAGTCCATCTTCCCTTTTGCAGTGTTGCTGTCTTCTTTTAGTCCCTACACTTACTGCGTACAGACTAACTAAACCATGGGTAATACATGAGTAACACGCATAGTGATTCTCTTAGTCTTACAGTAGTATCTGTTTCTGATAAAAAGCTAGTTAAGAATAACAGTTACATTTAAATAAACAATCCTTCAATGTTGACTTCTTCTTTAAACACATCATGAAGATACAAAATATCTACACTTCCTGCTTTCCTCTTGAATTCTGTTTACAGCTAAGTTATGTTTGAGAGCCACATCTGCTTATCAGTAGTTTTTGACGTCCTTGGAAATAAGCCTGGTTAACAACAAACACAGCACCCCTTCTGCCACTACTAGCTGAGTCTCTCATAGAAGTTGCAGGGCTTAGCTGCTTAAGCAGCTTCCCAGGCAAGTGGAGCCATTTAAGAGGTGATAAAGTCCTGCAGAAACTCACAGGACATGCAGTTTATGCTGGGAAGTCCACAGTGCAAAAGCCAAGTGTGAGCAGCATCCACATAACTTTCTGCCAAAGGATGTAATCAAAGTGCAAAATATCCATGGGACAAGTGAGAAGACTCATAAGACAGTCTTCCCTATATTGATTGCACTTCAGTTCCTGTATAAGCAAAAAGACAAATAAAATAGGTGCTCTACTGTCCTATAGCAATAAAAGTAGTGCAGTTTACTGATTTTGGTTCCTTGAACTTTCACACAGAGGTATTTGGCAAAGCGCATGATGTATCGTTTCATGATAGTTTGGGGATGTATCAGAGGCAGGAAAATAATAGTCTTCAAGTTCTCCTATCAGGGCAATTCTGAAATCTTGTTCAGCCACTTCCTATCTAGCTTCTTAAAATTATCCAGATTATAATGTCTTTTTCATTGGCAAGAACAGATGAAAATCAAGTGTGCAAGATGAAAGTCCCTTTGAAGCGGAAAATCAAAAACTGAAGTGCACTTTTGAGTTGTGTGTATTTAGTATCTACCTGTGGCCATCAAACTTCACATGAAATCAAACTGATGGCCCTGACAAAGCCTTTATTTGTTCTCTTTTTATTTCTGAAAAGCCTGTGCTGGAAACTATGCTGTTTGACATATTCATAAATTACCTGGAAAACTACGTAAGTCAGATCACAGTTATTGGAGGGACTGCAAGTTACAGTTTTGATTGTGAAGAATACAAGAATCATCCTGCAATATTAAATGACTGCATAATAAAACTATAGATAAATCTCATTATTGATAAATGAGAACTAATATGTAGAAGAAAAATAACCCTAACTATACATGTACATTTAGTACATATTTACTAGCTACTACTACTCAGAAAAAAAAAAAAGAAAAAAAAAAAAAAAAAAAAAGATATGAAGATATGGGCCAATCTGCAGAAAATCTCTAAAACCAGTAATTCAACACTCACCAGCAGTGAAAAAAAGGAGAAAACGTAAGAAAATAGAACTGGAAAATGTAGAAAAAAACAGCAGGGATGATCAAGGTGAAACAACTTTCATATGAGAAAAAAATAAATATACTGGGACTTTTAACTGAAGAAAGGAGATGATTAATGGGGAACAAGATATGATTTTATAAAGTCACTGGTAGTATAAAACAGGGAAAAAGAAAAGGACTATTCTTAGAAACTTAAGAGTGGCCATATTGGATCATACTCAGGTCAGTCCAGCCCAGCGTGCTATCCAACAGCAACCAAAAGCTCAGGCATGTTGTAAAGAGAACAGGAATGGGATAAAACATGTGCATCTCCTGAGAAATCTCAGTCTGAGACCATTTCTAGTTTGGTCACTGCCTACACATTCAGGATTTACATGGATTTCTTTTCTATATTCAACAGATTTCTTTCCAGTCTCCCTTTAATTCCATGTAAACTTTTAGCACCCACAAAATTTGGGAACAAAGAATTTCACAGCTTAACCTCAACAATTTTAAGAGCAATCCCTTTTTATTTATTTGGAACCAGTGCTCTGCTTTGATGCCTCCCTTCTTGTGTTGAAAGACATGGTAAACGCTCAATCCCCATATACCCCTGCCATGCTACTCATGTTTTTCAGACCTCTTTCACATCCTGAGCAGGCATCTATTTTTCCAGATGGAAGAAGAATCTTATTTGGTTGATCCCACTGGAGAAGCAACTCCATACCTTTGATCATCCTTGGTGCCCTTCTCTGAGCCTTTTTGAATTCTACCATATCCTCCATAAGAGGAGGGACCAGAAGTGCATATAGTGGTCAAGTTGCAGGCGCTTCACACGTTTATGCAGCAGCATACTAATATTCTTTGGTTTGGTTTTTATTCCTTTCCTAATAATTTTAAACACTCAGCTTGGGTTTTGTTTTGTTTTTTTTTTTTTTGACTGCTGCTGATCACTGACATTTTCATTGACCCATCTATCATAACTGGAAGAGCTGGTTCCTCTGCAGTAACGATCATTTCAGAGCCCACCATTTTAAATGTGAAGATAGGACTATTCTTTTCCCCCTCTGCAGCAGTTTACATCATTACACCAAATTGAATTTCAGCTGCCAGTTTATTGCCCCATCTCACAAAGTCCTTCTACAGTTCTTCACATGAGGTTCTCATTTTTACAACTCTAAATAAGCCAATATCACCAGTAAACTTTGTCACCTTGCTATGCATTCTCTCTTCCAGATCATTTTTGGATGTGTCAAATAGGGTATGAGAAATTCCTTGCAGGACAAGAACTGGGATGTATCATTAAAATTACTGTTCCAGAAGCTTAGCACAAATAAAATGTAGTACCTCTCATATATAATTAAATTGTGGAACTCATGCTAGCACGTAATGATGAGGCTCAAAGGTATAAGAGGTTTCAAAACTAATTAAGATAAAATTCATGAAAGAGACCTCCCTAACCTATTAAGGTTATAATGTAACCTAGTAAGCACAAACTAAGATTCAGCAAACTGCAAAACATTGATTGTCAGAAGCTAGAGGGTACTAAGTGAAGGATTTTTTTCTATTATTTGCATCGTTTCTTATACACTTTCTCTGGGCATCAGCTACTGGCCAGTGTTGGGAGTTAATATACTGTGCCATCTGCACACAGACCAGACACACACGTCTGATCCAGTATGGCCACTTTTATGTTCTTTTTAGATATGTATTTCAGACTGTTATTAATGCTTAAAAAAATGTGCTGTATTTTTACATTTTTCAAGAAGATGTTGTATTTTGAAATGTGCTAGTAATGAAGAGTAACCAAGCCTAAATATTCATGAAATAACAAACAACTGGCCTTACAAACTCAGTGCCCATTTTGTGGGTTGAATATCCACCCCTCTTTAAATCTGTTAAAGATTTTTGAATGACTTCGTCCTTTCTTTTTTGATTATTCCTCTTTCAACTATTTCCAAAAAGTATATCTGTCCAGTGATAAAAAAGAAGATATGTTGATCTTTCAGCAGGCAGAACAGAATAATGGTATGTTTTGTTCTAATGACAGAAGGTTTTGACTTTGAGAGCAATTGACTGGAATTTGAAGAGCGCATTACATCACAGCAAATGTTTCAGAGGCTTCTTTCATTACACATTAACACGCCATAAGTTCTTCAAAATTAAAACATCTGATTTGGACATCAGAAACTGTTTGCTATAATGGGATCACAATTGAAGACATCATATTTCTTAGCGAAATATCTACTCCCAATTATTCACATATGCAGTCCATGATTCTAAAGCTCTCCTCCAGACACATGTTCCTCTGTTCCTATGTATCAGCCACGATAAATAAATACTTTCGGAGTTCTTTAATTTAGTGTGATTATGACATATTTGCCAATCATGAAGCAAGATTTCAATACCAATTAATCAAATGCATTGTTTACATACAGTACAAAGCAATTGGCACATCGTAACAGATAGGTACATTATTTTTCCTTTTTTATTATTCGCCACCATCCTGATCTAATAAATAGTATTATTTCTGGGCATTAAACATGGGCACAAAACACAGTTGTTTAGTCAGGTGTCAAAATGCAGTTGTCAGGAGCTCACTTTTGGCAGGCACACAGAGTTAACGAGAAGTAGCTGAAGTGTGTCATCAAGCATGTGGGCAACCTATGTGTTCCCTACTAGTTTTGCAAAGTCTCCAGATGTCGTGGCTATTAATATAAACAACGGGGGTAGAAGCCAATTCCTAGTTTTCCAAAAACTGGAGAAGATTGAGCTTCTGAACTACAGAAAATACTGTTCTCCTAGGTCTCAGTTGTCTTCCCAAAATACAATTTATTTTCATCATACCAACAGGATTTTTATTTTTTTTTTATATAATATATAGGTAACATCTGTATCAGCCTTGTATTTTGGAAACTGAAATTCTTATGTTTCTTTGGTTCTAGGTTGGAAAACATCTAACAAAGAGGCACATCTAGGACATCTACATGAGGTACATCCAGCACATCACCACATAAAGTAATGTGCTGATTTAATGTACTGGCTCCTCACTTTTTATGACATAGTTTGTATATCTGGGCATTTAAAAACTGTCTTTTCATGCCTTTAATATGGAACCACTAGGAGCTGATTATGGCTTATTATATAAATTATCTACTATATTTAAAATGATGACTAAAAGATGAGCGATGTAAACAATGTTGACAAAGCTGAAAATCACTTACAGAGAATCACAAAAGCAGGAATACCGTAGGTTATAATGATGAAATGCTCTAAATGGCTGATATTCAAAATGCAAATATTTTTCCCAATGGAAACATAATTATCTGTTGAATTTGCAATATTCAATAATAACACTTAGACATCTTGTGCAGTATTTGTAAGGTGAAACCAAGTGAACCTAAAATATTTTATGCAAATTAATTTTAAACATAATGGATGGCACTTCCCTTTTAGTGTCTTTTTAAGTTATCTTAGTCTGAACGAGATTCTCTAATTATAACAATATACGTAAAATACTGTAGACCAAGATGGATATTTTAATTTGTTAGCATGTAACACTGCAAAGAATAGGAAAAATTAATAACATGATATTTTAAAGCGTGGAAGTGATGATGAAAAATGTTATGTGACCATTAATATGAGCAATCCTCTACCTGTTAAAAATAAAATAAAATAAATAAATAAATAAATAAATAAAGCTATTTTTATTTCTTGGAAGGGGACAGTGTAGAATGCCACTGTTAGGCACTGATTCTACAACATAGAAACAATATTGAATTCTTCCTTTTTATTTCTTTAAAGCTTCAACACTCAGACAATAGGTTATTATAATAACAATCACTGTCTTTTTCTCATTCTCTTAAAAAAATAGCAGCACTTTGTTCATGTAGTTTCATGTATAAGGTGCTTTCTGACATATACCATGAAGTCACAGGGTAGCTACAGTGTTAATTTATACACAAATATTTATTTACAAAAATCCTCCTCTCCACAGGCACAGAAAAACAGTCAAAGAAGGGAAAAGTACCTAAAGCAGGCAAACACAGGGACAAAATGTCCATTCATCGGCACTTGGCTCTGCCCATCCTGTTGAGTGGGCTGGTTGGGAGTATATTTTCCTGTGATCCTGGGCTTTCCTGGCACTGCTGTAAATTGCAGGAGCATTGTATCTGTCTTCAGCAAGCCCCAGGAACCAGGCATAGCATACAGGTAGGTAGGCTATTGCTCTCCACTATTTCACAGCATGTAGTGATTTGATATAGCTGAAGGTCAACACTACAAATGAGACATCCTAGCAACTGGTAAATGGTTTCCACACTGACTGCTCGCTAGAACAACTGCTAGACTATGTTGATTTAATAAGCAGTTTGCTTTTAAATTCAGCAATTATTCCTTTTAATCTATTTTCATATATTCAGGTGTTGCTAGCTTGAAAGAGATACGGAATTCCAGTAATACTCATGGCATGAATAGAGATCAGTTAATAATTTTGATCAAAATATCCTTTTTAAATGTTTTTCACAGCCTTAGGGAAAAAAAAAAGGAGTTATGGGTGGAAGAAAAAGAAATTGAACAAGGTCTATTAGGTCCATAAATCCAGGAGGAATTTAACATTCTTTTTTTAAGACTACAAATCAGAAATTTGTATTCAATAAAAGCCTTAGGGGGAAAAAAAAATTCTTTAAGAACACGGGGCTTTTTCTTGAGGGTCATGCTGGACAACTGCAAAATCAGATAGCTTCCTACTTGGCCCAGTCTTAAACTTGGTCAACTATCAACATACGACATGAGAAAGACTGCAGAGTCTTAACACATGAGATTGGGCAGTAAATAATGCAGATTTAACATTGTGTGTGCATGTATTTGCATATACACATGCAAATTATGTATATGTACTAACCTACATTTGTACAACTCTGACAGACTATAAGATAAATTTCTCAAGAGAAACAACAGAATCTCAGTTAAGCTATTGTTTAAAATTAAATTAAATTGGACAAAACACTTACTGCTGTATCACTAGTACGAAATGGCATCAGGGTGAAAGACCATTAATTACTAGCTGTTTTGCAAAGACAAGGAAACTAGAACACAATATGACTTTAAAACCTAAACCACTACTTCCTTAGAATATTGTGCCTAAACGGGATCATTGAGCTCTAAATAAGCCCTAAACTCTGGGCTCTTTTGCTGTGTGGCTAATTGTCACCTATCATTTAAAATGTAAATGTCCAGCGTGTGAGACCCTCACCCAGGCGGCCATTCATCTAAGTCTCTAAGGCAGAAAAGATGCGTTGCCACGTGGCGGTATCTCACCCAGCTACAGAGAGAGAGTAAAACGATTTGCAGTAACAGCAATTTCTTTATATTAAAGATTAAATTGGGTACAATTATCCCCACCTAAAATGATGAAAGTTCAACATGGTGTAGTCCAAGAGGTAAATCTACAATTGACCTATTACCCATTTCTTACTGGACTTGACTTATCTAAAAGATAAGACTAAAACCAGACTACTGATTAACTGATTATTATACTGAAATGATGGCACATGGACTGGAGCTCCCTATGTTTTCTAAAATACATTATGTCTGCAGAAGAGGAGATACAATCTAAGTTAATGCAAATTCAGCAGTGAAGCAACTGGGTCAGTGGTGTAGATCCCACAGATTTGAGCGCCAGGACTGCCATTTTTACAATTAGCGATATTTCTTATCAGTCTGAAAACTACAGGGTGCTTTTCACGTAACCTAATTTAGGACATCTGCATCTGAGCTAACCACTCAAGGTTCCCTTTATAGACTGTGGGGAAAAAATAGGCACTTCTGGGCTGACATTGAATTTCAAGTATTTTAGATGTTTAGGAAGAGATAAACCGTTAAAAATGCAACTGACTATACTGGCAACACAGTGAGGCTAACTCAAATGCAGAAGGCTACTCCGATGTCTAAATTCGGTTAAGTGAACCTTAGCCCACACATTTGCTATTAGATGTTAATCACTTGAGAAGGGGGTTGTAAAATAACTGCTTCAGAAAAGGCTGGAGATAAAAATAACGTGACAAAAGATTGTGTAATGAACTGCATTGCAGAATGCGATGTCATGAACTCTAAAAAATTTTGCGTACAGGAAGCAGTTGGACCAGCAGGTAAATAAATCTGGACTCAGGGATGCATTCGCATGACTCTCCTATTGCTGGAACCTAAGTAAGCTCATTTAGGATGAGGTGTCTCTATCTTGAATAGCATTATAAATCACAGACATGTCTTTTGACCAGCACTATTCTTTTATTGACTGTTAACCAACAGTTAAGCTGTCACTTTTACACTGTGGAAGCTTAGCAGGATCACAGGGGGAAACATTATCTTCACTGAGACTGATGCTGGCAACAGACATTTAGGCTGAGCTGTCTGGGCTTCCTCTTGAGTGTCTCGATTGTGCATGCCCGCGGAGTTGCTCCACTCAGAAATGAGAGAGCAGAACATGCTCTGCATTTATTAGCGGACACCTCTTCGGAGCAAAAGGAATAAGGAACTGCCTCCCTCCTCCATTTTATCCCTTCATAAGACAACTAGTTAAGAGCACAGGAATTGTTTGTTCTAATCAGCCTCTGGAATGCTCATGGGTAAGGTACTGAAGAAATGTGAAGAAAGGATCTATCTTACACCAGAGATACACACACATATCCTAGTATACAAAGATGACCAGAGGGCTGGAGCACCTCTGCTATGAGGACAGGCTGAGAGTTGGGGTTGTTCAGCCTGGAGAGGAGAAGGCTCTGGGGAGACCTTATAGCGGCCTTCAAGTACCTGAAGGGGGCCTACAGGAGAGATGGGGAGGGACTCTTTATCAGGGAGTGTAGCAATAGGATGAGGCATAATGGTTTTAAACTGATAGAGGGGAGATTTAGATTGGATATTAGGAAGAAATTCTTTACTGTGAGAGTGGTGAGACGCTGGAGCAGGTTGCCCAGGGAAGCTGTGGATGCCCCATCCCTGGAAGTGTTCAAGGCCAGGCTGGATGGGGCTTTGAGCAGCCTGGTCTAGTGGGAGGTGTCCCTGCCCATGGCAGGGGGGTTGGAACTAGATGATCTTTAAGGTCCCTTCCAACCCAAACCATCCTATGATTATGTGTTCAGGGTATGATGAATCTTTGTCTAATAATGTATGCCAAAGTACAGTACAACAAACAGTTCATAAACCTACTCAGTTCTTGTTTAGTTATTTGAAAATTACTTATGTCACAAATTTTTAACTGCGAAGATATTAGCTCTTTTGACTTAGAATAGCCTTCAGAGCAAACCATTTTCCTTATAAAATTATTTTTAAAATCATTATCCAAGGCAATGGATGATAGGCGTGTTATAGGGACATTTTTTAGCTACTCATCTAACACTTCTGATCTGGAGAGACAAATTACCGCTCAAAAACTCAGGACTGCTGGGTCTAATAACATTACCTGAAGTAAAATATACTCAGCATTTCCCTAGACCTTGTTAAATCTGATGAAAAGATATTATAAATAATGGTAAGTTAAAAAAATATCTAGTCTAAGACCTCTGTAAGTCTCTGGGTTTATTAAAACTCATCCAACTCAATATTGCTTTCTTTTCTTTGCTGTTCATGCTGTGGTACAGTGTTACATTACAATACACTACCCAGTTAGCAGCAGCCTGCAGTCATAAAATAATGAGCTAGGGGCAATCTTTTTCTTTCGCAGTGAGTTGATTTTAAATTAATTTCAACTTACTCCACGATTTTTGGTTCACCTCCCAAATTACAAACACTGATGGCCTCATTATTGAACACAACAGCACCTGGGAATGACTTGAAGTACACTGACCAGTAATTTAGACATCACGGAGAAAATATTTACATGTACAAAAATCGGGATCCGTAAAGAACCTAAAAATTGAAGGAAGATGAATTGTACAGTGTACAGTACTGCATAACATGAAATAAACCATCAAATTGTTAAAAATAATGAAAAATCTGTGTTAAAGATGAAAAAAGATTTTATGCACATAGCAAACATTTATTATTGCTATACTCTACCTAATTTGGATTAAACTAACAAGTGTATGGAATAATGCATGAATATTTTTCATTAATCTCCAGATACATCAATATCTCAGGGATCCACAGAATAATAAACATAGCTAGAAAAGCTGATAGTGCTTATTTGAGACAACATTTTGGAAAGTACCTGCTGCTTTTGTTTGAAGTGTTCTGGCTTCAAGTCTGTGTTGCTACAGAACCCTTTGTGTACGACAGCCACACCAGAGCGCTCCCCCTTTTGCTTAGTTTACTTTTCTATCAATGCTAAACAAATCACAAGAGCAAGTGAAAATATCAAAATTCTTTTTCTCTTAAGATAATAAGCCACACTGGAACTTTAAAATATAATATGTACATAGCCACCCTTTCTTATTTTTTGTTACAATGCTCCTCTGGGAGCAACCAGCCACTCTGGAAGAGGGCTCGTGCCCCAGGACACAGGGTGTTGAAGGCAGCAGAGAGCGTGGTGGGTTCCAGGGATGAAGGAGTAAAGAGTGATGCAGGATGGACAGACTGTGACCCGAGAGATGACAGAATGGATGGAAATTTAACCGTGAGGGCTAACCACGGGGCTTCTAAAGGGAGAAGATGTTCTTGACGAAGGCTCAGGGAAGCAGAAACGCTTCATAATAGTATCTGATGCTGGGTTAAACCACTGAGGATGGTCCTCACATGTAAAGGGTTCTCAACGACTTTTTTCAAGGGTTCTCTTCGACTTTTAGGAGGCAGGTTCTGAGAACGCCGTCCCTCTTCATCCTCCCCTCTTCATCCTGCTCCATCAAATACAGAAAGATATCAGCACATGCATACCCCAGGTGCTCCCTGTGGTCTGACTTTGGGGAAGGCTCTTACATTCTCGAGCAAACATGGTGATGGGATATGCTACACAATATTTGGTACTAACTTAAAAAGTGGTTTGGTTTGTGATTTTTTTTTTCTTTTTCATTTTTATCACATAAAGAAGAATGAGAATCAGTACAGTTATCTCAGTATTAATAATTTTTCCTTTTGAAATATTCTTATATTATGTATTTTTATAAATATTTATAAAATTGTATTTTAAAAGTTACTTCAGATTTATATGCTGATATGGCACAGGTTGCTTTTAGCGTGGCAATACATTTTTCACCACTAAACACGAAACACAGTGAGGCTCCATATTAATTCTATGGGTGAATATTTTTTCAAATATCTAAAGCACAGCTAACTGTGGAACTCCTTGCAACAGGAAGTTACAGAAAGCACAGATAGAAATTACTTAATAACAACAGATTCATGACCAACAGGCTCATCGATGCCCGTTAAGCATCCTGATCCAAATGTAAACTCCAGCTCTGCATGTTCCTAACCTTGAAACTACCAGAAAGGGAGGTGTTCTCACGAAAAGAAATGTTGTTTAACTAACTGCTTTGCTTTTGATAAGCTTTACTAAAACTGACATCTCTGATACCAGCTACCAGACTAGATGCTGCACAATGTATTTTGGGGAGAGAAGTGGCAGCATGATTTTGACAAATAGAGATGTTGGCAATTACAGAGGCATGTGTAGAGGACTGGCACTTATTTTAGGGGTTAATAGATATAGAAAAAGATGACCTAGAATTACAGATGGAAAGATTTCCTTGCAAATAAAATTATGAAATAATTTTTCAGTGTTTTGTTTAACATCTCTGTTCTCTGATGAGTACCTCTGTCTGTTGGTTTTGAACTTATTTTAGTAGTCCAGTAGCCTACTTTTTGAGCTGTATCTCCACTCTCAGCAGCACATCCTGCTTTTGTGATTACGGTCCAAGAGTGCTGATTCACTGCTGTTTTCTCAAACCAAATTATATTAAAAAGTAGTACTTCTGAAACAAAGACTATTATGAGAAGTCATCGTGTCTCACAGTGCAGTTTAATTATAAAAAGATAACTACGTAAATGTCCACCAAGATTATTTTTCCATAAGCAAGTAAGCAGTCCTGCTGCAACCTTTATTGTCCATCTACCTTCCCTGCCATATTTTAGTAGGAATTACATTCATATCACAGCCTAGAAGTGTATTATTAATCATACATAGCTGTATGACAAACATCAATAATAAAAAATATGACAAAAATGCAAGCAAACTGAGTAAGAACACCTGGTGTCCAAAAAAAGGTTAGGTAGCATCTTGTTTGTGTTGGTGGGTGTTGGTAAAACCAAGCATTTCATTATGAATAAATCCACTGACCTATTTGAAATTTATGTCCTTTTCCTTTATTACTTATTTTAATTTCCTTTATTATTTCCTATTATAGCCACAGCTGCACTCCAATTTTTCACATGTCATCATGTAATATTTTAGCTGAGGACAATCACTTGTGGATCAAATAAGCAAACAAAGCCCTCTTAGAACATTTCAAGACTACATGACCATTTTGACTTCACAGGAATTATTTTGTATATGTAAAGAGCTCTGCCTTGAGCTAAATGGCAGAGGAGAGCACGATGCTATGTTTAGGAGGACATTTGTAGAAAATGAAATGCTTCTAAGTTTTGTCATTCCTATCCTTCCAAACAAACATTAGTTACTTGAAGCTTATATTTCTCAGGTCCAGAATGTCAACTTTTTATTTCCACTTGACCAAATGCCTCACTTAAGAAGAACAACTGGAACAGCTTCTGTGGGAAAGAGCCTACTGGGGTAAAACCTGGGCTTGTGCCATTTAGCTTTAGACGCTTCGTTTAGGTGCCTAAACTTAAAACTATTTTTGCTTGACTCCTGGTAGTCAGGTTCCCAGTCCAAATCACCCTGTCAGGGCTGCCTTTTATTTTCGTTGACACCAGAGGCAATGCAAGGAAATAGGCAAGTAATTTAGCTATCAAATATAGGTATCTAAAGTTAGGCATTGCATGTACTCCCCAGCTGTGACTCTATTATACAACATCAGAGATGAAGTTACATAAATGGTATTTTCCTTACATTTCATACATGAGCCTGAGAAATTGAAGACTAACAAATAATCTCATTAATAAAAAGACCGAATTATAAATTATTTGGTTTGACACATACAGAGGTGATCTGTATACATAAAATCATTACATTCCACAAAGAAGAAAAAATTAAGGTCTGTTTTGTTTTATCTATATTCTTAGGGGCATTATTTAAAAATGAATGAGATGAACGTGAAAGATATTACATATACATAAAAATGTAATTTTCATATAATTATATATAGCACATTAAAGAAGCAAGACAATCTACAGTCATTTTGAAACTGATAATCTCGGTCGCGCTCATTGTTCGCCATTGAGTATCAAGAATCTCACCCTTTCCCAACTGCAGCATGTTGCAGCAGCTTCATTTAATCAGAAAGCCTTGAAGCAGCTCCCTTCTGCCAATCCTTGCAGCCGCATTGCTGCTCTCAGTTCCCATGTAACAGACAAGTGTATTTCAGCGTGCAGACACTGCACGAAGGGAGCACAGAAGGGAGGAAGGAAATACCTCCTTCAACAGGCCTGGTAGATCATGAAGTGCACAGCTGTAGATGTAGATATAGTCTCAAATTCTTTCTCATGATATTTATTCTGATGTGGATTCTCAAAAAATAGATATGCAAATACATTCTTAGCAAGTATGAAAGCGAGAGGGGAAAATGCAACGTCTGAAAAGGTATTCTGCAATTAAATTGATGTCTGTAAAACAGGAGGTCATGCTAAAAAAAAAAAAAAAAAAATCTCATTACCAGTAAGCCACCTGCTGAGATAGTGACTCCTCTCAGAGACTACTGTGTCTTTTAATACTGAATTCTCTACTCTGGAGCAAAGAAGGGAGAGAAAAAAAGGAGAGGAAGATCTTCAGTTTCATTAGATTTTGAATTCCTCTCTGGAGATGCCTATCTATCTCCCTGGACAAGATCAGAGGCTTAGGGCATCACTTGTCTTCTTTCAAAGGCATAAGCAGAACGTTTAGGATTCAAAGCCTAAAGGAGACCCGTGTAAGCCACGGCAGACTGTAGGAGCATGTACCTACATTTTTCTGCTATTCATTCATATGCTAAGAGTTATTATATTTATGCTGTTCATTGTGATGTTAAAATAAAAAAAATACAACGAATAGAAAACTTTGGGTCAGATTCTGACTGTTTAAATTGATGTACTTCCATTATGAACAATCTGTTCTTTAGGTTCAAAAACCATTTAAAGCTGCTAAATGGCAACGATTAGTTTCATTTGCAAAATCCAAAGAACTGAATAGCAAGAAAATGAAAAATCCTACATTTATTTATATGATAAACAAGTGCGGTGCCTCTAATTCGCCACAGTCTGAAATACAGTATTATCATTTACATAGATTAAGAAAGGATGTTAAGTGGCTGAAAATGCCAGCGGTCTGAACTGGCAAACTTTTACAGCCAGCTTACAAAAGGCTTCAGGTGTAGGACAGCACAGCGTAAGCCATGTCATAACAGCACAACTGCTGATAATGTCATTATTACCTTCTTAATGATAACCCTGTGCATGGTTTAACGGGCAACATTTATTAAATCGTTGATTTAAGGCAAAATACAGCTTCTTCGCGGGCACTTTGGACGAAGCAGTAATACTACAAACAGGGAGGTTTTATATTATATCTTTACTTTTCAAATGGGATTTTTTCTTGCATTGTTACAGTGATGTAGTACATGAAAAAATAAGACAAAGCTTTCTATAATAATACCTCAGAGTGCTTCTTTTTCTGAATGAGCATCATGTTTCAAATGCATTTGAAAACATGGTCTAAGTAACCTGAACTTATGCAAGAATTATCTAAATGTAGACGAGGAAAGTCGTGCATGAAAACACACCACAGAGCATCTTCTGCTTAATCTACACTTTTTGATAGTAGACGGGAATTCTGCCACTGAAATCAAAGAACAAAAAAAACACATATGAAAAGTTCTATTTACAGAATCACAGAATGGTTTGGGTTGGAAGGCACCTTTGGAGATCACCTAGTCCAACACCCCAGCTAAAGCAGATTCACCCAGAGCAGGCTGGACAGGAACATATACAGGCAGGTTTTGAGTATCACATAAGAAGGAGACTCCACACCCCCTCTGGGCAGCCTGTTCCAGTGCTCTGGCACCCTCAAAGAAGTTTTTCCTCACGTTGAGCTGGAATTTCTTGTGTTACAGCTTGTGTCCATTGTCCCTTGTCCTGTCTCTGTGCACCACTGAAAAGAGTCTGGCCCCATCCTCTTGACACCCGCCCTTTAGATATTGATAAGCATTGATAAGATCCCCTCTCAGCCTTCTCTTCTCCAGGCTAAACAGACCCAGGTCTCTCAGCCTTTCTTCATAAGAGAGGTGCTCCAGCCCCTTGATCATCTATGATTCTATGATTCTCTACGTGCCAGCCACCCAGTAGACAATCCTAAAGTAGCTTTCAACCACATGACTAAGATATTGTTACCTGGGTAGCTGTGAAAAAATGAAACAGCAGCAAAACCCAACTAAAACACCAAGTAAATACCTGGTCTGAGAGCCAACACAGAGCTCTGCACTCCCATAGCTACACTGATGCCACTTAGAAGAGTTACCAAGATAAGATGAAGTCATGCAGTAACAGCAATATGGACACAATCAAAATAGGTCACACAGAATTAATGTTGCGCTGTGATGGCAAAAGACAAACTTATAAATAAAAAACTGAACAAGAAACAGAGAATATGAGGGAACAATGTGGTTAAAACTTACCAAGCAGATGCCACAGCACTCTAACTTTCATTATGCTAAAGATGATTATTAATGATCTGGCAGGCCGAGCAAGCAATGAGGTAGCAAAATATGAAGATGACAGGAAATAATTTAAATTAATCAGAACAAATAAAACAGGAACTTCAGAGATACTCAGTGAAGTGAATCACCTCCTCACTGTTTGTTGGTGCTCAGGCTTGAATCAACCTAAATTTTTAGCATTTTCCAGCTCCGTTTTTGCACATATAGAAAATCAAAATGTCATCTGAGGAAGAGGAATGCTTTGGGAAATTCCAAAAATGCATAAAATCATAAAACTACTATCTTACGGCCAAAAAAGTAAACCTGGGTGTAAAATCAGTGATTTTTCCTTGTCACACAGGTAACTAATAAATTCAATTGTCTATATTAACAGTGAAAATACTGCATCTTCATGTGCATTTGTACAATACCTCGTGCATCATTTGGAGTTATAATTGAATTTTTGGGAAATTTCAACAATAAACTAAAAACTATTACCATCTATCATACAATCTTTATGTTTTCATTTTTTTCTGAAATAATGAGTAGTAAGATAAAAATGGGCATGGCTTGGTTTAGATACTCTTTTTTATATGTCATTATTCTGCCCTCCTTTCACCTCCTTGCTGTATCCATCTGCTTTCTCTAGTGTTACGCTTAGGACTTGCAAAATATTCTTAATTTATGTATTGTAAACAGTCAGCAACAGAACTTGCCATGCATGAAAGTAAACATTTATGTATGTCTTTGCTGAGAAGGGGCCTACCAATTAGTCATATGCTGTGCAATGTCTAGTGAAAGAGTCCTGATCTTTACTCCTACCAGAACAGCAAGTACTACGGCCGCTCTACTCTGCTTTAGTGAGAACCATGTGGAGTCCTGCATCCAGCTCTGGAGCCCTCACACAAGAAAGATACGGACCTGTTGGAATGGGTCCAGACGAGGGCCGTGAAGACGACGGAACACCTCTGCTATGAGGACAGGCTGAGGGAGTTGGAGTTGTTCAGTCTGGAGAAGAGAAGGCTCTGGGGAGACTTTATAGCAGCCTTACAGTACTTAAAGGGGGCTTATAACAAAGATGAGGACAGACTTCTTAGCAGGGCCTCTTGCAATAGGACAAGGGCTAGTGGCTTTGAACTAGAAGAGGGTAGATTTAGACTATACAGAAGGAAGACTTTTATACAAGGGTGGTGAAACGCTACAACAGAGTACCCAGAGAGATAGCAGATGCGTGATCCCTGGAAACATTCAAGGTCAGGTTGGATGGGGCTCTCAGCAATCTGATCTAGATGAAGATGTCCCTGCTCATTGCAAGGGAGCTGGACTAGACAACCTATAAAGGTCCCTTCCAATCCAAACTATTCTATGATTCTACTACAATGACAGTTACAACAGAAAGAGAAGGGCAAGATCAATTGGATTTTGTATTGAAGGGCAAGATCAGTTGGATTTTACATCAAAGGGATGAACAATGTTATGCAAATTAAAATATCTAACATTAACTTCCACACAAGATGCTTGTGGAAAAGAACTGCCAATGAAAGCGTGGCTTGCAATCCAAGATGATGGCTCCACACATGCATGATGGCTACAGGTGGCTCCATGGATGGGACGCAAGTGCCACCCACCCAAGAGCAGCCTGCACTGTTGGATAAAAACGCCACCAACTGAATCATAGAATAATCTAGGTAGGAAGGGACCTTCAAGATCATCAAGTCCAGCCGTTAACCTAACACTGACAAATCCACCACTAAACAATGTCCTTCAGCACCATGTCTATCCATCTTTTAAATACCTTCAGGGATGGTGATCAAACCACTTCCACGGGCAGCCTGTTCCAATGCTTGATAACCCTTTTCGTGAAGAAATTTTCCCTAACATATGATCTAAACTTCCCCCGGCACAACTTGAGGCCATTTCCTCTTGTCCTATCGCCTGTTACTTAGGAGAAGAGACCGACCCCCAGCTCTCTGCAACCTCCTTTCAGGTAGTTGCAGAGAGCAATAAGGTCTCCCTTCAGTCTCCATTTCTCCAGGCTCAACAACCCCAGTTCCCTCAGCTGCTCCTCATAAGGCTTTTCTCCAGACCCCTCACCAGCTTAGTTGCCCTTCTCTGGACAGACTCCAGCACCTCAGTGTCTTTTTTGTGACGAGGGGCCCAAAACTGGACACAGCACTTGAGATGGGGCCTCACCAGTGCTGAGTACAGGAGGACAATCACCTCCCTAGTCCTACTCACCACACTGTTCCTGGTACAGGCCAGGATGTTGTTGGCCTTCTTGGCCACCTGGGCACACTGCTGGCTCATATTCAGCCAGGTGTTGACCAACACCCCCAGGTCCTTTTCCACCAGGCAGCTCTCCAGACACACCTCCCCAGGCCTGGAGCGCTGCATGGGGTTGTTGTGACCCAAGTGCAGGACCCGGCACTTGGCCTCGTTGAACCTCATACCATTGTCCTTGGCCCATTGATCCAGCCTGTCCAGATCACTCTGTAGAGCCTTTCTGCCCTCAAGCAGATGAACGCTCCCACTCACCTTGATGTCGTCTGCAAACTTACTCTGAGGGTGCACTCAATCCCCTCGCCCAGGTCACTGATAAAGACACTAAACAGAGCCAGCCCCAACACCGTGCAGCCCACAGGGCAGGCTCACGTCCCCGCACACGCACGATGGCTACGGTCGACGCCGGGCACGGGGTGCGGCGGGGCAGGCCGCGGGGCCGTGCCGCCGTTTTGCTCCGAGTCACCGGCAGCGACTCCGAGGCCACCCCGCCGAGGCGGCAGCTGCCCGCGACCCCCGGGCAGGGAGCTCCTGCGGGTTCCGTGTTCCCCGGGGCTCCCCCTCGTCCCTCCATCCCTCCCTTTCGCTGTTCCCCATCACCCCCGCCACTGCCGCCGCCACGTCTCGACCCGCCGCGCCCGCGCTCCCCCTCCCTCACGCCCCCGGCGGCCGCGCGCATGCTCGCGCGTGCGCGGGGGCGGGGGGGGACGCGGGGCGGCGGTCTGCAGTGCGGGGCGGGCGGCGCGCGGGGCGGAGCGGGGGCGCGCGCGGCGGCGGCGGCGCGGAGTGAGCTGCGGCGCGAGCGGGCGGGCGCGCAGTGAGGCGCCGTCCCTGAGGCGCCGTCCCTCCGGCCGCAGCACCCCCCCTCCCCCCACGGCGGGACCCCTTCGCCTTCCTCCACACCGCGGACAGCTCTCAGCACCCAGCTGTAAGTGCGCACCGGCGGCGGGAAACCGGGGCGGGGGGGACGACGAAGGGGGCTGCGGGGTCGGCACCGGGCGAAGTGCCGGCGGGGGAGCTGCCCGTCCCGGCGGCGCGGTCGGGAGGGACGAGGCTGCCTCGGGGTTGCCCCGCGCGGGGCTTTTCCACCCGGGAAGGCGGCGGCGGCGGGGATGGAGGCGCGGTGCGGTCACCGGGAGGGGATCGTCCTCGCCGGTAAAGTTGCTGTTCGCCGTTCGTCTCGGCCGCTCCGTGCGCGGGAGTTGCTGTTTCCCGGGCGAGAGGGAGGGAAATCCTGTCGGCAGCGGCTGGGCCGTGGGGTGCTGCGGGACGGGAGAGCGGAGCCCACGGCTATCGGGGTACAAGCACCCGCCGCCTCAGGAGCGGCCGTTTGAGCCCCTCGCTTCGGAATTTGCGCTTGGAAACGTGACAGTGAAAGTGGAAGTCTTTGGGCGTTCTGCTTCGTTTGGAAAGAGAGAGCGAAAAGGACATTATTTTTTTTCCCAGGAGGGGAAAACAAAACAACCCCCCCCACACCACCACCACCACCAAAAATAAGAGCGTGTGAAACCCAAGAGCGGGAGCAGTCCCCGCAAGGTCATCACACCCACGGGGAAGGCAGAAGCGCTCCCGATCCTCGCGATCGCCTTAGTGATATTCTTACTGCCTGTAAGAGATTTTTTTTTTAATTTATTTTTTACTTTGGTGTTTTATTTCATTTGCCATGTGAGGACCGCCTGGGAAGTGGGTGCGCTCGCCCCTTCCCGCGCGGTCGGTGCGGTTGCCGGGCTCCCGCTATTTAGTGGGGCATCATTTGGGGTGAAAATGGAGGGGGGGGAGATAAGAGGAGCTGAGGTGACATCCAAGCCGGTTTCTTTCCCCCCCCGCCCCCGCGAAGGCGTGAGGAGGAGGAGGAAGAGGAGGGAAAGGAGACGGACGACGGGAGGGAGAATTTCGTTTACAGAGATCAAAAAAACAAAAGAAGGAGCAGGCTGAGACAGATCGTGAGCAGCCGCCGGGGAAAGCGAGGCGTTTTGCGCGGAGAGGAGTTGCGGGGGCGTGCGCGGCCGCGGATGGATGGATGGATGGATGGATGGATGGATGGAGCGTGGAGGAGGAGGGGGGGTGGGGCAGCCTGGCCGGCGCAACTTTGCGCGCAAACACCGCTTGAAAATGAGTTTTCCGTCCCCGAGTGGGCGGACATGCCTGCAGGTGATCCGGGGGTGCTTCTTTTCCGTCCTCTTCCCAAATTTCTCCCCACGTCCTCCCGGGAAGGACCGGATCCCCGTAGTATGCTGGGCATGGAGTTGCGGCAGGGGACGGTTTCCCACCGCACCGGGGTACCGCACCGGGACACGGGGGCTCTCCCCACGACCACCCCGCATGGGGGAGTGGGATGCGGGAAAGGGAAGGCAGCACCGGGGGGGGGCGGGGGGGGGCATTCCAGCAGCCTCCCGCACGCCGTGGGTCCCCCCCAGCCCACCCTCTGCCCCCCCCTCCCACAGCGCTGCCTTCCCTCCTGCGCATCCCACCCCCCCGAGCAGCTGGAGTCCCTCATTGCCATTTGCGGGGTTGCCGGTGCCAGGCTTGCCCCCCCTCCCGCCTCCTCCTCCCGGGGGTGTCCCCAGCTCCCCCCGCCCCCCCCGCCCCGGAGTCTCCTGCTCTCCCCACTGGGGAACGCCACCCTCCCCCCGAGCCGGGCGGTCCCTTCCCTGCATGAAGTCACCTGCAAGGTGTCTTGTGTCCGTCCCCCCCCCCCCCCCCCCCCCGCCTCCTTCTGCATCCTGTCCCCAAACTCATTCCTTAGCTGGGGTGTCGTCCCCATCCTCCCGGTACTCCCCTTCCTTGGCTTGGCTTCTCCGGCCCCCGACGTGAGGAGAAACGGGCGGAGATTGGGGGCGGGAATGGAATGATCTTATACAACTGCAGACAGCGCCCCCGCCCCTGAGGAGCCCGTTCAGGGGCTTTTCGGAGGCGGGATGGGGCTCTCCGCCTTCCCAGGACGAGGAGGGGGAGCCCGAGCCCGGCCGTGCGGAGCCCTCGGGGCAGTCGGAGCCCCCGCATCCGCCTTTGAGGGGGGGGAAGAACCGCGCTCCCAAATCCCGCACCGCCCGAAAGAGCTCCGCAAATCCAGGGGAGGGGGGTGGCGGTTCCCTGCACCGCCAAGCTTTTCGGCTGACAAAGAAACTGTGCAGGTAACGGGGTAATTAAAATTGAGATGCGGTTACTTGCACGCCAGAGCCTCGGCCAATTAGCAAAAGGCCAAATGTACGAATAAATTCCATGTTCTTGTACAGATGTTAATGTAACAGATGTGTTTAAGAGATACAGGTACTTCTCCCAACAATTCTCCCAGCAAAGTATTTTTAGCAATATCTTGTAGCGAGTGTTACTGTGGATAGGTGTTCTCTTCCTTCGTATATTAAAAAGTTCAGCTTTCAAAGGTACCACCACCTCTTTATGAAGAAGATGCACATATTTACTAACCGTAATATGATAAAGAACAGAATCCTCACCTTCAGAGAAGAATAAGTATGTGAAGAAGCTCAGTCTTCGTAAAATACATATTCACTGTCCCTTTCAGAATACATGCCTAGTGGTAGTTTGTTTCTATGACACATTTCCAGACTCATTAGTTTTCACTAGTACCCTTTTACTTGACAGAATGCCTTTTTTTTTTTTTTTTTTTTTTTTTTTTTTAAAGAACGCAGTTCATTTAAGAACATCAGTTTACTTGAAAGGTCTTCCAGTACAGTGTTAGAACAGCACTATCCATTTCAGATTTGTGGACTCTGCTCAATTTTAATTAAAACTTTAATTACATTTTGCTTCTTCATTCAAACAAAGCATAAAGTAGCCTGGGCTAATGCTGCTGTCAAGGAAAAATAAAGAAACATGTTCTTAATTTTCATTGTGTATTATTCCTGCCTTTTAATTAAGGACTGAATCCTTACCCCATTGGGCTGAAAAGGAATTTAGCCACAAACTTTCCTGACATAAAACTGCAATATTTAATCAGTTTTCTAGGTTGCCCAATCTTCTTGCCCCATACGCATGCGCACCCATATATAGAATTACACCACTGATTTTCCACTGATTTTTTCGTGCCTCGTGTTCCGGAACATCCAGCCATTGACAGCACATCAGCCATGTCGTCGAGCGGCGTCTGCTTCAGACTGTCACAGCATTACGTAATGTCACCACCGCAGAACAAACGCTGGAGATGTCCCCGCTGCTCTCAGTCCCTTTTTACAGCTCCCTGTGTGCACTCCCCTGGCGTAATATACCAGAAGAGTCATAGCTGATACCACACTATGGTACCAGCCAGAAGAAAAATTCTGCTCTGGCTGGAATGGTAAGGCAAAGTCTAACTGGGATGCGATGGGATGGACAGGGCAGAGCCGAGCAGAGCAGAAGGCTGCCGGTTCAGCTTGCTGAAATAAGGCTGTCTGTGTAGGACGGGAGCAATGCAGTGAAGCTAGCTTTGGTGCTATTTGGAAAAGGCGCCGCACATGTTCCACGGTGAGAGATCCTGCTGACTGCAGCATCTCCGTCAGCGCGCTGGGGATCCTGGCGTGCCTTCCAGCCCTTACCCTCTCCAGGGAATGGGGAACAGGATGCAATACTGCACTCCTGCAGCTCCCACTCTTCTCTTTTGAGTGCGTTAGGATGGTAGACCCCTCTTGACTTTTCTTTCTGTCCGTACTCTCCATATAGGTAACAGGCAGGATCTAAATCTATGAATATGTATTCCTTTTCACAAACACATGAATATGATGAACTTTGTTGCAAAAGCTTCCAAAATTGTTTACTTTTCAAGCTGTGGTTCTGGTTCTGTTTTTCAGTTTTCAAATTTTAATTTTATGTCTGGCTGTACTGTGAATTCGTGTGGTTTTTATATCATATCTGTGCCTCACCCTCATACTTTAGTTATTCAGTTCTGTAAATTTTTGCAGATTCGTGTGGATTTCCAGAAGCTTACGTCACTTGGGCAAATAATCCCTCTAATTTTTAATTATACAGCAATGTAAACTAGTTGAAATTAGAGTTAGCGAATTCAAAATATGATAGGAGAATTTGTTTTTATAGTACTTAGAATTGAAACACATAGCACTTACCATGAGAAACTGTACTCCTTGCCTGTGATGTCAGTCATTTTCAGCACTGGTCTTCCCTTTGTTTTTAATGCATATTGTTTTGCCAGTGTAGATTTGGGCTAAATACCCTTTGTCATTAGAGAGGTCTAAAAAGAAGCTTGTTTCAGGGTGGTTTTGACTGCCAATAGGTTCTGCACTTTCCTTTAATTTTGTCTTACACCGGTAGAGAAGAGCGACCGTGACCGTGTGGTCTTCCTGCATTATTGCTCATGCCTAATTTTGACTCAGAACTCTCTGTAATGAACCTAGATCATTTCATCTCTCCCCGTTTTCTTGTGGGTCCACGTTACCTGCATTTGCATACCTTTTGCCGTTCTATACATCCGTTGCCTTTTTCTTTCTTCCTTTGGAGTATAATTTTGTTTCGTCTCTGATCTTTGTGTGCCTTAATTGCATCTTTGGATCTCTTTTCTCATTACCAATGATCTTCTTCACTGTTTATTTCCCGTAATCCCCAGGAAAGAGCATGACTTACTGCATGGCTTCTCTACGTGGCATCGCTGAAAGCGTTGCCTGATACAGGAATACAGCATGAGTAGGCTCACAGGCTGTGAGCATATGTAAGATGCGAGGATCCAGATGGGCTCCCATCACTGGGAGGCGCTTTCTTACCTCAGCTCCAACTCTTGTCTTCATTCATAGAAAGAGAGACTCTTAACTTTTGAATTTTATACTATTGCTCTGAGAGTAATGGTGATAATCCTTTTCAAAGACAATGAAACAGATGATAAAGAGGATACTTTACTTTTTCGTGGAATACAAAATCTCTGGGTAGCGCTTCAAATCTATATTGCTTTTTAAGTTGTGTTTTAAATTGCTAAGTGTATATATATGCATTTTTTCAATTTGTGTTTTAAACTGTATGTGGACACTATCCACAGGGTCTCTGCTTTCAGGAGCTTTTCCGCATTTAGATATGAATATTACCCAAAGGACAATAATACACATGTAGGAAATTAAGGCAGATTATTAAAGATGGTCTCAGAGATGAAAGTTGTAAAAAAGTAAGTAGTTTCAAGGAGGCAGTTGAGGAGAAGGAAAAGATAGAAATCACTTGATACTCAATTTCACTGATGTGTTTATGAGAATATCAAGCTGGTTTTCTTTGTGATTATTCCCCCGAGGAGGGTAAGGAACAGAATATGTTTTGTAAAATACCTTGTAAAACCACAGTTAATTGAAATAAAGAGTGTTCATTGGGAGTGAGATGACAAATGCATCTTTTGTTGAGCTAAACATGATGTATTCTGAAACCGATATCAAGGACAAAGGAAGAAGTATTACAAATCTTATTGAAAATTTTTCTGCCCAGGATAAACCCCATTAAGTCACCTTTTCAATTCCAGATTACGGATTTAACAAAACATATTGTAGCTTCCCCAGTTTCAATGTTTTAAAAGAGCAAGAGTTTGATACATTCTTGAGTTTGTCAACAACTTAAGATTTTTGAAGTCACGAGAAGTGATAATTTGAGGTAATCAAGTGGCTCTTTTAAGATAATTTTAATAAAATAATTTCCTGCTAGGAAGATAAAAAATTTTAAATTCACTTTCTTTTTTATCACAAAGCCATTTGAGGAAGAATATCTACACAGTCAGCATGGCAAGAATCTAAATTGATGTCCAGAGAAAAACCAAGGTATAATGGTGATTTTGTAGCTTTTACGCTAATATATATGAGACACTAAACTTTTTGATTAAAATTACCTTTAATCACTTTTGACTTAAACCTGATTTATTTTTAAATAATTGATGATTTCAGAAAAGCATTATTATTTTTATGCAGTTCCACCGTATAGTTTACTAAATACCAGAACGACGCACTATACCTATTTCTTGTTCACTAACTTAGACCTTCTCAAAGTTCATTGATGAAAAAATGTAAGAACTGAGATCCAGGATGGTAAGACTTATAAATGTCCTATTAACTTGTGAGTTTTATTTTTTTCCTACTGAGTTTTTTTCATACCATAATTAGGCATAAGAAGATATTGGAATTTTGTTTAACTCCTGATGAGTTGAAGCAACCAGAATGATAACAGCAACCAATGGGATTACCTTGGTTGTTCAAACTTTGATGAAGAATACACTGTCAGCACTGTACAAGTCAAAATGTATACTGAGGAATAAAAGCTGTGACGGTAAATTACGGGGCTTTTAGGCTAATAAATTAAGGCTCTAAACCTTTTGATGAAAATTGCTTTAATTAGTTTTAACTTGTAGCTAAATAGGAAGTTGTGTTCTAGAGGTGAAAGCTTTCAGATTCATAAATGTTTAACTATACAAGGGATAATACTGAGAATTTTAGCCAAGTGTCTATCAGAATCCATAACATTTGATTCAGCGATACCTCTACCCAGTCTCCTGTTCACGAACCGCATACGTGTTTTTTTGGGGGAAAAAAATAAGTCTTGATTTAAAGACCACAGACAATGTAAAATTTATCTCAGTTCTCCCTAAATTTTTCTAATAGTTAATTATCCTTAGTATTAAAACATAAACCTCGCGTCTTGGTTCTGGACTTCATTACCAGTTCTTGAGCCAATCGATCCCTAAAGCAGTTGAAAGAATATTAATCTCAAATACATCAGCTGTTGAGTCAGGTGTGTATAAAGTATCTATGATTTGGTTTTAGTATTTCACAAAGGCAGTATATTACTGGAAATTATTTTTTTTTATATAAAAGATTAGTGATCCAGTTATTAAAAAAGTTTTTACTCAGAAATAGATATTAAATCATTCACTGTAAGACGGAATTAAATGGCAGTGAGGAGAGCTGAGTATTATCCTTTTTGTGGAGAATATCTGTGTATTTAATTAGACCTTATTCTGAATGGAGTCCTCTAAAATTAGAACATCTTGTTTATAAAAGCTCTTAGAATACAGCATATTTCTGTGTGCTCTTATCTGCTATATTTAGAAATGCAAAGTAACTGAAGACTCAGAGAACGAAATCTGGGATATTAGTTAGTAGTTTGAATTAAAATGCTTTTGTTTTTTTAATAGAAATTGATATACATAGAAAAAAAAATCTGATTTTGAAAAGTTAGTGAAAAAGAACAAGGCCTTAGCACTGAAAATAAAATCGGCTTATGTAATGGATAACACCGCAAAAATTTATCTATTAAAGTATTGCTGATATCCAGCCGATATCGCTATAGTCGATGTGCTTTCATTACAACAGAATATATACTGTACTTTTTAAAAGCAGTCATTTTTCATTTTAAACATATATTTTTTTCAAATGATACAAAGGAGTACCGACCTTCAGCAATAGTGTTGAAATACCTGTCTTGAATTGCATAACAGGCTTTCAGTTTGAAAGTATGAAAAGGAATTTTAGTTTGATATGTGAAACAGTGGATCATACTGACGATTTTTGCAAACCAGAGTGATTTATTCAAAAGGACTGAATCTTCAGATCCCCTCTAACTAAGTTTGACTTGTATTTTTCATGTGGGTTTTTTTTGCATCTGACTTGGATATGTTAGTACTCTCGGATCTGATCACATCAACTACATTGTAAGGTCAAATGACGCTCTGCTATGTGCTCCAGTGGGCTTGGAATCTGGTCCTTGGCGTTCATGCCGAACGACAAAATTTAGAAGATTAGCATGCTTTTGGCCTTGAAATCAGAATGTTAGATATTTTACCTTATTAAAATTTTATATTATACATCCTTAAATGAGAAGAGTCAAAGAATCACAAACTGTTTTTCCCATATAAATACCTAAAACATGCCTGCCGCCTTCTGTCAATGAATTTCTGATGATACAACTGTATTACTGAAATGCCAGAGTGTTTAAGAGGAGTAGCTACTAAGGCTCCACTTTCCTTCTCAGGTATGGTAAGTAGATCACAAAGTAGCCTTTATTGTTCTTCATTAAAAAATTTGTTTACAAGTGCTGTCTTTTGCTGTGTAACATATTGGGCGAGTGTTTAGCTGTTAAGTTCAATGTTTTTTTTTTTAATTTATTTTAATTCTTGTCTAGGGAAATAGGAGGGTTGGAAGGGGTTACGATTCTTTGTGTTGTTTTCAAGTGCCTGCCGCAAAGAGGTGTGACTGAAACACAGATCAATAAGTAATATTAGTTTCTACACGGTTTAAGAAGTGAACATTATTCATCTGGGCTTCCCACTCTGTTATGTGAGAATGTAATCCTGAAGTGTCAGCAGGTACTAACCCTGCCTTGCATCTTATCTTACCCTTCAGCTTTTACTGATCCTTTTTTTCCTCCCTCTCTGGCTCTGCTTCCTCTCTTTGATTCTGCTCCAACAGGCTCCTGTTGCCTAAGAGTCTCCCTCTCCTTAAGAGTACCTGGCTGTGCATGTTTCACCATGGTGGATGCTTTCTTCATCTTGCAATTTAACTGTGGATTTCTGTTTGTTTTTTAAACTGTGGGCTTTATAAAGCAAGGATCTGGCCTTTGTATATGTTCTTGAAAGTGCAGCTGTATGTATATTTACAGTGCTATAAAGGTAAATATTTTTATTAAAATTTTAACAACACATAGGAGATGTTGTAAATACAACCTGTGCAGAAAGATAAGGTGCATGTTCAGGGATTTTGTGGTGTGCCTTTGAAGCAATCCATGTCTGAAAGCAGCGACTGAGTCCATCGCCTGCAAAGCTAATTAGGATACATTTATTCTGCCGTCACTCGGTTGTGAATGAAGTATGCTGACATACTCAAACTCGCTCTAAACCAGGTATGTGATGTACCCGCAGCAAGCCAGACGCAGCAGTAGAGCGCTTAGCATGGCTTATGTGCTCAGGTCTTCACCCTGCCCTTGGGTGAGTTACATAGCCCACACCACGTTCTGCCTTGCCCTGGCGGGTCTGTTCGCAGTGGCAAACCCAGAGGGTTTGAAACTGGCCCAGGCACACACTGTGCTCCAGCTGCAGGGGCTGCCATGTAGATGCAGCCTAGAACACCTTCTGAACAGCTGGGTTTGGATCCAAGTATCTCTAGATGGATATTTTCAAAGAGCAGCCTGTAGAAGTTGCAGTGCGATGTGAGCAGATGTTGAATACTGCTGTGTTCTGTCTGTGTGTCTGTCTGCTTTGTCCATTGAATCTCGCCCTTCAGTGCCCTCACTCTCCATATCTTAGGGCAAAGCCCACTATGTAGCTTCTTGTAAATCTGTGCAGTAGGATTGGAGCCTATGTATTTCTTTTAATTTATTTTTTTCTGGGTTGTGTAATGTTGACTTAGGAAGATGTAGGAGACTGAAAATGTTACAATAATTTAGCATAACATATTCCGCTTTTTTATGTTTACATACTGCTATCAGTGGTCCTCCTGTAGTACGTACATATCACATAATGCCATAACATCTATGTTATTAATTAGCTTAACAAAATCTATTAATGCGAGTTCTTCAGTCACAAAGCAGTTTGCTTTCTTTAGTCAAGAATGAGCTAGAGAACTGTTTGCAAGTTAATTGCTATTACTCATGAGATACATTACTTTAGTACCTCCTTCAAATATTTTTCACTGAATGTAGATTTTTTCATCATACGCAATTATAAATAAATGTTAACAAGTTAACAAGGTTCTGAATTGTTGCATGAGAAATCCATGTAAAATATAACATAATAAAGTAATTCATATTTCAGGATCAGACAGTCCTGTCATTGCTTTCTATTGCTGTTGTTTTAATTAAAAAAAATTAAATCCTGCAATTTCATTTGCTTCAAATATGTGAAAAATACCTGTATGCAACTATGGCGTGAGTTTTAGTGGGTGTCTCATATTCCGTAGTCAGCTGAGGAGACAGAAAGATATTTTGGAAATTCCACTTTCTTCCATATAAATTGCAAGGTGTGCAATATGTGACTCGTTTCAGGTGTATGCATCTCCCTGTTGCCAACATGAGTGTGTTAGTGATGACCAATAACAATATATCAATGTCAGTTCATCTCCAGATAAAAGAAATAGTTCATCAAACGGTCAAGGTTGTTCTGGGATTATATGTAACAGATTTCTGGAGATTGTAATTGTCAGTGTTGCCCAGTAAACCCAACCGTTTGCTGTTGTAAGCACTGATATGCTCAGAAGGGTTTCAACATCCGAAGCTGTGCAAGACAACTACCATATTCCCTCTACATTTTGTCACTCCGAATAGTAATTTATGAGATTACCGATTCTGGTAAGACCTACACAGCAGCTGGTAGCCGTTTCAGGTTTATATGTTTGTTTTCCATTGAAAATACTGTCAAGTCTGCAGAAATTAGCAGTTTTTAGTTTGTTCTGAATGATTTAAGTTAGTGGTATCACTCTAGGCAGTTGGGTAATGTGTACTCTTCTATAAATGTTGAATCTTGGAGAACAAACAAAAAAAAAAAGGATTAAATTCACACAAGTTATATAGGCAAACTCACCGTGTGTCACCCATGCTATGGTAATTGGCCATGGTGCAAAGAGATGTGGTTGTACAGTGAAAGGAAATGTATGCCACCAGTGGGCAGTGGCATTAGCAGCACTGTTGACAAGCGCAAACATTTTGGAAATATTTAGGAGCAAATGTAAGGATGACTTGATGGTGCTTCATTATTAAAAATTTCCATCGAGTTGGATGTGAACTGGAAATTCCTTTTCTAAATCAATCCCACCCTGAAGTAGCTGGACCAAAGTCCAATGCCATACAAATACAAGGACTCATTCTGTGAGCTGAGCAGTCAGATCCTCAGTTGAAAAATTGGATCAAGGAATGGATTTGAATAGTGTAAAGTACATCCTAAACCACTAAAACACTTCTGCAGGTGTTTACATTTAAATACATGGGAAAATCCGGTGGTTTGAACACACAGAGTTGACTGGAAATGTAGGTGTAAGTGTTCAGCAAGCTTGTAGCCTAAAGGAGACGAGACTTGGGGAAAAGAAGGTGTGATCATGAATCATGTCAGAGATGTAGGCAGGATCAGATCTGCGAGGATTTCAGTCCTAGGGAGAAGACATTTAAAACGAATTGAAAAGGAAGGGGGAAGTGAGGAAAAGGAGTAGGATATCATTTGAAGACAGCAGAAGGTACAGGTGTCACCATCTAAGAAAGACTGAGGGACTGAGGAGTGGAGAACTTCTCCCAAAAGGGGAAAATGGAAAAGAAATTGAACAGTTTCACCACTTTTCACAATTCATAGGTGTTGTGAGAAAACTTTGCTGGGAGAAACTGAGTTGCCAGGAAAAACTGAATTTAGTAATAGATCCAGCTGATATTTGCCACTTTTCTCTGAACTGCGTCATATGTGACGGTACGCAAGCTGTATGAGAACTGTGCTAAGGCAAAGGCAATCACTGAATTAGGTGATCAGAGGAAGTGTTCTTGAGATGCCAATAGCTAGCTAGCTGAGCTGAGCTAACTTTGTTTATATGTATGTGTGAGATGGGTGATAGATGTAGCTGTTGGGGAAGAAGAAGGGTAATTGAGATGGTTTTAAGTCCCATACAAGTAACTCCTAAAAATGACCAGAGAAACACCCCCAGTGCAGGCTCCCTCTGGCAGCAAGTTCTGTGTGGGTGCGGGGGAATTTGCTCGACTAGAGGCGTTTGGGACATGAAACTAAGTGGGGAGAAGGATTGAAAAATAAAATGTGAAGCATTTGCATAAGACTTTATATGTTCTCTCATCATATGATTCATTGATCTTATGACTGAACTGTTGCTTTTAAAAATCCTGCTTTTCTGCAGTAGAAAGCTGTTAGTTTGGGGCCCTGATTTTGAAGTATTTAAATGACAAGTTGCTCATTGCTTTGCATTTGTATTTATGTGCCATGTAGTTTTTCACTGCTGATGTCAGTTTTGAACGGGATATGACACCTACAGTATCGGCAAATTTATAGAATTTGACACGATTTCATTCACATCGTATTACATGATGAAGCAGGAGGCAGAAACGTGACTTGTCCAAAAGCTTTTCGAAAATTGACGGCAAAGCAGGGGATGGAATCCAACACCCTGATTCTCATAGTGAATTGTGGACTGTGTTTCACCTATTTGCTTGATCAGAGTGCTATAGTGAAGTTCCTTTCATGGGAGTTGACATGCTAATTTGAAAGAGTTTGGGTAAAATCTTAAAAATCGTATTTCTAGTTGTTACAAATCAATGTGGGAAAATGTTTGGCATTTGTGTAAATTTTTCACTGATAAGGTATGAGTGTTTCAGTCCCATACATCAGAGGCCAATCTCTTCCTCAGAAGAGTTGCCCATACAGTTCAGGTATCATTCCCATATTGATGATTGTCTTCTGCGTCTGGCAGTGAGACAAGTAATACAAGAGATGCTGGTGGGGTGTTCAGGTTTGGGTTTTGAAAAGGATGCAGACCTAGAAATTTGGATTAAAGCAGTGTCCGCTTGGACTTTTGGTGTGACACTGGTCTGCGCTGAGTGAAACACGATGTCTGATTACCCCCCCACATTCTACGTTCCTGGCAGTGGGAGGATGAATGGTGGCACCAGCTTGGGCTGAGCTCTCCATCCAGCCCAACCCAACCTTTCCTGGCTGGGTTGATACGGTCACTGACTCACATGCATCTGCTAGAAAGGGAAGCTTTCCCTGTTTCTTCGCTTCCCTATTACAAACTATTCTTTTGTGGTTTAACTCACCCAAGTGACCTTTTTTTTTCTTTTCTGTGTGAAGTGGCATGGCCACTTTTTTCTTATCCTACCTTGCACGTCGCCATACAAACCCTAGAGTATACACAAGCCATTAGGCAAGGAGTTGTTTCCAAATATGATAGAGGTTTTTTTTGGAGGGTATAACCCTTTTTGGCAGCAGAACTGGATTATGTCAGATTAAAATCACTACATAATTGTTTTCCCATGGAGTAATGGGTCCAATGCAGAGTTGTTATCATTGCCTGCCTGTCACCTCTTCCTGAGGTTTGTCTTTCCTCTTGGCTCTCTCAGGTACTTGGTATTAAGCTAAACAGTGCAGTTTAGAAATATTTCTGTCCTTATAAATTCTTACAGAAGCAAATGCTTGTGTGTAGTTGGTGAACTAAAAATGGAATAAAAGTATTCATGAACCAAAAGTAATAATTATTGTATACCTTAAGTGGTTAGGCCACCACCAGTCTAATTTTGGAATATTTATAAAGTGTCAATAAGCAGGTACTTACATCTTCCCAGGTTCCTATGCTTTTGCTGCTGAGATCTCAATCGTGTGGTGGTGTGATAGTGAAGATCCACTTGGACTAGAGCTGATGAGGAAGTAGGCTGCAGAGCACAGATTGGGCTCTTTAAGTAGATAGCTCTTTAAGTAGATAGACGATTCACATCTCTGTTATCTCTGAGTTTTAATTACATTGGAATAATTTCATCACTGTATTACATTTACATACAATTATTGCATCGGTTTTAGTTATCGGTTTAGCCCTAGTCCTTGACATATTTTTTCTTCTTAGGTTTTTGCATAATAAAATATAAGTGTCAGCACTCCACTACACCTACGAAAATTGCTCATGCACACATGGTTGTCAATGTACCATGAAAAAATAAGGTCCCAGATCAATTTCTCATTTGGATTTGGAGTTATCCTTTAGAAAGAAGCCAACAACTGACCTCTTCTCAGTTGTATGCTTTATGGCAGACTATAAAATGGTAGAGCTCTCCTATAATTTATAGCGTAATTCCATTTTAAACAGGCTTTGTGGCTTTTCCCTTTGGACGTGTGAAGCATTACCTAGAAATCATTTTGACTGTGAATAAACTGGAATGTGAAGATTTCTCAGTACAGTGCAGTAAACAGGCATAACCGGTTACATTCTGCCAATCTATGGGTTGTGCCTGAGATTTGTCACTACAGTCAGAGTTGGCAGAAGTGGCTGTTGTCTCTTCTTGCTTGTTTCAGAGGGGAACAGGAGTGTCACTGTAAAGACTGACACCTGGTAAAAATAGTTTTTTTAAAAGTACTAGAGCAGAAGAAAAGGAAAGGTACGTATTTTATGTGAAATGGTCTGGAAGTTGTGTGTTGCCTGTTTTTCCTTTGAAAAATCTCTATTTCTTTGGCCAACTGTGGGTGATCATTACTTCCCATTTATTATTATGGCAAAATATTTTAAAGTGGAGTCACTTGAGCACCAATTACACTGGATATAAGCCAATTCAACTCCATCAGGCTTCATTAAGTTGTTATTAAGTGCTGTCAGCCAAATTCACATTATGGAAGACAAAAGATTAAAATCTGCCATACGTAAGAGCTGGTTGTACACTTTTTTTCCTCATAGCAAGACTCTGGAGCTCGTACAGCAAACTTTTCAGATTAGGTGTGCATTCTGAAAGTAGAACTCCACAGTCTGGTTGTTTTTCATCAAAAGAGCTTGCCAGTTTTATTCTGTTCCTGTAGCTTCAGACCATTCAATGGGACTTTTTGTCACTCTAAATGAAAAATTTAAAGGTTTGGTTTAGCTGTAGTGGGACTTTGGCTGGAATAGCACTACATCCCATGGCTAGCTGAAGGGGCTCAAGTCACTTGATACTTCGCTTATTATTCTGCCCGAGGCACTTTGACAGCACATGCCGTAATGTGTCACAGCAGTTTTGCTTGTTCCCAGGGACCAAACAGTGCTCATCCTGCCTCTCTTCTGGGCAGCAGGCATCCATCGGTAGGCAAGGCAGCTCCCTCCACTCCACCATTGCTGCAAGGATTTGTCCCAGTCATCCTTAAACTCAGACAAAATAAAAGCAAGCCTCAAGTAGTGGAAAGGCAGAATCCAGCTGTTGCGAAGCAGCAAGCAACTCTTTCTGTGGTGAGCAAATGAAGTAGGTGTTCAAAAAGGAGATCAGGATAGGAATATATGCACTAGCATGAAGCTTACTCAACCTGTCTAAATTTTTTTCTCTTATCAGATGGTTTCTTCTGGTTTTGTGTCAGGTAATAATCTCCTGTGCATCTGCGTTCTATATATATTAGCTCATGTCTAGACTGCTTTGGAGTGAAATAAGTACTTCCTTGGTTGGGGAGTGGATGGTGTGGAGAAAAGCACAGAGGATGCTGCTAGGGTCCTGCTTCTGCACCTGGTGTGGGTACAGCCTGCTGGCACCACCTCTGCCTTGGGTGGGCTGGGGAGAGCCGACCTGGGGACGTGCCTGGGAGCTGGGGCACCCCAGCCCTCTGGCGCACAACTCGCCTCGGCACCCACCACTCTAATGACAGCTGGTACCTACCACAAAGACACGCCGAGTGAATAAAGACCTGAAGACACCACGGATAACTTGAATGATAACCTGTTTTTCCTAAGAAATAAACATCCCACATCAGTTTAACCTCACTTTTCCCCGAGGTCTGTGTGAAGCTTTGAGGAAAAGTTTCTTACTCAGCTATTTCACACACAGACTCAGGATGTCATGCCTTTACCTCTGCTCTGTCAGTTGGCACCAGAAGACCCCAACTTACTTTTCTCTACATTATTCATAAAGAAATTTGCAAAGCTCTGTGCAGAACCTCTATATGGTATAGTATGGACTTTATAAAGTTTATGAAGTATTCAGCACTAGTGTGCATAGCTTGTGCGGGGATCTTTGGATCTGTGGGGAATCTTTTAAAATAGATTTAATTTAATTTAAATTTAATTTAATTTAAATATTTTTAAAAGGATTGTACGGCTCACTTCAGAATCTTTAACAATTTTGATCATTTTTATGTCCAGTGCACTTCCAATAAAATCCCATAGTAGAATGAGTTCTACTATTGATTATACATTATAATCAATAATAAATAATATAAAATTTCTTTCTGTAAGTATCTAGGTCCATGGATCTTAGACCTTCTATGAAAAATGAGAGCTCATGTTTAAGTAGCAAAATGAATAGCAAACAGGAGCTCACCTGTTCCTGATGTTCTTTGGGAAAAGCTATTCCGAAATAGTTCTATGTGTAGATACTTTTAGTCTAGAAAATTGTTATTCTCTGGAAACATAGAATCATAGAATGGTTTGGGTTGGAAGGGAGCTTAAAGATCACCTTGTTACAACCCCCTGCCATGGGCAGGGACACCTCCCACTAGACCAGGCTGCTCAAAGCCTCATCCAGCCTGGCATTGAACACCTCCAGGGATGGGGCATCCACAGCTTCTCCGGGCAGCTATGGGCATAGTTACGTTAATAAGGTTCTTTTCTGAAGAATAAGAAAGGGATGAGAGTGTTATTACCTTGAATTTCTCAGGAATACCTTTTGTAGTTCATATCCACTGCCGATTTTAGGCTGAACTAAGATGCAAGTATAGTCATGTCCGTAGTGATTGAATCATTAGAAGAGTTTGGAAGAATTACAGAAATTTGAAAGATGGCAGTTATCAAGGCAATAAAAGCAACTCTCTATATGGAAGAATAGAAAGCTAAGACTGAGACTGAAACCACAGCTCCATAAATGGACTTATTGCACATCATGTTTCTACCTGCAAAATCCAGGAGGTAATTACCTGGCTTAATCAGGCACAAAAGAAGGGCTGTCCCAGGAAGAAATTACCTCATCCTGAGGTTGGAACCAGGACAAAGTTTCCTGGGCCTGAGAAAGGTGTGTTTACCTTTCTCAGGGTTTCCGTGCAGTGACAGCCCTCTCATGAGGCAGTTGGTGGTTAATATCTCCCTTTTGTCTCAGTGACGAAAACAGCCTCAATTATTTTTCCAAGTGTCTGAAATGCCACCGTGTGACCCGTGGAGCTTGCTGCTTGGGTAGGTGAAGCTTGAAGGACAGCCTACACAGTTTCCAGGGTGTAGGAAACATTAGGAAATACTGACAAAATCATTGTGATGAAATAAATAGTGTTCTCCGGCTGCTCTTTGTCGTACTTTGAAAACATTACTTTTTATGGCCACACATTTTCCAGTGGGAAACACTGAATGCAGTTCAGGACCAGCTTTGTCTAGACTTCCCTTGGTCCTAACTCCAAGAAACTGTTTGGCTCCTTGTTCACTGTAACAGTACTAGAATTCTGTTTTCTGACAGAAAATCACCCCCTGATCCTGTGCCTAAGGGTGTTAATGCTAGTGTTACATTAGAGATCCACATCATCATTTTTTGATGGGTAGATAAGTGTTGCATCACTTATATCGGTATCTAGTATTGTAACTCAGGTATAGCACTCGTGGCACATTTCATGGTATATAGTTATCTAAAAGGTGCTCTGTCAGAACATACTGCAGATCTCTAGGTGGTGGATGTAGTTTTGCTATTTATATCATAGTGTTCTACAAATATTAATAACACTGTGCTTCAGAGTGAGCTATAGCCATAAACCTGTAAAATAACTCCCAACAGTTCATCCTGATAGTCTGTTGAAATTGGACTGCTCTGACTCTACCCCCTTCAGGCTGACTGCCAATCTCATATTTTATCCTGAAATTCCACGAGGAGACACTCAAAATAAACACTACACCAGCAACAGCTTGCATTATCTTTAAGGCAGTGGCTAGCATTGGTTTCACTTTACCCTCTCTGTGGCTTTCTTCATTTGAAAAACCATGAAGGTTGACCTTTCGGATACATTTTGCTTTATTTATTCCCCCTGTTGACTACAGTGGGAACTGAATGGATGTAACTGAGAAGAGAATGGGTATATGGTGGATGCTATCCTGTTATGACTGAATTATCCCTGTTAGCCCCATGTCGCCCAGCACCAGCCACTTTATATAGTACATATCTCCTCCCTAGCTTGCCTTCAGGATAGAAAAATACAGCTGTCAGATTTGTGTTTGAGTTTTCTTAGGAGGGGAAAAAAAAAAAGAACCTGGAAATTACAGGATTATTCCAGGCACCATTTCAGAGATGTTCAGTTTTTTGTTCTACAAATGCTTTTTGTTTGCTACCGCTTTTGAAAATAAGCTGATCTTGTAATTCACTATTAAAGGTGAATGTGATCAAAATAACCGATCATCAAGGTCAGTATACCCTTGAATCAGAGAGGTTTGCTAATTTTAAACTTCAGTGTTTTTCAGAAAGTAGTGTGTTTCGCAAGAATAGAAGAGGTAGAATGTAGGATCGGGACAATATGAATGTGCCGCATCGCAGCCAATGAAAGCAAAGCTTGCAGGGCTAATTTTAGGCTTTTCAGCCTTGGTATTGTTCCTTACAGCACAGTTATTTTCCATATGATACAAAGCAGTCCTTTTTTCAAGTTTTATAAACTGCTTTAGAGAGCAAAAGCAAGGACAAAGTGAGCGTATGTCACGGTTGAAAGCAAATCAAAGAAGCTTAACTAAGGCTGAAGTTAACGACTGTTGCATGCCATTTCTATATTCAGAGGACAATTCTTTTAAGAAAAGCAATAATCTAGAGAAACATCTCATGAAACCTGGAAGTAAAGAGAGTTATGTGATGTCTGAACTGGGTCCCTTGGGCGTGACTGGATTTGCTTCAACCCATTTAATTAATTTACACTGTGCTTAGATGCCTAGTCACTTAGTCCTCTTAAAATGTCAAAATGACCTGTGCTGTTTGGAGAAGCAGGACTTACAAGATATCTACCTATCTCTGGGTGCTTGAAATCAAGCATTGTAGAGGGGGTGGGGATGTTGCAACTAATTCTTTATGTAATACCAGATAGATGCTATTTTCTAAAGTTACCTTTTACTGATACATTCATACAAAATGAGTTTATAGAATCGCAGAAATATAGTACTGTAGAAATGCTTGTGTACTTTCGTATGTATGAATTACCAAGGACTGGAGCCAGTTGGTACTAAGTCATTCCCCATGGAAGTGTCAGCAAGTCAATGGTATCAATCTGTCAAAACTCTTAAAAATACCTTTAAAAATAATTAAGTTAACATAGCCCCCGTTTTTCATCCAAGAGAAGCGTATTAACTGAATGAAAGTATTACAATGGCGATACAAGGGCCAGAGAAATCAGAGAACATAAAGCTGTGTGATTTTTGTTAGAAACCTGGACCCAAAAAAAGAGCTGTTTGAAACAGGTTGGTCACTGGCTGTATTGGCAGAAAGACAATTTCTTGGGAAGAGTCTGTGCAGGGGCTGCTGTAACATCGAGCTGGTATTTTGTCCCACAAGTTCAGCCAAGATCCACTGCCTCCTCACTGGACTTCACCAGCCAGGTGGTACCTAGGTTTGGGTCAGGAGGACTGAAGTCAGTCTGGCTGTCGGCTCTAGAGTTGTCCTTGAACTGTGAGAGTCAGCTCAGTCTGAGCTCAAGGGGTGGAATGTTTTTTTTCATGCTGTTCTAGCTGTCTAGAAGTTAAATGTTTAGTTTAAACTAATTGTGTAGACTTTCTCATTAGTCAAACAAGAGTAGGCATCTCCAGTAAGCAATTAATCCCACTACCTTGTATATACACTTTTAGCATGGGATGAGTTGCCTCTTGGTGAATTGGGTGCCTGTTTCTCTCTGTTGAGCATTGGAGCCTTGATGACTACTTTAGATTAGATATCCAACTTCTAATGGCTACCACCCAGGTAGAAACAACCCGGATTAATCAAGTTCCCTGCTACTGACTATATAACTACTTCCCTGTTATTATTCTTTGTATGATTTGTGGATGCTGTGTTAGAGAAAAGGAGTCTTTTCTTGGTTTTCTTTGCAATCATTTCAAATAGTTTGGCATTAATAGTACATTGCTCAGTCTTCTGTTGTCCCTGGTCATATGAAAGTTTTAAAAATTGTGACTGATTTTTGTTATTTACTGTCATAATTAATAATAATAATAAAAAAACCCAAAAACATTTAATTCAGTTTCTTGAGGAAACAGATTAAGTTACAGACTGGCAGTTTGATGTCCTTCTGGATTCTGGCCAGCTTCTCGGAGTCATAAATCAGCCTAGCTTCTTTCAAGTTATGGAAAAATAATGTTTCCAAAAAAGTTTGGAGCATGGATACTGGCATAGGGTGGAAGTATGATGTTGGTGAAGAATGAGCAGACTGTTGAGTAGCTTTATTTGGTGGCAGGCACTAATCTGATAGAAACTTCAAGACAGTAATTGTTTCATTGTTTGGGGGATTGCAGCTCCTCAGGGCTTTCCCATGCCTGTCAGAGTTAAGATTTTTTTTTCCCTTTTTATTTTTTTGGCAATAGATCTATATGGCAAGCAGAGCAGATGAACAAATTGATTGCTTCTCTTAACCTTAAAAAAGGTTTTTCCTACATGTTCTGAAAAGTTTTTGAGAAGTATAGCTGGTTTTTAAAAGAGAAGGTACAACTGCAAGTGTTATCTATGACCCTGATCCCTTTTCCGTTTCCAATTTATCCTTTTATCAGGGGCAGACTGGCAGCAGCAAGAGTCCTGTTCATTTCTGCATTTGTTCTGGGAAAAACAAACAAACAAACCCATTTCAAGCCTCCACCTAGAAACCTAGGTGATAAGGGTGGACAGTGATGTCTGCTACAAGTGACACACAAATAGGTTCACTCAAGGCTGCTTTGTTAGCGTTGAGAAGAGAAGAAGGGATATGGAATAACATGTAGAAAATGCAAGTAACAACCTTTCTGCCCAGTAGTTTGAATTCTCTTTTTCTACTTGAGGATGTCAAAATTAATCTTTTCCCTTAGGGATGTCAACTCCTCCCACGCTTCTTCCTCCTGTTCCACTTTTTGGGTGATTAGATTCACCAAGACCCTTCGGGATCGGAAAACATTGTGAAGCTGCGTGTCTCACTTGCCGTTACTGCTAATGAACGTAGCTGGTTCTGCTGCTCTTCCTGCCCACTGACAGCTCCTCTCCCTGAGCGTCTTCTCTGATGAGTAGTCCACAGTGATTTTGGGTAGTTGGAGGAGTACACATACGCATACACATGCACATACACATACGCACCCCGCACGTTTGCCCGCATGTGAGGGAGACATTTGTGTCGGCCTTGCCTTTCTCCCTGCACCTGCATCTCATGCCTGTAAATCATGGTGTTTCTCAGATGGCTGCCTTGGGTTGTTAAAGCTTTACACAACATAATTATAAGGTGCATAATTCACTTAGCTTTACAACCTGTTTTTTTAACATGAAATGCTCTCAAATATGGTATGGCGTGCAGCATCATTTAAACATGCTACAGCCTGCCCCTGGTCCCTCCCGTTCAGCGGCTGCCCCTCTGCGAGATGCTGACAGCCCTGCTGGCAACCTGGGCATCCATCCCTCTCCGCTCCTTGAGAGTGGCTGTGTTATCTTTGTGCCTGAAGATGTCAAGGTTGTTTAACTGTCAATAAGATTTTGCCCAGATTAATTTCTCTGCAGCTTAAGTAAGCTTACCTCTTTTTTTTTTTTTTCCTTATGCATACACCTTGCATGCTATGAACATCGCTGCTCTCACTGCTTTTGCTGATGAAAAGCCAAAAAAGGAAAAGAAAAAGTGCAGATAAAACACCAGGGGTGATGAGAATTGGCACTGTGTAGGGAATAAGAGCCAGGTAGGAAGGAGGGAGGGAACGAAAGTACGAGAAAGAGTCAGGATGAGCTGGTAGAGCTTTACTGGGACTGGCTTGGCAAGCGCACTGCCAGGGAAGGGGGGAAGCCAAAGGTGCAGGGAAAAGATTGGACAAAGAAGCAAAAGAGGAACAACTTGGGGCTGAGATTCACAATCAATTTACTGTTACCTAACCGTCTGTCTGACTGCAGAGCCATGGTAATACTGTGTAGGCACTCTTAACGCTAAGCACGTCTGCATAATAAAACCAGCTTAGCCTATATTTATTGCATGTGTACATCTATATACATGTTGATGTTTCTCAGCAACATTATAGCCAATAATTTCACTACGTTATTCAGGTACGTTCCTTACCCCACTCTGTTAATGTGTGCACACAGCTTGGCACTCACAGCTTCCCGGGACTAACATTAATATGGCATATGATTATTCATATGCCTGGCTATTTTTATGAAGAATCAAATGCCAACCTGAATGTTTCACAGTGGCAGTGTGTGAGAAATTGGGACCTTCAAAATGCTAAGAAGTGGTACCACATAAAACAAGACATGGATGCACTGTCCGGCATTACGAAGTTCAGTGCCTGGCCTGCTTTGTATGCTGGTGTCATATTCTTAGAAAGTAGAGGTGACAGAGTTTAAGTTGCATTTTGAGCAGGCAATGCAGCGACTAAGTACTTCAGATGAGATTTGCATAGCTATTTAGGTATTTGGTGAGATTTCATAAGAGCACTCAAGCCGCCGGAGAGAGGGTTGATACATTTATACTGAACGTCACCTTGACTTACTTGAATAGAAATGAACCAAGGCAATTAGATAACAGCATCTACATTAGCAAGTGGTCCAAACACACACAAGTGCTTACATGTCTTTGTAAATTTGGCTCCTTATACCACTTGCCTTGGAGTCTACATTTTTTCATTCCAAGATACACACATTTTCCCACAGAATATAATACACTTTTTTATAAGTGAGAAAGGAGATTTTTTGATCCTTTTCCCTGAATCTTTTTCTTGACATACGCTGGCTCCTCTCCCCTTTTTCTTGGCCTTAGTAATGGGGCTGCTCTGGTCAGGAAAGATGAAGGGATTTTTTCCACCATGAAAAAGCAGGCTGATTTCCTGAGTATCATTTGTTCTGTATTCCCTTTTGTCTTGGAGATTGAAAAATATCGCTACCGAAAGTCCATCATTTGGAGTCTTGTTTAGTTCCAGAGGGGATTCTGTAACACGTTCTCTTTATACTGAGTCTTTTTGCAGTAATTTAGGGAGAAAAAAAAAAAAAAGAAAAAAAAAAGTGCTACAACTATAACCAGCTCAAACAATTCTTTGCCTTCTGGCAGCCGGCAGTTTTTATATTGCGTCCTCTGATTTGATTTACTAGCTGTTCCAAGCTCCTGGCGAGTGCCACAATAGCTTTTATGATTACAGTGTGTCTTGCTGCTGAGTTTTGAAGATTTGGGGATTTTTTGTTATTATTTTATTTTATTCCACTGTTTACCTTATTCCTAAACTGTATCCTTCATTTCCTTTAACTTCTCCCCAGCATTGTCACACCAGACAGAGTTAACAGCTCTACCAGTGCAGCATTTAGCATAAGCAGGGCCTGATCCAACTATAGACCTGGTAGATTACCTGTTGTTTTAAAGCTTTAAATCAAGACCAGATGCCTGTCTAAAAACTGTACTCTTGTTCAATGACAAACACTGGAGATGGGCCAGGAATTTGTGTGTGAAATTCTATTATTTCTGTCCTGAACGATCACAACGCTTCTTCCCAGGTTGTTAAAATACGTGAATCTATGAAAGATTTTATCACGTTTTTAGCCTTTAATGATGGCAATGTGTTTAAGACATCTTCCGTCTAGTTTTGAATTTTCTAAGTAATTTGTAGTACTTATATACATATAATATGTAAGAGATAGCAGGCATAAAACCAGTTATGACACATTTTTACAATTTAGGGAGAGTGGGGAAAAAAAATGAAACTTATTCATAAATGGCTTGTGGAGTTGACTAGTGAAGTGAGAAAGTTTGCATATAATTTGAGATTACCCATAACAGTCAGATGTAAATTTGACTATAAAGTGCTGCGGCATGGTCATGTAATACTGAATATTGGGAAGATAAAACGGCAGGTGAATTTGTTGGCAATAAAAGGAAGGTAATTTCTGTGGGACAAAATATATTCATGATTATAGATTAACTAGTAGAGATCAGGAGAGAAACCTGGCGTTACCGAGGACAGATCTCTGAAATTACCACTTCATGACAAATAGCAGTTAAAATGGCTAGGAAATACTAGGACAGAAGTAGAAAAATATTCTACTGTATAAGCATGTGGAGCATCCTATCTGTAATTATAGGCACTTGTATGATAAAGAGTCAGTAAAATCATAAAAAAAGTCTAGAAAAAGAGAGTAAAGTTGGTTAGGAACATGGAGCATAGTCTAGGCAGAGTCTAGCTGTCTCATGACTGATGAGGAGCAGGGGAATAAGAAATAGTCATTGTTTCTCACAGTACAAGAAATAGGGTCACCAATGGAATTATTGTATATCATTTAATTAAATTATGAAACTGATTACCACAGGATGTTGTGGAGACCAGGATACAAATGTGGTCAAAAAGGGATCAGACAAATTCAGGAGAGCTAATTTAATCAGTGATTATTAGACATGATAGTCTGGAGAGTCAATGGAGAGAGAACAGCACCTCCAAAGTATGACTCATCCCATCCGAGGAGAAATGTCTTAGATCAACTTGCTGAATCCCTATCTGGAGATGACTGTGTCTCTGTTGGCCGAAATGACGATCTTACTGTAGACACCAAAATTTGTGAGCATTACAGCCAGGTGATTTCAATTCCACTATAGATTTTCTATTCATATACTACAGTTGCGGGGCATTTTTGCAGTTAAAAATGCTGTGGGTGCAATTAAATAGTGAAGATGGCCTTGACTATAAAGAAAGGATATTTTTCTACCTGTCATCCAAGCTATTTTTGTTTTTTCTTAGCAGCCGTTTGTATACCTTATTGCAAAAGTATAAGAAATAGGAAAGAGATTATATCATCCTCAAAGTCACTCCCAGCCTCTGGAATCATTAGAGAGAGCAACAACCATTTTTTTATCATAAACCTTTTCATCTCCACATTCTCCAGTGATGAGTGAAGTAATCATGAGGTAATGCCAAGGAAGGCAGTGTTTGGTATTTCTAGCTTTCCAGATTCTACAGATCTAAATAGTCCAGGGTAGCTGTCAATGCAGTTGCAGCTGCTTAGTATCATGCTTGGGAATAAAAATATTTCACCCATTGCTGCCTCCTGTCACCTGGGAGCAGGAGTTGCTGTGAAAGGCACGGCCGTGTGAATGCTGTCCAGGCTGTTCCTCCTTGCCTCTTGCTTCCAACAGTTCCTCCTCGTCTTGGAGAGATACCCCCTGATCGGCTTCGCCAAGACCCTCAAGGTTGTCTCGGCAAGCACAACTCTGCTGTAGAATGGAACGGTCTTTTTATGGTTACTTTTCCTTTTCATTCCAGCACCTTTGTACTCTGGTTGCAAGGGCTTCAACTATTCCCATGGACAATCAGCGACAGACAAGCCCTAAGTTAGGAAAAAACATCCTGCCCCTTGAGAATTAGAGTTATATGTCATGCTTTCCAGGATTCATTGCCTATAATGTCTTTTTATTGCTAGGTTTTCTAAAGTAGTTTTCCCAGGGGGTCCTTATCTACCAGAGGTGGGCAGTGAATCATAACAGAATTTTATTTTCCTAGACAATTTAATGGAACTGCAGGCTGATATTTTAGATTTGCAATTTTGAGACCTTTGAAAAGATTTCTGAGTAAGCTTGTCTGTGCTTAGCAACCTCTATCAATTGCTTTATCCTGGTGGATGATAAACTCAAGGAATTCAGACTGTATTTTGGGGGAATTTCATAGTCATAATGATTTAAATGTTTATATAGCTTTCATTTGTTTGCTTTCTTATTTTTGTCTGCTTTTTTTCTGTTTTGTGGAAGTGTTGCTACGGCCTGCCCCAGAGCTGTTCCTTTGTGACAGCTTCCCATGTGCTTTGCTGAAGGAGTTCTACATGCAGTGATGTCCAAATCAAAAATGTCGCTAGCTTTTTTTTTTTTTTTGCTCACCTTTTTCTGTCAGCGCCAGAAAGATGACTCCTAGAAAAACAGCATTTCAGAAAGTAATCTGAAAAGCAAGCATCTCTTTAAAGTAAAAAAAAACAAAAACAAAACCCACAAATAGACCGTACCTTGCGTGTTGTCCTTTGCAGGTTGAGGCACTGAAGTTCTCGCAGATGCTGTGGCACTACAAATGTGTGGTGCATTTTATAAGTCTCCTCTGTTTCCTCCTCTTTCCTCAGTATATATTTTACTATTCTTGGCCGTGGTAAATACTACTGAAATTGAGACTCTGTCTCTCTTATTTTTTGTCTATCTTTTATTATTTCACAAAAAAAAAAGCACACACACGGGTTCAGCTGAGCAAGTATATGAGTTTCATTAGCACAGCCACAATAACCAGTTATTATAAAAATTTATTCCAGTAGAGCTGTCATTGAAAAACAGTTGGAAAAAATCATTCCAATTATTTTTAATGTATGAAATGATAAAATTGTGCAGTCTTTTAGCATGAGAGGCTCCCTGCCTCCTTCTGGCTTATCTTTTAACAGAAAGACCATATGCTGTGATTCGTATTTGGGACTTATGAAAAGTTAAATGTTTTACCTTGCTGTCTCTCGGAACTATTGTACTGTGTAAATTAAATCAAAACTAGAAGAAATAGCTAACAGTTTTCAATTACTGCATATCCGAGATTTTCTGTTTTCTGTTTGTAATTAATTTTTTGTTATGAAGGACATACACAAGGCTTAGAGGCTTGCCATTAAGGTCATGAAATAATAATGAGGTTCCTGTACTGGGGACAGAGTCTCCTCAGAGACAGTCAGCTTTCCTTGTGCTTTGTCCTTTTTGCTCATTTTGCAGTTTCTATCAATATTAATGTCAGAGTGCATTCTTTTTTTTCCCTCAGTATATAAGCTTGCTAGGAGCTCGGTCATCTGTAAAAATACTTACATTTTTCGAGGAAAAATGTGAGACTCATCTATATAATCTGTCAGTCTGATTTCAAATAGCAGTATTACTAGCATGTGCTAATTAATGAGGAAATACTAGTTAATGGTTATGTGCATTATTGCTTTTTGATGTTGGGTTTGCCTGTGTAATGGAGATACTCTGTACTGAAGAACTCATGTTCTCAATCTGCATTAAAGCCATTTTTAGGTTTTTAATTAATTGTGTGCTTTATGACAAAAATTGATTGGCAGCTCTGGATTTTTGCTCCAATGTCGATCAAGGGTACTAGTCAAGTCCAAAAAAGGACTTGAAGATCAACTATGATTTGGACCTCTTGTTCGTTATTCTATGAAATAGCCAAGAAGACGGTGCATATGGACAGGCGCAAACCACAGGTGAGCTTAGCAGCTCTCTGCTGACTCTTTGCTGGTTGCATGAATGGATGGGAAGGCTGGCAGCTTGCTGGTTAACACACCATGAGCATGTTAAGCTAGGTGAGAAACACCTTATTTCCCACCTAACCTTCATGTGCTTAACAAAGCCGTCCTCCTACCATAAGTGGGGAGTAAGGGAAGGCAGGCATTTTTCATGGACTCCAGAGGGAGAGCTGACAGATAGAAGCTTGACGAATTAACTTAGGAGGGCAGGGTTTCTCTGTGATGGCTTTTCTCTGGTGACAAAACAGGGCGCTTTGGCACTTAGCTAGTTTGTTAGGTTCAGGTTAGCTGTCTGAATTAGGTGGGCAAGATCTCATTCAACTGATTCAGCTGCTTAAGCAGAGGTGTCTACTGCCGTCTGAAAGGCCCTAAGGTGTCTGAGACATCCAGGTGGAGCTAGCAGATACGAATGCAGGGACCAGCTGGGACGCCCTGTGTCTAGTCAGCTGGGTTGACCTGAGTGGCTTAAGTCATACCGACCGATCCTTGCTAAGGTATCTCATCCTCTCGTTGCTGTGACGCGGTTACCAACCTGCTTGCTTAGAACTAGACTGAAGGAACTAAAATGTTATTTTAAATAAATCATCAAGCCACTCTAAGTAAAATCATTACATTTATTCCAAACCATAAAAATCAAAAGTGATGTAAAAAGTTTGCATTTCACAGTAGTGCGATGAAGGAATTTTTATTTGAAAGTTCTATCTTGAGAAAACATTTTCAGGTTTTCTTCTATGTTTCTTTGATAGTTAGTGTTACTGCCGGTCAAATTTTAAGTATATTTTTTCTTCTTAAGCTGTTTACATGATTCATTTGCTCATTTGTTTGTATGAGTAACATTTCTGACCGCCCCTCAATGTCCAACTCAAAAGTGTAAAGCCATTGATTTCATTCTGCAGAATTATGATTCATCTTCTCAGTAATGTATTTCCTCTGCATTTAATCATGCTCTATCCGAAGCAGTCACAAGGGATAGTTCTGACGATTGGTTTATAATGAATTTGGGGCGAGCATTGCACCAATGGATCACTAGCCACAATGATGTAAACACTTTGTTTTGACTTTGAAAGGTTTTTAGTAAAATAAAGAGCTGTAATCTACTTTCCTGCTAACCGCTTCTGTTAATATCTCTCATAATATAGTCATGTGGTTTTTAGTAATGCAGTTGTTTAGCACATAGGTCAAAATCATCAGTTGAAATCAGCTCATTCACAGCTGTCATAGATCTGTGTGCAAAAGCAAGCTAACTCGAGAGTCTTAAGTGTTCCTTTTTCATGTAGAAATTGAATAGAAGCAAAAGATTTATGCACTAGCTTATATTTATTTTAGTTATCACAACACTATAGAACGTATACTGGTTTCCCTACTCAGAGTTTTACTGCGTTCTTTGTCAGTCATAATTGTCATCACAGGACACAGGAGCATGAGCGAGACGAAAAAGAGACCCCATTGCTGCTTTTTGAGTTGGGAACGGAGAGGAAACAACCTGGGCGCTGATTTTGCTGCCATTAATCCCCGCAGAGACTGGAGGAGGGCCGTACAGTGCTCACCATACCCACCTGTCCCTGTGAATCCAGAGCTCAGAGACAGTATCTTGCACTGCTGGACACGGCTGCTAAGGAGGCTGTGGTGGATCAAGAGAGAGCTGGGTATTAGAAATGAGTTGGAGAAAACCAAACTTTAATACAGCATTTAGATGGTCAGAGTGAAATTTCTTACAAATAATATTGTATTTAATAATAACAAATGTTCTTCATACTCTTTGAGGCCAAGACTTGGCTAAGAACTATACTAAAGGAAAAAGCAGGGAATGGCAAGGGCATGATGAAGCATGGAGCACCCTGATCTCTACAGTTCAGCTACTTAAAACTATTTTGGTTTGGCGGGGGGCTGGAAAAGGGTGGAAAAGAATAAATTTTTCCACTGCTTTGATGGAAGTAAATAGTTCAGGGAAGACTGCCTGTATGTGGTAGACCAGCGTGTTGTCCTTGCAATGGCGTTAATCACACCTGACTACAGGTTCTGATACATAGGAATAACAGTCAACCTCAGCAAATGTATGTGCTTCCTAGTGAGATTGGGAATGGCATTTTGATTCTAGGTTATACACTGTCGATAAGCAAGGTAGGATTTTTCTTGCTTCACTTTAAGTATTTAGAAATCCAGTTTCAGATCTAAGCAAGTTTACAAGGCTGCCTCTACAATCAGCAGAGACACTTGTAGAAGGTGATTCATCCTGTCTTAAAATAAGCATGCGTATATTCATCCTGCCTTTCAGACATCTCTCTCTGCATGGGGTGAATCACTCTGAAATTTCTGGCCATCTCCATTGACTGCAGAGAGATCAAAGACAACTGACTTTTTAAACAGCTAACGTTCGATGCGATTAATCCACCTTTGCAGAAAAGTAGGGCAGTATTGTTTAAGGGCTGCGATGAGGAATCATAGATATAAATGAAGACTGAAGCTTGTATCATTAAGGAGAGTCCAATGATTTATGAGTCAGAGATGCGGTCCGAAAAAGACATGTGATGGATTCAAACCCGAATTAAAACAAGGCTGGAAGGTGATCAGTAAAAGTACTTCACAGTGAGCATACCAACGTAGAGAGTTTGGCTTTGCACATATCAAACATAAGGGTACGGTGACATTTCAAACTAGCAATAAAGCAAACTGATAGCAAATAAGAAGACCTGCTGTAATGCAAGTGGAGAGAAAGTGTGTATTACTTGTTTCTAGACCGTTACAACACAATAAATGAGTATTTATTTAAAAACAAACAAAAACTAAGAAAAAAATGTGGTGCCTATATGTAAATGTGATCAAAGCAGTGGCTAAAGTTTAAAAACTCTTATCCCCAAGCATGACCCATCAATAGTGTTTCTCTCAAAGAAATTAACACTAGTCTCTACAAATTGACAAAAATGCTGTATCTCAGGCAGAGGAAATGTTGATCTAGTTTGGCATAACAAAACTAGATGGATGTTTGTAGTCTATATAAATATTGTCCCATGGTTGCAGAAGACGACTGGAACCTGCTTATGGAAACTATAATCTTCAAGCAATCTTCCCAAAAAGAGAAGTTTGCAGCAACTATCCTAGAAGAGGACCACACTGAACAGTGGACAGATCTCTGAAATATCTAAAAATTGTATAAGCCACTCTTCTGAAATGCAAAGCTTGGAAAGTGATTGATCATCAGTGCTGACACATAACTTGTTCCAGTGGCCACTCTGAACTAGTGATATCCAAGAGGTTACAGATTTCTCTGTTAACATATCAGGGCATCTCAAGAGAGAACATCTATCAGAAACCATATTCTAGAATAAAACCTCAGAGAAAGTAATCAAAAACTACTATATTTGGTATAAGGCGTATAACAAACTTGTCACAGCAATTAAAGCTCTGATGTTGGAGCACTCTGGATAATCAGACTAACCATCACTCAGGTGGTTGGAATGGTATCCAGCATATGAATTGTTACAAAAAGGTACAGTAAATGGTCTGCATGTATTTTAAGATTATTATTTATGAGGAAAAAAATGAAGAGAATAGATCGGTGAAAAAAATACTCAGTGCTGAAAAATGAGGCTTCTTCCTCAACTCAGACCTCCTTGTTACTTGCTGATCACCATAGTTGATAGAAGCTGGACCAATAGCAAAATGAAACTATGGCAACAGATGTACTTACATGTTTGTCTGACACTCAGGATTAACAAGCATATTGTTCTCTTCAGAAATTAATCACTAATTCTCTAGAACACATAAGTCACCAAATTCTGTTGAAATATTGGAGAAGTAGATGTGAAAAAATAAACCAAACCCCAAACAAGTTTGAGTTGTGGCATGCAACAAAGCCAAAGGACAGAGTTAAGGAGGATGTAAAAATTTTTTATGCACCACTGATCATCCAGAGCCTAAGCTTTCTGTAGAAATAGGGAGACTCCTCCTTGTGGTCTGAAAAGAGTCTGAGAGAAAAAGCAAACAAAAGAGGGATTTTGTCCCTCTTCCTCCAAGTCCAACGCTGAGTGGTAGAGCCTGGAAGCTTTTCTGAGCACTTGTGTCTTGTTGAACAACCCAGGCAAGTCTCTGCTTTCAGCTACGTACCTCCTCCTATCTCCACCTGCAAAGGAGGAAAGCCAGCTATGGCATGCTGTAAGCAGTGTCCCAGTCCAAATGAGAAGGGGGTTTAGAAATAAGACCCTGCGATGTACTTCAGACCACGTGTCTGCAGGTTAGTTTATACACAAGCTTCACCATTGGGCACCCACAGGGGTGCATCAACAGTGGAGCTACTGGTGAGTCTGGTATTGCCTTTGATTTTCATGCTGAAAATGTAGAGAACTCCCTTTCTTCTTTTATTCTGGACTCAACAGAAAACAAATCCACACTTTTAATGAAATAAATTCACCTAGAGAAGAAAAGCCCTACATACCAGTCGTTGTGTTAGAGCATCCTCCCGCACAGCTTTTACCCTTTCAAATGTTTTTTTTATTGCTTGAATCTAATTGAATATCCATCTCATTTCAAATAAAATTTAAAAATATATCTCTCTTCTTTTGCTTAAACCTCTTCTCTCCATTTATTATTCAATTCAGTTGGATAATTTCATTCCTTAATGTCATTACTCTCTATTTTTTCCCATTTCTTTTACACAGAAAGATTGCAGGCCTGAATCTGATCTTTGGTAAAGCCAGTAAAGTAATCTGAAATCACTGGATTTATTCCAGTTTTTGCCGTAGTGCAATATAAAGCAGAACACAGCCTGGTTATTTCACCTTTAGTTTGAGGTTTATGTTATAAGCAGTAAATTATGACTGCTTCTAACTTCAGTATAGTGTTATACAAACACACAAATTCTTCCTGTTTTTTACTGGTGGACTTCATTTTGGGATGGGAAGCGTAAGTTTGGTTAAAATCTCAGAATAGATCTGTATGTGTTGTGTGAAGGAGAAAGGTGGTAGTTCAGGGTGAGTTTTGCTTCTGAGTGGGTAGAACAACATGTTCCTTAGGTCACTGATGGGCCCATATCATGAAAGTATATTAACTCTACATATACCTAGAACCATAGAATCATAGAATGGTTTGGGTTGGAAGGCACCTTAAAGATCATCCAGTTCCAACCCCCTGCCATGGGCAGGGACACCTCCCACTAGACCAGGCTGCTCAAAGCCCCATCCAGCCTGGCCTTGGACACTTCCAGGGATGGGGCGTCCACAACTTCTCTGGGCAACCTGTTCCAGTGTCTCACTACCCTCATTGTAAAAAAAAAAAAAAAAAATTTTGCCTTATATCCAATCTAACTCTATCCTCCTTCAGTTTAAAACTTGTACTGTCACTATAGGACTTGGTAAAAAGTCTCTCTCTGTCTTTCTTATAAGCCCCCTTGATATATTGAAAGGCTGGAGGGAACCTTCTCTTCTCCAGGCTAAACAACCCCAACTCTCTCAGCCTTTCTTCATAGGAGAGGTGTTTCACCCTTCTGATAATTTGCGTGGCCTTCCTCTGGACCCCCTCCAACAGGTCCATGACCCCAATATCCCCTGGTCCTTCTCTGCAGAGCTGGTCTTAAGCCATTCATCCCCCAGTCTGCATTGATACGGGGGATTGCCCTGACCCAGGTGCAGGACCCTGCACTTGGCCTTGTTGAACTTCATGAGGTTTGCTTGGGCCCACTTCTCCAGCCTGCCAAGGTCCCTCTGGATGGAATCCCTTCCCTCTAGCATGTCAACTGCACCACTCAGCTTGGTGTCATCTGCCGTTAAAGCACTGCACAAGGCCATTTTAGTTGTAGCCTTTGGATGTGAAAATTCCTGTTCTTTTCCACTTGTACTGTTCCTTGGGTACTTACTCCCATGGAGCTTTGGGTATGAGATCGTTGGGGTTTTTGTGTGTGAAAGACAGGCTACAGCTCTGGATTTCTTCTTCTGTGAAACAATAAGTGTATTTGAAGGAATGAAGCATCTGTGTGTCGTGATAGCCTGCTTCCATCTATCCTCCATTACTAGAGAAAAGGCAGTGTCAGAAGTAGCCTGAGGAGAAAGGAACAATTCTGGGAGCTGTCAGGAGTTATAGTTATTATCAGCACACCGCTGGAAATTTGATAAACAGCCTGCTCAAAAATAATATGAAAATTATTCTGTTATTGTAGATTATACACATAGTTCTCTGCTTTTCCCAGCGTTTAATTGTTTGGGGGTTTGTTACCCCTATATATGTATGTATGCGGGAGTCTATACAGTGTTTAATGTACCGTTTATAGATTTGCATTGTGTCAAAGATTGCAAAGACACCCACCACACTTGCCTGCTCAATGCCTGGATTTCACATGTAGTACTCAGGAATCAGCACGTTCCTGTGGGAGCTTGTGGGCTGGGAGTGGGCAGAGGGGTGGGAATGAAGCACAGCTTTCCTTCCAACCTAATGAGTGCCTGCCAGCACAGCTGAGCTGGCAAAGTGAGTGTTGTCATTTGCTTCTGGCATCGTCCACACGACTCATTCCTGTTTCCCAGAGCCAGGGAAGAGCAAGAAAAACATGCATCATACAAGGGAACTCATTTAATGCACAGACCTCACGAGGCTGCAGAGATGTTGGTTGACTCACCCCGTCAGCTCAGGCAGGATTACTGGGAAAACAAGAGCATGAACATGGGCAGGTATCAAAGCAACCAAAATATACTGAGATAAGTTGGGGTAGCCCCGTTCAGTTAGGTGCCTGTGCCCAGGGACGTAAGGCAAATCTCCCTGCACTCCTGGAGTCGGTGAGGGGAGGGAGGTGACTGCAGTCACCAGCACATCTTCTCCAAATGTTCCTTTGGATGAGCCCTTTTTCTCTCAGCTACCCATGGAGGGAATTTAGTGAAACTAGGCAGCCTCTGTGGGTACCAAAAGGTAGATGGTATGACTGCCCCATTTCCCACTAGCTGTTTCACAGAATTATAGGCCCACTGAGGTTGGAGGGGGCATCTGGAGATGCTCTAGTCCAGCCCCCTGCTCAGGCAGGGTCAGCTAGAGGTGTATGCTCAGAGCTGTGTCCAGTTGGGTTTTGAGTATCTTCAAGGACGGAGACTCCACAACTGTTCTGGGTAACCTGTTTCAGTGTTTGATCACCTGCACAGTAAAAAAACTTTCTTACATTCAGACAGAATTTCCTGAATTTTAGTTTGTGCCCATTGCCTCTTGTCTCTCTGGGCACCCCTGAGAGGAGGCTGGCTCGGCCGTCTTTGTTCCCACCATTGGGTATTTAGACACACATTGATAAGACGTCCTGAGCCTTCTCTTCTCCAGGCTCAACAACCCCAGCTCTCTCGGCCTTTCCTTGTATGTTGTATGTATTTCCAGTCCCTTCATCACCTTCGTGGCCCTTTGCTGGACTCCCTCCGCTAAATCCATGTCTGTCTGGTATGGGGAGCCCAGCACTGGACCCAGCACTCCAGGTTTTTCTCACTGGTGTTGAGCAGAGCAGAAGGATCACCTCCTTCAACCTGCTGGTAACATTCTCCTAACGTAACTCGAAAAGAAAATGGCTTTATATAACTGGGATTAAGGAAAGCATGCAAAATGACACAGAACTAGGTTTTTAGGAACATAGTTGGACATCGTTGGTGCTGTCTTCTCAAAGGAATTTGGGTCCTTTTTCAGCACAAATATGAGATCTTCAGCAGCACTCCGTTACTTAGGAACAGCCAGAGTTATATTTGTTTGCACTTGGTCCCTTTGAACATTGAACACTTGCCGTGGAGGCCAAAGGGGAACGGAGAGGAGGGGGAAGAGGAAGCAGGTGGGAATGGAGCTGCGTTAGCAACAGTTTGGGGGTGTTTTGAAATCATTAAACAGCAAACAAGCTTCCGTAAGTCATGTTTTGCTACTGAACTTTTTTTTTTTCCTTCTTCTTAGGTCTTTAATAGAATTTTGTTTTGTGAAACTGTGCTTACACTGGGAGTTTAGCACTGGCAAGCCAAGTGGGAGAGGCAGACCTGATAAACCGGTACAGGAATTTCTGTAAAATATTCCAGGGAAAAACACCTTGCCATTGGCCAGGAGGTTTGATGGTGATCGCATGGAGAGCGGAGAGCTTTTGAAACACAATAGCATTGCAGGAAAGGCATTGAAAAAAAAGATATTAAAAGGGAAAAACTGTTTTAAAATCTGCTATGGTCTTAAAACTGGAGGAACTGTCTTCCTCTTCCTGCATGTGACTTAATGCCCATTACCTCCAAAGCCCCCAGTAAATCATATATAAAATCAGTTCGCTAAGCCGTGCTGCTGAGTCATTTTAGAGTAACTTCCAGCTCCTGCTGCAGCCCTTTCCTGCTTCCCGGGCTGGCTGGCGTGGACCTCCTGAGGGCCAGCGGGGCAAAGAGCAGGCAAATACATCCTTATACATCCTGCACAGCCCGCGCTGCTTCGGGTTGGGGATCGGTTGCTTAATAAAATTCCATCTTTTAAATCCAGCCCTCTTATGGACCTGTAAAAGCAGCAATTAAGGTGTTACTTAATGAAGTACCGAAGTACTACTATACTAAGCATTTCTGAAAAGCTTGTTTCTCTGGGTAGCTGATGGCCTCTTTGTAGCATTTCCAGGTTTTTTTTAAACTCATCCTTCATTGCTGTTGCTACTTGTGGCACAACAGTAGAGTTCTAGTGTTCTTCACGATCTCTAATCTGGATTGTGTTGCCCTTGCTAATATTAATAAGCGTTCTCCTGCCAGAGCAATCTCATTGGGAACAGACTTGACACCTTTACTGATGCTCAGTGCCACCCACATACCCGGTTGCGTGTTTATTGTGAATCTCTGCCCCATGATGTTTTGGAATCGAAGCATGTTGCTTTTGCATTTGTTTGTTTTGTTGTTGTTTTTTTTCCCTTTCATGATTTTTGCCAATCAGAAAACACAACAGGAGATGAACAACTGTGGTTGGATTGTCACATTGCATGGCTGGAAGCATGGAAGTTGGAAACAAATTTGTAGTTTAAAAGAATAAAATTTACTAGACAAAGAAATGCTTGCAGAGTGACCTTTCCTCCTCTTGAAAACTTAGTGATTGTGCAGCTGTTCTCTCCTGTCTTTTGCTAATGCATATTCATAGATTTTCACAAGGAAAAAACATGTTTGGGAAACCATGATTATAAGTTAATTAAAAATAGTTTTCATTTTAGAAAATTAAATGTGTTGGCAGTGGCGTACTCATTGCTAATGGGTGATTGTACTTTTTCAATAATAATAAGAGATTCAATGAAACTCTAGAAGATGTCAGAATATGATTAACTAGATAATCTATGTATTTGAGTTTTTATTCTCAAATAAGCTGGATCTCCCGGAGCCAGAAGTGTGAGTTTATATTTGATAATTATATGAGGCTCTCGAGCTTTCTTGCAGATTGTAATTCAATTCCATAAGAAAAGAACTTTAAAATGGGAAGAAAGAATGAGTGCCTCTAATTACAGGAAGGCATTGTGACCAGCTTGGTCGGGTTGTTCAGTCCCTCGTCTCAAACAGAGCCCCGCAGATTATGCACCGTACTGTGCTGGAGCAGCAAATAAGAGTACAGAACCCAGCGGTCCCAAATTATACCTTCCTCAAATACTGGTTTGGTTCTGTGGAAAAAACAGTTTCTGAAAGTGTTTATCAAGGTGCCAGCTGTGGTTTTGATTTACTAGAGGATATTACATGGTGAGGTGCATCAGGGATGGCTGGAAGGTGTTTGGGACTTATTGGATGGCCTATGGCAGAACAAGCAGCTGACCAAAACTGGGGACCTGTATCGCAGAGGCACAGAGGTCTGATGGTAGAAAATGTTATGTGTGGATAAGTTTGTCCAGCTCCTTATTCATGTATTCTTACATACCTGTTTTATGTCCACGGTACTGAAAATAACACAGCTAAATTTGGGTGAAAGTGCTGAGATTCACAGTTCTGTCTGCTTCCACCTCTGCGTAGTGCCAAGTCCAAGGGCTGTAAAGCTAACATGATAAATACAGAAAAGTTGCTATTACAGAAAATTTGTCAGTCAAAACCACACGGGTTTTGCCCACTGAAGATGCTTTTTTTCATGTGCAAGTGTTGTTCAGTTAAATGTTAATGGGGACAAGAATCGAGGTGAAAAGATTCAAGTAAAAGCACACTTGGCTAAATTAAGGGAGCTGGAAAATGCCTTACGAATCTACCTAAGGTAGTTAGTATAATTGCTGAGAATCTTTAAGGGTCCTCTGGGTCCTAAGCAAAGTACTTTATGACTGCAAAGGGTAACAGAGTTTAAAGGAAAAAAAAGAAAAAAGGGGAAGTAAACAGGCCCCTTAGAGAATAAAACAAATAAACCAGTCTGTTGTTTCACTTAAAAGCCATCTGAGTTGGAGCTAGAGAAATAACTGTATTAGTATACTTTAGTCTCTACGGGATTTAAATTCAGATTATGCCAAATTAGGTCAATGTCATACATGAGAAGATGGGGGCTTCAAAGATAAGGCTGGGGCAATTGTTCTAAATACTATAAATTGAAAACCCATCATTTAGTCAAAATGGCTTATTTCTGGATATCTGCATGTACAATTAGGCCTGTGGCAATTAACTGAAAGGTTGAACTCTCCCATATCTGTGCTAAGTTTACCAAAACGTGTGGATGGGAGCTTGGCAAAGCTTCAAAGTAAGTTTAGAGCAAGCAGTGTGCTGCCCTTAATTAAAAGCTGTGTGAGTCCTTGCAGCGTGTTCTTGTAGTTCAGAGAAGATGCAGGGCCTCGAGCAAGAAAGCACTGCGGCATCTCGCAGGGTTGGTAGAGGAAGGGTGTGCAGAGCCTGGAGAAGGAGGACCTGCTTGCTGGAAGCACCCCAAGAAATGGTGGCCCACTTCCACCTCCAGTTACATTTGTCTATCAGCCAGGTCACAAAGGCATTGAGACATTTCTGGCTGGATTTTGTAGCCCGATGGGTTGTGGCGTTTTGTACTTTCCGATGACCAAATTTCCCAACCTTGTACCAGCTGAATGCTTTGATGAAAGACACCTTCCTTCTCTGTGTCAGGAATGTTTGTGCAGCCAAGTTGTGTCCTGTCTTGTCAAAGGGGTTTGCTGCCAGCCCTGGTTGTCCTGGTGGGCTGGGGCTGTGAGAAGGGGTGAGGACAGACCAGGGAGGACCATTGCCAAAGGGGATAGGGACCATGAGGTGTTTCAGGAAGAGACCTAGTGCCACTGGTAGCATGGCACTGGGGGATGTGTTGGCCACACACAGACCAAGAGGAATGGTTAATTTTGGGCCTGCTCAAGGAAGGTTCCCATGGAAGTTATATAAATACACTTATTTGTTGGAACAGAGCAAAGTATGTCCTTCTGAGAAGAAAGAGACTTCCCCTTAGAAATAGGGGAAGATGCCAAAAGCAATAGATTAATATCAGGAATGGGTGGTGATACGGACTAGAAATCAATGCATTCAATGTGGTGCTGTCATTAGAGACAGATGCTATACTGGGAGATAAAAATGGAAATGCTAAGCTAGGCTCAGCAAAGAAATTATTCATCGCTTTGCAGTTCTGTACAGAACAAGTTAAGTACTGTCTGTCAGCTGATGAAAAAATAACTGAAAGACATCTCCTGTCATGAAACAAAATGCAGTAGGATTGGAAAAAGTTAAAGAAAAGGATTTCTCAAAATTTTTCTCAAGGGACATCTTTGGTCAAACATCAATGGACGTGGAAAGGGGCAACATGAGTAGTACTGAAGTTACTGTATTTATCTATACACACATGCATATTTTGCATTTCTGTATTTTTTGTTTTTAGTAAGTGTAGTGTAGTGGATATCTCCAGAGGTAACAGTGATGATATATAAACCATCTATTGTGTATCAACTACGCTGTAAATATATACATATATATATAGATACATGTATATATGCATGCATTAATGAATTACATTTATATTTCCAGTTTGGTTTCGTTGTTTTTTGAGACCAAGTCTGTGGACTCTTGCATTGCTTCCTCCCAATGGAACATACAGTGTTGTAGGGCAACCAAGATGATTATGGGACTGGACCATCTCCCTTATGAGGAAAGGCTGAAAGAGCTGGGACTCTTTAGCCTGGAGAAGAGAAGGCTGAGGGGGGACCTGATTAATGTTTACAAATATCTAAAGGGTGGGTTTAAGGAGGACAGAGCCAGGCTCTTTTCAATGGTTCCCAGTGACAGGACAAGGGGCAATGGGCACAAGCTAGAACATAGGAAGTTCCGTTCAAATACACGGAAAAACTTCTTTACGGTGAGGGTGACAGAGCACTGGAACAGGCTGCCCAGGGAGGTTGTGGAGTCCCCTTCTCTGGAGATTTTCAAGACCTGCCTGGACGCAGCCCTGAGGGATGTGCTTTAGGCAATCCTGCTCTAGCAGGGGAGTTGGACTAGATGATCTCTAGAGGTCCCTTCCAACTCTGAAGATTCCGTGATTCCGTGATTCCGTATGTTACAAGCCTGTCTGTCCACAGCCTTGTCCCTGTGAGGAATACCTGCTAACCTGAGTGTTGTATCAGATTTTCAAGTCAAAGATGAAGAGGAATTTTGTGGACATCCCTGGACCTGTGAAAATTTTTTGTTAGAGTCAGAGAAAAAGTGAAGTCATCTTTTTCAGCCTTAGTGTAAAGAAAAGCTAGAAATTACTTAATGTGAAGGGAAATTAGCAGTCTGTCTCTGGGTCTTAAGAATGAAGAAGATCATTCTTCTAAATGAAAGAAGAGTGCTGTCTTTTTCACCATTTTCAGCCTCTAATATTCAAGCATAGCTTAGGTTCCTGTTCACTAGTGAATCTGTGAGGTTGCGTTTGACTAAAAGCAGCAGTGAGTACGAAACAAGTGAGGTGTTCCAGCTTTGTCGCTAATTCCAGTTTAAAATCTTCACAGCAACTTGGCTAATTGTATTAATTTATTTCTTCTTAAGGCAGAATGGGGAAACAGAATAGCAAGCTGGCCCCTGAGGTGATGGAGGATCTGGTGAAGAGCACGGAGTTCAATGAACACGAGCTAAAACAGTGGTACAAAGGATTTCTAAAGGACTGTCCAAGCGGTAGACTGAACCTTGAGGAGTTTCAGCAGCTCTACGTAAAAGTAAGTTATTTATTAAGTTCTTATTATTTGACTGTAGAAAAGGTTGCATGGTAACGTAAAGCAAACATATGGTCAAGAGTTGCCAGTCGTTTAGACTAAGGAACACCTTTGCAAGGAGAAGCAATGGTGAAGATGAGGAGTCTTCAATGGGAAATTCAATGGGGAAGTCTTCAAACGGGAAGTGCTGCTCTCGTCACACCAGCAATTCATATAGCTGCAGCGACCGGAACCACAAGTTTAGAAAAAAAGCTGTGATTTACCCACAATAAATATATTCTCTGCACTCTGTAATTTATGGGTCTCTTTCACCTTCAAAGAGTCTTTTGTGGCCCTGTTCAGTAAACAGCGCTGTACCTGTGTAATACCACTGGAATATAAACCCTGTGATTGCTGGACCTACTCATATAAAAGACCGTCCTCCTTTTGGTTTCAGCAAAAGTGGTGAAGTTGCGTGGCAGCATGTCCTGCAGATAAATTACACACTGTGCACAAAGGATTTCTTTCCTTAAATTTTAAGTGTTGCCTTTATTTTTTCCTAATGTCTCTTTGCCCTCATTATATAGGAAAGGAAAACCAGGCTGCTCGGTGTATTTTCTTATTATTTTTCATTATATTATCAAGTTCAATGTAGTCTTTTCCTTACATTTATTATGTATTTATTCTGTAACAAGAAGACTATGGGGGCAGCATAAGAAGTGTATTCCTGTTACAAAGATAATTATATTTTAATTCAGAATCGAGTGTCTGCCTAAAGGTCAGAGACTTCAAAGTAATTTTAATTAGTAAAAATATTGGATGGCGATGATGAACAGTAGGATCAGAACGGTTCATACAATGTGGGGCTGAATAAAAATAAAAAAGCCTTTCAAATTTAAGTAGTTAATACTGAGCACATCGACAATTTCCGCAGACAAGTGGGACTGTCTTTTCCCTTAAATGCGTGCTCCAGTCCTTTCCTACATTTCTTCAGCCTTGAACCAGATCACTCTGCAATTACCTAGCCCTTTTTTCCTTCTACCACTGCTAACTCCAGCTTACATAAATAAGCTTCTGTCTTCATATTTTAATATTCATGGCTCAAGACGTTGCCTCACAATTCTTTTCTTAATAAACGACTGACTTTGTAATAACTGTTATTTTCAAATGAAAGAATTTTTACTGCCTCAGGTATTTTGCTTGTTATTGACTGATAATTCGTAGCATCCATTTTAAATAGTACTCGGTGCACATCCAGCAAGATCAGACATCTAATAATGTCTCTTACATGTTTCTGAGGAAAGTAAATGGTTTTTACAAAGTATGGGTTCCAAATGAAGTACATCAAGCATTTAACTCTTTAGAAATCATTATTTTATTTTTTGGCAAATTGCAATAAAGGGATTAATTTTTTTTTTTTTTTTTTATGAGAAGATACCTTCTGAAAATAGCTTGAAGCTGTTAGGACTTCCTCCCTTCAAAGGGATGTTTGAAGTGTTCACAGATATTTCACAAGATACTTTGCTCATGAAGAAATATCAGAGAGTAAACTCAGTATCATGTTTACAAAAACAGTAGTGTAAAAAATAACATGAAGAGCATAGCAGGATTTTGCTCTTGAAATTTGGAGACAGCTCTGCAGCAGTATCTGGCTTTTAGTTTTATGGCCTCATGTATTTTTAGATATCCACATCAAATAAGATTGTCTCTCTTGCTTTGGTAGTTACAGGTTTTGAGATCTGCTCTGTAATGGGACTCTTATATATTTAGTCCAGTTTGTTGTCATTCTATATATAACGTCTACATACAGGGCGAAATGCTAATTTTGCAGAGGAGAAATATGATTAGCTGTAGTAAATCCAGAGCTTTACTTCTCCTTCTGTGACAGAAATGCTTGTAAAATAATGTCCCTGGGCTCTCCGAGGAGCTAATGGTCTGAGTGCTGTCAGTGGCGGCGACTTCTCCTATGTAGGACGTTCTGCCCGCCCTGGCTGCTGGCTGCAGACAAAACCCCAGATGCGAAATTTGATCTTTCCAGGAGGAGCCACCAGCAGGAGACCCAAATCATTATGATTACACTAACAGCATTTCAGCTCTTCTAATGCATATTCAGGGTGAAAATGTATGAAGCGTGTATTGATTAAAAATTCCTCTGCATGAAGGTATAGTTAAGAGGTATGACATTTTACCTCTTGGCCTGAACTGGATTTTATTGAAGAAGATTTCCACCAATAAATATATTTGGAAAAGAAATACAAGACACATCTTCAGTTCACATTTACATTTTCTTAAGATGACGCCGTTTCTTTGTTCATGACAGTTGTGTGGTGCACTTTCATGTGGACTGGTTAAAGGGTGTTGGTCATCAGACTAAGGTGCAAAGAGAGCTCTTCTTTCCTTTTACTCACACACAACAGAAAATATCCGTAGCTTAAAGAGCAAAAACATGTTAGGCTCTATCAGGAGCACTATTTTGAGGTGAATTTCCTCATTATCTCTACTTACTGCTTTTCCATCGTAATTACAGAGTGGGGTGCACAATCTTGGGGCACAGAAACTGCATTTTTTTTGATGAAATGTAACCAGAAGATGTGTCCTGGGATCACACCTAATGTATTACTGTAGCTAATGCCTGCTAATAAAGTAGAGTTGGTCTGAAGTAAAACATCCAGAACCTGTGCGATGTAGAGGTCAGGTCCGCCACACTAACTCTTCCACTCTACGTATTTGCATCAATTGTACTGTGCTGTTTACTGATGTAGATGAAGACTTTATCGACCAAAGTGGGAATTACTCTAGCTTGGCTTGGAAGCCTTTGCTATTGAAGTTTCCATTATGACTACAAATCATGCAGTGCTTAAAATAAACAGCAGTTATACAAACTCTACAGAAGAATTATTTGCAGCACTTTTAGTGGAAGTGTCTATAAAAAGATTTAGTCAAGAACACCTCTTTTAAATAAGCAGCTAATAGGCAGAAATATACTTTGTACTGTTGCATATTCAGCATTGTGTGCAATCCAACAGATTCACTAAAAAATAGTGGTACATTTTTAGGTGGATAGATTCTTCTTGGGATCCAGAATCTGTGGCAAGCTCTTAGGGCTCATGTTTCCCTCCATGTTACTGAATAAGGTGAATGCTTCAGCAGTTTTTGAAATAGTTTATTGGAGAATTGTTTATATAGTATAAGCCCATAGCCACAAAGAGAACTAAATGCTGAAACACCGAGTTAGCTGCCCATACAGTCTGCACAGAGCTTGGGAGGGGGAGAAATTTGTGGATACCATTCTGAGAAAGCTGAAAATCATGCCAGCATGTGATTCTAAACAAATGTGCCAATGCAAAACCACAAGGTAATGCTCAAGACAGGAATTTGTATTAAATTCTACATTTCTCCAGGGTAATGCATCTGTTTTCCTATGAGAGTTGCATCTTTCAAACCTCTCCTGCAGAGAACTATCTGGGACATTAGAAGTCAATGCAAAATCAAGTGACTGAAGTCCTTTTTCTTTCTCTCTTAAGTGACAAAGATAATGTGAATGCCTTATCTTTACCACAGTAGTTTCAGTACTCATCAAGCTGTAGGAAACTCTGAATCAATTATCCTGTCCCTGTAAAGAGTCTGAATCTGCACTGCTCGCCCTCCCGTTGCTCTACCTGTGATGAGACAGGCCCTTCTGGGCTGCTGGCAATATCCCAATTAACCTCCTTTTCTGCAGGAAATGGCGATAAATAGCATCGGACAGTCTGGAACCTACAGTTGCCGTCTTCAAAGTGAATATCCTAACTATTAAGCTTAATCCTTGCTTGCTTTCTTCATTTTCCTTTTTTCTATCCTAAAAGGTCCTTAATTCTTTTATCTTAACGTAAAACATCATTAGCATTGTGGGCAGAGAGCTGAAGGAATTAATATGCAAAAGTGTCATTAAAATAAAATATACCAATGAAACATTCTGGACTGTTCCTATCATTCTTAAGGGTTTCTTCCAGTCTAGAGGGCCAAATACATTTTCCTTCAGATCTTTTGAATTCACTGGGTTTGGATGATTATGCCCTAGAGTGTGTAAGCGTGCATAATCAGTGCTAACGTTCACAGGAATTATGCATGTTTATTAAGTGGAAAATAGGCTTCTATATTGTGATACTTCTTGGAACTGGGTCACTGAACACGAGAAGCATATCCTCTGGATTAATAACAGAAACAAGCACCAATGGTCCTCTAATTGGAAGGGTAAGGTTGGGACTGATCGTGATATAATGCTACCATTAAATAAAGTCATTTGCTTCGTTAATTTACTGCACGTCTATTATTTAGCTGTGTTTTGGGGTTTTGTAGATAACGTTTAAATAAAATAAAAAAAGTCATGCGATTTGATTAATTACAATCAAATGGTTTGTCATATTTTTGGCTTCTATCTCACATTTCCTGCCTTGAAGGGAATTGATTTCTGGTCCCTCATTTTAATATGTGTAGAACAAAAGAATCTCAAAAATCTATTGAAATTTAAGTGGGTGTATTTGCAGCCTCTTTTTCTCTCTCCAGATTTTCAAGACAGACTAGCGTCTTGCTAAAGATGGCACAGAGCTCCTCAAAATATTAGGTTAGAGCTGCGTTTCAGGCTTTCAGTGGCTGTGAAGAAGTGGGATTCCAGAGCAGCACAGCTGTGTTTACAGATACCCCTAACATAGATGCAGTTGCACTGGCAGAAACTGATTTTCCCGGCACCGTCTCTTTTAACTGGAAGAGCTGTGCTGGTTTCACAAGTGCGGTTTGGCCACTTAAGTTCTCCCTATAAATAGGAGTATTTTTAGTCGCATTATACCAACCTTAGGTATATGGCACCTAATATAATTAACATATTTAGGTATATTGTACCAATCCTGTATTGCTAAACAACAACAGCATGTTTTGAAATCAGACAGATTATTGGCAATACTGGTGTTTCTGCTTACACAGTGATTTTAGCCCCTGCTGTTGCTCCCTTCCAGAAGATCACATCTGGGGTTCTAGCAGTCCTCTTGGACAGTATGAGAGTATGTTTGTTGGATGCACCACCTAAAACTAACTGCAACACAGAAAACACAATATGTATTTGTTTATAAACATGACTCTAAATAACCCTTAAACAGGTTAATAGTACTGCTGTGCTACTGGATTTTTAAAACTGATGTGGAATAATAGAACAATTATTGTTACGTTAGAAACAATTAGAAATAGAATTGGATGCAAAGAAGTAAAGCAACAAATAGCTCTGATCCAGGGACATTACAAGGTGGCTCTGTAAGAAGCAGCACATCTATAGATAGACAAACAGAGGCTAGAAAGAAATAACAGTAACATGATTGGCATCAGTGGAAGTTTTGCATTGGGGAGGGTTGTAGAACAATCTGGAGGTAAAGATTCTTAAGTGCTTAAGAAATCTGCACATTTGAGACAATTACAGTAAAATCATTAGAAACAAATGCTTCTAAAGAGTAAGAAACCTTTCACCAGAAGTGCAGTCAAAGTTCCTGTGACAGGAAAATTAACATAGCAGAATCCAAAAGGCAGTATGCTGAAAAGCAAACGTGGTTGTGGTCCAGCATTATCACAGGGGAGTGCTTTTCATGATGAAGTATATATTTAGTGCTCCAAAGCTGTATTAAAATTGAGTTCTGATAACTTTAAAAACAAAAGAGATCGCAATTGCTTTTCATACGGGACTTGGTTAAAAAAAAAGGCATGGTCTTGTTGCCTGGATGTTTTCCATGCAAAACTGCTTTTGCCATTATTCCTCCTCCTCCTTCTCCATATAAACATGAATAGGCAGGTGCTGTGCCAAAACACAGGTCTACTAGAAAACCACATAAGAGGCTTATTATATATTTCAAACAGAAGCTGAGATTGTGCTGCATGAATTATAAAACAAAGGGCCAGAATGCTTCTTACACATAAAACCAAAATGAAACAACCCCCAAAGGCAGTGTTAACTTTGAAGCTGACTTTGAATGATTTGGGGAAGGGGAGGATACTGGTATCATGCCCTTCTGCTGCATTTCTGTCTCTGCGCTGATCCAAGGAAAAATAATGGCTGGATTTAATATTTTATGGAACATCTTTTAAAATTGGAGCTTTAAACATCAGCAACCATATTGAAAAATAAGATACAGTAAATAAACATGGATTCTCATTTAAGCTGCAAAGTAAAATGAAACCAGCAATTTCCACAAGAGGACGAGCACACTGGGTAGTGAACTGTCCTGAAAATATGGCTGTAAATCACAACACGGGATACTAACAGCCTTTAACAATGCAGAATGGAGTCAGTTTAGATTGAAATCCTAATCTCACTGAAGCTAATGGGAGTTTTCATTCCTGATCCCTATTTAAGCACTTAGGACTGCTCTTGAAATTGTTTATCATCATGAGACTCAAGTCCTGCGAAGTTTGGTGCAAGCTCCATTAACATCCAGTCCTACAAACTGGATCTAGAGTCTGGAGAGCTCCTTTCATCACGTGTGGAGAACATACAGATTGCTAGCTGTCATTTAAAGGCAGCAGTTATTTAAAAACTAAGTCCGTAGGGATGAGTGGTGAGAGTAAAGGGTTCTGAAGTTAGTGGAAAAACCGCTTCAGAGGCAAAGAAGGACAAGTCCTTTTCTTTTTGCAACATTATGGCTAGCAGCTAATTTTAAAGGCTAAAATATATTTTTCTTTGCTTCTGTTGCAGAGCACATAATGGCCCATATCCTCCAGACAATCTCTGGGGACTCTAAATCTAGAAAATGAGGAAGTCAGACAATTCTAAGAGATGAAATCTAAATAGCTAAATCTTAATTGCTCCAAATGGCAGCTTCTGGAGGGTCCAGGCTTGTGGGATGAATCTTCCTGATGCCTGAACTATTCAGTAACATACATTGAGACCCTCTCCATGAGAGGCAGGAATGATGGTCACATGAATCCATAAAGCAGTCCAAAGGCATCTTCAGGACTTACAGAGTCAGCAGATTTGTGAAGATGTGAAGGTTTAGTCAAAACCTCTGATTATTACTAAGTATTGAATAGTTCTGTAATTCTGTGGTTATATGTGGTTCCTGGAGGCACTCTAAACTAACATCAAGTCCAAAGCATTGAAGAGAGTATGTCCGGCCAGGGCAAGACGATCCAGCCTGGAATGCTTAAAAATCTCACCACGTACATGCATACCCCCGTTTCCAACATAGCTCAGTAAAAGAATCCAGGCTGGGTAAATTTTCCAACAATAACATGCAAATTACTTTTACTTATCTTTTATTTTGAAGGAAGTTCACCCGTTCCAAAAACTGCAGTACATTTTTATAAGAGACCTTGTTTCTTTACAGCTCACCTTTGCTCGGTGTTGGATTCCTCAGAGAAATCAAAAGGATGGACTTGGGATACTGTAATTACTCCTGTAGCAAAACACTGAATTCATTGATATGGTTATGATTTCCCTGAAGGGGAAGTGGTGCAGCTTGGATGGAGAGAGCCATTGTTAACACAAAGTATCAAAGACTTCAAAGAAAAAAAAAAAACAGCAAAAAATTGTCAGAGCCAAGTCCGGCAGCTCTTATGGTGTTCAGGTCTACTCTTTGTTGTAACAGTACATATTTTTCCATTGTTAAGTAGTCCTCAGAGCAGTCGACGAGTGGTTCACAGGCTTTACCCAACCTGTTGCAAAAGTCAAGTGAGCGTTTGGGACCTCTTTCCTCCTGAAACTTCGTATTTCCTAGCTCCCTTCATACCACCTCAGTGCTTCCCTTCTCATCACAAGGCAAGGTGTTCACAAAACCAGTGAAAATCCCTAAGGGTGTGCAGTGGAGAGAGGGAGGGGTGATACTGATTGTACTTTTTTCAGAGATATTCCCTTCTCTCACCATCTAAACAAAATAACCATGAATGGAACATATAAAGTCTCTATATTATGTATGGATAGGTGAGATGCAAAAAGGTTAAACCCCTTGCTTTGATGTCTTTGGCAAGGTCAGGGTTGAAATTATTTCACGGGTCAAAATATAAATGCCCCTTGTTTTATTTCTTTGGAGTCAGATTTTTTTTTACCCTATAGAATGGCATGGGATGAGGTTTCTTTGACTTGCTGGGTTCATAAATGCACATTGTATGGCACTTCTGGACAGACTTTAATCAAATGGCTACTCTAGATCTACACGGTGATGTGCATTCTACAGTTAAACTGCGGCCATGTCTTAGTGGAAATCTGTATTTTAGGTCTTCAGTAACTTTGATATGGATAAATGGATCATCCTAAAACTTTTTCTAGTAAGCATGTGTTTTTGTTACTTGAGACAAAGCGAACTAAGGTCTTTCAGGAACTTTAGCCTTTTGAATTTCTTGAACTATAAACATTTCTGTTTGTTTAAAATATATGAAAAAAAAAAAAGAAAAAGTTGTTTGGTATTGCAGGGTTCCCGAAGGAGCCTTTGAAACCAGGCTCTTCATTTCAGCACTGGAGTAAATAATATGATGTAAAGTAGTTTGTTTTAAAACATAGACGTGTTTTCCTCTAGAATCAAAGTCTGCTTCTAATATCTCACTTGTACACAAGGCCTGGGGCTGAAAACGGCGTTCTTGTTTCATAAGGTATAAACGAGAACTTGGTGCTCTGAACCGAGTCCCTTCACCCTGATGCAACGTCTCTGACTCCGTGCCTCAGCTTCACCTCCCCCTCTTCTCCTGGGGGGCTCATCAGTCCTTCAAAAAATTAAATTACCTCAGTGATATGTACTTGCAGAGCTTCCCAGATGGACAGTTGTTGAGTCACTGCAGCTGGGTATGAATACTTCAAAAATTAAAGGGGCCCAATTAGTCTCAGTAGAGTGGACCATGGCACTCGCAGCCATGCATTTGATCTCAGCCTGCTCCATCTCCTTATGGTACTTTGAGATGGCAAATCACTATTACCACTGCAGCACATGCTGCTGTGGGTAGCTATAGCTATGCAAGTAGTGAAACATCAGGTGTTTTTACAGGGTTCTGTGGTATGGAGAGACATTTGGGAGCTCACTTAGTTACCAAGGTAAATGCAGTTTTTATTATCACGTAGACGTTAGTTGAGATTCCAGTCAGGTTTCTACTAATCACAGTCTGAACGTTTCCAGTACCTTGGGATATCAACTTTATTTTTCTTCAATGAGAGTAAATTTCCATCTTTTCATGTTTAATTAAGGCTCATAGGAATAGGCTATTTGCACCGACAAACCTATTGATTGCTGAGTTGAGATGACTTACCGCATGAGAATTAGCTAGATATCTTAATTTTATATTCAATCGCAAACAAAACGAGAAAAACATGTGGTTTGGAAGATAAAGTAATCAACATAAGGAAATTCAGACTGGAGGATATTTTGCCATTTTGCTGAAATACATATGAAACATTCTCGGGAGAGGTTGGTGTGAAATCCACCTGTATGAGAAATTGTGAAGTTTGCTGTCCGGTTGGATGGGTAGCCCAGAACTGAACACGCAGCTTTAATTAAACTCTCCCTGTAGTCCAGAGAAACAGCAGGATAAGCAGAAAGGTAAATAAATGCTGCAGTTCACCTCAAAGTGAACATCAAAGTCAGCTGGGGATTATTTCCATCTTAACAAAGCTATTAAAAAAAATAAAAGGAATTAAAAATTCTTAAGTCATTAATTGAAATAAGATTTTATATGGACCTTGTCAGCAGCTTTCAACAGAAGTATATTCAATTACGAAGTTATTTCTAGATGTCTGTGTCTCCTTTCGTATGGAAGGATTCACCCTAGAATTTCTGTTGTCCCTTGCTAGGAAATTACCCAGCTGTATGCATGCTTATGGCTCTTCGCAGCTTTCTTTGAAAGGTATTCACTAATTTGCTCCTCCCTGTGAAACTAATCAGGCTGGGAGATGGTTAAAACCCTATTCCAAGATACAGGAGTTCTGGCTATGTGATTCCTCTCCCTAGTGCTAGTACCAAATACAGAAGAACTGATTAAAAGGAGAAGTCCTCGAATCTGCTTTCATGTTCGCAGGCTCCAGCTACCACTACTTTTGTAGTACCACTAGTCCATGTTGACTAGATCTGGGCCCCTCTTCTAAATACCATTTTGGTAATGGAAACACTTCTAATTGTGTTGGTGTTTATTAATGTAGCAATTACAGTGCTTAATTTTATAATATATGCCAGTGCAAATAATTATGTAATTAAAACGTGTAACTGAAATGATGAGTTGTCTAAGAATGGACCAATTAAAACAAGAAGTTTTGCTGTGAAAGCTTCACAGGACACCACAGGTGAAGCCTGCGGATGACTTCAGGAGACATCCCGCCTCCTAGCACGGATCTGTTTTCACCAGAATAAACTCCAGCCAACTACTTTTCAGCCAGCTGCTAAACACGGGTGGCTGGAAGGTGACGCTCTTTGGATGTGGTCCCAGTGAAATGCAGATGTCCTCAGTTCCCTTCAGAGTCTCCCAACTCCCTCCTACACGCCTTAGCCCTGGCGGGAGAGGAGGCAGTTGGTCCTCCCACTAAATCACTGCTTCCCACTTTCCCTCTCACAGATGCTGCTGTCACTTTGGCAGGTTGGGTGCCGTCCCCTGTACTCCATTAACACTCCTAAATTTATTCGGGTATAAAACGCGTCTCCTTTCTTCAGGGTCTGATTTCTCCATTTCAGTATAAAGCGTCTTCATTCAGCACACTGAGTCTTATATTACACGTGGGTTGGTAAACTTGGTACAAACACTATAGACACACATTAAACTTCTGGTTGCTTGATTAGGACAAGTCACTTAGGTGGTTATCCACTGCTCTGGGTTCCCAGTTGCTTAGTGGTGACCAAATCCCAAAGTTTTCTTGGAGGAATACAGTCGTACCATTTCATGCACATCTTAAGCCACAGAAAGGTAGAGCTGAGCATCAGCTTCACAGTAATGGTACTGCACATGGAATTTTCTTCTTATCTTTTCTGTTGTTCATTTGTGCAGAACAAGAGATGCCTTAATACTTCATTTAGGAAGTCATAGTTCCCAATATTTGATGTTTTAAATATAGGGTTCATACATGAAATTTGTAGTTTGTTTTTTTGGTGGGTTTTTTTGTTGTTGTTATTGTTTTTTGGTGGGGGGCTTTTTGTTTGGTTGGTTGGGGTTTTTTTAAAGAAAAGTAATACTTCAGATAGCACGTGGCCTGAGAAAGCTAAATTTTCTGATATCCAGTATATGGTGGTTCTTAAAAAATCAGCAAGAAGACTGTGGTTAAAGTCTAGAACACCTCTTTAAAGCTTATCTAATGTTTTTTTTTTCTTTTTTTTTGAGCTATATGAAATAGGATTCTGAAAATGTGAGTTTATAATGGTATAGTCATATTTAATTGTAAGGGTGCTATATTAATCTTGGCTTGGAGAAGCAATTAGTTATCTATCAATTAGTTCCTGCTACAGTTAAATACGGTATATGACAAGGGAAGCCCAACAAATTAGTGGCCTTGTGTTAGAATTGCAAATTGCATGCCACAAATTAGCCCCTGTGGTGTATTAGTCTATCCGCTCATTTATTTTTGAGATTCTCTTCCCCTGGAGTTTTTTTGTATAGCAGGAAAATGGTATTTAATGGGCCTGATGTTCTTTTCAGAGAGACATAAATTCTGGGGTTGTTTTAATGTATGGCCAAGAGTAGAAAGAGTGAGGACAGTTTCTGCTTCCTGTATCTAGTACCCTGGGGTATTTTTGAAATGTGAAACATCATGAAAGAGAGCACGTGCTCTAAAACAACATGTAAGGAAACACTATTTCCACACACTGAAAATTACATTGCTCATATAGAACATCACCAGCAGGTCCAGGGCAATAAAGCCAAGTTAAAAAATAATGCTAATAAAAGGGAAATGGTGGAAATAAGAAGTTGCCTTTGTATTCAGCAGTTTCTTTTAAAGTGATGTACCTCTTTGTTACCTCTCTGTAAGAATGATATTTTGCCAAAGAAATCAAAATTGTTTCCAAAGGCAGAATTTAACACATTCAGTATAAAAATTACATTAACATGTAGCCAAATTTATTAAAGACTTTAGAAAATTATTAATTTGGCATACAAACTTCTAAAGGCATCCTATAGAAGTGGACTATCAGTGGGAAATTAGCTCTTGAGCTCTATCCAGCGGGCGATTGTCAGTGTGAGAGAAAAGAACTGGATTCTGGCTATCTGAGGGTGGAATTTTTCCTGCACAGGCACAATAAATAGTTTTTGCGAGCAATAAAGAAGCTGCCAAATCAACCTATCTGAATAAAAAGTATGTTGTGCTTTACACATGGGGAAAGTGCTCCAGAACAGTTAATCCCCATGAAAACATTATCCCTGCATTATCGCCAATAGTATTTGCCTTCAGGCGGTTTTCAGTTATTTGTTTCCATTTTCTATACATGTAACCCAGTGTTCTTTATTTCCGTGTGATTGTTCATCTCAATCGTTTTCTTTGCTCTCATCTATTCTGGGCTCATGCACATCCATTTTACATATTGCCAGAGTACTTTGGGCTATATTTAAGTTTCCAGATTCATAGAAATATTCTTCTACATACAACGCTATGAAAGCAAGTACATAGTTCTAAGAGGAGCACTGATTTCTGTGGGATGGCCCATGTTGCTACGGAGTACATCAGTGGGCAAGAGCACTTTTTACCGTTTCTCCTTCCCTTTTACGTAGAGTAAAAGCCTACAATGGTATAAAAATTCCATGGAAGTCTTGTATATGCGTGGTGTGAGTGAGTTCACGTAGCTCACTGGTTGAAGAAGTCTCTCCCAGGTTTTATTGCCAGCACGTTGGTCTAATAGCTGGGTCAAGGGACGGCTGAAGTTGTGTTACTGTGCAGACAAGAATGCATGTCTCGGAGCCAAAAGAACAACAAGGGGAAAAAAAAACTTTACGAGAAGAGCAATTCATAGTTACTGTGTAGATATTTTTACTGTATAACAAAAGAGAGCTGTAACAGTGCACAAGTCACACATACAGTGAAGTGGAAGCATTATGGTGGAGGGTAAGAGTTTGACCAAAGTAAGAGTAGTTCTTTAGTGTAATCCATGATGGACTAAAAATGCACTTTTTGAATTGTTAAAACTCATTTATTGTATTAGGACTTCAATTCACTGTCACTGGGTAAATTCACAAAATGCAATATAAGAAGAAAGCAAAATTTTTCTCCCCCAAGCAGCAAAGTGCCCTCCTTCTTCCTGGAGTGGGCCAGAAGATGCAACCTTGGCGTCTCCAAGGTTCTGCACAGTCCTGACTGTAAGGCATGCAGAGTCTTGAGCTACGTCCCTATCCTTTTCTTAACCATAATGTGCTTTGCTGTGCTTCTCAGCTAGCTTCGCTCCATCTTTCCTAGGGCACTGGCTAGATGAATGGTGAAGCCTGATGTGAGATGTGATATGTGATATCCCTACTCCCAGCAGGAGCAGGGAAGTGACCGTGCCTCTATACTCGGCACTGGTGAGGCCTCACCTCGAGTACTGGGTCCAGTTCTGGGCCCCTCTGTACAAGAGGGACATTGAAGTGCTGGAGCACGTTCAGAAGAGAGCTACCAGGCTGGTGAGGGGTCTGGAGACCAGGGCATATGAGGAGAGGCTGAGGGAGCTGGGCGTGTTTAGCTTGGAGAAGAGGAGGCTGAGGGGAGACCTCATTGCCCTCTACAACTACCTGAAAGGAGGTTGGAGAGAGGTGGGTGGTGGCCTCTTCTCCCAGGTGAATAATGACAGGACCAGAGGAAATGGTCTGAAGCTGTGGCAGGGAAGGTTTAGATTAGATATTAGGAAGAATTCCTTTACTGAAAGAGTGGTCAGGCAGTGGAACAGCCTGCCCAGGGAGGTGGTTGAGTCACCATCCCTAGAGGTATTTAAGAAACATCTAGATGTGGCACTTCAGGGCATGCTCTAGTGGCAGAGATTGTAGGTTGTGTGGTTGGACTCGATGATCTCAAAGGTCCTTTCCAATCATGAAGATTCTATGATTCTATGTGTATCTTTGTCCTTTTCTTCTCCAGCTTTTGAATTTCTGCAGCTCTGCAGAATGAGATGCTAGCTGTTGGTTGTGCTCATTCAGCCTGTGGTGTGGGCTTGGTCATTTTATTTTAATTCGTTCCTCTCCTTACCTTAAGAAAAGGGCAGTCCAACATCAGAAAGCCAGCCCAATCCTTTATGCAAAGGAGGGCTCTGTAGCTGAAAACCTTTCTAAAATACGAGTCTACAAGCTCCGGCAGGATTCTACACAGCAAAGCGAAATGAGTGGGCATAGCTGGGTGTTTGCTACAAATTGTTAATGGAGCTGAGAAGCACTTTAAGAAATGGAACTATCCAGAATCTTTTACTTGAACTAAAATGATATGTCTTCAGAAAGATTTTTTAAATGCCTACCTTTTAACCTTTGAACATATACTTTTCTAATTTACAATGTCAGAGCTTTGGGGTTTTTTTCTCTGTCTTTTTTTTTTTTTTTTTTTTTTTTTGGGCAGCCAGTTATATGAGTAGTGGTGGTATCAAACAGTACAGGTTTGAGAAATGAAAGGAAATTAAAAAGTAAAGAAATTGAGGCTGGATAAATATAAACTTGTGTTAGACCTTGGAAGATATAAAAATACATATATTTTTATAAACCTAAGGGTTTTAAACATTAAGACAGATGATGAAGAGAATGTTGGCAGTGGGACATTATCTAGTCAATCCATTCCAGATTTAAGGTTATACACCTGTAATAAAATACATTGGTCTGAGAAGAACTGTACTGTGGTCTTTAAATAAGGTTATAAATGAACAGATTGAATAGCCAATGGTCCTGTTCAAATCCATGGAAGATTTGACACCTTCTGTGGAACCAAGATTTGGCTTGCATTGTACCAGTTTCTTGTTTTATAACATATGATATACTCTGCAAAGAATAACAGCTGGTCTTTAAACTATTTTTTTTGTGACGAGAACATGTTCACCTCTTTTTGTCTTTTGTATGGAAATTCTTTCTCTTGGTAACTTCCACGAGCAAATAATCCGTTACCAAGCTCATCCTGAAATGACAAATATAGTATCTGGAAGTGCACAAGAGAAGAGGCTGGACAGGGCACTCCTGGGAGCTCCCATTCAAGCCATTGTGCGTTTTTTCAGTTCGTTGGCCAAACAAATCAGATTACCACATCTGTTTAGCCAGATGGTCTTTCTAGTTTCATGAGGCAAGTACAGTCAAAATACTATCTACAACGAGCACAAGGACTGTATTGGCAACTTGCTGCAGAAAAGGAGTTGTATTATGGAAAACCACTGTTGATGGCATTTGATGGTGACTTCCTTTTCTAATAGGCAGATGACCTGAGCACCGTGTCCAGCCATGGTTGATACATGCAAGTAGTAGGTGGCAACCTAGAAGCCTAAGTAGTGCTCTTGTTGGTTTCTGGATGCAAGTTAGGAATATTAATCCTCCTATTAATCTTCTACTAATCTTGGCCTGACCTGCTTGATATTATTAGGTATTTTTACTTCTTTGTTTCTTTTTCCAGTAACAAAACAGTATTGCGTGTATTTTGAGTTCATCAGACTACTTCTCTTTCTTCTCTTCTGCTAGATCCACTGTACGTACATAAGTACTGTTCAGTCTATACTACATAATTTAAAAAGAAGAAAGAAATTATCACAGTTGCTTTGCTTCCAGCTAAGAGAGAAGTTCCTGAGAACCTTTTCCAAATTATCATTCAGTTGATTACAGCCTTACGAGGAAGCTTCTCCCAAACACTGTTCCAGCTGTGGTTAACTCCTAAGAATTTGCAGTGACTGACTGTTATAATGGAGCCAATTGAAATATCAAATGTTTTGCGACACTTTTGTATAGTTACTAAAATGGATTTTGTCCCCATAGACTTTGAAAATTCCAGTCTTATAGGAGAAATGTATGAGAGTATCTTATTATTGGAGGGCAAAGGCATCTGCAATGGGCAAATCATCTCGTTCCAAGATAGATGTATGAGAGAGATGGCAGAAACCACTCTCTGAAGGAACCTATCTACCCGTAGCTGAAGGGTGCCAGTGAGCTGGCAGATGGCTAAAATTGGGGGGAGGAATCCGGACACTGGTGAGAGGTATTTGAGAGAAAAACAATTTTACATAATAAATTCAAAATTATTCCTAATTGCAAGATACCATAGAGACTTAATAATGTTGTTTGGATCATATAAGAATGTTTTAGATCAAGATCTGATAATGGTTTCTTAGCAAATAGTAAAAATCACAAAGATAAACTCACTCCACACACTTTTTAAAAAAAAAAAAAAAAAGTTATTGCTAAAATCAAGGACACACTGTGATCATTGGCAAGATTTTCTTCCCCTTTGGTGGAAGCAAGATCAACTTCTGTGGACTCAGATGGAGAAAGGGAAAACAGAAGCTGAGATACATGAAGAAGCGTGCTTTTAGGCATTTGTAAACTCTTTGCTTAGTTTAGAGCACATTCATACTGGGGGAAAAAAAAAAACCCAGGTTGTTTCTGACTTTTTATTAGTTTTATGATAATTATAATAATTACTTTAAAAGTCACGAGCCAGGAAATTCTAAATGAGACAATATAATTATAATACATAACCGTAATAATGCTTCCTTCCATTCCTCACTTGGGTGTTGTGAGGCTTAATTAGTTAATGTTTGTACATCAGTAAAATGCAAAACACCATAAAAGTATTAAGCATTTTTGCTGCTTCGGTTCTTCCGTATAATTGATTATCTTTCACAAGAGTATTAAAGGGAGACAATTTAAAAAGATCTATAGAAACCAAACTGTACTTTAGATCTGTCTTGCTGGTAGTTGGAGTGGCAAGTCAGTGTTTAATTGCATCAGTATTTCTCATGAACACGCTGACACTGTGACGATGGATTTGACCTAGAAATATTTGTTGATTATCATATTTCTGGGCCTTGCAACAAAATTGAAGTGTTCTCATGGGAACCAGAGATACAGCTGATGGAAATGAATAGAGAATGAGTGACACAAGCTGACAAACCATCGTATTTAGGAGGGAGAAAAAAAACACAAATAAAAGGTGTTAAGTTGGAATAAATAAAACCTTCTGTCAAATGTTCAGAATAGGATAATCCGTTATTTCTTCCCTTCTGCTGAACAGAGTTCAGTGGGGAAAAATCCTCGTGCAATGTGTCAATCTGCAATGTATAAGCAACAAATGGAGTTAGAGCCCAGGGAATGTGGCACTGTAGACTAAAATATGATGTTTTAAATTATATCTACGTCGAAGGAGTCCCAAACAAGATCTGGGTATCAAGAGAACTCCTTTACGGACTGGGTTAGGGGTGGAAATGGATTTAAGTTAATTTTCAGGAGATTTTCAGCACCTTTGGGGATAGTACTCAGAGCTTGCGAGTTAAAATCCAGGACGTTGTCCACTAGATCGTTGCCTCACCCTTATCCCTGCTGTTGAGCTTCAGCACAGAAGTAAGGGTTAGGATTAGTTTTCGCACCTGTTCTGGACACCTGGATCAGTGCTTTTCAAAATAAGTTTTAATGAAAAAAATGGAGATAATATGAAATCCCAGTTCTATAGGCAGCAAAAGTTTTGCAGCTGACTTTCATGAATCCATTATTTCACCCATAAAATGAAATGGAGTGTGGTCAGTTACACTGGTAATCATATGATGGTTAAAATACTAGAGTGATCAATACGTAAAACCAATCATAATTAAATAGTGACTCCTGTTTTTTTTAACCTCAGTCTCTCTGTTATTTAGGTTGTGTCAGGCTGGTTGGCTTTGTATTCAAGGCTGTATTTTGTTTGGAAAGAATTTTTCTAATCTAATATTGCCACTTACTCTGCTTCCAGCCGATTTATAAACATCCGCTTTTAGCAGGCAAGAGCTTTCCCCTTTTGTAACCGCGAGAATTTCCATTATTGCATTTACATGTGTCTCAGCTGCTGCTAAGCAACAGGGCTGAGTTACCTGCCAAAGCTTGGATTTAAATCCCAGGTCTGTAAAAAGGATGGATAGAAATATACATGTGTAATACACTTAAAATAACACGTGAAGAATGTGGTTTTGGAAATACGTAGTAATGTGATGGTGTAAAAGGAATACAATTCCATTCTAGAAACGTGTAAACAAAGGTAATACAATGTGTTAGGGAAAATTTAGACAGTCAATAATTTTCTTAGATTTATGTGATTTGTTCTTGAAAATAAACTGTTGTCAGGTTGGTTTTGCTTTGCCAAATCTTACCACGAAGTGTTAGGTCTACGTGCTGTATAAGGGGAGCAAGGAGTAGGGAGAACATGAAGCAGAAAACTTAATTGAGTGCATATATTACTCCTAAATAGACCAAGTTTGATTCATAGTGTTCTGTATAGTGGTTTTGCTGCTTCTTTTAAACACAGATGTATTTATATTTGGATAAGAAATGAGTCAGTCTCAAGTGCTTTTCAAAGACTTGATTGACTTTCATTTATATTGGTGTTTTTTCTTTTGGGTCTCATGCCTTTGGCTTGACAGGGTGGGAATGTTTCTAAGAAATGGTTTGGATGTTAGAAGTGCTGCTGCAGTTAATAGCATTAACGTTTAAGTCTAAAGACACACGATGAATGGCGGTGTACCACCATGAGGCATAAAAATGTCCTTTACCCCGCAGACCTTATAGTCTGCATTTACAGAGGAGGTGGTGGATAGGGGCAAATGGACCACGAGAATAAAAGTGAATAATGAAGCAATACCAAGAGCCCCAAAAGTCACACCCCAAATGCCAGCTGACCGTTTTCAAGCCTTAGGTAGCCATAGACAAATTTCAAAAAGACATTTTGAGCAGAAGGAAACTGCTTGCAGGGGGTGTGCGCTGGAAGAACGTGTAATGCTGCTTGCTCCAAAACTGCAGACAGTTACAGGCAGCATCACTGCTTGAAGTGACGAGCTGGTCCGCGTCTGTGCCTTGGTACCGTGAAGAGAGGCTGCAGGTTGAAGTGACAGGACAGGTAAATGAATTTAGCAGCAGCGTTGGCACGGTGTTAACAGGGGGAAGACAAGTTTTTGTAGGACAGAGAACATTGTCGATGAGCAAGTTTCATCTGATTGGACAGAGAAAATGCCAGATCTTTGTCATGCACAACAGAAGCAAAAGTTCTTCATTCTCCCCTGAAGTTTGTTCATGTTTTCCCCTGTTTTTGAAGGCATTTTGTAATTCTTTAAGGCATTCCTTCCTTTAGAATAACACTACAAGCCAAGTAAAGCATTTAACTGTCTTTATTAAAACATTTAAGAGAAGTTTCCTACAAAATGGTTACTCTTTCCTGCACTTCAAGACACAGTCTGATGAGAATATAACATCATAAAATTTCATTTTAGTCAAGCAATTTACGCAGTAAATTCCTAATCCTTTGTTTAGTTCTCTTGGTTTGCTTGGAAATGATGTGTGTACATGTAATCCCTTAACACTGGAGTTGTAAGAAACAAAGCATTTTCACATGTGTTGCTTGTACTTTGGTACACACCATTTTACTAACAGAACTGTTGAAATAAAGCAACAAAACTGTTGTGACATTTGGGGCGAAATATTTCGGCTGTGAAAAACAATGGAACAAAATACTTTGCAGAAAAAAGGATATTAAGACATTTATGGCTGTGGAAAACAAGAATAGAACAACTGAATTTGTAACATAATTTAAAAAATTTAGGCCTGGTATATCTTTCTGTAATAAAAGTGCACTGTGTTTTTTAGAAAAAACATCAGCAAGTGACATGGAAAAAGTGACATACAAGAAACCAGATTAAATCAATGGTTCACTCTAACCGAACACAGATTTATTTTTTTCTTCAGTACTCAGGTAACTGTGTCCAGTTTAGCTGTATCTCCCCTGTCAGCACCACTAGCATGAAGTCTGCGATTTTTCCATTGGGATTTATGTATTCACAGTCTGCTGGGGAAGAATCAGCATCGTGTATTCCTTCCTCACCTCATAGTGAACTCCAGAGGGGTACGGTGGGCATGTCTGCCAAGGTAATCTGGTTGATACCATTTACTTGACTTTCCAAAGAATTTGACAAAGCCCTTCACCAAATGAGAAAGGAGTGTCTCCTAGGTTTCTTTACAGTTACAGAAAAGCGATAGGCTCCTCCCCAGGACCACCCAGAACAAGGATCTCATTTAAGCTCTGATTTGACCCCATGTGAAACCTGTCACTCTCTGTTGACTACAGAGGACCTCTGGGAAGCAAGTTCCCCCCCGGATAACCCCAGCCTTTGCAACTGCTCTCTTTAATATCCGTGCTCGGTCTTTAACTGGATTTTCTGGATTCCTGTGTCTCACAATGCTTGATTATTTTTGTTGAATGTAGTATGTTACTGCTGGTTTAAAGGGCAATGTATTCTCAGCCTTAACTGTCTTTTCTTCCGGGGGTATATTTAAAGCTGTAAGGAGAAGCAATGCTTATCTCACTTGAAAGTCTTATGGCTATTCTCAGAGCAGTAATTGATATCTCACGGCGTACGGCTACCTTTTTGTTTTCTCATGTGTATTATGATTCATAAAGGGGGATCTTATTACTCCTTGAATAGCAGGGCCTGAAGGCGCCAACCTGAAGTGCTTGGAATAGAGAGATTGTGTCACTGGCACCAGTGGAGAAAAGCCACGGGAAGAAAAATAAAGCTCTAAATAATTTGATTACTTCTCATGCCAGCACTTCCATTAAAGATGTCACCTGGGCTCGTGTGTTTTAACTTAACTGAAAGAATCTGAGCTAATGTACCCAGGGAGAATTTGAAGTGCAAGATAAGACTAAGACTAAATAACATCATGGGTCACAAATAAAACACTTGTAAGTAAAACAAAACAAAACATCCAAAAAAGACACGTAGACGTGGTGCTTAGGGACACAGTTTAGTGGTGGACTTGGCAGTGCTAAGTTTACGGTTGGACTCAATGTTCTTAAGGGTCTTTTCCAACGTAAATGATTCTATGATTCTACAAAAACCACATCGGTCAAGGCAACCACTTATTGTTCTTTGCAGTAGCCCTGTTGAAGTGGAGGATGGAGGAAGCGTGTCCCTGGGTTAACTAGCCAAGAGAACGAACCCCTTAATCTCACTGATTGTGGATGAGAGCAGAGCCTCTATTGCATCTCCTCTTGACAGCGGGGAGTTGTGTTTGCCGATGGTTGTGCCGGCAGCTGTGCTCGCAGTGACCCCAGCTGGGACTCCCCGGGGGACAGGCTTATCACTCCTGAACCAGCAGCTTTTGAAGCTGGGACTGCAGGGCAGATCCAGAAAAAGCAGGTAGCCTTTATTCCTGCTCTCTTCAAACCATCACCCAAAAGTTTCCTTCCAAATTGCTGTGCTGTGTTGAAGGAGTAAGAAACGGTGCTGCGAAGCTGGCAACGCTGTTACAGATAAAATAGGAGCAGTTTGCTGCAAAAATAGTCTACTGGTAAAATAGGAACAGTCTACTAATAGAGGGAGAAGTCATAGTCAGGTGGACAGTTCTGTTAATGGACAGATAGAAGGAAAAAAAGAGTCCAAAAGCTGTGACGGTTTCAGTCAGCTGTCAAAACAGTCTTTAATTCCTCTGCAGAACCGCCCATCACTAAATTAAGAAAGAAAGAAATAAGAAAGAAATATCTGAACTCATTGAGGACGTGTCTTCCTCTCATTGCCTTAATCTTTAAAAGACATCTTCCTTTTGTATATAAAAGCACTTTCCTGGCAAGAAGGCTTACTGGTGTCAGTGAGCTATCCCTCCGCGATGTTGTGTAACCAAGAACATGTGGTTGTTACTTCGCCTTCTGTTGCTAGTGGAGGGCTCAACGTGTGATGTGTGCAATCAATAAACTCTGTGAGCCGTGGCTGCTGAGCGTGGAGAGCTTTATTTTTTACAAGTCAGGGTCCCATTTATTGCAGTGGGTTTGCTTGGGTTTAATCTCTTTTTCTCTGGGCTAACTTGTGAGAAAACCATACTTTATCTGCACTGGATAAGAGAGAGAGGCCTGGGATGCATGATTCAGTGCTATGTCTTAAACATCCCTGTTGTACTCTGGCTTCAGAAGTGAAATCCAGGTGCTGAAGCACTGGAGATGAAGCACTTCCCAAGCAGGAGCTGCCAATTGCTTGAGTGCTCTGATTTGGAAAAAATAACATGAACAGTCTGCGTAGAAGGAACGTACCATTGGAGATTTCTGCAAATGACACGTGCACAAGACATCCGGAGTGTACCAACATAATATAAATGTTAAAGAAACAAAAAACATACAATTGACCTAACCAGACAGATTCCACAGGAATTCATTTTTCTTTTTTTTAATTCACACAGGGTGTGCGTGTAGGTGCCTGCTCAATGGGTCGGGTGAGCTGAGATGAATGAGCAGGAATCCATGCATCCCGTGACCTGGGCTGAAGGCAGTTGTGTCCCTCAGTTCATGATTCCCAGAGCCCTGCCTGGAGCAAGGCACCAAAGCAAATTCAAGCCACAAAAGTAGTGTTTCTGCCTCCTTTGTAGCCCCCAGTGTAGTGCTTAAAGTCTGCAGGGGGTTCAGCTGCAGTCTTACCCCTACTTGAGGGGATTTAAACTTCGTTTTCCAATCTCCCAGTAAGGTCCCCTTGACATTTGGTGTTAAAGCATCTTTGTCAGTCTCCCTCAACCTCTTCTGCATGATGCTGAAGAAAGGAGAGCAGCACTGGTCTGTCCTGTGTCAGAGCTTCTGTCTGAGGTCACTGGTTGGTCCTAGAGTTAGTCAGTCATTTTATATCTGTCTCGACAATATTTGCTGTCTCCTTTCTTAAGGAAATAAAGATGCTGTGATTGAGCTGTGTGCATGTTTGTGTCTGTCCTTCTGAATTTCCCTAATGAGTTTTGAATCTATGTCCATGATGCATGCGATTTGGACGGAGGGGTAAAAGTCTCCATGCAAAAAAACCCCAATACAATTCCTACAAGTTTTATATGACAAACATCCACATGAGGCCAGGCACACCTATTAATACTCTCACAGAGGGAAGGCACCAACATGCACCGAAACCACCTTAGATATCAGAGCATTCACATGGGCCCTCGATGGTGAGATGCAATGATGAGTTTCACTGCGTCTGCTGCTCAGGAGGTTATCTGTCCCCTGTTTAACAAGTTTAATAGCTCGTTCAATATTGTGCTTAGTAATGAAACTCAATTATTAAGAGTTTAATAAAGTATTTGATATTAATTCATTAAGATTATGAAGCCTATGGAAGCAATCAAGTTCTTGTTTCTCTCCCATTCTCTTAGTAATTTAAAATGAGATAAAAATGTATTACATTATTTTTTGTCGTATCATTCAGATTTTACATTTATTTCTTAAAACCTAGTAGATTGTAATTAAGAGACTACATCCAGATTTTGCTAAATCTCCCTGCCTGTTGTAAGTTTGTAAATCAAGGCTTCAGGTATGCACTGCAGACTGGTTTTATAGATTTTAGTTGTGATGTTTCCCGTAGCACTCCGGTAATGTGACACAGCGATTGTGTGTGTGTAACAGGACTTCATTAATAAAGGTAACAGCTCTTTTTCATAATTGAATTTGCTCAAATGCCGCCACATTTTAGAAGCGCTGTTAGATTGACGTTTATCTGTGGTTCATGTCTAATTTTCAAGGAATGAACAGTTCAGTGCCTCAGACTGAACTGCATCAGGCAGACACAGCATCAGGTGTGTTCATTCCATCCAGTGATGAATCAACAGATGGAATCTAGTGACTTGACCCCCAGGTGTTCCCCATCAGTGATATCTTGAGCAGCATCACCCGGTTCACTGCCTGAACTGTATAGCCTGTATTGGAAAAGAACCGTTCATAAAAGCAATATAGCTGGGGCTTAAATAGAAATAGTATTGGCAGGCATTATCATATAATCGTTAGAAACCATGACCTTGCTAAATGACTTTTGTTTGCATTATAGCTGAGTTTAATAGGTGCTTCACTACAACACGGCAGTCTTTTAGTACAGAATAATCCCTGTCCCTTGCACTGCCAGACATCAAGTCTAGGAGTCCCCGTGTAAATTCGAGTGGTTGAAAGACACGCCAAAGGAGACTGGGCTACGTTTTCTGCATCACTTGTCCACCAGTGTCATGTCATAAACGTACTCCCCTCTTTGTAAAACTACCCAAATGATCTTTTCTCAGGTTAGATCATTAAAATAATCTTCTTTCTTTCTAATTTGGGATGATCAGCTTTAAATGAGGTTTGGGGGTAGGGCTTTCCATTTGCCTGCTGTTATCAGCTGGTGGTGTTTGTATTGAAATTAAAAGTCCCTAGAGCTAAGCTGTTAATGCCAGAAACGATTGATTTATTATCACTCTTTGGAAATGAGTTTGTCATGGAAGGGAGCTCAAGAAATCTGAAATCTCTGCATTGCAGACCAAAGGGGACGGGGTCTCAGTTAAAAATATAAGCAAATAATGAAAAAGAAGCCAAGTGTGGATGTGGCGGTCAGTAGACTGCTAATCATGGGGAGCACTGCGAAGGGCCGGGGCTCTGTGCGTGCCTCGGCAGCAGGAGGGTGCTGAGGGTGCCCTTTGTGCCGGGTGCGATGTCCCAGCCGCTCGGGTGGAGGAGGCACCAGGCATAGTGAGGCACTAAAGGGTCCCTCGCTGTGTCCTTGCCCTGACAGACAACCTAAACATGAGGGAGGAATAACGCCAGGTCTCGGTCCAGTGGGGAGAACTGCTCTTGGCGGGGGACAACCGCAGCTGGTCCAAGTGCTCGCCCGGGAGCAGAGGTCCCAGCCGCTCCCAGTGGGAAGGTGTTCCTCCTTCCCTATTCCCTCAGCATTCCTCTGGTTGGCTGCGCAGGACTGACTGCAACATCCCCTTTAACATCTAAAATGCCATGTTGTTGTTTCAGGTAAGGTCAGGGTGAAGATTTTTGAGGAAGATAAGTTGATTTCAGCAAAAACTCTTCAACATGGAAGAGCTCTTGACTACACAGCCTCCCTCTGCTCAGAGGCTGGATACCCTGGGGGACATGGTTTGTAGAATGAGCCGTATCGTCTAGGCCTGCATCAGCAGCACAGATCAGAACCGGCCTGCCAATTGTAGCACCTTACAAAATGAAGAGCTTTTAAAATGCAAAATGCAAGAAATTGATGTACAGGAGACTCTACAGTATGCTTGAAGAAGTAGTTACACTTAATGCTGAAAAAGCCTTTGGGATACAATCCCATTTCATCCAACTGGTTTGCAAATTAATTATGCTAAGCAGGTTCCTTTAATTACATTGCTTGAAGGAAGAGCAGCAGAACATGTAAATTCCATAAGAGAGAAAGCAAAGGTTTCCACTGCCAATGATGGAGCAAAATTCAAGAAAGGCAGCTGTAGCATGATGGGGCAGAATGTGATTATTTTAAATGAAGTCTAGAGAAACTCCTGAATTCCTCATTTTTGTTTTCGTCAATGTCCTGCCGCACTCAATTGTATCACACTGGGCATGACATTTTTCCAAAGTATTAAGACTTTCCGTTTTGCAACTTTTGTGACAGGGCAGCCCGTGGCAAGTTAAAGCGCTTGGCTCTTGCTTGGGAAGGATCGAGGGTATTGTTTGACTTACACCACAGCGGAGGGAGCGCCGAAATATTTCTCCTGCCTTGCGGTTTCTGAGGAAGGCAAGCAAAAAGCGTCAGGTACTCCGTGTGTGGCATACGCCACCACCATCTAGTGGTTACCTTCCAGCTTGATGGATAGCTGGCTGGAAAACACTAAGCAGAATTATCCCGGAAATTGGGAAAAATTTCAGCCGGGGCTGTTCTATCTCAGTGCATTTCTGTATCGTTTGTTTAGGGAAAGTATTCAAAGAAGAAAGAATCAAATTCTGTTGCCCCTGTTTAACAGATGGAGAGGCTGTTTGAATGATCAGTATAGAACTTGCACAACTCTAAAATACAATATGGAAGAGCCCTGTTCTTGCTGAGAAAATGCTGAATGCAAAATATTTGGAAATGTGACTCTTGCGTGTCACTTACACAGTTCCAAAAGCAAGTGGAGGAGTTTTAAAAGGAAAATACTTAAAAAAAAAATGCAAAGAATGACTCCTTTTTTTGGCATGTTTCTTATGCTGAGAAGATAAAACAGCACTGGTAGTTTTGAGGAAGAAAGTCTTAAAACCATCATTTTTAACTCTAAGGTATTCTGATATTTTACTTGTCATTTTTACTAACAAATATCTTCAGATAATTTGACTATTACATGTAAAAATGCTGTGCCTTATATAATAGTATCAAGAGTGCATTGTTCGAGGCATAACCCAAAATATCCGTGCAGTATGTCCATCAAACGCTTGAAGAATTACTCTGGTTACAAAAGATGGTGTTAAACTCGCTTAAATTTTGCCATGTTGGAGTCTAAGGTAGTTATACACGGGGCACCTCCACCAGCCACCTCCTGAGAGGTGAATTCATCCTGCCTGTTCCAGGCAACCTCCTGGTTCAAGACAGACGAGTCTCCTGTTGGAGGTGATTGCTTCTCTCCAGTCACTGTCAAGGGAACCTTGGTAAGTAGCTTAGATGGGATACCTGATTTTGGGACAGATAAAGCAAGGTAAATATTGTCCAAAAAAAAAAAATAAAGGCACGATTATTAGACAAAAAGAAAAAAAATCAACATTTGCTCTTATGAATCAAAGTTAAATTTTTAAACATAGCCTTTACTAAAAGAATAAAATTAAAAAATACTATTTTTTAGTTAAACATAGAAATCAGAGCTCTCTGTTCCGATCTGCAATTGGGAGGATCCGTCTTGCAAGCTGTGAAATAATCTCTTCTCTCCCTTCCTGATGTGAATGTTAGATATTTCACATGGGCTTCGGAAACTCGGGCGTTTGTCTTACTGTGAAGAAAAGGTTTTGAAAAGGCAACAGTAAGGAGTTCTGTTCCTCAGTCATCATTTCTGGGTGGACCCTTTGTTCCGATTATGTGAATTACAACTTTATCCTCTCCCCACCCCTTACTTCTTGGTTGGTGTATGGCTGTGACTCTTCAGAGGGACCCTGGGCGGAGGGGCAGCATGGGTCAGTGAGATGCGGTGTCTGCCGTGACCCACCGCAGAGACAGTAGTGGGACCAGCAGTGTCCATAATAAACCCTTTGCTGGACCAAGATGTGAAAGCCGGGGAGTTCTGTGTGGGGAAGGACTCGTGCTAAGGTCATCTTCTGTGTTGTCATCCTCTAAGGTTGTTCAGAGCTCCTTCTTCCCTCTCAGTCCCTTTTTTGTGGCCTTGGTCTGCTCTCTGCCTTCCTTCCCCGGCGCCATGGCTCCATGTGTCTGCCCTCTCATCTGCTGGTCCTGGCTTCTGTGCTGCTTTTGTTGAAAATATCAGGGAGAAGCCCTGGGCCGGTGTGATCCAGTGTAGCGATAGCACTTCGGTGGAGGCACCAGCTGGGGATCTGGCCCGTGGTCTGGGTTCAAGGCAGCAGCATTTCCACAGCTCTCTTTGAACTGTCTTTTGCTTTGTTTACCCTCGGTTCCCTCACAAAGATTTATTGCCCTTGAGATATCTCAAGTTGACACTAGGAGAAAACGGAGCTTTTCGGTAAGGGGGTAGGGGTCCTCTCTCAATGCCCAGTCAGTCCTTGACCTTCCTGCCTAGACTTTTAACAGCATTACCATTCTGTTGATATGCTTAATTTTGCAGATACCACTAGCAATTAAACCAGGACCACCGTCTCATTCTACGTCGCTGCCAGACAGCAGGCAGATATTAATGACCAGAGTTTGCTATGACCACAGCTGGATTAAAACTGGTGACCTACATGTGAAAGACTTTGTATCTCATTACCTCAAGCTCTTCACCCCTAGATTTCTTTGAAATGTAATGCTGTTTTCTGGCTTGCTTGTTTGCTGTTGTCTGCCTGCTGTGTTCTGCGAACTGCCCGGGGATCGATATTCCATGGTCCTCTCTCTCGTATCGCACACAGTTTTCACCCATCCTAATTTTTATTCACTCTGATTGACCTTAAGCGATCTAGAAACTGGATAATAACCCAGGAGTAAGAAGATCAAAGCTTTATACATCTAGGTCACTACTAATAATCCAGTGGTGGCCATTAGAACATATGTTTAGCAGCTGATCTAAATTCTTTCTATACCCTTCCTTGTGGTCACAAAACAAATTTTGCCTTCGTTTTACTGGCACTTTTGGTGACTTCAGTGGGTGTTTGGCTAATTAAGAACAAATCTGTGAGCAAGGTGTCTGTTCAGGATTTGCCCCCGGTTTAGTAAGCTTCTTGGTGATGCACTCGTTTCTGTAAGATAGGAACCAAATAAAGATCCAGTGTTGGAAAATTAAGTTGCTGCAGGCTGTCAGTACGGTTTAAACCCTGCTTTGCCATGTGCTTCCCTTCTGGGGGAAGGTTGTTGGTGTGGGGGTCCTACAGAAAGGCTGCAGCTGCTGCATGTTTCCAGAGAGCACTGAATATGAAGAAATAAAGGTTCTAGGCAGAGATCCAAAGCAGCGGCATTGCCAGGGTTCAGTCTGCATTTTTATCCGCTAGCATACAAATTTTCCAGACAGACTGGTTCGGCGATTCAGCTGGTCCCACCCCGACGCCTGGAGAAGGCGAGTGAGACACATGACGATACACGTGTGAGAGGGAGCTCCGTGTGCTGCACAGCCGCTGCCAGATACACAACACCGTGAAGGAACAGACAAAATGCTTTGAATTCTGTCATGCGTGCTTTTGGAAGGAGAGTGATGTTATTAGCAGTGAGATTGTCTCCTGAAATGGAAATACATAATTCAGTTTGTGGTTCAGTTAGTTCTATTAAAACTTTGCCTTTATTTCTGCTGTCAAAATACATTTAGAATGAAACCTTCAAGTCGAAGGCAGGAAAGATTAAATTGCTCTTATCTTTTCAAGTTAAACTGAACAGAGATGTTGGTGGAAGGGGGTTCTGAAGGTATAACAGGGCTGAAACTTCTTTGTATCTGCTGCCCAGGCGGAGGGAGGACGAGCCTACAGGATCTCAGTGCAAGCTAAGGAACGTGGGGGAATCTTCCTTCCAATATCATAAATGTTTCCAGTGAAAATGGTCACTATTTTCAGGGCCCTGGAGCTCTGCCAATTCTCTGAAGCTTATTTGGATGCTGCCTAGCTTTTAGCAGCCCAGAAATGTTAAGCGGCGTTAGATACAGGGGCAGCAGGAAACCCACCCCCCGCTGTGGAAGACCCTGCTGCTGGGTCCTTTACGGTCCATAGTCTCCCTCAGCTCTGGAGGATCTTTAAGTAACGCTGAAAACCTGCCTTTAAATAGTTCAATGCAAAGCAACAAACGATGCAGTATTCAAATGTGCGTGACTAACTTGAAGTAAATGGTCGGGACTTGTTCGGAAACATAACACAGACAGAAAAGCCTCATCTTAGCTCATTGGTTGGCCTTGGCATTCGTTTCTAATGCCTAAAACCAAAAACCAACCTTTCCATGGAGAATTTGGAAGAAGATCCGAGTCACATTCCAAGGTATTTAGAAACCAAGATCTCACCTGCTTTACATGGAAACTGCAATTCCTGGGCTTTTTGGAGGAGCCAGAAATTTGCCTTCCCCCTCAGCAGTGCGCTGTTTGCTCGCATGGCTCGAGAGCTGTAGATGATTCAGCCGTGCGAATTCTTGCCAATATCCAAAATTCAAAAAATGCTGTTTCTCGTAGTTGTGTCTGGACTTCTTGGTAGCCTTCCTGGGGAGAGTTACGTGCTTCCACACCATGCAGTGTGAATAACAGGTCGACACCTCCTAACGTCTGTATGTTGTATAACTGATGTCTGTATGTTGTGTAACTGATGTCCGTATGTTGTATAACTAATTTGCAGAGAAACAATGAGCTTCGCACCTTCTGGTGTCAGGGCCGGGCATGTTGTACGCGCGGAGATTGACTCCGCAGTGCACGGGCAGCCCCTCTGGTGCTCCTGGCACATGTTGGACTTGCTGTGCTTCACGGGGGGCTCAGTCTGGAAATGTGGGGCAGCCCTTTATCAGGGAATTTGAGTTTTCCGGAAGGCTGCTTAAAGCAAATATTCCACGCCGCTCTCCACCCCAAAATCCCAATGAGATGGACCCCAAAAGTAATAAGGTGGTAGGTCAGGTATAAAAGTGCTAGAGTCGGTAGATGTCTTATTTATGTGTGATCTTGCAAGCTCATTTGCTTTGTTGCCTTGCTTTGCTGGTGCTCTGGTGTCCAGCCGTGTGGGTGGGTTGTGGGATTAGACTGATGCCAGCAAAGCACTTTGGGATCACTCAGATTTCTGTAGGTGTGAAAACAGCTCTTTTTAAAATTGAAAACCTGTTATTAACCACACGTCTTACAAATTGGTATAGCTGGCTAACCCTACAGATTGTTACCTCTCCCGAGGCAATGGGAGCGTTGATATCTGTCAAAGGAAAAGCACAAGCTGGTTTGCTGCGACTAGAAAATGTACATCGCCCTCTTGTGAAAACAGTCAGCTCCGCTGAAGCAGTAGAAATATCCGAGGATACGTTTGAGCTGAAAAGGCAATGCGTTCTGCCACTCTATAAATATAGCACAGGTCAGGCGTTGCTTTAGACTGACATCTCAGAGAGGGTGTGCTCACAGGACAACAGAACCAAGTCTTTCCTATTTATGTACACAGGGCAGGGGGAAAAAACAGCTTTTTTTTTCCCTTGGCTCTGCAGTCATTCTGGATTTTAGTCACTTCATCAGCATGCTGAACTCTACTGTCACTGTATCGCCGTGACAGCTTTACTTGTTTTTCAGCTTCATGACAGGTCTCAAACACATGATACTGTGACCTCAAATTTCCATCGCATTCAAGCTTCAGTGCCACACCGTCCCTTTTCTCTCCCTGTCATTTCATATCAGCAGTTAGAATAGCTTGTTGCAGATTGCAGTTATTTATGAATTTTACTGGAAATGCAAGGGGACTGTCTAGTTCATTAGTAAATCTGGAAAGGTTATAGGTACATCATCAGTTAAAGACAGCGTGAGGAAATAGCACTTCATATTTCAGTTGAGAATTACAATTTTGTTCTTTACCCAGCTATTCACGCGTTCAGCTTATAGTCACACAAAATAACCCAAGAAATCACAACAAAGTGCTCACTCGGGACAGGATTCAGGTCACGCCTGCTGTTGGGATATGTAACCTGTCTTGGGATATATCACCCCATCAAGACGCAGCATCTCTTCCCCCTGATGAAGAAGAATGAAGCACTGAGCTTTGAATTGGTGTTTGTCAGGCTGGCCGTTAAACTAAATGGGACAGAACGTTTAAACACATCGGTTCGCAAAAATATTTTTGCAGCAAACAGTGCTACCAGAATAGAGACAGTACATTCACAGATGACAAATGTAGGTACTGTGGTACTGGTTAGATATCAGGACTGTCCACAGCTGAGTGTCAGTCAAAAATCTAGTGAATAAGAGAAGGCAAGGCTAAACATTTTTTGGGGTGGGACTGGAAGAAGATCGATGCTGACAGCAGGTGGAAATGATTAAATTTAAGACCTTCGTTCTCTGCCAGCAGGGCTTTATTTAGATTGAATTTAGACAGTTTTCTTCATGAATAACCTGGACAGCTGTGAAAAATCTGCCTTTTTCTGTGCTTGCTTTGAGTGTGCTCTCCCTGTTCCCCAAATGAAGAGAGCCAAAATCTTGACACGGGGAGTCTCCCACTGGCAGACTTCTGTGAAAATACTGTGGAGCTCTGGGAGCTTTCTAAGCATTGGTGGTCTGCTTACGCTCCAGGAGGAGACTGGGCTCTCGGTGGTACGGACTCTTTCCAACAGCTGTGGAAGAAAGGAAGAACAGAGCTACCTCAGAAAGCGGTTTCTGATTGACCTTCATAGATTTCGGTGCTTTCAGAATTCTCTCTCCAGCATACTGAGACAGCCCAAAATACTGCGGCTGACTGCTAATGGTGTTTGCTTGGGTGAGTGCTTAAAATATTCAATTTGAGAGATCTGGTGCTGCGGTTTAGGATTTTACCCTCTTCCTCAAGAGTTGTCTCTGCCCAGGGTCATGGCAGATGCTGCTGCTAAATCCGCCCTGGCAGCTGGATGAGGTGTACTCTGGGCTCCATCCCAGCTGCAGGAAGAAATGCCAGTGTTGTGTTCTCTAGTTGGACCCCAGACCTCAGCCTAGAAGACAAGCTTTTCCATATTTTGACAGCACTAAAAAGCACTGGCGCCCAGTAGCTTGGTAGACAGTTATTTTTCTTTAGACGCGTCCTGTCTAAGGCATATTTCAAGTTTCTTCTCTCCTATTGTTTAACAGGGACTATATACAATTCGCCTGTGTTTCTTGTTGAGTAAGTATTTGTTACATCCTCAGAGACTGAATTCCCTGGCTGGTTTGTTGAAGGTCTTTGCCTGTGCAGTATTATCACCCTTAGGTATTTGGCTGTCGCTGAGGAAAGATGCAAAGAATTTTGAGACTTCTTTACAAGGAAATCTGGTCGTAACCTTAGTTATGAAGGTGCTGCCACCTCTCCATAAAGATCGCATGCTATGAGAAGGCGGGCTTTGCCCTATTTTTATAAGAGCATGAACTCTAAAGCAGATTAAATGTTTGTCATGTATTGTAAATAAGATGCCACATGGAGTCTCTGTGAAACTAGTTGCGTTCTAGAGACAGCTGCCGTAAGAGAGTGGTTGTTCATTCAGTGCCTCTCACAGATGATTGATGAAGTGTTTAGAGGTTTGAAAATCCTTTGACTGTCAAGAAGACCCTTTAAACCAGGAGCAGGTTGAGAAAGAAATGCAATAGGAGGGCAAATTCAGAAAAAAACCCGTGCTGGAGAAGATGCCTACCTGTTACTTCTGTGATAATGGCAACCAGTCGAGAGACTGTTTTATTCTTGTCTTCTTGTAACTTTGGGTTAGATTATTTATTTATTTATGGAGAATTTAACAACTTACTAGAATTAGCTCATTATTTTTCATCCATGATTACATCTGGTGTGAAATGTGAGTCTATCAAATACGTGTGAAATGTATGTCGTTACTCTTCCTCTAGAAATAACTCATCTCTTGAGTGCATTATATGCACTCAACACATCGAGGAGTTATGTCAGGAATTGGGCTGTATCTCTCGGTTGCAAACTTTAAAAGGACAATTTGGGAACTGGCATCACCAAGAACAGTGTTCCTGGGGGGATCTCTCTTGGCAAGCGTAAACCAACATCCTTCTGGAAAGGAATTGGTAGCATAATGGTTTGGTCATGATTACATAGTTTATTGTTCAACCGTTAATGTCTATAGGGCTTTTTATTCATCTTTATTGACTCTGGGGTACAAGAATATTAAAGATGATGCGATCTGCTGCTCTCATAAGATAAGAGAGCCAACTTATCCGAAGGCATGTATGACTAACCCTCCTGCGAATTCTCACCCCAATACTGAACTTTTTTTGCCGTTATTGTTGTTATTGTATTGTGCCGTGCTTGCTAAGGACTGAGTAGCTGTTGTGTATTCATGAAAGCCTATAACCTGATTTATTTAACATGTTTACCAGAATACTTGGGGGAAAAAGTCAAATCTATTACTCATATTCATTACTCAGTGTGGAAAAGCAACAGTTGTTCCCCAGTGTGAGCTAGTTACCATAATTACACTGCTGGGCAGTTCAGATTGCATCAGTCCACATTTTTGAGCGTATTTTTGAAGTAATGTTTATTAATGGAAAACATTGATTTTGATACATCCTTCTAGTTATGCTTTGCTGTGTCTATAAATAGACCTGGTATTTTGCTCTTTGCAAGTGGATTCAGTCAGGCTTTCAGGTTTTTTGAGATTTTTTTGTAGCTGAGGGGAAGAATTCAAATGGATCTGATTTTGAGACAAAATTGCATTCACCACCACAGTGAAGACGTCGGTTTTACATTTGTCGCGCTCAGAATTTTATGCACAGCTAAAGCAGTATGGGTATCTTCAGTTGGTCTGGTGCACAGAGGGTAACTTAATCCGAAGGAGAACACGTAACTGCATTAAGCTTGTGTGATAAATAAAGCAGCGAGGAATCGGCGTTAGAGATGTGTATTGCTTAACCACTTTTTTTTTTTTTAGTGTCTTCTTTTCAGCTGACTCCTAATTACGTTATTGAAACTTCTAGTCGTTATAATGGTGTCACATAGTGCATGCAGTGAGATATCCTGGTGTTGGAAGAAGGGACATGGATAGTAGCTTGCTTTTAAGCATGCGTGTTGATGCATCCTTTTTGTTAGTATGGTTTTGTTCACCTTTTTAGATAAAGATAATTTTTAATTGAAAGTAACTCATTTCTGCAGATTTTAGAATTTTTTTATACTATCCCTTTGTATGGTCTTACTGCATTCTGGTGTTAAGTCATTTATAGACTAATTATATGAATAACTATAATATCTTAAAGGAATCAAGTGACAGGTAAGCTCTTAGCTGCATGATTTATCTGTAACCAAAGAGGCTGCTCTACCCATTGTAGCTTTTTGCTTCTTATGGCAAAAAGGAGCTGAAATTCAAAGGTATACCATGTGCTGAAGGATTTAAGTTCCTTAAGCAGGCAAATGCAGGAGAGAAGGCAACCCTTCTCTCTCAACCCTCAAGTTGCCCTCTCAACCCGAGAAGGCAATGTCACTTGCAATGCTTAAAATGAACAAGCAGCATGTTCCAGTTTATGCTAATAGGTTTACAGATTTCTCTAAAATGAGCCCTTGTGGTCACGTCTGATACCTGAAAGAGAGGACAAAACCACAAAAACCCACTGGAAAGTGATAATACAAAGTGACAGTACTGAGGAAACAGAATCTGTGGGATAATTTTCCCCCTCCAAACATCCAGTTCACTTAGGTTAATCGCGTAGAAGCCTACATGCCCCAAGAGTTGATTGGAGTAGAAGGGATGAGACTCGGGAGAAGCTCGGCTCTGTGGGATGATACTGTCTTCTTTAGCTGTCCAGTTGCCTAAAAAGGAGACATCTTTGGGAAATATCTGGTACTAAGTGTCACTGGTATCAATATCCACATTTTGTCTGCGTTGGCTCATGGGCACAGTCAGTACTTGCACAGCAACAGCATATCCAGGGAGACGGCAGCTCTGTGTGAAAGCAGTGATCTGTGTGTCCCATGGGGAGTTTTTCAACATCTCTTTCTACAGATGGCAAAGAACATAACTGATGGGAAAAAAAATCGTATATGATGAGGTTTTTACCTTTTTGCACCATTTTAGACAAGGAACAAGAATATAATGCTCCTTTATATCCTTCCATTCATCCTTTGAAAGTTTTTATTCAAGATGCCTTTCCCGTAGGGGTGTTGATCTGCAGAGCTAATAGACAAGGAGATAGTGTTCCCAAGAGCTGTCATTGTTTGAATACCTGTGGTTCTTTCTAGACCTGCCCATACTTCTTCTTAATTCCCAGAAGGTGACACAATGGGCTGTGTCATTCCCTTCTCCTTTCCCACCCTTGGGAAGATCCACTGGATCAAGTCACAAAGAAAAGTCTTCCAGGCTCCTTGCACTGACTTCTTCTCTTTCCTCATTCTTTTTCTTCTATGTTGAGCTTTAGGTTTTATCCAAATACTGCTCAACGAAGATTCCTAGATACAGTGGCTGTCAATAACAGCAATAATACTGTTATTCACATGGAACTACAAATGTGCACAACGCTTCACATACATAAATAAAACTGGAGATTTTTAAACGTCAGTGGGCTCAAGAGTGTTGTCTTCCAAGACATTTTTTCTAAACAATAGCTGGTTTAGTCCACTCCTTTGATATATATCTAAATATATCTAGATATCTAGATATAGTTATACATGCATGATCCTTTGCTCGAGAATGCTGGTATTTCAAAGTTTTTTATATACTGTTGGTCTTGGCATTGACCTTTCAAAGGGTTTGTGTTATAAGAGAAAGCCTAGATATGGAAGAAAACGCATTATCTCGCAAAGCTGGAATCTTAAAGCTGTGCTGTGTTAAAAGGGGCCTTTTTTATTCTTATTCTCCATAGGAACAGAATTGAAAGTGTTACAGGTGGACGGATCTCCTAAGTACGGAATTTTCAGAAGGAAACCTGAAAGCCTGTCTGCTCACAGCTTCATTGCAAAAGAAAAGCTTTGAGATTGGCCTTGCAGCAGTCAGAAACGTGGGCCCATTTCCGATTTCAAATTATTAGAAACATCAGTTTAGTACAGCTCCTCTGTGAGTTGTTGGGTTGCTTTGAAACTCGGAACTGAAAATAAAAGTCAACAGGATATGCCTAGGGACAGCCGGGAAAAAAAGGATGATACCGAATCATTGCCCACCTGCCCCGTAGGTGGCACCAATACTGGGTGGCAGCAGTACGGGATCCCAATTGCTATTGGGACCGAGCTGCCTGGAGGCTCAGGCTGGGGTTCCTTTTTCTCGCCTGCGATGGCCACGAGCAGCAGGACGCACCAGTTCTGCGGGCAGTCAGCCCTTCCCATTTTCTCGCCTCGAATACTCGATGCTTTTCTCAGCAGACCCGGTTCTCTCAAGGTACTCGCGGTGCTCTTTTTCCCCACTTCCTTGGTCTTTCTGGACTTCAGGTTGTGGTTTTCCTCCCTTGGATGGAAAGGTTTATGGACTGTTCTACAGCCAACGGTTTCATGAACTGGAAAATATATCTGAGTCCACCACTTCCCAGCTCACTGGAGAGAGCTGTGCTTGTAATGAGATTGATAGTTCCCTCCAGAAGTTAAAGCTATTTGTTGGTAATTCCTGAATTAGCAGGTTTTGCACTCAATATCAAGAAAATAAATTTTGTTAGTTTAACACTCACCAAAATCTTCAGATCCTCAGTTCTCTGACACTCCCAGCTACAGCCATTTTCCTTCTCTTTCTGCAGTTTCCTTTCTGCAGTACAGGGCTGTAACAACTCCGTATGTATAAGAATTTTAGGACGACATGTTACATAAGTATATGAGACAGATATTTCAGGCACAAGAATTTTTTCTGCAGTTCCATCTGTATATTCATAAGATGGTTGTCTAAGACTTCAGTGCCTCGTATTTCAAATCCCTTTTTGGCTGGAAATAGCACTTTCTGATGCTTCTACAGTCCCATTCTTTTGAGAAATTTGCACTAAGGACTTCAGAACACAGCAGGCACAGCGTTCAAGTTAATACTCTGAACCACTGGAGCCAAAACTCACTGGGAAAATAAAGCCTTTTTCAGAAATGAAAAGGAGTCAGATGATCTTTACTGTGGAGTAAAAGAAAAGGAAGGGGGGGAAAAAAAAAAAAGAGAAAAAGAAATGTCCCAGATCAGTGTATTTTCCATCTGGTATGTTCCCAGATTCCTAAAGAGATAACACGGTGTCAAGAAAAAGGATGTTGTAATTAGGCTGGGGCGTAGCTACGGCACAGCAGGATCCTGACATTGTCATAGCCCCGTGCTGTCGCTGACCTTGGGGTAGTGGAAGACTGTGCCAAACGTTAAATAAATAAAGTGTTCCAGTGCTCCTGCTCAGTTAGGGAAGATCAAAGAGAAATAACATTTAATCAGCAGTAGTCGTGGTGTTATGCACTAGCAATACTAATTGTTTTGACGACAATTCTCTCTGAAGATTTTTATTTTTGTTAGCACTGGGTAATAACTGATCTGCTAGTGTATTGACCTATAGCACTACCATAGCTCAATTAAGTTTCTTATTGTCCAAATCTAATCAGAGAAAAGCTGAGATTGAAAATCGATTCATTTCCTGCTATTAATGACTAATTCCCCACAAATGTGAGTATAGAGATTAGCTTTCCAGGTTGCAAGGTTTTTTTTGGAGGTAGACCCTGCCAGATGGATGTTTGAGAAGAAGAAACGTGGTTTCTCTTTTCCCATCCATCTTCTTGCAGCTTCTTGGCGTGTGCTGGTCTTTTACTTTGAGTCTTGCTTTATCGTAGCCTGTGCTGCGTGCTTGTTCTCTGGTCTCTTAACCAGTGTCTCACACAATTGCAAGGAACTGGTATTGATAATTCCAGTCAGCTCCTAAATTCTGAGATATTTCTTCTCCATATGCTTCAAATTAACGTTTCTGCGGTGGCTAAATACATCTGCAAGACAGGTTGACTTAGTCCGTAACAATAGTTTAAGATCTAGTCACCCTGGAGGTCTGGGTAAGACACAGACTCTGCTCCGATCCCACTTCAGCCTGTGCAAATTGTGAATTTTCCCAGTGAAGGGGAGAAATTACATTTCTTGGCTCTTCTAAATATTTCTTCTTTATGTGAAGAGCTAACAGCTGCTTATAAGCCTCCCCATGCGTCTATGCATGCATATGTGTTCACAGCATTAACGCTGCTGAGCAGAGACATAAAGCAGTAAACGTCCATGAGGTCTGGCAGTTCTCCCCAGTTCTTGCTGGCTCTATGGCTCCCGCTGCAGCAGTATCTGAAATAGTCCCAATTCTTTGTTGTCTTTATCCTTGCAGCGCTCCCCTGAGGTGGTGGCATCTCACGAATTTACACGTGGAGAACTGAGACCTGGATCTCAATAGTCGTTTAGACTCTGGTTTTTGGTGGCCCTTGAGATTATCCTTTCCGGAGGCGCAGCCCTGTGGCTCAGCTGCTGTGGAGACCTATAGAGCCACGGCTGTGGATGGTGCCCACTGCCTTGGGACCCTCCGGCAAGCTGAAGCCAGGTGGCTGGAGGCAGTTTTTCTGGGTGGGATATTTCTACCTTACACTGTAGATGTGCTTAAGAGTGCAGCTACACCAGACTCAGCATCTATGGGGGCAAAAGGCTGGAGGGATTTTACCATGAAGATTAGCTCGGGGGGTTTTTTTCCTCATGTTTCTGTATTGTTCCTGCTCTGCAACTGATGCTTTATTCCTGATGTCTTTTTTTTTTTTTATTATTATTATTATTATTCTTTATTTGCCTTACTGCAGAAAATACCGTGCTGCTTTCTGCTTTTCAGCAGTGAATTTCACCAGCGTTGAAAGGTTCAGGTCTGTATCCCGTCGGCCTGAAGCCCAGATTCATGTGTATCAATCCAGTGTAATCCTATGGGGTAATCTCTTCCCTGATACTCAGCAAAACATAATCAGACTCTTTTTTTTTTTTTTTTTTTGGCTGACTTCAGAGAAAAACTTGATGCCTCCAAAAGAATCTGGGTGGTAAAAGCCACGCAGACCTGCAGTACTGGGTGGTGGCGTTGCACGCCCTGATTCCGCGTCTTTCCAGTGGGTCAGCCCAGTCGACCTTTTGGCTGTGTAAAGCGCAATAAAAAGGCTGGAGTTGAGCCAGAAAATGGCCTTTCTCCCACATGCGAGCAGGGACTCGCATGCTTTGGGTGTGAAGTGCTTTGGTACGTGTATGACAAGCTGGAAGGAGAGAACAACCCTTCACAGGCTGAATGGGAGAAGAGGGAGAAACGGTGAAACTGGTGATGTTTTGCTCCCAGTAAAGGCAGCTGTAGGAGAATCACAAAATGAATCCGACTTCTGAAGCAGTGTAGCTATATTAACATGCGAGAGAGAAAAAAATCTGTCGATGCAGTTGCTTCATTGCGTATTCTGTCAGCAGAAGCTGCGGTTTTACACATGGACAGGCTAAGCATCATCGTGTACTTTGATATTCTCGCTGGTTCTTGAGTTACGGCAGTGCCTTAGAGTAATACATTGAGCTTCAGTTTCAAAAGGTACATACTCTGGCACAGTAGTACCATTTTTATCCATGTATTTGTATTTTGGAAGGCAGAGGAAATACAGTTCACTAACCATGACCAGAGTTTGTTAGGGCTATGCTTGCGCTTTTCACCTTTATCTGCAAAGTAAAAATAGCTTAGCAAAAGGAATTTTTAAGCTAACCAGCCTGGTAATGCACACAAGATGTGGTTGGGCAAGGCTCTCCGCTTTGAAACATACTCCACAACCCCCTGCTGCTATTCCAGGCAGTTTTACGTGCGTCATTAACCCACAAGACCCAGCCAAACTGCCCGTTTTCCTCCGGCTGTACGTGTGGTGGAGCAGAGATCGGGGATCCCCATCAGCCCCATTAGTGCAGCCGTTGCTTCGGCTCACGTGCACGTCAGTGGCATCAGTGCTGTGGCTGGGGTGAGCTATTGGAGAGCTTTTAGACCTCTCCTAGGATTTCTCTGCGTAACGGAGTGATAACGCCAGGTGAGGAGGAACTGAGGAGAAGGATAAGGTTGAGAAGAGGGTCCCCATCTGTGCCACAACCCTGGATATCATGTCTGGATCTGTTACAGCATCCCATCTCTAGCACAGTGCAGAAATGTCATCCGATTCCACCCCCTGGAATTTCAGCAGTGAAATTAAATCATTGTAACCTTCACTTCTTTTTCGATGCATATGAAGAAGACGGCCCCAGACTTTTCAAAGGCATGTGATGTGCCTTTCTGTGCTGATGTGCTGCTACTCTGTGGCTGAGAGCTGGGAAGAGGACAGGAACATCTGTATCTCTGGCATTCAAATCCCTTAACGTTTGATTAAATTGTTAATGGGAGCACGCATAGCTGCTGAAATGACTTCTGCTTCTGTGGAGCCAAATTCTTGGGTGCTCGTTCATTGCCTGTTATGTCTCTGCAGTAAACTCCTCCCTTGGAGAGCTCTGAGACCGAAATCCTCAGTGTTTATCTAAACCCATCTAAGTGCTTTTCATTTAAAGGGCAGTTGGGGATAGGAACCACAGAAGGACTTCAGCACAGTGAGATGTGGTTAATTGCTGCTGGGAACAGGATCTCCAAAGTCTAGACGGAAGGGTTGTGTGAGAAAAGCCTCCGGACATCCACAGACAAAACATTTGGACACCTTAGAGCGACACAAGACCTGGCTATGGAGGCAGTTGCTCAGTACCCTTCATTGCCGGCGTCCCTTTGGGGGTTTTGCCTCGGTTGCCTAAAGGCCCTTGGGGGTCTGGACTTGAATAACAACATTTGGATGTGTTTCAGTTCATTAAAGAGCTCGTCCAATGAATAGTAACTCAGGGAAAACCTTTGACAGAGCTAGAAAGTTCATGCTTTCAGATTCAGCATGGTCATAAGCCCAGTTGAAAACCCACTGAAGTAATCGGATCGTTTGCGTTGGCCCGCAGTGCTAATAATATACATTCTGCTTAGTGCCGTAGCGGTTAAGATGCAGATGAAGTGAAAGGAGAATTGTCAAAATTACCTGAGTTAAAGTAGATTTTTTAATATATTTAGTGGGGGAAGTACTAGAATCCAGATCTTCTGTCTCCTAAAGCACTTCCTCAACCACTAATTTGTTTTTTAAAAAAAAAAAAAAAGTTTGCTGTCTTTCTGATTCCTTTAATATTAGTTCACACAAGCTGTTCCCATTTTGGAATTCGTAGTTCCCTGATCCATACTATGCTGTAGCCGGTGCTTTCTCCTGAGCCGCCAGTTCGGCATGTCTCAGACAGGGGAGGGAAGCGAGTCTGGGGTTTCCATGTCCAAGCTGAGACCTTTCAGCAGGGAAAGGATGTTGCATCATCCCACTGCTGTGATTTTGGAAAGCCTGTTTTGCAGGCAAGCACTAAAAACACGCATTCAGCGAAAAGTATGTAGAAGATAGCTGGGAAGAGGTCTAGTCTGAGAATTACAAGGACCAGAAGTCTCCCTGTTTAGGACTGTGAAGACTTCGCAATAAAAATCGTAACCTAAGTTTAATGATGCCTCTGCTCCCCCTAGAGACAGTCCAGGGAGAAGTCTCTGGCACCTAACCGGAGTGTTTCAGAGGCTCTTTGGAGACGCCTCTCTCCATTGACCGAAGAGCGATGCACGGTGGTGATCCAGGGCGATGCTGTGCCTCTCACAGCCGCAGACGTTCCTGCTCACGGCCCCATCCCGCTCGGCTTTGCCTGTCCCTGCTCCCCTCCCCATCGGTCCCCACCACCCTTGGCGGGATGCTCTCTGCCAGCCCTCTCGGCTCCGGCGCTGGGCACGCAGGCAGCTCACAACGTTTCACATTCACGTCACAGGCATTACTCCGGAGGATAAGGCTGAGACACAACACGCACAAGAGGGGCACATGGCGCCTTAGCCGTTCTTAATCCACACATCCTCGGGAAGTCTTGAAAAATGTGTCGTTACCCATTTTAAAGGTGTATCTGTCCTGACCTGCTCTTGAGCTCTGTATTCCCACGGCAGTCAAATCTTTTCCAGAAGAAGGACAAATGTACTGCCCGTGTCGTTTTGTGCTGCTGGGGTTATGCTCTTGTTACATTAGTTTTTGGTTTCGTACAAAGAGGCGCTGGCAGGCGCTGGCTGCAGCCCTGCAGGTCACCCTGCTGCAGGAGCGGCACAACCTTCCCGACGGTCGCAGAAATACATACATCTCTTCCCCTTCTCGTGCCTTAACACATGAGGGGCAAGAGAGCAGGACGTTATAGTACGTTACAATTATTTTTTCTAAAGGACAGAATTAAAAAGTAATCTTTTTTGCTTATCTCCTCGACTCCTGGGTTTGGAGGAACCCAGAGCTTCATCCCGTTGAAAAACCAGTGGGCAGCAACCCGCTCCCCAGTCATCGCAGCACCCCCCGCATGACCCCGCTTCTGAAGACCTGTAAGATGGGGCTTGACCAGCAGCTGTCAGCATCTGGGTTCAAATTTAAGAGGTTTGCTATAAAAAATACCTGTCTGAGCTTCTACCAGCAGCCAAACTTTCTGATTCTCAAAGCGCTCGTGTTCTCCACTAAAATAAGTGAACTGGGTGCCCGGCAAACTTACGAAAGGGCGGAAAGAAAACCCTAACAAAGCGGATAAAAGCAGTAACTCGCTCCTTCCTAAAGTGTAACAGCATCAATTGTATAAGGTTTTTTCCCATGGGAGCCAACTGCTGGCCTTGTTTCCACATGCTGGTCCCCGAGGATGCTCGCGCTGCTCCTCGCGCTGGCTGTGCCCTCCTCGTCCCTCTTGGATGCTTCGGCCCTCGGCAGAGCGTGGCAGTGCTGGCCCCGAACGGGGAAGCTCAGCTCCTGGGGGAATCGGCAGCTGCTTCTTCCATCTTCCCCCACGCCTGGGATACAGAAGCCCTGCGCCGCCTCCCGTTCGCCCGCCTCCCGTTCTGCGCTCCAGCTCCCACCTCGGTGCCGGAGGCTGTGACCTTCCATCAGTGATGGAGTCGTCACCTGGGCAGGTGTAGGCGGCATGTTCGGCTTTCCGTACACTACCCTAATTCTGTTTTTCTCCATTTTATAGCAGTATTTCCCTTTTAATGGAAATGCATCTTAAACATGATAAAATACCGCATGCAAAACAAAGCACCAGTCTATGGATTTGCTCCAGCCCACTCTACCAGTGAAGGAGAGACCCTTCTTTTTTGGACCTCCCCGTCACCAGGGAGTTTGGGGAATTGTATTGCTTTTGGTTTTGTTTTTTTCTTTATGTTTTACCCATATGCTCAAGCTGTAGCCATATGCTTTAGCATATGCTTTATGCTTTTTCAAGAACTCCCTTCCAAAGATGATCTGAATAGAGTTGGTCATAGAGTTGTCTGTGAACAGCATCGCTTCAAAGATGCTAAAGCATCTGCAGCCAAGCAGATAAATATTTCTAGGCATTCGATACGTTTCTCCAAGACTTAAGTTCTGTACAATTTGTAGATGCTATTCACTAGATACTCCAGGACCCTGTTAAAGCTCCCCATATACCGGAAAGGTGTCCAGAAACACTCTGGCAGATAAGAATCTGCAATCTCTTCGTTTTTTCTTTCCTAATTGGTAGTTGTCTGCAGAGATAACACTTTCTTCACACACCGGCATGTTGATCTAACCGGTCAGAAAAATGTACAGGCCAAGCAAGAGACTAGAGAAGCAGAATCACAGAATGGTTTGGGTTGGAAGGGACCTTAAAGATCATCTAGTTCCAACCCCTTGCCGTGGGCAGGGACACCTACCACTAGATCAGGCTGCTCAAAGCCTCATCCAGCCTGGCCTTGAACACTTTCCGGGATGGGGCATCCACAACTTCTCTGGGCGAAAGAAAGAAAAGGAAACAAAGGAATGACCAGTGTTTGGTCACCCATGGAACTGACTGCCGTAAAAAGCCCAGGCAGGTATAGTTTCTTTATTTTTGGATGAAAAGGGTAAAGCAGGAGACAATGCTGGTGTGTAGAGCGCACTTTTCAGCAGCACCATTGCAGCAGAAGGGGACTAGTTGCTTTCACATGTAGATTGATCACCTGGACAAAGGTTTGCAGAGGAGGCTGAAGAACCCACTGATTTGCCCAGTGGCTCTAGCCACTGAAAATCCCAGTTGTGTTTCTTTACTTGGTTTTGGGGCGTTCACTGAGCTCGTGCCAGAGTGCCGTATGAGGCAGACTAAACCACCCGTGTATCCCCCTGGCCAAAAATGGGTGTTTGCCTTCCAGCCATCCTTGTCTCCCATTGCACTTGGCTCAGACCATTCTTAAAGTAGTTAACAGTCTGTGCCTTTATGGAAAACAAAGGCCTTTACATCTTGCCAAGGCCTCACTGTATTTCAATAGTCAAATAACATCTCACCAGAGCTAGCTTCTTTTGCTCTCTAATTGTTCTGGTTTTCTTTTACTCCATTTCTTATTTATGAATCATTTCAGAACAGGCCAATGGAAGTCTTCAAGTAGGTTTTTAAACAAGTTTTGACAATGTTTTTTAGTCGTTCTGAGCTAAAAATAATACAAACCAGCAGGTACAGACTGGTGAAGAGTGCCTTCAGTCCCTAAAGGACCTTTTACTGCATTCGCGCCCTAGAGGGAGGCAAATAGAGATACAAAAAAAAACCCAAAAAACCAACCAAAAACCTAAAAAAAGGCATCAGTTCCATTTGTTCACCTTACTAGGCTGTAAATGCCAAGGCTTTGCTCTGAGCAGTGCCACCACCTTCCTTACCTCAGAAGAGAAGAACTCGTTGTCCTGTCTGTAATGAAAAATTAGAAGGATGCTTTCCTTCCTCCTACAGGAGGTTAATGGTGCGACTGGCACAAGAGGTGGGCACTTCTTGCTGATGCTCCTCTCACGGGAGACTGAATGATATGTTGATTTTTCCCCAAGAATAATTTGGAAATGGTCTCTGGCGTCTCCAGCCACTGACCCCTCCTAATCCCCCTCTTCATTCTTGGGCCGTTGAATATTTCTGGGTGTGTGCCACCACTCAGCCATTTCTGTAGGTGAACTTCTTCGCATTTTTTAATTCTTTCATTCCACCAGTAAATACATTTGTACCTTTTCTCAGTCTGAATCACAGGAGAATAGCACCTGAAGGTATTTTGATTCTCTGGACAGTAGAAAAGGACGATCCCGTTTCCCCCTAGCTGCTTGCCTTTCTGTTATAGAGGCTGCGGAGTAAGAGGGTCACAGAGATACGGGTTGGGCCACGTCCTCGGCAATAGTCAGCTCTTAACCAAGACACGTGGAAGACTGTTTGTCTTTTTTTGTAATTTTGAAGTAGTTTGTTTTATAAACTATCTATCAGAGGACAGTGATCAGTACAGATTTCATAAAATTATAGAATCATAGAATGGTTTGGGTTGGAAGGGACCTTAAAGATCATCCAGTTCCAACCCCCTGCCATGGGCAGGGACACCTCCCACTAGACCAGGCTGCTCAAAGCCCCATCCAGCCTGGCCTTGGACACTTCCAGGGATGGGGCATCTACAGCTTCTCTGGGCAACCTGTGCCAGTGCCTCACCACCCCTGTAGTGATTTAAAAAGCAAGAGATTATTGTAATTGTCTTTTCAGCTTTGAACAGCCAGCAAGTTCCCAAGAAATAGATAGAGGAGGGCAGTGGAGTCCCGATGGAGCTACAGGGCACAAGAGCCGCTTCTTAACTTCCTACCAGTGATCTGCAGAAGTGTACGTCTCTCTATACACACACACCTAAAATAAAATATCACCTACATTAACATCTGCAGTCGATACAGAAGTTGGGGAAAAGGTAGATCATGAAGAAGAGAAAGCAATGAGCAGGATTTTCAGTAACCTGCAGTTAATATTCAGGTTTGGATAACATTCACATAACTTTGTTCTGACGCGGCCAAACGTAGAACTGTGAGCCCAAAGAGCCTTCCCGGGGAGGGAGCTCTCTTTGCCTTGACAAAAGACTGAGGTTTGCGCTGAAGAGCAATTCAGCAAGGTCTGATAGCTGCAGCCGCTGCAGCCCTCAATTGCACCGGAGAATCCACGTACCTTTGTATGTGTTTATGAGCTCAATCACGCTTACCATACCAGCATCCAAACATTTTTTAAAGGTCAAAAAAACAGAAAGTACAGAAAAGAGCCGCAGCGCTCCCTTGAGGTATTTACAGCTCCATCAGTTTGGATTATCAAAACAGACACGGGCTGGGTCGAGTACAGGCACAGACGTTACTTTCTCAGGAGGAGACGATACCAAATGCCTCTTTCGGCTGTTGGAGAAGGGGCGTAGAAGCAGCAGCTGGATGCTGACCCGTGTGAAGTCGAATGAGAAAATCACAACTTTAACAGCAATGTTAACCTGGACAGAATCCCACGGGAATGAGTACAGTGTCCCTTTCTCTCGATGCCTCTGTTCCATGTTCATATTTCTTCCCGAAAAGATACTTGGGAAGCGAGATGGGCATTTTTGATCCCTCTTCTGGGATAATAACAGTGACTTGCACCCCCTTTTGGGGGTAATTCACGACAGGGCGATACTCCGAATGGATGGAGGCGGGCAACATTTCAGGAAGAGTTTTGCATCGACTGTAACGCCACTGAGCCAGAGCAGAGCTTGGGTAGCAATCGTACCTCACAGCAACGCAGACAGTCCAGAATTCTGTCTGAAAAGTTGGTATCGGAGAAAACAGTAAGTTTAAAGGAAATTCGCTGGTTAGGCCCCTTCCGGCAATGCAGCAGTGGCCCCGGACATGACCCACAGGGACACAAATTTGTTGGAAGCAGCAGGCTCTGCACGAAGTTGTTTTATTTTTTATTTTTTAGGGCAAGACACAGTATCCAAATGGTCACTTGGCCTCCTCAAAGGAAAAGCAGCAAAGGCTTGCCACGTTCGACATCTGTATTTAGTCAGTCAGTCAGCGGCGCCCGTGTCTGTATGTGCTGTGAGGTCCCCGAGATCCTCCATCAAATCTGAGTGCATTGTTCAAGCGCTTTCACAGCTGACCACGGCAACCCGCAGCCTGCAGTGGAAGCTCTGGACGGGGAAATGGAGCATTGTAAAACGCAGCCCCACTTCCTCGGCGGCCACCGAAGTCTTTGCTTCAAACCTACAGTATTCGATGCAATACTTCGTAAGAATTGGAACTGTAAAAAGCACAAAAGGAGATGGCGCTCAGATCGGGAGTAATGCACGTTTATATTTTAGGAGCATGAAAACCTCCATGGAATTGGGCAGGGAATATAGAAACAATCATTATTTGGGTACAGTCCCTTCACTGCAGTGGGTTCTGCACTGGGTTGAAGAGCTGTGTTTTCTTGAGTCTGGGCCACAGAAAGAACCACCACTGCCTCAAACCTCTTAAATCACGCACTTCCCGAGGGGAAAAAATATCAGCTGGAAACTTAGAGGTTATGGTCATTTAAAATACTTCGTTAAGCTACAGTCAGCTGCAGCGTTCCCTGATCATGGGTGTTAAACATGAAGAGCATTGTCCTTTATTATTTCACTGAATCTCGGTTCTCATCTTACGTCCTTGTGTTATGTTGGTTGGCAGAAGAGGACATATGTTCCTGGGGTTTTATGCTGTGTGTGGATTATTTATTTTTTTTTTTAAACGAAGTTATACAACAAGAAGCCCACACATCCATTTGGTTGCAACGTGTCAGGGGCTGCTTACTCCCAGGCAGAAAATGTACTGCTAAAATGCACCTTGGCTTCTGTATTTCGTAGTCAGCCAATATTACATTCAGTCTCCCATTTGCACCCAACTTCATTTAAAGGTTCATCTGGTTAATTTAGCTTTAAATTAACATGAAATATATTTGCAATATCATTTGCAGTAAGCTAAGAGCATCTCAGAGAAATAAGGTTTTAATAATCATTACACCGTAACTGTTACATTGCGCGTCTTCAGGTTTACACAAAGCCCACCAGCGGCTCTTCATAATGGCCTCACGTCAGTGTTTTGCAGGCAGGTACGTGGCTTGCTCCCTTGCGTTACCCACGGCTCTATTTATTATTTTATTTTGCAGTTCTTTCCATATGGAGATGCTTCAAAGTTTGCCCAGCATGCCTTCCGAACCTTTGATAAAAACGGAGATGGGACCATCGACTTCAGAGAGTTCATTTGCGCCCTGTCCATCACCTCACGAGGCAGTTTTGAGCAAAAGCTGAACTGGGCCTTCAACATGTACGACCTGGATGGTGACGGTAAAATTACAAGAGTGGAAATGCTGGAAATCATAGAGGTGAGATCAATACGACACTGAAAAATAACATGGCTGAGCATTAGTGAAACTTGATTACTTGTTCGCATACGCTTTAGATTTTAAGCACACAAGAGGCTGTACTGTATATCATGAAAGGCGTACATTCATAGAATGGTTTGGGTTAGAAGGGACCTGACCGATCATCCAGTTCCAACCCCCTGCCATGGGCAGGGACACCTCCCACTGGACCAGGCTGCTCAAAGCCCCATCCAGCCTGGCCTTGAACACTTCCAGGGATGGGGCAACTTCTGAGCAACCTGTGCCGGTGCCTCACCACAATCGTAGTGAAAAATTTCTTCCTGATATCTAAACTAAATCTACCCTCTTCCAGTTTGAAGCCATTACCCTTTGTCCCATCACCACACGCCCTTGTAAAAAGTCCCTCTCCAGCTTTCCTGTAGCCCTCTTTAGGTACTGGAAGGCCACTAGAAGGTCTCCCCGGAGCCTTCTCTTCTCCAGGCTGGACAACCCCGACTCTCTCAGCCTGCCCTCACAGCAGAGGTGCTCCAGCCCTCTGATCATCTTTGTGGCCCTGCTCTGGACTTGCTCCGACAGGTCCATGTCCTTCTTATGTTGGGGGCTCATGATATTACATATATTGCTCCTATACTGACTTGTGCCTAAGTGGTACGAGCACCCTCACGTTGCAATAGATGTAATCTCTGAGCATCACAGCGAGCACATACGTGCACGTAAGCTTTCCAATATTAAGAAGTAATTTTTTTCCCTGATGAAGAGATTAACCATACGAACAGCACAGCAAAGGATTTACAAAGCCCATCTCAAAATCACTTGACACCCATGAAATTACTGGTTTGTAGCTCGAGTAGCTGAAGCCTTACTGGAGATTAACTTCAGATTACAGAAATTTACAGGGATAACGACACACAGTTTTAAGTGAGCTCTCACAGATGGGCTTTAAGATGACCACAGCACTAACAGGAAGGGTAAAGTTTACCTCCCTTGTCATCTGCAGGCTACTCGCCGCAGTAGTTAATACCAGATTTTGCTCACATCTACGCACAGAAAGCTATTAAAAGGTGACGACTGCTAAAACTGATTTTTCAGAATTTACGTGAAGTGTTTCAATGCAGTGACTAAAAGCCAAATAAACAGTTGATCCAGAGAAGAGGTTACAACAGTTTTGCCCTGTCAAACAGGACGCCAAAGAAATTCATTCCAGGATGCAAAATGCAACCACCGAAATAAATCGACATCTAAAGAAAGTAAAACGCATTCTTGCTTATTTTAAATATATTGACAACTGATTCTAAGAAAAAACCCAATCTTTAGGGGAAGTGGCAATCGTTTTGTTGCTGGAATATCTTTCCAGAATTTGATCACATCAAAAAACCAGGTCAATTCGTTTGTTGAATTTTCTCTTTGGTTTCTTTCCCAAGGCCATCTACAAAATGGTGGGCACTGTGATAATGATGAAAATGAACGAGGATGGTCTGACGCCTGAGCAACGGGTAGACAAGATCTTCAGTAAGATGGATAAGAACAAAGACGACCAGATCACACTGGATGAATTCAAAGAAGCTGCAAAGAGTGATCCTTCCATCGTATTACTCCTGCAGTGTGACATTCAAAAATGAGCTTGTGTACGACGCGCCATAGACTGCACAGAAGTTTAATGTTCCATTCAGTTTGCAGCTATTTCCACACACACACACAAAAATTTGCTTGGACTACCTATAAATGGACTTGCTTCTTGTGTTTGAAACACTTGTGTGCATGAGAATGTCATTTGCTAAAGAATTTTAAAAGTATATATTATAAAAATAAACTGCCACAACGTGACGTGTGCAATGTCATTTCATAACAGCCCTGTTCCTCTGAAGCCTGTGCAGCCAGTCCTGCGCTGCGGTGAATTATATTATTTATTGTTCATGTTTTACTGATGCTAGCTCTGTGTCTCCTAGCCTGAGTAATGTTAGTGACACTGAATTCCCACGGTGATGTTAACTGTTTATTATAAGCCATGTCACCATTCTGCTGTAAAGTAGTACTGGACAGACGGAGGGGACGAGCTCCTCGGCTCTCGCGTCTGCTCCGCACACGTGCTTGTATTGTCAGTGGGTATAAATGTACTTCATTTGCATGCCTTTTAGGTTTGCCTTAATTCTTACCTCATTTGCATCCCTTCAATCTGGAAAGAGCTATGTCAGAGGAATGCAGTATAAAAAAAAAAAAAAAAAGAAAAAAAAAAAGAAAATCCTGCTAAAATGATCCCTTTAAGTAAAAGTATATATAAATATATATATATATAATGTTTAAAAATATTGTTTTATTGGAAGTTTAAAGGTTTTATTGGAAGTGTATTGATCTTTGCCTGAATTTTCAAAAGCTTCCACAGAGGTTGCAATATATATGTCCCAAAATAAATTTATAACATTTGACCTTTTCCCCTAATTCTTATTTCATGTCTTCAGCACGGCAATAGGAGGAAAAAAAAAAAAAAAATTCAATCTCTTTAATTATCTGTCACTGTACTACTGGGAAATATATATTTCATTATGAAAGCGTGACGAAAACTTCTTTGCACTCACTCACTCACTCGAAGAGTCACATTATACGAACCCAAAAGTTGTAGTTCTCGTATTTACCAAGAGAGCAGCCGCTTCTCCTCCAAGATGCTGGCGCTGAGATTTACCCGTGCCCTGCTAGCCCTCTGCTCACACGGCTTTTGAAGCCAGCTGGAAGTCAAATACAGTTTATTTGCTTGGCCTAAACCTGGTCTTTTAATGCTTTTCCCTCCTTAAACCCTATGACAGTAAGCTACCCCGGGTTTAATATAAACAGACTTGTTGTCAAAAATGGTTACTAATAAATTAACCGTAATGTACGATGGCTGAGAAGGGACAGGGAAGAGAACCACCTTCCTCCTCAATTCCACGTGCATCGGTCGAGTTTGTTGCAAGTGCAAGTTCTGCGCAGCCCCGGGAAAGCATCGGGAACTCGCAGACGGCAGAAATTGCAGATAAAAATCCTTCCTTACACCACGTTTCCCAGTTGCTTTAAACAGTCGGTTGCTTACAGGATTACCAAAAAAGAATAATATGTCTGAACATCTTACAATTGCATGTTTGATATTTCTTCTTTGCCTTATGAAGAAATGAGACAGTACGCGTAATAGCTAAAAATCAGACAATAAAACATGACACAAACCAAGTCATTCTCTGTATTTTCAAATTTTAAAAGTGAAGCGCATCTTAAAATTGAGGGGGGAAAAAAAAAAAAAAACAAACACCAAAAACCAGTTTTACACATTCTGCTAACTAACATGGGGGCGGCAGGGGGGGAACACAGAATCGCTTGTTGCCACAACCACAGCCATCCTCTCATATTTAAGTTTCTTTGTATTCCAAATGAACAGCAAAAGGCAGAAGTTTCAACTACATTTTCTAATACCAGAATTTGACTTGGACTCCACAAGTGATGTTCTCGGCAAACGAGAGAGGGGTATGCTTTGTACCTTCGGCTGCCGCTTAAAAATAAACCCCTCAGTCTGAAAATGTTACATACTTCTGAGAAGATGCCCTTTTTTTTTTTCCCCCCACTTAGGCTTAAATTACAAGCTGTAGAGAGGATGTTGAATATTCCGGGGAATTTATGCCGCTTTGGTTTATAGACACTTATTAGAGAAGCAGTACCTCATTCTACATTCCCCTGCACCTTCAATTCACGTGGCCGGACAGGCTCCGTTTCCTGGAGTGCAGCGTTAAGCAATGCACTGCCATCCAAAAACGGCCAACGGCTCAAACACAGCCACCAAATGCAACATCGGGACTGCAGTTCTCCCTATGGGAGCTGCTATGGTAAACTCTGTTTTTAAACTATCAAGAATAAGATAGCTTTGAGACCTTAGACGGATCACTGCAATAATAAGTGCCTCCAAGCAAGTGTTTCGGTAACTGTTTATTCAGAACTAATCCTCTACCATGAAAACGGCTGCTTATAAAACACGGTCAGGCACACGGTTGCACCAGGTACAGTGGTAGATTAGAATAAATACAATATATTCATCTGAACCAAACACCAGAATTGTTGCCAGCTGCTCCAATATTTCAAGTAAGTCTGTAGAAAATCTGGGAGAAAGCTGCAGCGACAGCTCAGTAGGAACGCGAGAAGCTCTTTTCTCCGCACAACTCATTATAAAAGTACTAACGAAGAGAAATGCTTGCTTTTATCTCTTGCCTATTTTTTTTTTTTTTTGGAAGCTGAAGAAAATCATGAGGAAATAACGCTATGCCACTCCCTCATTTCATATTGTACAAGGGTCTGAAACAGTCCAGTTCCATCATAAAATCGAGTCAAACTGAACGTGCGGCTCATCGTCATGAATAGCATCGAGGGCTCCCACTGCAAACTGGGCTTGTGCTCCAGACAGGTTTTGCCAAGTGCGCACTTCACATGGCTTCCCCCCACACACACTATTTTCACATAATCCTAAACAAGTTGTAAGTATCTTTAATATATATCTCATCAAATCCCAGGATTATGGAATTGTTTAATTTGGTAGGGACCTCCAGAGGTCTCTTGTCCTGCTTGAAGGAGGTGCAGACGACCCCGAAAGCCTCCAAAGACTGAGATTCTACAACCCGTCAGGACAACATGCTCAAATGCCTCATATCTTCATCAGGAACAATCCCTCCCCGCGGTTTATCCAGCCAGATCCTCCCCGCTTCAGTTTATGGCTGCTGCCTGGCTCTCTGCTGCCACCCGCTTCAACAAAAAGGTCTCTTTTTGACCTCCTGGAAGCTGCTATGAGGCTGCTGGCCCATTGCTGGGCTTTCAGAAGAAAACATCTGAAGCCTTTAAAAGATCACTAGACTTAATTCCTACAGGTCGAATGCACTAGAACTGCCGCTAGCTTTTCTCAGTCTACTTCCTTCAGTTCTTACCTAGCTTCCGTATGACAGAGATACGGACAAGTTTAACAGACGCTTGTGGAAAAACTGAACAACGCTGAAGATCATGAAATACTGTGCGGTGGCTAAAACCGAATTCAGCTGCAACAGCGAGTTCAAACTTACACCGCAATGAGGTTTTATTGAGGAATTGCTATTCGGTAAATAACTGTAGAAACCGCCGAGCTGTTCTCGGAACAGTCTCATTGGCTTTTGTATCCCCATAATGTTAAATAAAAAAAAAAAAAGGGGAAAAAAAAAAAGAAAAAAGTATGTCTAATGGCTGAATTCTAAAAAGTCATTGTTTTTGAAGAGCTCCCAACAATTTCAAGTTCCTGGAGAAAGGAGAACAGAAGAGGAAAAAAAAAAAAAGTTAATTTGGGGTAGTTTGAAAAATCTGGTTCTTCTTTGTCCCTCTTATCCCCAATAAATGCTTGTATCATTTAAATAAAGCAAATTTATTTTATTTTAGCTGCTCTAGTACAGGCCCAGGGAGGGTGGGAGGGGAGGCGGGGACACCCAACAAAACACAGACCTACAATGCTGTAGAAAAGTTACTGTATTATTTCCCAAAACTCTTATTCCACTTCATTCCTCTAGATTGGAAGGAATTCTGTCACTTTAGTTTGTTATAATGTCATTTTTATCTACAGACTTAGTCTGTCCCTGCAAACGGGGACTGTGCAAGAACTTCGGTTATTGGCATTAAATATCTAAATTTATAAAGCCACAATTTGCTAGGTTTTGTAAAGTTGTGTCCAAAGAAACTCAAACTCTGCCCTACAAACTACAAAGGAAGAAATAAAAGCACTTTTTACATGCCCAGAGAATACACTGCAAATAAATTCTTCGCTTCTCTAATTATGAAAGTATACGCTATAAGCACTAATAGCTTCTTATGTTCAGCTGCTGTCGTTCCACTGGCAAAAAAATGAACCATGTTTTGCTGCACGTATTAATTAGCACACGGTTAAGAAATAAAGCAGAGCTGGGAAGAAACCAACATTTTTAACTTAATGCTAATTTTAACTGTGTAGAGACACTAAAAACATTACCGCAAGTATCAGTTCTCAGTGTTTATTAAAATACTACTCCATAGTTATTCAAAACATATTTCACCTTTTCCAGAAGGAAAAAACAGAACAACTGATAAAAAAAAATTCTACTAGTTAGTAGTTAAAAATATCAACTGAACATTCAGGATTTTCTCGTCATCAAAACTGTGCTCGTCCTTGGTCTGTACACAGACAGTAACTCTTAAAAATAAAAAAATACAGGACCCTCTTCTTTTCCTGAGAGTATCTAACAAAAGATGCCCTTATCCAGCATCGGGAAATAACAACTTTACACACATCATTCATTACACATTTATCCTCAACAGTATGCCGTAGTTTTACACACAGATACTTATTGATCATCCTCTTTGTCATTCCTTTTTTGGAAATTCAATGTCCTTTGGCCTCTTTCAGGGTCTTGCATTCGGAGGATTCGAATACGGGAACTCAAAGGCAGAGAACTAAAAATAAAGCATGCATCATTTAAACAGTGTTTCTTCTCCACAAATTTTAATATTTCTACTTGATTCTTTCCATTACATATTTTCCCTTAAATAATTCCATCTCTTTTCTTTGTCAGTTTTAGAAAACAGCAACGTGGGATGAAGTTCTGGCTTCACTGAATTGATACTGGAGCCAGACTTCAGTAAAAGCTTGAGGTAAAGACAACGACTGATTTCAATTATGTGTTTTCTAACAATTAGACTACCTTAATTATAAAAAAAAAAGGTACTTTATGATAAAGAAAAAGAAATAATGATCAAATACAGTTCATATTTGCCTTACGGATCTGAAGTGGCACACACTTTATACATGTATAATCACACTCACGTCATACTAAGCATGAGCGAAGTTACTAAAGATACAGTTATACAGGCTTCTTCACAATTATCCTAAATGAATTTTTTCTGAAGGTGCCTGCCTACTTGTGTTATATTAAATGTTTGACGAACATGCAACACGTACCAGAAATATAACAAAACTAAGCTGCACTTGAATTCAGCTTTTAAACAGTAACTACATGTAAAATCCTTGTACGTGCATTGAATACAGTTTCAGAAACTCCCCACACAATGCATTTCACTTAAATAACAACACAATACCATTATTCTGCTTTTTATAGACTCTAGCAAGAGAACACTATTAAAAGTAAATAAATTTTATTTTGAAGACTGCTTAATTATCCTCCACAGGCTTCACTGATTCCATTTGGCTAATAGAGAGAAGAGTTGGCTGCAGAAAGTTAAGACAGTGACTGTCCCCTTAAGCTGGGCATGGCTTTACCAGGCATCTATATGGGGCTTTTGAAAGAATTTTGGGCTACTAGATAAAAAAACCAAAAACAAAACCACCAAACAACGGAGGAGTAAGTTATCAGTTTCTAGACTGGTGATATTGAAAAAAAAAAAAAAAAAAAAAGGAAAAATCAACTCGAATTACAAACATCTTGAAAGTACTACTGTAGTATTCATAGGAAAAATGCTAAGTCCTATGTTAATTTTGTGATGGGAGAGGGAGTTGCAGGGCTAAAAGCCACCAGGAGCCTACTTTACACAGTAAAACATTTCAAAAACCTGTTCTACTTCAGATAAACTGATTCAAGTCCCACTGAGCTACCGTATTAAGAGACATTACATAAGGAAGAGTGAAAAGCCTATTAAATTCCCAGAACCATCAGCAATGAACTGCTTAATTGTTGATGTTCTACCGCTGCAAGCAGCAAAATTCCTTTCTCCTCATATTTACTTTTTTCAAGCTATAATCCTTGCAGTGCAATTTCCATGTAATTCTTGTACGAGGAAAAGTAACACAACAGTATTACCTCATGTTTTGTGGGGTTAGCAAAATGAACTGCCGATGATGCTGAGAGTCAGCCACCTTCAGAATCATATCCATTGCAATTCTTCTGTTAACCATGTCCTAAAGACAAAACATTTATCAGGTAATGGTACCGACTGTGTGCTTCACTGGCCTATCATTGCACAAATCACGACAAATGCTTAAGAACAAATTCATTAGATAATATATTAATAGAAAAACCTATCGGAATTAATTTATATAAAGCTTAGCTAAAGAAAAGTCTAATAAAAAACTAAGGTGGAGAAACATCAGGGTTAAATTCTAAAAGCTATAAATTACAGTCTTGGAAATTCTTAAACTCTACTTTTTCATATACATGCACAACAGAAAGCTTCTGTTGGAACGATCACACACTCCCACTCACGATGTTTTTCTATCAGCTTTGATATACACGTAGTACTTCGTACTTTATTGGTATGCTGAGATGAACTGCATTTTAGTAGAATAATGTTTCCTATAAAATCCTGCCTCAAAATTACCTGAAAGGATTTAAGGGTTGCATGAAACCTAAAATATTATGTGGCTTGTTTTTATGATGATGATTATTTTTTTTATTATTATTCTTACTATTTTGAACACAACCTTATGCATTAAGCTTACTGAAGAAGATGTGTAATGGAAAGCCATTATTAGCAGGGGTTAACCAAAGCTCTGCTTCTACGCTTTATTAGGTGTGAAACGAGGTACCTCCCTTGCAAACATGCTGATGGAGTCCTCTTGTGGTGGGTCTCCAGGATAGCACCAAAAGTAACTACAGAACGTGGAAACAGTAAGGTTGCGCTTACTGGCACAGCAGTGGAAAGACAAATTGTGTGGAATTACTTACGGAACAGACAAAATGGAAGTTGTCTGCAGAGCTTACGGTTCTGAGTATCCACCCTTTTCTGGATGGATGGATGAACTTCTGCACAACTAACTTGTAAAAGAGGACCTAAGCTTTGGAAGTCATCTGAAAAATGACTGCTTGACCACCTTAAATGCATACTTTCCTTTTGGAAATTCTTTATACACAAAGTATATTATCTTGTTTTCCTCTCTAGGTCTGGGAGACTCAGCAAATAAATCCATTAATGGAGGAGGGAGACTGAAGGCAAAATAAAATAATCAACTCTGTCTCAGAACAAATTCTTTTCTCAAACCATACCACACTGTACATTAATAAGGAGGAAATAAAAATATATTAAAAAACTGGTTAATCACCTATCCAGGGAAGCTGTGCACAACGATCAGGTTGATCAGTTTTAGCTGACATTAGTATTTACTGTTCATTATTCTGCATTGCAGCATCCTGGAAAGATGCTAGTGGATGAAGTACAAAACAAGTTTCTGAGGAGCAACAGTGAACTCAATTGCTGCACTCGCTCTGAAAAAAAATCCCCATTGATCTCAAAACCGGTAGAAGCCAAAGCACATGCTAAACCCAGAACTGTCAGAGCCACATGCAGAGACAATCTGTGACAAACACAGTCACAATGGCTGGGGGAACTAATAAAAAGTTATATTTTATGATTTTTGCACTGAAATAAGGTTTAAGTATGTAAAGTAACAGTGATGCTCATAGCTCTGGGCACCAACTTCAGAAACCGAATAAGCTTCAAAAGTCACTACACAAAGCGAACAAAGGTCCCTACCAAGTTTTGGGTTGGGGTTTGGGGGTTTGGTTTGTGGGGTTTTTTTATTTATTATTTAGAGTTAACTATAGTGTTTTAAAATCTAACCAAATACAGGTAACAACTCAACTGTTTCACTAATTTATACAAATCAGAATAGCAAATGTAAGTTTAAGTTTATACCATGTAGACATCAAATTCATCCAAGCATCTGAAAGGAGATTCAGTAATGGACCACAGAGAGAGAATGAAACAAACGGTTGAGAAGGAACGTTCTCCTCCTGATAAGGATCTCACATCATTAAGGGCAGCTTTGTCTTCCTCTCGAGGCTGAACCTTGAAATCAAAACATTAGAGCCATTTTTAAGCCTGAAGTAGAAACTTACTAACAGAATCGTAATTTTACCAGCAAACACGTTTACACAAGAACAGATAGAGATCACTTGAGAACAATTTTATGCACTTCACTGCCACTGCCAGTCTGGAAGGGGATGGCCCCTAACCATTTCATAGCACATTTCTAGGATCGCTGCAACTTTCTCCACCACAGTAAAATACATTGGACAGACTGAATGACTCTGCCAGTGTTTCCTTATTCAATTCTCTATTTTTAATAGCTATTAAACAATGTTTAATTAATATATACCAGTGTAGTTATATTACAGTAAAATTCAGTGGTTACCAGCCACAACAGAAAAGCAGGTAATTGATTTATAGCAGGAGTTTAAAGGAGCAACGGTTTGTCACTGGTAATACGTGAAACGTGGTGAACAGTTCTTTGGTTCCATTGATTATGATGACACCTTGTGGCACTTCCCCTTTAAGATTAAACTTAAGCATTTTCTTGTCCTGTTAATTATGTTACTTTTAATGAGCTAAGGGGGAAAATAATTATTTTGGTGTGGGGTCTTTTGGTGGTTTTTGGGGGGTGGTGGTGCTTTTCTTTTTTTTTTTTAATTTACCTTCCTTGACTAAATGTAGATCTCTTGCATGAGAAACATGAAACATAAGGTATTAAAAAAAAAAAGTATTCTGATAAAGAAAAACAGGTAATGACTTGGTATTTTATGGACTGAGTTTAAGTTCCTCAGATACATATCCTTCACCTGTTTAATTGTGTGTCAACATGTATTTGTATTGTCACTACACATTTTTGCCCTCAATTCCTAAAACTGAAGTCTCCCACAAGAAAAAACAAGTAAACACCCCCACGACTAAAACTTTTTGGGAGATATGTTAAAAGACACACAGAAAAAACCGTAATACTGAAGCTTTCAGCCATTAGAAGTTGTTTTAACAACTAGAGCTATTATACAGTCACACAAATAAAAGCAATCTTCCTATCAATGAAATACAAATGAGTCATTTTGAAAGATTGACTAGGATGAATGGCTGGTGAGTTCTTATCCTCAGAAAATCATAGAATGGTTTGCGTTGGAAGAGACCTTAACGATCATCTTGTTCCAAACCCCCTGCCATGGGCAGGGACACCTCCCACTAGACCAGAGAAGATGACAGTCCAAATTTATTCCATGTAATCCAGCAACCTGCTCATATAAGATGGTGATACGTTTTTTGTTCCTGCTTGTTTTCAACATCCTACAATTTAGCATATCACATTCTGGAGAGGGGAGAACAACTTATTCTATCCTTTGTAACGCATGTTCTAGCAGCTGATATTAAAAAGAATTTAATATTTCCATTACATATTATGATAATTAAGGTAATATTAAAATAACTTACTGTTATTGAAAGCGTCTCATTCTTGTGATCAAAAAGTATTTTTCCAGAGCAAGCTCGAATACGTAATAAATTGTCAAAGTAGAGTTTGCATCGTAAAGAAAGGAGCCTTAAATCAGTTAAATCAAACAAACAGTCATTAGGTCAGTTAGTTTTAAAATACACTGAAAAGTTACAGCAGATTTTTATCAACAGTTGCACATCATAATCTTGAATACTAAGCCCTGCTCCATTAATAACATTTTCTCAAATCAATTATGCTCTCAAAGAAGTGACATTTGATACTGGATATAACAGACAGTCACTGACACAAAGTAACCAGGTAAGAAATGCAGAAGTACAGGCTTTACATTTTCTGGAAGTCTGTTTCAATTGACAATAACCTTTTCATCCCCTTCTTCCACAACTTCAATAGAAAATTATGAAATTCCATTGCTTTCCTATCCAGTATTCGGACTGCACAGTAAGGATAGAAA